>NW_028249189.1:0-735053 GCF_964263255.1 Lissotriton vulgaris
TCTCTCCTTTGATGTACGCCAGACACACCTTCTCATCTGGATTGTAAACTGTGACTTACAGATTTTCCTGAGGAGAGAAGCCATGTGTCTTCATTTCTGTTCTGTGTTTATTTGAATACATTTTCATTTGTTAATTCGAAGGTGAATGTGTGATGCTCATTTTTGTGATGACACATGCATGTCACCAAATGTGCTTGTGCAACATCTGGTGGATTATTTGGTATATGATTCAGTGTAGTTGATGTGGCATGTCTCTGACCGGGAAGGGAGGTGCCCAGGGAGGGTGTCCAGTGGGTGGTGCTGGTCGGTGTTGTGGCCCTGTTGAGGCTCCCAGCTGCATGATCAGTGGCTCCAAGGCATCTGTGTTACTTCTGGTGTGGCTGTGGGCTGTGCTCCCTTTTCTGGTGCAGGCTGTGGTCTGACTTTACATCAGCTGAGCGCAGGTGTTACTTTCCTGCTGCTAACGCGCCTTATTGCCTGTTTTGTGATCTTATCGCAGATCTGGCTGGTCATTGAGAATACTGCAGAGTGGTGTTGTTGCGGCCTTTGCACGGGCACGCCTACTCTGCATCTTATTAGCGTTAGTTGCAGGGGGCATCAGTGGCGATGCTTTTAGTGGCTATTATCGCAGGTAAACTGGTGATATTGGCTGTTAAGCACCAGCTTTTGAATGGGGAGATAAATTTGGCTATGATAAAGTGCTGATAACTTGACGATAGCTCCTTGAGAATACAGCCCAGTGTCTTTAGTTTATGAGTAAGCGGTTGTGTCATTGAGGTTGGTAAGAGCATAGGGCACCAGACAAGTTTGATGCATTCATGCCACTTTGTGTGCATCGTTCCATATGGCCACAGTACACCATGCAAGTCATGCAAACCACACTGCTCTTGTAGTCCAAATATGTCTATGTACCCCCTCACCCCCACCCAACCTTGCAATGGTGAGTATACCGTGTCATCCCCATAATTTACAAAAAGACAAAACCAAAGATCAAAACATTAGGAAACAAAACATGAATTTGAAAGAATTCCAGGGTGTGGGACTCACGTGTGGGCAGATGTCACCCAAGCCCGCAACCTATTCTTTCTAAACTAGAAAGGGGTCCCTTCCGCCCGCCATCTAGCACATATTGTGCATCAACCTGGCAAATAAGCAAAATCCTGAAGGTTTCTAAACACCAACAGTAGCATGCATAACCCCCTTTGAAATGGTCTCTGTCGTGTAACTGAACCGTGCAGAATTTCTGCATAGCATCAATAGAACTGCAAGAATCGTAAATGGACGCCATGCTAGGAGGCTTTTCTTTAGCCCATTATTTCAAAGCCTTCTGCAGAGTCTTAGGATGTGTGAAGATGCAGGATCTCCCAAGGCGGTTCACCCTGAGTCGCACCGGATACAGCATAGCGTAATCCAGCTTCTAGTCCCGTAGCTGCTTTTTTAAAGGGGGCAAATTGCATGCGTGCCTCCTGGACCTGCACAGTGAAGTCTGGGTAGAGAGAGAGATGTTCAATACCTCATATTGAAGCAATTGGCGCTCCTGGACCACCTTCAATGCTGCATCCCTGTCTCTGTAGTTTAACAGTTTGTCGACAATGGTATGGCAGAGCACCAGGAGGGGATTTGGGCCCAATGAGCGATATGCCCTCTCCACCATGAACATCGAGGAAAGCGTGTCTCAACCCAGCTTTGTGGTCAGAAGCTGTTCTACAAAAAGCTCCATATGTCCTACACTTGTGGATTCCGGCAGCCCGGTAATTTGAATATTACTTCTGCAGGACCACGCTTCAAGGTCCTCCGCCTTATCTTGCAGTGTCAGTAGGAGCTTGCCCATCTGCTTTTGTGCTGAGTCCATTCAGTCTGCGCTTCTTCAACCTCGGTGATCCTTCTCTCCATCATACCTATCCTTTCCACTTGCTTATCCATGCGTTCCGTCATGCAATCCATTCTGTAGGATAAATAATCTATTTTGCCATCTATGGAAGCTAGACTTTTTGCATTGCAGCCAAAATGACTCGACTATCACCCTCAGCAGGTTCCAACTCTTCAGGCTGTGCATTCCGGCTCTCATCTGATGACTGGTCGCACAGCCTGGGCTTTCTCTGCTCGAAGTGCAGCTCAGGGTGAGTTTTGTCCACTTTTCTCATGGTGACACCCCAAAACTCGCAGGTTTCAGTCAGTAGATCTTAAGAGATGGATAGAACAGCTCCACGTGGGTGCAGCAACTCTCTGCAGCCCCCCTCTGTCTCAGCGGGATCTGTATGTGGTGCTCAGGGCAGCAGTAAGAATCGTTTTCTTCCGAGGTCAAGCTCTGCCTACATCGTACACGGCCAGGGATTTAGGTGTAGGTCTAATAAGTGTGAGGGCTGTCTCCTTCAGGGCAGCGAGGGGTGTCGTTTGGCCTCTTTATCAAGTTTGTACGAAAGAACAATACGGGTGCCACTGCAGCGCAGCCTCAACCCAACATATCAGCCCACCGTACCCACTTAGACAACTTGCAAAGAAGACAGGAGGGTCACCATGCAAGCCCAGCACCCCCAGTGTCCAGCACCAGTCCAGGGAAACCGACGCACCAATAAATAGAGCCAGCTCGCAATACTAGGCTATCTGCAAGTCTGTTTGTGGCTCCAGTCAGATATGTAAGGGGGAGAGTGCAAGAGGCACGGCGTCTCCAATCGAAATCCCCACGTAGCACTGCTCAACCACACCAATATCAAGTGGGAGGGACACACCACAGTAATGAGTCCAGGTTAGGGCTGACTCAATCTGGCAGCACGAGGGGCACAGCAGGGGAATTGTTGCTCACACCAACAGTGGGGGCTCCCGCACTCTTCACCTCCAAAATTCGATGCCTGGGCATTCCTTTCTGAAGTGTGCACCCCGGTGCCGATGTGTCTCGGGACCGCTCCCTGCCGAGCACAAAGCGCTACACAATGCTGCTCGTCTTTTGGCTCTGTTCAAAATAATGCATTCTGGGCTGCCACCGGCCACCGTCCGCGTCCTCCCTGGACTTCCCAGGCTCAGGCACTGACTGTAGAGGGGGTGGGCTGTTTGCAGCAATGAAGAGCGCGAGCCCGCGACCCATGGGGCTCAATAGTTTTCAGAGAGCCTACCTCTACTAAGCAGATGTTGCAGCTCTCCCGGGTTTAATGGGCGGCGCCAACACACTTCTCTTGGCTTCCGCTCCTCAGCACAAGGGCTTAGCCGCTTTCTCTCTTGTGGCACTCCGGGGTCCCCATGAGGGGCTGCAGCACTACAGCTCAGAGAATGAGCACCCTCACCTTCTCAGCTCTCGCCTCACAGGCCCGTAGAGATCACAGTTGGTCCGCGTGTTGCTCCGCCGCAGGGAACGTCGTGGGCCCGGCCTCAGGTCAGTGGCGTCCGGTCATATCGCTCTCCTCTGCCTCACGTCATCTCGGGGCATCGCACAGCTCCACAAAACAGCACCAAATGTGCAGTGCAGCTTTCGCTTTAAGCGCTACTGCTTCTCAGGGCTGAGCAGCCAGGATTGATTTAGGATAAATTGAGTATCTTTGGGAAGTCGGATGGAGCTCACAGCCTACACCGCCTTCTTGGGCTCAGGTAAGCTTCGCCCCACCAAAGGCCAGTTTGTTCATTGCCCAACATAGAAGCAGCAAGCAGTAGGCCAGCACAACACAGCAACAATCAGAGTGGTGGTTCTCCTCCTAGAGCTTCTCCATCATTTCTTCTTTACAGAATATCCTCTTTGTCCAGAAGTGTTCAGAAGTTATGGTGTCACAGTTCCACTACTTATACCATTGTCTACCTTTAAAGTAGGTACATTTCAAAGGAAGTGTTTGTAGTGCACAGGTGTCAAAGCCCAGCTCACCTGAGTTTCTGTTCAGTTCTGATGGAGGTTGAAGACGGTCCGACCCCACCCTGAAACTGCTTGTTCCAGCACACTAGTTTTAAAACAGTGCACTAAGAACCAGAAGCTCAAGGGAAGGGGGAAGTGGATAAAATAAAAAAAAGAGAGACAACACCGTTCTTGCGTTTCCACAGTAGAAGAGCTGCTAAAATCTGCGTCCCTCTCTGACTTCTGTAGAAACTGGTGCCTAATGAAACATAAACAAAGAACAGATAAGTGCAACCTATCCCTAAATGTGTTCCTGACTAAACCTTAATCTTATTAGAAATTCTCTTCTAAAAGTAGCTCTTAGATCCTGGTCTCAAGCTTCCAGGTTTGGAATGTGTTACTGTTCTGGGATGTGCTTTCTATTACTGTAAAACTTCTGTAAAATCAAACGAATATCATTATCAGAATTTCCAACGTCTAACATTCACCTTAATATAACTAAAGCATAAGGGCCTCATTTATGAAAAGTGATGCATCGCTGCGTGAAAACAGCAATGCGTCACTTTTCATTGCGACCTCCTTGCGACCCCAATGATGTGTCATATTTACAATATGACGCATCATTGCGCAAGGAATTACAGATACGTCAATATTTCTGACGTATCTGTAAGCGCAAAAGTGACGCATTGCTGGAGTGTGTCACAAAAGTGACGCAACTCCAGCAATGCGTCCTTTCACATGGGGAAAGCCCCATGTGAAAGGGCTTGCGTCAGTCTTACGCCTGCTGTGAGGCAGGCACAAGATTTTGACGCAACAGCGTCCTAAAAGTGACGCAGTGAAATCTCATAGATTTCACTGCGTCACTATTACGAGGCTTTTTGCGGGGGAACGCCCCCTCTGCATACATTATACCTGACGCAGGTATAATGTAGCGTAGGGGTTTACAAAGTGACGCATCTGCTTAGATGCGTCACTTTGTAAATAGTGCGCAACAGGAGGCATGTATTACGCCGCCGATGCGTCACAAAAAGTGACGCACCGGCGGCGTAAAAGTGACGCACGGCTTCATAAATGAGGCCCTCAATTCTTAATAGCAAACTCACTTTTCACACATTTCCAGACTTTTTATAAAACAAATACTGTACTTTTACATCAAATGCAGCAGGTAATTCGTGCAAGTCCTTGATTTACTGTTTGCCTTGCTGTCAATGGTTTCCTCTGTTTGATTCTTAAAAAAGTTCCATGTAAAACAATGTTTATTTCACAAAGTTCCACAAAGTATTCTTGTAACAAAGGGTTTGAAGCACAAAGTTTGTGGGAGATGTCTTGTTCCAAATTGTCTTTACATGAATCCAGAAATCGCCGATAAAGTTCTTTCAGGTAATGAAAGGTTTTGCACTTACTTGTTGCTGAAAAGGGATACTGATCAGTCTAACCTTGACCTCTTTCTCTTTTGCAGGTCGATTGCAGTGGACAGAAGTGGGGCTGGGGCAAGAAGTAGTCGGAAACCAGAAGAAGGAAGAGCCAGAAGCCACACCCGTTGAAGTCAATGAAGGTCTGGAGAGAGCAGGAGTGCCAGCGCCGAAGGATCTGTTCTCAGGTAAGTGGGAGGTAGACGAGCACAAGCACTGAGTGAGGCTCAGGGGCTGCCTTTTATAGACAGGGCTGGGTGTGGTTCGAAGAGCTGGGTGTGGTTCGAAGAACTGGGTGTGGTTCTCACAAGTAGGTGTGCAGAGCTTCAGTTATTATGCTAAGGAGTTGAAGTAACACATGGCCTAGGGAGGAGTGTTCTAAATAAGCCTTGGTAAAAGCAAGGTCCAATGTTTTCTAAATAAGCCTTGGTAATAGTAAGGTCCAATGTGCAAACAAGACAGCAATGTAAAAACTTGTGAATACATTGAGCAACATACACAGAAGTCTTAGGGAGGGGCTGAGATAACAAGAAAGGCGTTCAGTAGTATGTTTAAAGAGAGCTATTACAGAGACCACTAGTGCAATGAGAGGGGACATGCTCTTTGCTGTGCACAAACCTAACAGTCGCCCCCTCAAAGGCCCTCCTACTGGACGGGGTTTCCCTGGATTTTTTAGATAAAACTGTCTAATCAACCGTGGGGCATGTACATAGGATGCTGGTTCCCATGAATTCTCAGTTTCGTCATCTCCTTTCCATTCTACTAAATAAAACAGACGTCATGAATTCTTTTTGCGTCTTTTATGCTTTTCACTTCATATTCTAGATTTCCCTTAATTGGTATGGGTGAAGGTGGTGGTTCGGGTCGGGTATTTGGGTTGTACAGCTTAAGCAGGGACACATGGAATGTAGCATGTACTGGGTATTCTTTTGGTAAGTCCAATTTTATTGTTACCGGGTTTACTATGGCAGTTATACTAAAGGGTCCAATGAAACATGGTTGCAGCTTTCGGGATCCCTCTATATTTAGGTTCTTTGTGGAGAGCCATACTTTGTCACCGATTTTATACATTGGGGCCTCAGATCTGTGTTTGTCTGCTTGTCTTTTCATGCTTTCTTTGTACTTTAATAAATGTTTCCTGGCCTTGTCTTGTATGTCACCTAATCTCGTTAGTCTATCTGTTACTGTAGGCAACAGGGAATCTTCTAATAAAATGGGTATAGCTCTCGGATGATACCCCTGCATGAAATAGAATGGTGAGCAAAGTAGAGCTGCATGCTCAGTATTATTATAAACAAACTCCGCTACATGGAGAGCTTCCAACCATTCACTAAAATAATCAGCCAATAAACAACGTAGCGTTTGAAGTAAGGTTTGGTTCAGTCGTTCAGTTTGTCCATCTGTTTCTGGATGGAAAGCAGTGGATAATGCCACATATATTTTCAGTTTTTCGCATAATTTTTTCCAAAATCTAGAGTTGAACTGGCTACCTTGGTCTGACACCACTTTACTTGGCAAACCATGTAAACGCACAATTTCTCTTCTAAAAATATCGGCAAATTCTGCCGCAGTTGGCAATTTCCGTAATGGTACAAAATGTGCCATTTTAGACAAAAAATCCACTATCACTAATACTGTTGTGAAGGATTTTTCTGGTGGTAAACCTACAATAAAGTCTACACTCACAGTGTGCCAAGGTTGTTTGGGTGATGACCTTGGTATTAACAAACCGTCAGGGGCCTTATGAGAAGATTTATGTCTTGCACAAACTAGACAGATAGTGACACATTGCTTAATGTCCTAACTCATATTGTCCCACCAAAAGTGTTTTCGCACATTTTCCAGGGTTTTTACCCAGCCAGGATGACCTGCCAACGGTGAGGCGTGATGCCAAATTATCACCTGTGTTTGTAATTTTGTGGTGGGCACTAACAGCATGTTGTCGTGATACAATAAACCTCGTTGTATTGAGTTATGGGAATCCTTTAACCACTCTTGAGGTGCCATTTTCATGTGTGCATTATATAGATCTGTGATTAAATCCTTCTGTTCTACTGGTGCCAAAAGTTTTTGGGGAGGAATAATGGGTTTTCCTATTTTGTCTTGTTTCATGAGGTATGTCTGTATCTAGATAACACATCAGATTGAATTTGTTGTGCCCCTGGTCTATAGGTTATAACGAAGTCAAATGTACTAAAAAAATTTAACCAGCGCATCTGAC
Organism: Lissotriton vulgaris; assembly: GCF_964263255.1. NCBI lineage: Eukaryota > Metazoa > Chordata > Amphibia > Caudata > Salamandridae > Lissotriton > Lissotriton vulgaris. The sequence continues at coordinate 7,448 of NW_028249189.1, forward strand.
GTGGAGTTAATGCTTTTAGTGATCCAAAGAACTGTAGGTTCTTATGGTCAGAAAAGATGGTAACAGGGTACTTGGCTCCCATTAAATGGTGCCTCCATTCAGAAAAGGCTACTTTGGTAGCTAATAGTTCTCTTTCAGCCACAGTGTAATTTTGTTCAGCTGGTAATAACTTTTTTAGAATAGAAGGCTATAGGATGTAATTGGCCATCTACTGCAACTCGTTGAGAGAGAACTCCTCCTAAAGCTACTTGTGAAGCATCCGCTGCGACAAAAAATGGCAAGTCAGGATCAGGATGTTTCAGAATTGGGGCTGAAGTGAACTTTGTTTCAGGAGTTGAAAGGCGTGAGCCGCCTCATCAGCCCAAAGAAATTGTTGCCCTTTCCGCAACAAGGTGGTTATTGGGGCCGCAATGTCTGCAAAATGAGAAATAAACCTCCTATAAAAATTGGCGAAACCCAGAAATTTCTGAACATCCTTCACAGATGATGGTTCTGGCCAATCAGTAATAGCACTCATTTTCTTTTCATCCATAATTATTCCTTGAGGTGACAGGCAGTATCCTAAAAAGTCCACTTTGATGACAATAAAAGTACATTTTTCTAATTTAGCAAATAGATGATTTTCTTTTAACTTTGATAATACTGCACGAACATGTTCAAGTTCAAGTTCAGTAATTTGTATAGCGCACTACTCACCCAGAGGGTCTCAAGGCGCTTGGGGGAGGGAGGGTGCATTATTTATCGAATAGCCAGGTTTTAAGCTGTTTTCTGAAGGAGAGGTGGTTCTGTGTAAGGCGGAGGTGAGTGGGGAGAGAGTTCCACGTTTTGGTCGCTAAGTAGGAGAAGGATCTTCCTCCCATGGTGACTCTATTGATGCGCGGAATTGCGGCGAGGGCTTGATAGGATGAACGAAGTTGGCGGGTGGGTGTGTAGAAGGACAGTCGTTTGTTGAGGCATTCGGGTCCGAGGTCATAAAGGGCCTTGTGTGCGTGGGTGAGGAGACGGAACGTTATTCTCTTGTTGACGGGAAGCCAGTGGAGATCTTTCTGGTGACCGGAAATGTGTGCTTGACGGGGGATGTCCAGTATGAGTGTGGCTGAGGCGTTTTGGAATGCTTTGGAGTTTTTTCTGTAGTTTGGCTGTGGTTCCGGCGTAAAGGGTGTTTCTATAATCTAGTCGGCTAGTGACTAGTGCGTGGGTGACTGTCTTTCTTGTTTCGGTGGGGATCCAGCGGAAGATTTTTTTGAGCATGCGTAGGATGTTGAAGCATGATGATGAAACCGCGTTGACTTGTTTGGTCATCAAGAGGGAGGAGTCTAGGATGACGCCCAGGTTCCGTGCGTGATCTGTAGGTATGGGTGCTGTGCCCAGTGCTGGTGGCCACCATGAGTCGTCCCATGCAGAGGGGGACGATCCTAAGATGAGGACTTCCGTTTTGTCCGAGTTTAGTTTTAAACGGCTGTTCTTCATCCATACGGATACTTCTTTCATTCCTTCGTGTAGATTGGTTTTGGCGGTGTTGGGGTCTTTGGTGAGGGAGAGTAAATGAGGATGTCGTCTGTGTATACTATGACACAAACATCCAGGAATTTGTGTAGGACCTCATTTATAAAAAATTGAAAGGCCGGAGGGGCATTACACAACCCAAAGGGCATTACTGTATACTCAAATAGACCAAACTTTGTCTTGAAAGCTGTTTTCCACTCATCCCCTTCTTTTATTCGGACCAGGTGGTAAGCTCCCCGCAGATCTAGTTTAGCGTATTCAGTAGAATGTCTTAATTGATCCAACAACACAGGTATTAAAGGAAGAGGAATTTATTTTTTATTGTAGCCTTATTTAGTCCTCTATAGTCGATACACGCGCGCAGAGATTTATCCGGCTTCGGGATAAGAAAAAGTGGAGATGACAACGGAGATGTGGAATGTCGGATGAACCCAGACTGTAGTAGGTCATCTAGGTAGGTTCTTAAATATTTGGTCTCTTCGTCAGTCAAAGCATATACTCTGTTATTAGGTAAAGGTGCCCCTGGGATGAAATATATACGGCAGTCGGATGTACGACGTTACCACGCATGGTTTTACCACGCGTACCTTTACACAGCGTTTTTTACAAAGCAAGTCGTTATCATGGCTTGCGTTGGAGGGGTGCGGACTTAGGAAGTTTTTTAATTTGCTATTCCAACACCAGCCCACATACAGTAGGGAAGGTGTTGGATAATAAATTAAATTATTCCTTGTCCTGTAGCGCCCTCCAGCGCAAGTCGTGGTTATGGCTTGCATTGTGGAAGACGCATTGTAAAGGTACTGTGGAGTAAAATCCGAGTGGTAGAGGATGTTCCCCACAGCAGTCATATGACCGATGTGGGGGTAACACACTAGCCTTCACTGGATCAAAAACGTCTTTAAAGTCAGAATATTCAGGAGGGAGACTTGGTTCGTCTTGTGTAACACTAGCACAGTGTACGACTGGGCTCTGTTCTGTACCTGCTTCTTGATAGCAATTGGTTCTACAGAATGAGGAATCCAAAGTAACTGTTCTGCTCACCCAATCAATTTTTGGGTTATGAGTTGTTAACCAGGGTACCCCGAGAATCAAGCCAAAATTAGGGGTATCTATCAGATCAAAGCTAATCATCTCTGTATGCCCGTTTTGACAGACCATGACAAGGAGACTTGTTTGTTTTGTGATTAATCCAGTGGTCAATTCTGACCCATCCACTGCACATACTGCTTCTGGACAAGGCTTTAGGCAAATAGGAAGACCTAATGTGTTAGCTAACTTATTTTCCACAAAATTTCCTGTTGCTTCTGAGTCCAGTAGGACAGGGAGAGAATGTCTTACATGGGTAGTAACAATTAAAAAGATCTGAATTATGTAATGTCTAGGTATTTGCGGTACCATGAAGGCTGCAGAATTAGAGGTTTGATTAAGATGTTTTCTCGAACAAGTAACCTCCCCCTTGTCCAGCTTAGTTTCCCGACTCAGTTGAGGAGATAGAGGAAACAGTACCCTTTCGTGAAGTTTTAGGTTTTACTGGACATTCTCTGGCAAAATGTCCTGCCTTGCCACAATATAAACATAATTGAAGTTTTCTCCTTCTTTCTTTTTCCTCTGCCGTGAGTGGACCTCTGAGTGTCCCTATTTGCATAGGCTCTGGTTCAGAGTCTTTCTTCTCATGTCTAATAAAAGTTAACCGCGATTCCAGTTTGGATTTATCTCCCCTTCTTTCTCCTAGTCTGTGTTCCAATTTCACGACTAAAACTACAAAGTCAGAATAGTCTTCTGGCAAATCAACGATATGAGCCAGTGCGTCTTTTAACTCGTCTCTAAAACCTTTATAAAAAAGGGAGACACGCTTTTCTTCTGGCCAACTTGTCTCAGTGAGTAAACGATTAAAACTAGTGAGATGGGTCAATAAATCCTTGTTACCTTGTTTAAGATTTAAAAGCTTTATCGCTTGCCTGCATAAAAGTGTGTTTTGCAAAAAGGCTGGTCATAGTACGTTTAAATTGATTCCAATGATGGAGAATGGGTTCATCTCTATCCACAAAAGGAATTGACCAATTGGCTGCTGTACTGCCCAAATAAGACAAGACAAATGCCACTTTCATAGCATCAGTAGGGAACTGTTGTGGTTTACAAACGAAGTGTAATTGACATTGATTGATAAAAACATGGAATTTGTTACTATCTCCATGAAAACGTTCAGGTGCTGCTAATGGCACAGCATTAGGAACATTAACAGTAACCTCAACTGGGGGGGGGGGAGTTGCATGTTTTGCTTGCGCCCCTGTCTCTGAGGATGTTTTAAACAAAGGCGTAAAAGCTGTGTTCCACTGAGATTCCCTAGGTTTATACCTGTTTAAATCCTGTTTTAAAAAGGTGTGTTCCAACATTAATTTCTCTATTTCCTCTTGCATATGTTGCAAGATGCCAGACACTGATTCATTATGGGCCAAGTCCTCGTTTAGGGCCTGCACCATATCCGTGGCATCAATGCCCTCTGTTTCTTCCCCGGCATTCATCGTCCAACAGAACTGAATATTTTAAAGGCTTGTGATTCTGTCAAAGCCCAGCTCACCTGAGTTTCTGTTCAGTTCTGATGGAGGTTGAAGACGGTCCGACCCCACCCTGAAACTGCTTGTTCCAGCACACTAGTTTTAAAACAGTGCATTAAGAACCAGAAGCTCAAGGGAAGGGGGGAAGTGGATAAAATAAAAAAAAAGAGAGTCAACAACGTTCTTGCGTTTCCACTGTAGAAGAGCTGCTAAAATCTGCGGCCCTCTCTGACTTCTGTAAAAACTGGTGCCTAATGAAACATAAACAAAGAACAGATAAGCGCAACCTATCCCTAAATGTGTTCCTGACTAAACCTTAATCTTATTAGAAATTCTCTTCTAAAAGTACCTCTTGGATCCTGGTCTCAAGCTTCCAGGTTTGGAATGTGTTACTGTTCTGGGATGTGCTTTCTATTAATGTAAAACTTCTGTAAAATCAAACGAATATCATTAGATGAATTACCAACGTCTAACATTCACCTTAATATAACTAAAGACTAAATTCTTAATAGTAAACTCACTTTTCACACATTTCCAGACATTTTATAAAACAAATACTGTACTTTTACATCAAAATACAGCAGGCAATGTGTGCAAGTCCTTGATATACTGTTTGCCTTGCTGTCAATGGTTTCCTCTGTTCGATTCTTAAAAAACTTCCATGTAAAACAATGTTTATTTCACAAAGTTCCACAAAGTATTCTTGTAAAAAAGGGTTTGAAGCACAAAGTTCGTGGGAGATATCTTGTTCCAAATTGTCTTTACATGAATACAGAAATCGCCGATAAAGTTCTTTCAGGTAATAAAAGGTTTTGCACTTACTTGTTGCTGAAAAGGGATACTGATCAGTCTAACCTTGACCTCTTTCTCTTTTGCAGGTCGATTGCAGAAGACAGAAGAGGGGCTGGGGCAAGAAGTAGCCGGAAACCAGAAGAAGGAAGAGCCAGAAGCCACGCCTGTTGAAGTCAATGAAGGTCTGGAGAGAGCAGGAGTGCCAGCGCCGAAGGATCTGTTCTCAGGTAAGTGGGAGGTAGACGAGCACAAGCACTGAGTGAGGCTCAGGGGCTGCCTTTTATAGACAGGGCTGGGTGTGGTTCGAAGAGCTGGGTGTGGTTCGAAGAACTGGGTGTGGTTCTCACAAGCAGGTGTGCAGAGCTTGAGTTATTATGCCAACGAGTTGAAGTAACACATGGTCTAGGAAGGAGTGTTCTAAATAAGCCTTGGTAAAAGCAAGGTCCAATGTTTTCTAAATAAGCCTTGGTAAAAGCAAGGTCCAATGCGCAAAAAAGACAGCAATGTCAAAACTTGTGAATACATTGAGCAACATACACAGAAGTCTTAGGGAGGGGATGAGATAAAAAGAAAGGCTTCCAGTAGTATGCTTAAAGAGAGCAATTACAGAGACCACTATTGCAATGAGAGGGGACATGCTCTTTGCTGTGCACAAACCCTAACAACAGGACCCTGCCTTTCCCTAACCTGGCTCTAGACACACTTCAGGGGGGTGGAGACAGCTGTTTGTAAGGACAGTCCCATCCATAGGGCTGGGGTCAATGCCAACTCCTCCCGCCACTCTAGCTCAGTAAGTCTCATTAGCCTGGTGATGTAGGATCAGTATATGCAGGGCACACCTCAGCTCCCTTTGTGTGACTGTCTAGAGTGAATACACAAGCAACCCAACTGTCACCCTCCCTCAGATGTGCATTGCACAGGAAGGCAGAGGCACAGCATGGTAAAGCAAGAAAATGGCCACTACTAAAAGTGCCTATTTTAAACACTCAAGTTAAAAACCAACTTCACTAAAACATCTATTTTTAAATTCAGGGACCCCAAACTTCAAATCTCCATCTCTTTCCAAGAGGAAGTTATACTTGTAAGAGGTTACAAGGCAGCCCCCATGATAACCTATGGAAGAGATAGTCAGTTGTAATGCTGAAAAATTATATTGCCACTATTTCTCTATTAGGACATGTAAATCATGCCAGTACACGTCCTACCCTTCACATACACTGCAACCTGCCCATGGGGCTACCAAGGGCCTACCTTAGGAGTGCTTTACTAGTAGAAAAAGGGACGGTCTGGGACTGGCAAGTGGATATAGTTGCAGGTCAACATGGCAGTTTAAAACTGCCCACACAGACACAACCATGGCAGGTCTGAGACATGGTTAGAGGGCTACTCATGTAGGTGACGCAATCAGTGCTGCAGGCTTACTGGAAGTATTTGATTTACAGGCCCTGGGCACACACAGTGCACCTTACTAGGGACTTACCAGTAAATGAAATATGTCAGTCATGGATAAAACAATCACAAATACAATCTCAAACTTTTGTTTTTTTGCTTTTGTTAAAGTCATGTTGAGATGTTGTTGTATTTATGTCTTTCTATAACTATTGGAATATTCACTAGGATGAATTTTAAGAATTCTGTATCAAATAAATGAATTTTTAAATGATTTGATATACACACTGAGTCCTTAATATCATGTCTGTGTTTTGTTAGGTCTTATATATATTACATAAACCAATAGTTACCTATGGGTTGTTCTCTCAAATGCAATGTATGTATTGTAAATACAGCACATCCATGGTGTTGTTAGAGCTTTTGCGGCAGGTTCAAGAATACTGGTGCATTAATACCGATGTGTTGGTTCTTGTAAATATGCCCCTGAGTCTCACATAGTTGAGATTCAAAACTGACTTCCAAGTTGTTTACGCATTGCATGGGGCAGGCTTCTCTGGAAGCCAAAAACATAACCTGGGAACGATTTGAAAAGGGCTAAACTTTCCATTTTATTAACATTAAGTTTGAGTTGCTTCTTCCTCATCCATGACTTGACCCTGTAAATGCAGTTTTAAAAACTACGGATCCCATTAATATGAGAGGCCATTTAATGTTAGTCAAATGGCTTTGTACAGTGACAGAGACAACTATATATTCGTAAATGTTATGAATATCGAAGATCACACCATAAAGCAATTTCCTTTTATGCTGCTATATCAAAAGTAAAAAGAGACATATTTTCTAAGGGCTTGCGCTGCCCTTGCATCACGCAATGCATTGCAAGGCAGCGCATGCCCTTAACTGGGATTTACTAAGCCACACAAAGCCATGGTGCATGGGTCTGCATGGATTAGGACATCTAGGGAAATAAAAGGGAGAGTATTTCACTGCCTTGTGTTACCTTTTGAAAGCGAGGCCTTCAATCAGTGGAGTGGGGGCATTTCCAATCATCCACCCCATGGGTTTTGACGCAGTCCCAGATTTACAAAAAGTTGTTAACCTGGGAATGTGTCAAAACGGTATGCCTCCCTTACCCAGAGGTTACGATGAGAAATATCCTAATTTCTACTTGTTTACTGCTACTGCTCTCATCCCCTACGCTAGTGTACTAGAAAGACTGCCAAGAGTCACACACAGCCTTTACGCCATAGTGCTAAGTTGTGTCCTGGATGTCTAGCATGGGTTTTGTACTGAAAGCCTAGACTTCCAATATATAAACATATACCTAGACAAATGATAAAATAACCCACCCAATGGATATGCACTGTATTGTGCAGCAAACAATCAATGTGTGGAATGCGTGAAAAAATAAAACATTACTCAATGTTAGTGTCTACTTCAAGGAAACCTTATTTTTTTAGAAAAAGCTCAATCGGACTATCGTAGTGAGTGGGACTTTACCTCAAAAACAATTGTCTGTGAGCTGTAACAGCCAAGTTCCACCCACATAATATCCCTTAACACAAAGTGTTGCTAAGCAGTGTAACGCACTATTTACACTGCAAAATTACTTTTGCACTGGAAAGTAAATATTATAAGATGCTTTTGTGCTGCTTTGCATCACTTTGCATGACTTAGCGCCAGCACAAACACTTAATAACCCAATGCCCATAAGAGGAAACGCTCTTTTTTACCCCTGTATCCATGTGACACTTTGAAATAATAGATGCAAAAAGACAGGACGACTCAAAATACAATTATTTTCAGTATTCTAGAATCCAAATTTGGCAGGCAGGTCACCAGCAATGGTTTTCAATTTGCATGGTGTTAGAAATGGGAATTTTTGGTTGGCTAAGGCTTGCGCCAAATCCAGGCAGAAACCACCACTCTAGTCAGGGCAAGGAAGTCACCCGCCAAGATAACCCCTGCTCACCCCCTTGGTAGCTTGGCACGAGCAGTCAGGCTTATCCCGGAGGCGATGTGTAAAGCGTTTGGGCGCGCACTCAGCCACAACACCCAAGGCCCACCACAAAGGAAACTCCACACAAAGTTATATATAAAAATAGCCTTTGTATTATACCAAACACATTGGATAATAAACACACACTTTTCAATGTGCCATAGGCACGGGCAGAATTTACAGGGGATTATGTACATGGGACAGGGCCACATGGACCACTGTCAGGAATAAGCACTTGGTAGAACTAGCACTTAACACATAGAACATATAATAACTGAAGCACCAAATAACAAAGGTATCACACAACCAGTAACCCCTGGTAAAATGTAAGTACCACCTACGCAACCCTAAACACCGTAGGAAAATATCACTCAGGGAACCATGAACTCACTAGTATCAAAATACTAGGGAAAACAACCTCCTAAGCATAAAAAATACATTTAAGGGTATAGGCATAAAAGCATTGCATGTGACATTACAATCACATAAAATCACATCTGTGCAAAACATCGCATGAAGCAAAAACAGGTACCCCACGCCAGGGCACAACACCAGAACTGTCCCCCAGTCCAATTGGCCTCTCAGGGGCTCATACGCCCTTTGTCCACAATGTCAGGGCTGGGCTGCGCAGGCAGCAAAAGGAGATTCACCAGGGCCTAAACTCAGCAGCTTTCCACTAATAGCTGGGCAGCTGGAGAACTGAGCCTCGCACCAGCGTGCCTCCTGGCTCTCCTGTGGGGCTCTGAACAAGCAATGGGGCCCAAGAGCACGTGGGAGCCTGGGAGCCTCGTGGGCTCTGTGACCAACCAACTGGGACCTTAGGAGCCTCGTGGGCTCGGAATACACTGTGCCCCCTTTGAGCCTCGTGGGCTCTGATCAATTAAATGCCCCCGAAACTGGTGGAGCCTCTTGGGCTCGAACAACAATGCCCGTCGTTGGAGTCCCCCTTCTGGGGACTTGGAAAACTACTGCCCCTGCATTGGATTCCCTCCCTGGGGGACTCGAGGTCAACAAATTTGCCCTGAACCTCTTGTGGGCTCTTAAGAAATGCCCCCGTCGTCGGAGTCCCTCTTGGGGGACTCGAAGTGGACCAATGCCCCATGAGCCTCTCGTGGGCTAAAAATGCCTCAATGCCCCCTGAAGCCCTCGTGGGCTAAATCAAGAATGCCCCCAGCATGTTGGAGCTCAGTAACCAAGGCAACCCACTGAGGGAAGCCCTCTCTCACCGGGTTGCTCCTCTGGGCTCTCCTCGCCGGTCTTCCGCTTCGGAGCTCACCTTCACACGGGAGCTTGCTGGAGGCAAGTGCACGAGAGCTCCCGCTCCTCAGGGCTCCCTCTCTCTGTGGCACTCCAGCTCTCCCTCGCTGGGGCTCCACCACCACTTCTCCTCCTCTCACCGGAGCGCAGGGTGGGCGCCCGTCGTCTTCCGGTTCGGGTAGAAAGCACTTCTGGGTCACGCTGGTAGCGGCCAGGGGTGACTGTCACAAAGCGAATTGGGCCACGGTGGTGATTTTGAGAGGTAGGCTCCCTCTGTAATTAAATAATAAAATGGGGTGGCGCCCGTCATGAATTAATAAAAAGAGATGGGGACAATAAGTGGCAAGCGATGCAGGGTGGGCACCCACGGCGTAAATTAGCAGAAAGGGGGATCCCCATGCCGGGAAATCCCTTGAGACGGGGAACTGCAGCTTGGGGCTGCAGGCTAGATTCCCAGCACTCTCCTGGGGGGAAAGTCAAGCGCTGTCGGCAAAAATAAGGCGCTCGCAAGCACTAGGGTCCCCCAAAGTCCAGGGGAAGTATATTAAGACAAAATTCCTTAGGGAAGGTAGGCAGGGGGGCAAAGGCTGGGCCCAGGATCCAGCTCACAGGGCCCTCCAGGCAGGGAGGCAGTCCCTAGTGGCGATATCCTCCTGGTGCCCAGCAGCAGCAGGCCCCCCTCTTCAGGTCAGGAACAAGAGAACCTTTTGCAAGGGGACACAGCCCCTTTTTATACATAGAAATCCTTTGTCTGAGGCTGCAGGGTGAAGGTAAAACCAGATGCAACTGCTTTTGGAGCACTTTGTTGTGCTCAGCCACTCTTCCCATTCACTAGTCAGGCTAGAGTCATCAGTCGCACCACAGGGGGCAGAGCCAGCATTGTCTGGGGAAAGCCCAGCCCTATTCAGGTCCCAGGTGCACTCCTCCCCGGCCATCAACATGCAGATCTCCCATTCACCACTGGGGCAGACCCATCCTGACTCCTGGAGACTGGCACACCAGCCAGCCCCAGCCAATCACAAGCCAGACAGCCAATTCACATATTTTATACAGACAGTCCAACTTCTAGAAGTGGCACTTCCACACTAGACACAATCATGCCGCACACATATTCGCGTAGCATTTAATCACACGAGTACGCACATACCAAACTCGAGCCTGCACTTCACACACATTAGGAACTAACATGGACACATACATTCCCCATGCATTCCTACAGGAGGGCAGGCCAACCTAACTACACGCAAGCACTTTACCCTAGGACACAGTGGTAAAGTGCCCAGAAGCCAAAAATCACTAACACCAAGTCTCAATAAAAAGCAAAAAGTTTAGGGGTGAACCTGCCAAAAGGGCCACCTCCAACACATTGTGCGCTGGTCTTGTGCGAACTGTAAAGCCAATGGATTATGGCTCAAGATAAATGTACAAGATTAGCAGTAATGTATTATGTACATTAGGATACTCTACATCTACGAATATTCTAAAGACTAATTTAATAATTCTGCTATTTTTTAAAATTTTTATTACTGCACAAGACGTAGTTAATTAAACGCCAAGATCGTTGGCCACACGCTATACGCTATCTTCCTTCACAAAAACGTAAGGTATAAGGGCACATGTAGGTACTCAGTGAGTCATTATAAGTTGCCATCTAGTTGTAAGCTGAAGCACGTGGCCCAGCTGTGAAGATAGATAGGGTCTTAACTTCACTAGTTTTTAATCTTATAAAAGTGGGGGTCTGAAATATACATCTGCCAGTACACAGTATTACCCCACACGGCACACAGAAGGACAGTGACGCTATAAGAATAGTTTATCCGAGGAGGAAGAAAACAAGGAATGTGAACAAGGTCCTGTAGTGACAGAATATGCGCATATCGTAAATTCTACAGCATGCTTGCTGCCTGTTAATCAGCAAAGCATGCACGCACTGTGTATCTTTGGTTTGTGATCCAGGTTCTGTGTGCCTTCTCCATGGTTGCCATTTCTAAGTCCTCCAGTTAGAGTTGGTTACCTGTGGGAAGAGAAACAGCAGGCATTGGCTTCTATATACGAATAAAAAAGACTTTGTGGGCCTCATTTATGAAGGGCTTGCGACACCGGTATGTCACTTTTTCCCATGTTAAAAGAGACGCACCGGCGGCGCAAGGCCTTCATAAATAAGGCCCTGCGTTTTTACTCTTCAGCCTCCGTTTGCATTGATTTATTGGAACAAGCACCACTTCAGGTCCATCTCAGGCTTGCATCCAAAATGAAGACTGACCCAATGATGGAGCATGTCACCTTGTGTGAGTGAGTGACTGACTGCGTTTTGCATGTGAGCTTTACAAACATCAGAGCAAATGTCATTGATCACAGATCATAGGGTTCAGGTTTTCATGTGTGATTAAGCCTCAGTAATCACCATAACTGACTGATTTATCATAAAAGCTCAAGCAGTTTGCAATATTGAATTTAAAAGAGAAGTGAGCAGAATAGATGCAAATATATTCATCTCCTGTAAATTAGAATTAAAAAAAGAATCATTTTACAGCAGTGCAAAAAAAGGCAGAACATATCCATTGGTAAAAACGACAAACCTTTGACCACCGTACAAAGAACATTTATCATAAATTGTGAGCTATGCAACTCAGAGTTTAAAAACAGAAATTGCAGTGTTTGCTCTTACTGGGAACGACTGCAGTACAACCAGCCTTGTAGCAGGCTGTATAGCAATAAACCTTCCTGGCTGCAGTGCAGATAATCTTAATCATTTCCATTGCAGTGGAGGTTAATAGCAAAGGCATGGGAAAGCCTGATAGACCTAAAAATAATTTCTTGACAGGGGAAAGCTAAATTGTTTGTAAAGAGGTGTATATATTTATGGAGACCAGTGTCGTTTGACACAGGAATAGAAATATCTTATAAACACGTTTTTGAACAATGAGAACAATAACAAAGGAATTAGATAAAACAGGGAAAAGGTTTTTATGTCCTACGACAGAGATGTCTGTGCAGTAAATAGACACATCACAACTGCTCCCTTTACAACACTGAAGGCTTGCCAAATGGGTACCACTATGCAATTGTTTAAGGAAGAGAAAACAAACTCCTAAAGTGACAGTTTGTTTTCTATTAGCCAATTTAAATGGTCAATTGTGCAGGGGGACATTGCCAGTCTGCATTTTGCTGTGTCATGACATCATGCCCACTCTCGAAAATTATTCAGTGCATGGCGACTTTTGATGAATATTCGCAAAACTTTCCCAAAAAAGTTCACCCACCTTAGCTACTTTCTGGAACATTTCTGGGTGATCTGTGAAGTGAGTGCTTGAAAAAAGGGGGAGGTCCGAGAACCTCTTTTCACAATGCTGTCTCCAATAGGGTTTTTAATAAGAATGACTGAACAGAATTATCAAAAATTTGGCAGAAACCTAGATCTTTACTCAGAAAGCTTGGTTTTTGTGATTTGGTGTAAATCTGTTCGCTGTTTTTGAGAAATTAAGATTGAAAGTTATTGAGAACTGGGCAGGACCTAGAGGTCAGCTAGCGGTCTGATTGACAGGCTGCAACTTCAACAGAAATGCTGTGGCTGCCATGTTGAGGACTCAGACTCAGGGACTGAATGTTTGGTTGAAATAACGTATTTGAAGAAACTTTGCGTTTTTTAATTTTCTCAAGTGTGCCTTTTACTCAAGACAATGCCTTATATTAATCACTGGGCCTAATCTGATACTTGAGATTGTTTTTCAAAAACAGAAAAAACCTCCATTTAGGCTTATATATTTACTACTGCAATTCATACAGACAATACCTGTTTCAGGGGGTATATTATGCTCTTACTGGTGGACAGAAAGCCATGTTCTAATATTAGAGCTCTATGTTCTCGTATTTTGTTGTTGCACTCGTAAGGCAAAGGTTACCACTTCATTAAACTAAGGGGCATATTTACAATGCCTCTGCAGCACTTTTACACAGCAGGAGCATCTCTTTTGTGATGCTACAGAGGCTCACTTTGCCAGCCAATATTTACAAGGACACGCAAATCCACCCTGCATGGCTTTTCATGGCCTTGTAAATATGGAGGAAAAAAATACCTTACTCTGCGTGGAAGGGCGTTCCATGTGTGTTGCTGTGGTGTTCCTACACAACAGCCATGGTTTTCGACACTGCCCCTAATTTACAACAAAGTGTAAATCTGCGCCAGTGCCAAAACTGACGCCTTCTCAAAGCACTTTCCAAACATTCTGCATTCTACAGCACACATAGAATAAAGAAAACACCTCCATTGATTTTTTTGTGCAGGAAGGTCTTTCCTGCACAAAAACAATCATGCCAACAACACAGACACCCCTGCACCATGGTGCAGGCTGCCTTTGTTTGCACTCCGCTGTAGTTTGCGCGCCGGCAGAAAGGACAGTAATGCTCCATATCTTGTAGCTACTGTGCATTTCTGTCCTTTTCTTTTGATGTAGAAAAGCATAGCTAGAAGGTTTGTGGCGCTGCCCTATGCCAAAATATTGTAAGTGCCCCTGTATCGCACCCCAACTGCGGGACATCATAAACATCTCCTTCGACACCGCCACCTTCCTGGAGAGCTGGAAGCACGCCGAGCTCAGCGCCCTTCTGAAAAAACCAACAACAGACCCTACCGACCTCAAGAATTTTTTCCCCATCTCGCTCCTCCCTTTTCCTGCCAAAGTCATCGAGAAGACCGTCAACAGACAGTTTGCCGCCTTCCTCGAGACGAACAGATCCCTTGACCCCTCGCAGTCCGGTTTCCAAGCCAACCACAGCACCGAGACCGCCCTCATCGCTGCCACCGAGGACATCAGAACCCTGCTCGACAACGGGGAAACAGCGGCCCTCCTCCTCCTGGATCTCTCCGCAGCATTCGACACGGTCTGTCACCGCACCCTAGTCCAACGCCTGAGCAACACAGGTATCCAAGAGAAGGCTCTGGAATGGATCATCTCATTCCTCGCCGGAAGAACACACAGAGAGTCCGCCTCCCCCCGTTTCGATCCGAGGCCACCGAAGTCATCTGCGGCGTACCGCAAGGATCATCACTCAGCCCCACCCTCTTCAACGTCTACATGAGACCCCTTGCAGCCATCGCACGCCAGCACAACCGCAACATCATCTCCTACACTGACGACACCCAACTGATCCTCTCCCTCACCAGGGACCCCGCCAACACCAGAACTAGCCTACTCGAAGGGATGAAAGACGTCGCCGAGTGGATGAAGAACAGCCGCCTGAAGCTGAACTCAGACAAGACGAGGTCCTCATCCTGGGACCATCGCCCTCCGCCTGGGACGTCACCAGGTGGCCCCCGGCCCTAGGCAGCGCACCCAAGCCAACAGACCATGCACGCAACCTGGGCTTCATCCTGGACTCCTCCCTCTCGATGACCAGACAAGTCAACGCCGTCTCCTCATCATGCTTCAACACCCTACGCACGTTCCGTAAGATCTTCCATTGGATCCCGACCGAAACCAGGAAGACGGTCACCAGGCACTCGTCACAAGCCGACTGGACTACGGAAACACCCTCTACGCCAGAACCACAGCCAAGCTACAGAAAAGACTCCAACGCATCCAGAAGGCCTCTGCCCAATTCATCCTGGACATCCCCCGACGCAGCCACATCTCCGGACACCTGAGGGACCTGCACTGGCTCCCCGTCAGCAAGAGAATCACGTTCAGACTCCTCACCCACGCACACAAGTCCCTCCATGACCTGGGCCCCAAGTACCTCAATGACCGCTTGACCTTCTACACGCCCACCCGCCAGCTATGTTCGACAAGCCTCGCCCTCGCCGCCGTACCACGCATCCGAAGAGCCACCGCCGGAGGAAGATTCTTCTTCTACCTGGCGGCCTAGACATGGAAATCCCTCCCCACCCACCTCCGGCTGACCCAGGACCATCTCGCCTTCAGGAGACAACTCAAGGCCTGGCTGTTCGATCAATAGCAGACCCCCCTTCCCCCAAGCGCCTTGAGACCCTCCGGGTGAGTAGTGCGCTATACAAATGCTAAGATTGATTGATTGATTGATGTTTCAATATCAAAGCACGGGTAACATTGTACACAAATGCAACTATTGATCACATGTCAAAAGAGTTGTTAAAAAATCATTATAAGCCAATAGTGTATGGTCCTTGTGCGCCTGTCTTTTTTCAATCAGTGGTCCATATCTTGCTTATATGACTGAATGCAGCCTGCTACAAACATGGGAAAGCACCTTAAAACTGGGAATCTTGTAGGAAATCTTGACACCACCTCAACACTGGTCCTTAGAGCTACAAAATGCACTGCACTAGCTAAATCTGAAGCTGAAAGGCCAAATTGCAGTTTTCAGATCCTTCAGGAGAATATATGATGTTACAACACAAACAATAACAACGCACATCTTTACAACGCAGTTTTTACATCTCAACTATCATTACAACGCATGATTTTACAACGCATGCCATTACAATGCATTTATGAAAACTACCATTGCAACGCATACCATTGCAACACATACCCTTACAACGCATACCATTACAATGCATAATACGTTCGGGGCAACAGTGGGGTAAGTGTTGAAAAGTGTAGGGGTAAAAATTACTATTTCCACTCCAGTGACTGTAGCAGTAGGGTAAGTGTTGGATAGTGTAGGGGTAAAAATACTATCCCATGTACCCCAAAACCCACACCCACCCTAAAACCCAAAAATCCCCATTACGTACCTTATAATGCATTGCAATGGCATGCCGTGTAATGGTATGCATTGTAATGGCATGCGTTGTTGTGATAGCATTGTAATGGCATGCATTGTAATGGCATGTGATGTAAAGGCAGCTGCGTTGTAACAGCTGTGTTGTGAAGGTAGTGCGTTGTAATGACAGCGTTGTAATGGTTGTTTCCCACTTCAGGAGACGAGGATTTCAATGAGCCCAGTAAGTTCAGAAGAAGATTTGGCACCATTCCTGAGGAAAGTGAGACAGGGCCTGTAAGTAAGTCCTTGGAGCAGTTGGCAGAAATTGCAGTGGCTGCAGATAACTCTCCTACAAGGGCTGCAGTAGAGGTTCATAACAAAGAGAATATAAGAGTAGTGAGAAGAAAGGGCACAACTATGATTAGTTCGGCTGAGGCGGACGCCTAGCAGGCAAAAACTAAAGATTACCCCTTTTTTGTAAAGGGAAAAGTACTTTCATCTGGTCCGTTTGTGACACCCTAGTCCTCAGCTACTCGAACTCTAGTAGAATCGCAGGCCCCTATATCAAGATTGACTTTAGACTCATCGCCGGTGGAGATTACTGATCGCCATGTATCTTTATCTACTAATTCTACTCTAGAGGCAAATGTGCAGCCTCAGTTACAGCCATCAATGACATCCCAGTCCCAGGAGGTGCACAGCAGAACAACCGGCAGCAAGTTCAGGAGGACGCAGTGGTCATGGCACAATGTGATATCAAAACAATGCTCCATATTATCCTGTTGGAAATTAAAAATCCAAAGCCTCTCAGGCAATTGAAGAAATGATGGCACAATGCCCAGAAAAGCTGCAGGGAACAGAGTCTAAAATATAGCAATTGGCAGATCAAATCACCTCAAAGAAGTCAGCCAGTTTAGATGGAGGAATAGGATAAAGGCTAAATTAAAAAGGACGAAAGAAGATGCCCTATGGATTAAACTTCGGGAGGCTGCATATAAGGGTCAAGCAAGGATATTTTGGTCATTAATTGGGGAGGGCTGTGGATTAAGATCTAGACCTCTGCCAATCCCCATCGAAGAGCAAATTTGGGTTGAGTACATGGAGAAGTTATATGCTAGTAATGGTAGGGTTCAGGAAAACAGAAGATCACAAGTGGACAACTTTCCTTACGGACCACTGTCCGAAAAGGACATTGAACTAGCCATTAAGGGCTTGCGCTCTTCTGGTGCAATGGGTCCGGATGAGCTCCCCATCTCAGTTATAAAACAACATAATAAGATGTGGAGTAAAATTCTTTTCTCAGTTTTTAACTTTTGTTTCTCTAATAAAACTGTTCTCCCCTCTTGGATGGGGAGCGTATTAGTCCCCCTTTATAAGAAGGGAGCCAGTAACATGCCGCAAAATTATCGTCAAATCGCCCTTTTGGATGCCATAGGCAAGGTTTTTACAAAATGTATTCTCAAATTAATTAATGATTGGGTGTCTAGGGATGACATTTTGCCCTTTGAGCAGACTGGGTTTAGGCAAAGACATAGAACTCTAGACAATTTGACAGCATTGCAGGTTATAACAGAGAAATACTTCAAGATTCGTGGAGGGAGAGTTTATGGCGCCTTCATAGATTTCTCCACAGCATTTGATAAAGTAGATCGATCTTTGCTGTTGAGGAAATTATCAAATCTTGGCATGCCGTCTACCCTCCTGGAGTTAACACGAGCTTTACATTTGGATACCTGGTGCAGAGTATTGTTAGGTGGGGAAAGAGGTCTTTCACAAGTAATCACTACAGTTAATGGGTTAAAACAAGGCTGCTTATTGGCCCCTTTATTGTTTTCCCTTTATATAACTGATCTTCCCCATGTTTTGTCTGCAAGTGAAGGAATAGCTCCGGTGTTGGGGGGTGTCCCAATTGTTTGTTTAATGTATGCAGACGATATATTGATCCTAGACTTAACACTTAAAGGTCTAAATAACCGTCTGCACGCTCTTCATAAATATGCAGAGGCACACCAGCTGAAGATAAACGTCTCAAAAAGCAAAGTAATGTGCATGACGGGTAGGAAAAAGTTGAAACACGTGAATTTCTCATGGTCCGTGGGAGGACAAAGATTGGAAGTAGTACAATCTTATGTCTTCCTCGGAAAAGTTGTTACGGGCAATTTAAGTGAGAAGGCTCATATAGCCAATAATACATGGAAAACAATTATTCAAGGCAAAAGTCTAGTCTCACTTTATGAGGCTAATGGCAGAAGGCACTTTGCTATCTTGTTGGAGGTATATCTAGCAAAAATTCCAGCATCACTACTTTATGGCACGGAAATAGTTGATATAAAAACTTGGGGTTTTTTAAACTCTACGGAAGGCAAAATTCTGCGTAGTCTCACAATGGTCAATCCTGCGAGCTCTACAGCCGCATTTAGACTGGAATTCGGCCTACGTAGTAGTTGGGTTCAAGGCTTAGCGGGAATAATGCACTTGGTTTTTAATCTTGCACAGGGGGACCCAGGCACTCTAAGATATATCATAAAAGCTGAGCTGCTTGGAAACTTTAAAGAATACTCGTCAATTGTAAAAAAATTTAGAACTGCAGCTGATCTCCTTCAACTTGATGAATCAGTTCTATTTACTTTATCTACACATCAGTTGAAATCCATCTTGAAGTTGGCCTCTTGGGAATTAAGCTTCAGGTTGGACAGGGAATCACGTACCGTGAAAAAAGGTGTCAATCTGGCCATTGATACCTGCCAAATGAGAACAGCCCAACCATATGTCACCTGGAACCTCCCTCATGGAGTAAGGCGATTCTTGTTTTTATTGAGGCAGGATTTACTTCCGTTGAATTCTTTGATGTCCAGATGGTACAGCTCCTCAGCTTTATGTGATCTTTGCAATAATTCATTTCAGGATATTAATCATGTCCTCTTTGTGTGCCCGGCTCTACTTGCGTTCAGGCGCAAGTGGTTGAGACCTATCTGTCTCCAATTAGGCATTTCCTCTGCTATTTCTTTTTTAGATGCCATTTATAATCCCCCAAACGAAATGTTTTGTTATAACATTTTTAATTTTTTCAAATGTTTCTTAGTTTTATATTAAAAGGTTGGAAATGTAAATTTATATTCTGTATTTTATCCATGATTGTATGTAAATGTATTTAACTGTCCAATTTTTTATGTGGATCTCATTCGAGTTCCGAAACCATAAATAAAAAATAAATAAATACATAAATAAATAAATGAAAATAAACTTGTCAGCCACTTTAGGAAGCAATAAGCTTTGCTGAAATATAAAATTGAGGAGTTAGAAAACCATTTGTAGCGATTTAACTAAATAGTTGGGGTTTTGGAGGAATGTGAGGGCCCACAGGTTCTTCAATGGGTGAACTCCTTTGTTAAGACCAATGTCTTGCCAGACCATTCAGTTGACTTGACCATTACTCAAGCACATCGGGTCCTGGCACAAACAAAGCTATTGGAAAAAAACTGCTTTCAACTAAGCATGGGCGAATTTTGCGAATTCGCAATTTGCAAATTTGCGAATTCGCGATCCGCAAAATCCGCGAATTTGCGGATTCGCGGATTTTGCGGATTGTGTGGGTAATGGCCGGGCGGGAAAACGGTGCACATCGCTAGTGTGAGGGGCAGGGCCAAAAGGGCGAGGCTTATATGCGAGTTCACATGCCTCTTGCGTGCATAAAAGGACAGGCACGGATCAGAGAAGCTCGTGGTCACAGGAACTGCACAGGGATTGAGCTCGTGAAAGTCAATTATGCAAAGGCCTCCATTAAGCATCATAGCTAATTTTCGACGATAGTTATGGGGAGAGCGCACACCTACCCAGCCTCGACAAAACACACATTTTTGGGGGGGCTGATTAACTTTGCCATCACACCAAAGAGCGCTGGGGTCCCTCGAGTGAGCTGTCCATCAAGTGGGTAAAGGGCGCGAAGACGGTGCACACACCACTAGTGTGTGGGGAGGGGCCAAACGGACGGGGCTTATATGCGAGTTCACATGCCTCTTGTGTGTATAAAAGGACAAGCACGGATCAGAGAAGCTCGTGGTCACAGGAACTGCACAGGGATGGAGCTCCTGGAAGTCAATTATGCAAAGGCCTCCATCAAGCATCATAGCTAATTTTCGACGATAGATATGGGGAGAGCGCACACCTACCCAGCCTCGACAAAACACACATTTTTGGGGGGGCTGATTAACTTTGCCATCACACCAAAGAGCGCCGGGGTCCCTCGAGTGAGCTGTCCATCAAGTGGGTAAAGGGCGCGAAGACGGTGCACACACCACTAGTGTGTGGGGAGGGGCCAAACGGATGGGGCTTATATGCGAGTTCACATGCCTCTTGTGTGTATAAAAGGACAGGCACGGATCAGAGAAGCTCGTGGTCACAAGAACTAAACAGGGATTGAGCTCGTCAAAGTCAATTATGCAAAGGCCTCCATCAAGCATCATAGCTAATTTTTGACGATAGATATGGGGAGAACCCACACCTACCCAGCCTCGACAAAACACACATCATTAAGCTTGCACAATATCCTGTAACTGTTTTAGGATGGCGCGGGCAAGCTGCCAGCGCCATCCTAAAATAGTTACTAAATTAGCTTCATCAGGAAGCACTAATGGATAAAATAAAGCAGGTGCTCGAGCCCTGAGCAGTTCTTAGCCATGTTATCCAATGGGAGGTGAATAACATGGCTAAGAGCATTAGCTCGGACTTTTCAGCGATATTCATGCATTGCGGCCGATTTTTATCGCATTTGCGATAAACCTTGGTAATACCAAGGTTTATTTGCGATAAAAATCTCCGCAGCTCAGCGGTAAATTTTTGTCTCTAACCAAGCAATAGCGATAATTATCGCTATTGCTTGGTAATATGCCTCTAAATTTTTTTTGGTTTTTACTCAGGCTCACAATAAATATTTCACAATGTGATGTACCAGATCACTCACTGAAATCTCACCATCAGCACCGCAACCCAACCCAAAAAAATCGCATTTCTCTTAAGAACCGTTCGTTCACACTGAAATTTTTGTTTGCATAAAAGTCTTAAGCTGTTGTTTTCAATGCTTTGTTTAAATGTAAACACAGAACATTACACAAACTATTGACATTGTAAATGACAATGCCTTTTATTTATATGTTTTTAAATAACTGCAAGTGGTGCGTAAACACACGCTTTGTACTTATAGTCGTTGCTTAGGAAAAGCAAGGCTGACAGCAACAGCGCCTCTTTTACTAATAGCCTTCTCGTAAGCAAGGACTATAAGTACAAAGTACGTGTTTACGCCTCGCGTGCATGTTTTCAAAACACATAATTAAAAGGCATTGTCATTTACAATGACAATAGCTCAGACTGAATGAGCGGTAAGCGGGACGCTACATACTGCGACCGGAGGAGCTCCGTCGGGACCCTCGTTGAGGACACGTGGTCCCCTGGAAGGCACAACTCTTACATCTGGTGAGGCAGGGACGCACTTAAACAACCAGGTGTGGTTTTAGGGCAGCAGGAGCAATTTCAGTATCTGACAGCCTGACACTGGCTAGAAAACAGCAGCAAACCGGTGTCTTGCCTCACCCTAAAATGGCGGCTGGCATTCAGCAGAAGACTGAATAAATGAAAGGGGCTTTGCACTAGGTGTCCCAGCAACATCCAATACCTCAGCACAGCAGGAGGGGTGTTAAAGTAGAGGGGGCTCTGTACCTTCCCCATAGACCAACAAGCATTGACAGTGCTCAGCAGTGAAAATTGCAGTACTACACATCACCCCTGCCAGTCTCCAATTGCAAGAGCTCAGGAAGATTTATTCAGCAGGCATTTACTTATAAGACCCTAAAAGAATTCCTAAGGATAGCCCTGGGAAGTAGTGGGGACCCTCAATAGCGGATTTCGGTGGCCAAGACTGGTGGAAAGCACGCTGCTACCCCAGTCATCATGGTTGCCCTGTTGGAAGTGGTGCCCGTTGACTCATCATGCCTGATCGTCAGACTCTGCGCAGAGGGGGCCCGGAATGCTTCGTACCCACATTCGATCATGAGGTAGCGATGGATCTCATCTATTTTGCAAGTTTTAATGATGTCCTTGTTCATCGCGCTGAGCTGCTGCTACATACTTCTGGTTCTTCGGTGAATGCGCCCCAAAGTCAGGTCTGCGGTGAAGGGCATGGGGACCACCATGATCTTTTGGCAAGCAAGGTTTTTTTTTTTTTGCCTTCCCTGTTACTACCTGTTGATCCCTTGTCTGACCTCAAAATGGCTATCACTGTGTTCCCTACCACGTCCTGCTACTCCTCTAACAATAAACCGGACTTCGACCAGTGCTCAAACTCATACCCCATCCGTCCTACACTTCAGGATACCGAATTTGTGAACCTATCTCTGACCGTGGAGACCTAGCCTTTTGGCCGATGCCCGGTCGAGCTACTTGATAGCTACAGAGGAGATGGGCTGTGGACTATCCCTTTGGCCTTTACCTCCCCAGCCGGACATTGGGCAGACCTTACTTCGTCTCTCCATCGTTCTCTTCACCCAACCCCTTTACTCCACCCACTTTCTCCTTTACGCCCCATTTATTCCTCCTCTTTGCTCTCTAACTGTTTTCCCATTGAGATCTAACAGCTTCACTGATGCCCGGTGGAGCTACCTGATAGCTATAGAGGAGATGGGCTGTGGACTTCCCCCTGAGCCGTCACCTACCCAGCCGGACTTTGGGCAGACTCTCCTTCATCTCTCCATCCATCCTATCTCATTCCTTTCCGCCTCCTATACCACACCCCTTTTCCCTGGAAGCTCCATTTACTTCGTATTCTGACGCTCTAGAAATGTTATCGTGAACTGATGTAACTTGTAACTGATGTAATTTTGTAACTTTGTGGATCCTTATGTAAAGCGCTCTGATACCTCCGGGTCTAGCCAGCGCTATATAAAACTCATGTAAATGAAAATTAATAAAAAACCCTCCATAGCAGCAGAAGGGTAACTGGACAGAAGCACCAGCAAACAGACAGAAGCAACAGTGAATGTAAAAGGGAATCTTGTAGAGGAGCAGAGGTTGGTAGCGACATTGGTTGCAGTGCAGTAAAAGTTCTCGAAGAGCAGAGAGGAGTATTGGTAGTCTCGAGAGAAGCAGATCATATTGGGACTAAAATAGAGAGAAAGTTGAGGAGGAGAGTGTCACTTTTAAGTAGAGATGGATTTGATACAGACAATAGAAGCCCATGTTCACATCAGAACATGGACTCCTATTGGAATTCTCAAGGGCATATTATCAAGCCCACTATCGCCGCTTAAGCTGCAGTTTTCTGTTGCTAAACTGATATCATTTTTAACACCGTTCTTGATAATATGTCCCTTAGAAAGTATAAAAGCATCCAAGGGACAATCTAGGGATGTGTCTTTAGGCTTATGTTGTTGTTGTTGTATAAGCTTTATTTCGACAGCTCGTGTCATAAAAGCTTGTTGATTGGAAACGACCAGTAGAGGTCATTAAAATACCAGAATTGCTTTCTGTTGAGGGCTTTCTTTTTTTTTTATTTTTCTGGCAACTGCCTCTATTAATCTTTCTATATAGAAAACAATTTTTTTACTGACCAGCAGAGGTAATTAAAAAATACAGAATCACTGTAGCATTCTTTAGATTCCATTCCATAGAATTTGCCTTCCACGAGCACCCATAGACAATAAAAAAAATTTAAAATCTTGTATTTCTAGTGATAGGACCACCAAAGGCCCTGATTTTATATTAAAAACAGAGCTTTGGTCTATAATCTCCCCGCTGAAAGGCAATATTTCTCGACAAGTGTTCCCATACCTGGCGTGTCACGCAGTTTGGTGCCTACTTTCCCTCCATATTAAAGAATAGTAGATGTTTCAGCACCCAGGCTAATATGTTGCATAGCTAAATACATATAAGGTCCCAAAGGCGAGACCAATGCATGGAAATGCTTATTTTTTGAGGAAACACTGCCTAGAAGCTAGTAACATAAATACCAATCCCGCTATACGCTCGCTTTTAAGGTTGAAACTCCAAGTGGTTGGAAATTGGTATAGGTTATTACGTGATCATGGGGTCAGGCAACATACCCAAAGTTGGTTTGTCTGTCTACACAATAGAGGCAGATCCCCACTAATACCCCACAGGACCAGGACTCGCTACTCCTGTGAGTACCTCCTGGCACTTAAATTACCTTCCTGCCCCTGCAGTAACACATGGGAAGCAGCCGGCGATCCCTCACGGGTCTGTCAAGCCTGCAACTTTCGCTATCAGCCCACTCTCCCATACCCAACTCAGCTCCCCGACGACCCGTCACTCAATCGTGCAGGCCTGATCAATGCCAGATCACTGGTCAAGCACTCTGAGGACATTTTTGAAATACTGAGCGACAACCAGTTCGATCTCCTCTTTGTCACTGAAACCTGGCTAAATGAGACATGCGGACCGGTGGTCGAATTTGCCATCCCACGGGGTTTCAAAATTGCCAAGAATGACCGCCCATTAGGCAGAGGTGGTGGCCTAGCAGTTATATTCAGAGAACAATGGACTCTCTCTCTAGAACCCCAAGGCCCCCCAGCTGATGCTGAGATATTGCATTTTTCACTTTCACTTGGGGCGCACTTCACCCTTGGGGGTACCCTGGTCTACCGACCACCAGGCCATGTTGGTAGATTCCTAGGTACATTGGAGGACATAGTAGTCCCACGGGCGTTGAGATACCCCAGATACCTTCTTCTGGGGGATTTCAATATACATGTGGATAATCTAGTCCTCCCTGACACGTCCCGCTTAAGTGAAGCTCTTGCTATGGCCCAGCTCAAACAATGGGTTAAAACTCCCACCCACTCAGGTGGACATGTCCTCGACTTGGTCTGCACCAATTTCGACATTAATCTAACCAATCCCGAAATTGTGCTCTGGTCCGACCACATGCTGATTAGATTTTCTTGGACCCTGACACGCCCGGCCAAGACTAACGACCCAACTGCTCATAAACAAAAAATCAATGTAGTGACCATGTCTGAACATCTTGACACCTCCCGCCCCACTCTACCTACGGAAATTGAATCAGCCGTTAGCACATTCAATTCCTGGATTGAAAGTGGGACGGCCGCATCTATAAAAACAGGTCGGGTTTGCAGACTGCGTACCACCCCTTCCAAACCCTGGTTCACCCCCACCCTCCGTGACCTTAAGTCAGGTTGTAAAAAACTTGAACGAACATGGAGACAAGCCTATCTCCCCGAGGCTAAAAAGAACCTAAGAATGGCGCAAAAGAAATATTATGCGGCGATCAGATCCGCTAAAAGCCAATATTTCGAAGGGCGCATAATTAATGCTAATAACAATAGCAAAGAAATCTTTGCTATAGTGAAAAGCTTCACCTCACCCTGCGCTGCCCAACCCATACTTGCCTCCACGGAGAAATGGTGCGAAGAACTTTCCGTTTTTTTCGTTGACAAAATCACCAAAATCCAGGATGATCTACTTACTGTATGCAACAGTTTCCCACCCACACTGGTCATCCCGTCTCCTGTGCTACCTACCCCCACGGAACGGTTTCACCAGTTCACCCCAGCAGAAAACACGGACATTGTTAGCATCCTCGCCTCCCTACAATCAGGATCCCCTTCTGACCCCTGTCCTGCCAGAGTGCTTGCGCGTCTCGCAGACACAATCGGCAACGAGGTAACGCATATTATCAACCGCTCTTTCCTCACTGCCACGGTCCCGGCCTGCTGGAAGCAAGCTAAACTGCTCCCACTTCTAAAGAAAAATGGATTAGATCCTGCCATCCCCGCTAATTTCCGGCCCATATCACTGCTGCCGGCCCTAGCAAAAGTATGTGAAAAGGTCGCTTTCACTCAGCTAGACAAATTCGTCGAAAATTCCCAAGCTCTTCATCCAGCGCAGTCAGGCTTTAGAGCAGTCTACAGTACGGAGACGGCGCTGGTGGAAATATCTGAGGCCATCCGGGAGTGTTTGGACGAAGGTGGCAAAGCGGCTCTGATTTTATTAGACGTCTCTGTCGCCTTCGATACTGTCCCTCACTCCCTTTTGCTTACCAGATTAGCGGCCATAGGCATCACGGGCTCCGCCCTTGACTGGCTAACGTCTTTTTTGGACAACAGATCCCAACAAGTCTGGATGCCGCCTTTTGCCTCCTCCCCCAAGAAACTTGCAACAGGTGTACCTCAGGGCTCCACCCTTAGCCCCCTGCTTTTTAATATATATCTAACCCCGCTCATTTACCTCGCTGAACAACTGGGAGCAAAAATAATGGCCTACGCTGACGACACTCAACTCCTGTTCACGTGGCCCAAAAACAACCTGGATACATCTGGAGCCCAAACCTGCTTGTCATCTGTCTTTCGCTGGCTTGCCCTCGCCCAACTAAAATACAATGAAAGCAAATCTGAAATCCTGCTATATGGCTCCTTCCCTGACAATTTTGGCAACTCTCTCTGGCCGGCCGATCTACCATGCCTCAAATCCATCGGAGGCCCTGCCAAAAATCTCGGAGTCTGGTTTAACAATGACCTCAGATTCGAGGATCATTTAAAAAAACTAACCGGGATCTGCTTTTCTACACTTAAAACCTTACGCAGGTTCTTCCCACTCCTCCCGAGAGCGGCCAAAGAGACCGTCATCCGTGCCCTCATATTATCCAGACTGGATTACGCAAAAGGCCTCTTCTGCGGCCTTCCTGCCTATCTGATCCATCGCCTTCAAGTTATACAAAATGCCGCTGTACGGCTTTTGTTTAATATTCCAAAAAGTTCTGTCAACCTCTCCGTACCCTACACTGGCTCCCAGTTGCCCACAGGATTTTATTTAAAATCCTTGTCCTCGCCTATCGAGCTGTCCACCAAACTGGTCCAGTCTATCTGAGGAAAAGATTCTCCTTAT
Organism: Lissotriton vulgaris; assembly: GCF_964263255.1. NCBI lineage: Eukaryota > Metazoa > Chordata > Amphibia > Caudata > Salamandridae > Lissotriton > Lissotriton vulgaris. The sequence goes on from NW_028249189.1 coordinate 34,544, forward strand.
ATGTTCCCAACCGCCCCCTCAGATCATCTAACCTGCACCAAATGACTGTCCCAAAATTCAAATACAGCAGGCTTGGAGGCCAATCCATCTCAGTCAGAGCGGCGAGAGCATGGAACACCCTTCCGCAGCAGCTAAGAACAGCCCCATCCATCACTCTTTTCAAGAAGGGACTGAAGACCCACCTTTTTAACATCACTGTATAGGGTCCTCCTCTGCCCTGCCTCTCATCCCTTTCGCGCCAGGATACTATTTTCTTAGTAACAGAGCGCGCTACAAAAGCCTCTATAATAATTGGCATACTATTTAATTCATGTCATAAAAGCTTGTTTGATAGAAAACGACCAGTAGAGGTCATTAAAATACCAGAATTGCTTTCTGCTGAGGGCTTTCTCTTTTAAATTTTTCTGGCAACTGACTCTATTTAGCTTTCTTGATAGAAAACGACCAGCAGAGGTCAGTGAAAAAACAGAATCACTGTAGCATTCTCTAGATTCCATTCCATAGAAATTGTCTTCCACGAGCACCCATAGACAATCATATTTTTTCAAATCTTGTATTTTTAGTGATAGGACCACCAAAGGCCCTGATTTTATATTAAAAACAGAGCTTTGGACTATACCACTCCCCACTGAAAGGCAATATTTCTCTACTTGTGTTCCCATACCTGGCGTGTCACGCAGTTTGGTGCTTACTTTCCCTCCATATTAAAGAATGGTAGATGTTTCATCACCCAGGCTAATATGCTGCATTGCTAAATACATATAAGGTCCCAAAGGCGAGACCAATGCATTGCAAATGCTTATTTTTTTGAGGAAACATTGCCTGGAATCTAATAAAAAAATACTAATCCCGCTATACGCTCGCTCTTAAGGTTGAGATTCCAGCGGGTTGGAAATTGGTATAGGTTATCGTGATCAGGGGGTCAGGCAACACATACAAAGTTAGTTTGTCTATACATTAGAGGCAGATTGGCACACTATTTAATTAACCAGTGATAAGGCTTTAAGAGCAGCACATTTTAAGAGGATGTCTTTCCTATCACTATGGATGAATTATTAGTCCTCATACGATGTATCCGATGGTGGAGGACGGCTGCTTCTGATGTCAGCAACAGGAGATCGGGCTTTGATTCCGTATTTTCTATACCTGCCACATGTTGCGATAGTTTTGGAAAAAAGTCTTCTCCGTTCTTAGTCTCAGTCTCCAGGTCAATATCGACCAGTTAGCGTGTGTGGTACTTTTTGCGCTCTTTAGAAAGAGGGAGGGCTCTGATATTGATAAAAGGGATAGGTGTTTATATTGATAGTTTCTTTACGTTTTCACTCATTGATTCTACAGAAGTGGGAAACATCTAGTGTACCAACAAACCAAGATGGCTATAATAAAATTCTTAGGACGAAAAGTTTGGAGCGGAATATGCAAGACGACACATGGGGGGCTTAAAGAGATTTATTGCTTCTTGGCAGTTTTGAATCTGATAGAAAAATTGGACCCTAACTCAATAGCATTGCAACTTGCAATTGTATGAAGGTAACATTGCAGATGTTGGAGATCTGCAAGTTTCTAAGCAAGGGTAGACCGGCATGATATATGTGCATTTAAATATCCAGTTTAATTGATTGCTGCTATAATATTTATACTGTAAACTTTCGGTTGTATGACGTTACAACGCAGACTTTTACCCCGCATGACATTACAATGCGGGGATTACAACGAAAGCTGTTACAACGAATTTCGATGGAGGGCGCTGGATAGTGGAGAAGTTTAATTTTCTATTCCAACTCCAGCCCACGTTGACAGTAGGGAAGGTGTTGTATAGAAAATTAAACTATTCCCTATCCAACAGCCCCCTTCAGCGAACGTCGTTATAACGACTTTTGTTGTAATGGCATTGCCGGGTAATCCCCCCGTTGCCATAGCTGTTCCCCAGCGCTACTATGCATTTCATTATTGTCATTTTTAATGTATAAACTGTCCAAAATTTCAAGTTTGATTGTCCTCTTTCTTTATACCTAAAATGTTAAACTACTTGTTGGCCTCCATTCCATTCTAATAGTTACCAGATGTACCCCAATGACCTGACAGTGAAACTGTTTACCTTGTTTCTGGACCTCGTTGGTGCTCAAGAATCAGAACAATTTATTCTTGCAAGGTCAAGTCGAGGTTCAGAATGCTTCCTCTCCAGCAGACTTTGGCTCATGGCTGTCATCAGATCTTTGTAGTGACGACATCGCTCAGGACAGACTGTGAGACTCAGACTCCATGGAGTAGGATCTCCAAGTCACTGCTATACTTTACCTCAGGCTCAGTGCATTATGTCACCACCTGTCCGTTCCTGCACTTATGATTATCTCATTGCCACTATGGTAGCATCAGGGCCTGCCCTCTGGGTGCAACATTATTCCCCGATATCTTGAGACAGGACCAGGAGTCCACATCTTAAGGTAATGTGTTGCTTTTGTAGTATGACTTCATGTCTCAGAATGGCTCTAAAGCTCTGCAAGTAGTGGGTGTTTATGGTGCCCAATGATGCGTAGTTTGGAACATTAATGTGCCTAGTCCAGAGATGTACATATTAAAATGGGTCACAGATTTGTATTTTTGTATCTGTTTTATTCTAACAAACATGATGTTAGCATAAATGCAATGGCAGAATTTGAAAATCAGTGCCTCGTATCATTTCATTACACCTATAACACAAACAATGTTTATCCTCTGTCTGTGGTATTCTGGTTGATCCCCAATCCCAGGTGTAGTCTTGGAATGGGAGTGCCCTATTAGCACAGACATACATTCAATTAATTGTACTTGTATGCTATGCTGGGGCACTAGACAGGCCTAGACTTCGAAGGGGCATTCATTCATTAAAATGGAGGGAGGTGAGAAGAAGAAAAAGGCGAAGAGTAGGAAAGAAGGTTTGGCTAAAGAAGGGTATAGAAGGGAGGATGAAGAAAGAGGATCCTATTTGTGGAAATAAGGATGGGGAAGGTGTGGTGACTAGGCGAGTCAGTGGTACCATTGGACAAAACCACGAAGGAGAGTCCACACACCTTTTCCTTCTTGTAGACCATTCCTAAGCCCTTAAAGATCAGGCCTGCGGCCTCCCTCTTTGGCCCTTTTTCTGATTTAGGTGGTGCAGGGAACACAAAATTACTGGTGTCAAAAATCAGCTGATCTGCCAAAGAACTCCAGTGCTTTAATTTACCCATGGAAATGACAGCTTTGGATTTCATGCTACCGCAAAAATACATCTTTATTTCTGAATCTAACAGGCTGTATTTGTAGAAGAAAATGGTTTGTTTTTGTTTTCCCAATGGTGTATGGCATAGAGTCCTGAAATCCTACTTAGGCCAGTGATTTTGTTTTGTCGTCTATAACTATTTATTGAGATTTTTGCAGTGTTACAGTAACTTCAAAATGTATGCACAACGTTGCTACAATATTTAACTTCCCCTGTCATATGAACCTGAGTTGTAAATTACAATTATCTACACATCTGTTTCAATAAGAACACAGCCCATGCGAGTAATGATTAATAATTGCAGTTGTGGATGAGAGTTGTCCTATGTTTCAATTACAAGTCATTATCCAGTCTATAACATAAAATCCAGAAGAGCTCTAATGGTATCTGTAAGATATGGGGGTCTCTAGTTGGCCCAGGTAGGTACTTGTGACAAATAGGGACTCTTGCCTCTAGTCAGGGTAAGTGGGTACACTTCTATATAACCCCTGCTCACCCCCATGTTAGCTTGGCACAAGCAGACAGGCTTAACTCCGAGGCAGTTTGTAAAGCATTTGTGACCACATGCAGTAACCCAGTGACAACACTACAGAGGGACACCACAAAGTTGTATATTAAAATTAAGTATTCTTTAAATAGACTTAACACAATACCAAAAACAATTAAAATCCACAATACTGTACTTAAAATGGTAGTTTTAGCTTAGTTCTGTTCAGTTCTTAAATTGCGACATTTTAAGGCAATGTAACTTACTATTCGTGATGGTGCCACAACAAAAGTGTTGCAGCGATGGAAATGCGGCAAAGTTCCAGTGCAAAGACTTCTTTCCTTTCACAGTGCAGGGCAGAAACATCAGAGGCCCTACAGGAGGTGGAGCCAGCATTGTGGAGGGAAAGCACAGCCCTGGAGCACTTTGTGGACATGATTCCTTCTCTTCTTTCACAGTGCATGGCAGATACATCAGACGCACCACAGGGGGTGGAGCCAGCACTGTGGGGGGCAGGCACAGTCCTATTCAGGTCCTAGGTGCAACTCCTCCCTCCCGCCTAGATGTAGATCTCTCTATTCACCACTGAGCAGACTCACTCTGTCTCATGGAATCTCCCAGCCCTGTCACTCAAACTCCAGAAAAGGAATACACAACCTAACAGAGGCAGGCTTGGATAGTTAGACCAGAAAATACCTACTTTCTAAAAGTTGTACTTTCAAACACAGAATGTTAAAATCAACTTCACTAAAAGATGTATTTTGTCATTCTGAGTTCAGGCATACTAAACTCAAATTTCGACAGTGTTCCCTGAGTCAGTTAGGATTATAAAATGTAATAATCTAACTGCCCATTCTAGCCTATTAAGAACTAGTATCCTTGCAATAGTGAAAAATGAAAATGGCTGTAATTCACTATTAGTACATGCCACACACACCAGGGCTTGTCCTACCTTATACTTACAATGTACCCTGCCCTTAGGCCTACAATAGGGGTGTCTGACATGAAGAAAAGGGAAGATTTAGAAAACGGCAAGTTGGTGCACTTGCCCAGTCAGCATGGCAGTACCAGTCTGCACACAGGCTCTGCAATGGCACGCCTTAGACACACGTTTTCAGTCTGCTTTCGTGGGTGGCACAACTAGTGCTGCAAGTCCACTAGCAGCATTTCGATTACAGGTCCTGGGCACTCCTTGTGCTGGTACTAGGGTCTGACAGGTAAACCAAACCAGCCAATCATTGAATTATTAATCCAAACATCAATTTACAATAGGGAGAGCATATGCTCTTCAGCACTGATCAGCAGTGGTAAAGTGACCAGAGTCATAAAACAGCCAACAACTGGTCAAACAAAATAGATAAGGAAGGCAAAAAAGTTCAGGGATGACTCTGCAAAAAGGGCCAAGTCCAACACAACTCCCTTCCAGCCAAAACCCAGGGTAGACCAATCACTACCTTGATGGGCTTCCCGGCTTTGGGCGATAGAACCTGGACCTGGCCCGCAACAGCAGGGGCATATTCCAGTTCTACGCCAACCTGAACCCATTTCAATCCCTCTGTCCATACTCTCAGGGTCCACCAAGCTAAATCATGGGTAACCCTTCTCTTCACCTGTGGACACCATCTGTGCAGCACCTAACCCTAGCTTGCTCACAGGTGAGTCCCAACAGACAGACAGCAAGCCACAGTGGCCACTGACAGTAGTTAGTGATGAGACCCAGGCCTTATGCCTCTCAGGGCTCTCAAAACTCTGTGACGTCCAGGAGTGGGGTGCAGTAAACCCAGGGGCTTGGCACCCTTTGTCCACTCTCCCTCCTGTCAGGTCAAGTATGACATCCTGACACTGACCCACCAGCCTCAGGCCTGCACCCGGCGGCTGGACCAGAGACTGGGGTGGCCTCTCTCACACCAGTCCTTCTCCTTGGGGCTCTGTACTCTCCCTCCTGGAGTGGTACTCCCTTTCAGAATTATCAAGGAGCCTATAGCAGGTGTCCTGCACTATTCGCCCACCAGTTCAGGAGTTCTATCCTGCAACTGGGCTACCAGGTCAGGGGGCACACCCTGAACCTGGCCCTCCAACCTAGGGTCCAAACCTTCTAGTTGAACCAGGGTCAGAGGCGAGGACTCCCTCCCTCTGCGCCCTCGTCCAGACTGCTGTACCCTCCCACCTGGAGTGGTAGCCCTAGAAGCTACATTGGTCAGGACACTGATTACAGTTGCCTCTTCCTCCAGGTCAGACAACACCTGAACCTGGCTTCCCAACCCAGGGAACCACCCCTGCGGTTGAACACTTGCCTGGCAACCCAGGACTTCCTGGGGAGTGCATTTACCCTCCCACGAGGATGACACATTACTCATGTGTCATGTGACAGTCTGCCTGGTGCAGATCTCCTGACTCCTGTCCTTCTGTTAGTGCGCAAAGATCCCCAGGACAGAAGTGGTGTCACCATGGTCACTCCTTGGTGACTCAGCCCTTCTGGCTGGCCCCTGACTTACTAGTTCTTCCACTGGGGACTCTTTCCCCCTCTCACCCCTCAGTCTGGACTTCTGCACCCTCCTCTTAGGTGCGGCACTGCTAGACACCAGAACTGATGAAGGCCTGCTTACAGACACTCCCAGTTTACCAGACACTAGGGGATCCCCTCAACGGGCTCCCCATCAGGACAGCCTAGGCTCCCTACCTGGTGTTCCCAGAACCATCCAGGTCCAGAGACTGGGTTTCGGGCACCTGGGGACACGCAGCCCCACACTCACTCCTTCTCCACTGAGACAGGACATGACCCCCTACACCCATCTCACTACAACAGGACCTAGCTGGGCTATTCTGAACCCCTTCCACCACTCTGCGTTGGAAGATACCTGAGCCACTCCCCACCGGGTCACTCCCCAATGACTCTCCAGACCCTTTGAAATCCACCAAAAGGTCTGTCTCCAATGTGAGTTCCCTGCGGTCAGAGAACTCACTCTTCAACAGGTGTTAGCATAGCTCTGGAAAAAAGGGACTTATAATAGGCTTTCCCACAATTGGATCACACAACCCCCCACAGGGGTTAAACAAACTATCCTTCACCTCACCATCCTGTGCCTCACACACATACTCCACACCACTCTCCTGAGATTGGCAAGACAGTATCTGACTGTCTCTGTCATTCAACCCACACTCTTCTGGGTGGTCTTCACACTCACATACCAGTACTTCAACCTTGGGGGTACCCCTCTCCCTGCACCTCTCATCTAGCTAGAGTCAGTAGAGTGACCCTCCCACCACTAGGACCATGAACCTCTGCACCAGTTACCCTATCATCCTCAGGGACGCTGCACACTACTGGAGCTACCTCATGTCCTTGAACCTCCTGGTGTATGTTAACCCCCTCCAAGACAGGCATCACATCTCTTTGTTTGTGTACTACTCTCCCAGCACTAGATAACTAAATATTGCTGCCACCATCTGAGCTGGATTCCACCTCCAACTCAGCAAAGCTCACTCTCTGAGCTACACACAGTTCTTGTTGCTGGGCTGAGACTTATGGCCTCAAGCCTCTCGAGCTCTAAATCAAGCTCCCTCATTCTCAACTCATGCTCAAACTGTATTCTCTTTTCCTCTAGGTCTAATTGTCTAATTTGCAATTCGATTTCCAACTGCCCACTTAACTTGAGCTTTCTCAGCTCCATTTCATGCACCCTGCATCACTCCCTGTCCTCCAACTCCTCTGGGGACAGGCCTCTGGCAGAAACACTGCTATCTGCTGGCAAGGTGCTTTCCTTCCTCCTGGGCCCAATTGTCGTAATTTGACAATGACTGGGTTAGCGTTAAGCTTTGCTACACGTTATTTCCCTTATCATGGCCTTAGTTGTAAATGCCATTTTGTATGTTACGGCGGCCATTTTAGAGAATGAGTCGCCTCGTGGTCAGCATGCCCTTTAGTCCTTTGTCCGTACCACTGACCACTTGAGTTTGCCCAGCAACAGGCTATTTTTAGTAACGGTCAAGCCCGCACATGCGCAGTTCCGATTGACCAGTCATCACTTAGGAATGTTCCGCCAAACTGACCAGTGGTGTTGTACCCCTCCCATGAGTTGGCTGTGTTCCAAAAATGACCATATATGTACCTAAAACTCTGTAACTATGTACCGCCCACCTTTTAATGTTTGTAAAACTGTATAAAAGAAGGAGTTACACCAATGTTCGGTGTGATACTTCTTGCATTGCCAAAGGGTGCTGTAGGAATGTACCACCACCCCATGGGGTCTTAATAAACTTGTCTTTTACATTTTCTAGTTTCCGTGCCAACAGTTCTTATAGTGTAGAGGGTATTCTGTGGAGTATGTAGGCCTGGAGAACCCGAATACCACAAATTGGTGACCACGAAGGGACTCATTGGCGACTCGGATGCCCGAAGGAGAGGTCGTGACGAAGGATTGGAAACTTGCCATGGATGGGTACCCTGCCACTGAGTGACCCGAGTCTTGGCACCCACGGTGTTTTCTTCCCTTCCTTCTAATCTGACCTTCCAGGTGGCGCCGGTCCCCGACTGAGATCCTGCTCGTCTGCCTTGCTGTACAGTGCCTGTTTGGCTGATTTGATCAAAGACCTTGGCAGTTGGAACCTGGATACTTGAGATTTGGGTAAGAATTGTGATTGGTAAGGTAGTCTGCGGACGCTTACTGTGGTCCTAAGAATATGAATATGATTTGAGTTAGCTAACATTTGAGTTTGTGAATTTGAACATATATGTGTAGTGCACTTCACATAGGCAGGCATGTAGAGATGTTTCTCTAACTTTGTTTGTATTTTGAGCGGCACATTTGTGTGAAGAATACTAAGTGCCATTTTTTACGGTATCACGTTTCCATGGTACTTTTTGAACATGCCTGTTTTAAGCACACTCCGAGGGATGTGCTGTCTTGGGAATGGTACCACGTACAGATTAAACGAATTCCAGCCGGCTCCCCCAGAGGGGACCCCTAACCGTGAAATGTACATCAAATTTGGCCTTCCCCCTATATTGTACAGTAAATTATGGAATAAATACACCAAGTCTGATCCCGAGTTGCAATGGCCACTACATGGGTCGTTTGATTTACGAAAGGTTCAGTTTGTGGAGCAATGTTTGTTTCAACGCAGGTCTAGACAGGATATGTTTGATTGTGTGCGAATGTGGGAGAAAGCACTGCGGGAACGAATGAAGCGTGAGATTGCCTTGGCGGAAAAAGAGCAGCGTAAGGCTGCTTGAGATAAAGCTTTACAGCTGGAGGAGAAGGAGTTGCAGGAGAAGAAAGAGAGGGAGGCACGGGAACGTAATTTGCAAACGACTGGTCAATTTCCTATTCGACGTCCGCTTTATCCTGTCCTTACTAATGAAGTTGATGATTTTTCGTTATTAGATCGTTCTCTGCCTCCGTATGTTCAGCCTACGGCTCCGGACGAGGACTTCGATGATGAAGAACGAAATAGTGCGGGTTCGAGAAGCGCTCCCTGACAACTCCATTGGAGAGGCTCACAATCTTCGTCCTGGTGACTATGTAATGATTCGCTCGTTTGAGAGGACGAACAGCTTGGAACCGAGGTGGCGTGGCCCCGAGCAGGTACTGCTCGCAACTCGAACGGCTGTGCGAGTTACCAACAGGAAGCGGTGGGTGCACTCTACTCACTGCTGCCGTGTCTCGCCGGATCTGGTGAATCCCACTGTGCTGTCTGACTACAGAGACATCTTGGATGAGGAGAAGAGCCCAGCTGTAACGTCTGCCGAATCGGAGGGAGCCTTCCCGGACCACACTGTTTCTGGACGACAAAGATACAATCTGCGACCACGATAAGAAGATTTTTTTTTGTGCGAGACTGGTTGATTTACCGCTCTGTGAAACGGAAGCCGGGAATCTCAAGGGGGGGGGGATCAGTTCTGCCAAGAGTAGCGACACCCGTCTTGACCCTGGAGAAGAAAACAACGGCTACCTCGGAGCTCAGCACTCACATTTTTATTTTTTAGTTGTATATTTGAGACATTGTGAACTTTTGAACTATGGCGTCTTCTGCAGCACGAGACAAAAGAATCCTTGGTGCTGTATTATTTGTGTTGACAATTGTGGTAATAGCTGTGATAGCCTGGGTAGTAGAAATTGTGGAACCTGTGCGAGAACATTTGCTGCCGACTACCCCGGCTCCATCTGAGCATTTTCATTTCACCCTACCATACCATGAAGAACGGCACCGACAGATTTACTTGAATAATAGCTTCATTCAAATTTTGCATCTTTCCCACAATATGACGAACACTTCTAACTGTTGGGTATGTGGGATGTTGCCTGGGCATCAAAAGAAAGGAGGCACACCGCTTATCCCACTTCCGTTTTCTCACAATGGGTCTTGCAATGCCTGGTACACTCTCCTGTTCACTTTGCGCTGGCCAACAAAAGGGGGGCTGCTTTTCTGTTTAAATAAAATATGTTTTAACGATCGAGACGGCTATCCACAAGCTGAAGGTACTAAGTTCGAATGGGAAGAGTACCGCCCGGACAATGTATCTGCACCACGAGTTTACAGCAATCAACGAAATGTTAACATGTCCAATTCTCATGTTATTAATGTCATTGATACAAAGGCCGATCTCTGTATACGTAATAAAGGTACAATCCCAGTTGGCAGAAGTGAATGTAACACCACCCTTACCTTTGATACCCCGAATGGCATCTCATTTGTGGCCTCCCGAAATACGTACTTCATATGTGGTAATAAAGGTTATCATTGTCTCCCTTTAGGATCGTTAGGAACATGCTACATCTCTTTTGTATTGCCCCCTGTATTCATTGCTCCGCCTATGTATCATAATGATTATGTTTTGTACCACAATTTTGTATTGAACAGAGTTAAAAGAGCAGTAGTCCTTGACGATATAGATCAGACAGATACCGCACTGCAACAATATGTAGATTTCAATTTGGGTTTGTTTTCTTTTGTGGGAGCTGCTCTGAACAGTCGGAAAATACGACGACTAACTCGTGTTGTTGAAGCTGTTGCCAATGATACTGCTTTTGCATTGGGGAATATAACTGAGGAACTTCAGATCTCTAGAATTGTAACGCTTCAGAACCGGATGGTTCTAGATGTAGTTCTGGCCGATCGGGGGGGGGGCATGCCGCATTATCGGAAGTAGTTGCTGCGTTTACGTGCCAGATAATTCACCATCTGTATATGATGCCATATCCAAATTACATAAAATTGCTGCTGAGATACATCCGGACAATAGTACATGGACCTTTTCGGGGTGGTTCTGGTCAATGCTTAGCACATGGGGCTGGAAGCTACTGACGATCTTATGTATAATAATTGGGATATTATTCTTCTTATGTTTATGTATACAATGTGGCCCTGCATTATGTTCTATGTGTTTATCAGCTTGTATTCCATCTAGGCGAGCTTTTGCCCAAAATGAATTAATGCTTCATGAAGAAGTGGCCCGGATTATGCCCATCGATATAGAAGATGAGTATCCCGATTATGTTCATTATGAGGTCGCTTCAGCTAAATGCTAAAAGGGTCGTCTGTCGTAATTTGACAATATCTGGGTGAGCGTTAAGCTTTGCTACACGTTATTTCCCTTATTTTGGCCAAATCCAACATCGCTAGTTCAGACATCTTCCCCCTGCCACATGGAGTTCCACAAGGCTCCATTCTAAGCCCACTGTTTTTCAATCTTTACCTCAGACCACTAGCAGACCTGGCCGACCGCGTAGGCCTGACCTTGATGACCTACGCTGACGACTCACAAATTATCTTTTCTCTTTCTGAAGCAAACACGTTAACCCCTTCCCTGTTGAAATATGGTCTCCAAGAGATTTTCAACTGGATGACCACCAACCAGTTGAAACTAAATGGAGACAAAACGGAGGTTCTTCTACTGGGAAGAAATAAGGAGCTCTGGACCCCTCTCCACTGGCCGCATGAGCTGGGCAACATTCCCCCGCCAGCCTCCCAGGTAAGAAACCTAGGGGTCATCTTGGACAATACCCTGTCTATGAAACAGCAGGCAAACAAAGTCACTGGACTCTGTTTCACCATAATCAAGTGGCTAAAAAAAATCATCTGGATGCTGCCCCTAGACACGCAAAAAACTGTGGTCAACGCTTTAATAACTTCACGTATTGACTACGGAAATGTCCTCTACCTTGGCTCCAACTTAGCTGTAATCAAGCAACTCCAACTAATTCAAAACGCTGCTGCAAGACTCCTGTGTAGGATTAAAAAGTCCGAAAGCGTTTCAAAACATCTGAACGAATTGCACTGGCTCAGGGTTGAACATCGGATAAACTTCAAAACATTGAGTTACATGTTTAAAATAAAAAACAAAACAGCACCCTCCTACCTACAAGCCTTAGCCTCTCCCTACCTGCCACAAAGAAGTCTTCACTCTCAAACGGCCTCGAATTTTGTCGTCCCCCGTTTCCAACTACAAAGATCCGGTGGAAAATCCTTTTCTGTTAGAGGACCGGTATTATGGAACTCACTCCCCCTTCATATCCGGAAAGAGGACAGCTACACAAAATTCCGGAAGCAGGTAAAAACCTGGTTGTTTCAGAAACAACTGTGTTAAACTATTAATACAGTATTTTCCTTGACCATCCATATGTCATAGGCGCCGGGAAACCCTTGTTGGGTAGCTGAGCGCCATACAAATACATAAAATAAATAAATAAATAAATAAATAAATTAGTTGTAAACGCCATTTTGTATGTTACCGCAGCCATTTTAGAGAATGAGTCGCCTCGTGGTCAGCATGCCCTTTAGTCCTTTGTCCGTACCACTGACCACTTGAGTTTGCCCAGCAACAGGCTATTTTAGTAACGGTCAAGCCCGCACATGCGCAGTTCCGATTGACCAGTCATCACTTAGGAATGTTCCGCCAAACTGACCAGTGGTGTTGTAACCCCTCCCATGAGTTGGCTGTGTTCCAAAAATGACCATATATGTACCTAAAACTCTGTAACTATGTACCGCCCACCTTTTAATGTTTGTAAAACTGTATAAAAGAAGGACTTACACCGATGTTCGGTGTGATACTTCGTGCATTGCCGAAGGGTGCTGTAGGAATGTACCACCACCCCATGGGGTCTTAATAAACTTGTCTTTTACATTTTCTAGTTTCCGTGCCAACAGTTCTTATGGTGTAGAGGGTATTCTGCGGAGTATGTAGGCCTGGAGAACCCGAATACCACACAATGGCCCCTCCAGCTGCCTTACATTGTAGCATTCCAGTGTCTCCTCTTCCCAATCAAAATCAACAGATGCTATGAATGCTGCTCTCTCCATGGTTATTAAACTTGGCAGTTCTTTGCAAAAATAGAAAATTCCAGAAAAATAATCTACCAGAAGTATGTGATCAAGTTTTAGTCTGCACTCACTTGTAGTGTTCACCAATCACTGTACATAAGTCACAAATGCAAGTCCAGAATCCTCACCGCTGACGACCAATGCTATATTTGGGGGTCTCTAGTTGGCACAGGTAGGTACTTGTGAGAAATAGGGGCCCTTGCTTCTAGTCAGGGTAAGGGGGTACACTCCTAAAATAACCCCTGCTCACCTCCTTGGTAGCTTGGCATGAGCAGACATGCTTATCTCATAGGTAGTGTGTAAAGCATTTGTGACCACATACAGTAACCACGTGATGGATGGACACCATTCAGTTGTATATTAAAAATAACTATTCTATAGACTTAACACAAGACCACAAACAACTAAAATCACAAAACTGTACTTAAAATGGTAGTTTTAGCTTAGTTCTGTTCAGTTCTTAAAATGCGACACTTTAAGTCAATGTACCTTACGATGCGTGACGCTTTCACAACAAAAGTGTTGCAGCGGTGGAAATGCGGCAAAGTTCTGGTGCAAAGAAATACAGACGTGAAGATCTTCCAGATGCAGCACGCATCTGCATTGTTGCGAGAAGTCTCGGTTCAGAAATGCGACAGCAGCGGCTGCGACAGCGACACACTTCTTCTTCCGTGCGTGACGCTTCTCTCGATGTGGTCCAATGCATCAGCGACAGTGGCGACATCCTTGTTCAGAAATGTGACGGAAGCGGCTGCAACAGCGTCAGGCTTCTTCTTCGGTGCGAGACGCTTCTTTCGATATGGTGCAATGCATCAGCTACAGCGGCGACACCCTTGTTCAGAGATGCGACAACAGCGGTGGCGATGGCGACACGCTTCTTCCTCTTGAGTCATGCTTCCAGCTCCTTGCAACACGCTGTCCATCAGAAGGCCCAAAACAGCAGCATGCACTTCCAAAGAACTCTTGGGGAGCTGGGGGTTTAAGTCTGTTGTCCCTGAGAATTCAGCAGGAGGCAAGCTCTTCTCTCCAACCCTTGGAGGTCCTTACAAGTTGAAATAAAGTACACAAAAACCTTACTCCTTCCTTTGGCAGTCAGGCAACCACTGCAGGTCAATCCCCCAAGCAGCACTCCAGCTTACGGATAGTCTCTCCTCAGTTTCCTCAGGTTCCTCTCATCAGTAAATGTTTCTTCTTGTTTGTCCAAAGTTATCTAAGTTCATGGAATCAGGGTCCCACTACTTATTGCCTAAAATCCTTTGTCCTCTGAAGGCAGAGGGGCTTTGCCCAGTCCAAACCAGTTCTGGAGCACTCTGTTGACAAGACTCCTTCTTTCCTTTCACAGTGCAGGGCACAAACATCTGACGTCCCACAGGAGGTGGAGCCAGCATTGTGTATTGAAAGCACAGCCCTGGAGCACTTTGTTGACATGATTCCTTCTCTTCTTTCAATGTGCAGGGCAGAGACATCAGACACACCACAGGGGGTGGAGCCAGCACTGTGGGGGGGGGGGGCAGGCACAGTCCTATTCAGGTCCCAGGTGCAACTCCTCCCTCCCATCTAGATGCAGATCTCTCTATTTACCCCTGGGCGGACTCACTCTGTCTCCTGGAATCTCCCAGCCCTGTCACTCAAACTCCAGGCAAGGAATACACAACTGAGCAGAGGCAGGCTTGGATAGTTAGACAAGAAAATACCTACTTTCTAAAAGTGGTATTTTCAAACACAGAATGTTAAAATCAACTTCACCAAAATATGTATTTTATCATTCTGAGTTCAGGCGTACTAAACTCGAATTTTTACAGTATTCCCTGAGTCAGTTAGGAATATAAAATGTAATAATCGAACTACCCATTCTGGCCTATGGAGAACAGGTATCCATGCAATAGTGAAAAACGAAAATGGCTGTAATTCACTATTAGGACATGCCACACACACCAGGGCATGTCCTACCTTATACTTACAATGCACCCTGCCTTTGGGCCTACCTTAGGGGTGTCGGACATGAAGAAAAGGGAAGGTATAGGGCCCAGTCAGCATGGCACTACCAGACAGCACACAGGCTCTGCAATGGCAAACCTTAGACATACGTTTACAGGCTGCTTCTGTGGGTGGCAAAACCAGTGCTGCAAGTCCACTAGCAGCATTTGGATTACCAGCCCTGGGCACTCCTGTTGCACAATACTAGGATCTGACAGGTAACCAAACCAGCCAATCATGGAATCACTAATCCACACATCAATTAACAATAAGGAGAGCATATGCACTTTAGCACTGATCAGCAGTGGTAAAGTGCCCAGAGTCATAAAACAGCCAACATGTCAGTGAAAACAGCGGAGGAAGGCAAAAAAGTTCAGGGATGATCTTGCAAAAAGGGCCAAGTCTAAAGGTATCTATATTTCTGTCTTAACAAATAACATGTGTAACTGTATTGTGGATTTAGTATCCCTCACATCATGCTGTATACGCTGGTTGTCGGGCTGCTCACGGCATTATCTCATGTCCAATTATTTCCCGTTATTTCGTGGAGGGGGGAGCCATTTTGAACAACTGCATCTACTCTTGAACAGTATGGGTGCAAATTACATCATCATTAAAGCAGGATTATATGTTCTGAGTTACCTTAAATAGGCCTCTTTTGGTGTCCTTAGGTGTAGTGAGTAGGGGGGTCACTCCAGAGTCGCCCTCACCACTTGCCTGCCTACCATGACAATAGTTTGTAGTTCATCGTTTGCTAGTTTGCTTTCTATGACTGTGAGGTATGCCTTCCAGTTTGGGGAATTACTTTCAGTCTGTAGGCCTGCCTGTCGTCCCTGCATGATGCCTATCTCGGCTATTAGGACCTTGCCCAGGTCTTTTAGCCAGTGGTTGGTGGATGGGGACACCATTGCTTTCTAGCACCTAGCTAACCTAAAGGCGTGAGATAGGTATGATGCAAATAGTTAAATTGATTGTATTTAAACCTTGTGGTAATTGAAATGCTTTGTGGATTAGCCAGGCACTGTGTCCCATGTTTGTCTGTCAGTGTTAGCAATAGTTTCTAGTCCCAGTAGGCCTGCAGTGCATTTAAGTGAGGTGTCATACTGCGGCATTGCAATGTGTAAAGCAAGGTAATGGTGTCTCGGGCAGTGTCATGACTGAAGAGTATTTGGAGAAGGTGGGATACCCCCCGCTCAGCTTGTCTGGATATTTTGAGATCGAAGTCTCTGTGCCAAAGAGCCATTCTAGAATTATATGTGGTTGGGCTACATCAGCCCCACGTCCCAATTCAAATAATGTGTGTCCTGCGATCCACCTTATCTGCCATTGTAGTTGGGCGGCTGTGTAATAGAGTACGTAATTTGGGGCTCCTAGTCCCCTTTCAGATATTGGTGCATATATTTTCGTGAGACCCGTTCCCTACCTGTGCCCCATATTAGCGTTATTAGCAATTCTCTGAGTTCCATGAACAATTTTCTAGGTACTTGTATTGGGAGGGCTGCGAAGAAGTAAAGCAGTCTTGGTAGTTGTAGCATGTCGGAGATAGCAATATGGCCCATGGGTGACAAAGCATGTCTTGTTCAGAACTGTAGGGATGATTTGGCGCTAGTCAGAGTTTTGCACAAGATTCCATCCATTAAATTAGAGGGTGAGTGGTAGACATGGACCCCTAGATACTTTAATGTGTTGAGGCAATGGAGTGGTTGGAAGCTGCCCTTGCTGTTCGTCAGTCAACATTGTCAGTAGAAAGAGAAGAGATTTTCCCCAACTAACCTTGAGGCCTGATATTTTCCTAAATCGATCCAGAGGTCCCATCAATTCTGGTAGATTTGCTGCACCATTCTTAAGATATACAAACGCTCCATCCGCATATAGTGATATTATATGCCATTCATTGTGGACCTTTAATCCCCAATCCGGTGCATGTTTGTGAAGAGTACATGCTAGGTGTTCCATTGCTAGCGTGAATATATTAGGAGGTGATGGACAGCCCTGTTGTGTGCCCTGTTTTATATTGAACGGCTCCGAGATGATTGTGCCAGTGCGGATTTGCTCTGTTAGGGAATTATAAAGCAATGACACCCATCTCAGTAAGTGGGGACCTATTCCATATCGTGTTAGCACTTCCTGGAGGTACTGTCATCCCAGCGTTGCAAATGCTTTTTCTATGTTGAGTGATGCCACCACCATGTGTTCCATTTGTATTTGACCAGTCCATTAGCATAAGTAGCCTTCACAGATTTAAGAATGTGCTCCTGTTCGGTATGAAACGTTTTTGATCTTTGCACCGGTATTTGTGTCAGGGCCATCAATCTGTTTGCAAGTATTCTTCCTAGAATCCTATGATTCGTATTTAATAAGGATAGGGGTCAATATGAGCCAAGAAGTAGGGGAGCCCTGCCAGGCTTAGGGAGTACTACCAATATTGCTTCCCACAAAGTAGACAAGATTCCTTTATCATACACACTGATATACAAACAGTGTAACTGTGGGGCCAACTGGGTCAGGAAGGTCATGTAAAATTCTGGAGCCCAACCGTATGCCCCAGGTGTTTTTCCTCTTGCCATTTGCCTTATGGCTTCCTCTATTTCATTTATTGTTATAGGGACTTCCAGGTCTGTGTAATCAGTCATTGGTATCTGTGAGAGTGCAATGCCATCTAGAAAAGAGTGTAGCTCAGCCGTATCTACATTCTGTGTATCATTGTACATTGTTGCATGTTTATGTCATTTTGAGTGTTAACTACAAGGCCCATCCAGTTTCTGATAGCTAGTATTGGGGATTTTGGTACATCGTAGCGTAATAGCCACACCAAGATCTTGCCTGCTTTGTCACCTTACGCATGTCTTTTAGCCGAGTATTCCTGTAGTCAATTGTTCCTAGTCAGAATAGTGCCTCCTTAAGTTCTAACTGTAACTTTGCGAGTCCTCCTGTCTTTAACTTTGGGTTAGTGTTGCTTGTTTCTAATTGGCATATCTCTAGTTCTAAATGGGTTATTTCCCTTTGGAGGACCATTTTGGTTCCATATACAGATTTAATTGTGTTACCCCTCAGAAGAGTCTTGAATGCATCCTATTCAATCCCCGGGCTTAAGGCAGAGCTTGAAGTTTCCGCAGAGAAGGAGGCAATACTCTCGGACATGACAGCCTGCAAGTGTATGTCTTTTAGTGCCGCTATATGTAATCGCCATGTAGCCATCTACTCCTACCACAGGATAGACATACCTGCAGCGGGTCTTAATCGGACAGAGTGCATTCAAGATATTCCACTCGAGAAGCCTTTGCAAGAGCTTTGTGCGACTCTTATATTGAATCTATCCTGGCATGTAAGTCGTATAGGCCTGAGTAGAACAAATATTCCCTGCCCTCGGGGTGTAGGCCTCTCATCGTTTCTTGGATATGGAAGTCTGTAGCCCAATTATTTGGGCTACTTGCTAGTGTAATAGCTTGTGACCTGGATATCCGAGGGCGGGAGAGGTCCATATCTTAGTGGGTTGTACAATTTAAGTCCCCACCCCAAAATGAAAGGACCACCATGTATTGCAGTAATGCAGGGGATAAGGAATGGAAAAAGGAAGTCTGATTAGTTTTCGGGGCATAAATAGATACCAGTGATATTGGTTGAACATCAAGTTACCCCGCTATACCCACATATCTGCCCTCTGGATCAGTGCGGGTATTACTGATCTCCAACGGTATTCCTGGTGACACCCATATCAGCGTCCCCCCTAGCATAACTGGAGTAGATGGTGCCTATCAGTTGGCCGCTCCAGCGTTTACGCATAGTCTACAATGTTTGCATGGTGAGGTGTGTCTCTTGCAGCAATGCTATTGATACTTTCCTTCTCCTAAGATATTGGTAGACTCAGTAGTGTGTAATGTAGCTTGCTAGTCTGCGAACATTTCATGTTAATATGGATGTTAACAAAGTTTGTGTGTTACATATGTCTGTGTTACATTAATAATAATAATAATCCACATTTGTAAAGCTTGAACAATCAACCGTAAGGGTCTCCAGGTGCTGGGGGCTGTCAGGAAGATTAATCAAGCTATTGCCCAGAGTCACATGGTGCTGGGCTAATCTGCTCTGCCGCCGGGGAACAAACCGTGATCCCCAGTTTCCAGAGTCAGTCGCCCTGGCTTCGGCTCTTCCTCTTACTTACTTACTTACGTAACTTAAAGTTCCTCTGCCTTTTCCAAGTGTAAGCGGCCCCCTACCCTCCAATCCAGCGCTGTCCCACAAACAATACCAGAACATGATCCTTGACTTCATAATTGAAAAGCATACATCAGTCTCAAAGAGAAACAATAACAAATAATCAATAACTTACACCAGCTCCCGTACCCAGCCAGTACGCCAACCGTTGCCCAGCCATTTGCACTACCATGCATGTTTAACTGTATTATTCAAAGATTTATTAGATAATATTCTGTACAGAATTCCCTGCTTTGCGGGGGGATGTCAAGCTGTCTAGCCAGGCCCTTGAATAGTCTGTACCTCCTCAGGCTTGCTTGACTAGTTTGGCATAACAGTGCGAGGGTGGCTGGAGTTATATCTGCACCCACTCCACCTCCCCTACCCACTCCAAACGTCATGAGAGTAGATAAGAGTAAATCATCTCCTATTTGCGGCATGGCTGTTTGACCATCCCCCACTGTCGCAATTATCTGGTTGTCATACAGAGGCGTTATTTATTCCTATTGTATGTCCGCTTCCGGGACAGATGCAGTGGGGGAGCAGAATAATACATGATTTCTCACTTCTTACGCTGTTTTGGCCCTTTCCTTTGCCACTTGTGCCTTAGTGGTGCCTTTGGGATGGAAGTTGGAGCATTTTCTCCTTTTCTGTTGTGTCTGCCACCCCTGCGACAAGGCTTGTTCACCTCCTCTTATCAGTGCCAGCTCTTTCTGCTCCAGCCAGTCCCATTGTGCCTCTGGGGTTTTCCAGAATTGAGTTTTGGCTGTGTGCT
This sequence comes from Lissotriton vulgaris, assembly GCF_964263255.1. NCBI lineage: Eukaryota > Metazoa > Chordata > Amphibia > Caudata > Salamandridae > Lissotriton > Lissotriton vulgaris. Next base: position 54,542 of record NW_028249189.1, read on the forward strand.
GGATTCACGGCATCGCTGGGAACTGCAGTGAGTATTTTATTCCGAGTTCATGGAGTACCCTTTTCACCGCTATAAATATGACCAGCGTATTTGGACCTCCAAGGTATAAAATGGTTAGATTTGTACTTTGGCATTATCAACAGTCCACGGGCCCTTTGCTCGTGATTCTTGAAGGATGTGGATTATATATTCTATCCCTGTAGCTCAATAGGCTTGCCACCACTGATCTCTGTGTTGCGCCTGATCTGGGAGGGCCTCCTTGGACCCTGTGTGCTCTCTCCGCCGAGAAGGTAGACTGTATGTCTTGCATTATTGTCCCCAAGAATCCCTCTTCTAGGAAGAGTTCCATGTTGTGGCCCTCTGCCCATTCTGGTAGGCCCGTAATGAGCACATTGTGGCGCCTAGAGCGTCCTTCTTGATCCTCCAGGCAATCTTGCAGGTAGGTGACTTCTTTTTGCAGCATATGTATTTGCTGATCCAAAAATTTTACTGTGGGGTGTTGTTAGAGTAGATTTGGTCTCCTCCATTTAATCTCGTAGTTTCCTGTGATCTTCCTTGAGGATTCTCATTTCAATGAAATTGTGTAGTTTTGGTTCCAGTGTCGACTTGATGTCCATGACAGCCAAGAGCAGTTCCTCGAATTTGCGTGAATGGTCTGGCAGCGTGGCTAACAGGGATTTGTCCATAGTATCTTCATCGCTGGAGCGTGAAGCTATCGCCTGTGTGCCACTAGATGCAGTCTGATCTACTTTTGGTTTCACCGTTGTGGTACACACGTGATGGGTACTGCTAAGAAATATATCTCCTGGCCTTATATTACTTTGTAGGCTGAATTGTGGGAATGTCGGGCAGTAGAAGCAGAGACAGCACATTGCTACTGTCTTGCAAGCAGCTATATACTGTGGGGGGTGGTTAACTGTTTGGCGGCCTCAGGTGTTGTGGGTTGTTTTGGGTATTGGCCCATCCGCTGTCACTGCCTTTCATACCCAAGCCCAATGTGCGATTTGTGTGAGGGAGGAGGGCCCACCAATGCCCAGTTATCCTTATGATGTGTCTTGAAATTTCAATGGCAGACTGTATGCTCCTGCTTGTTCAAAAAGCTGTCCAGCTTGAGCGCTGCAGTGTTCCAGGGTGAGTAAGTAAGTAATCAAGTACATTTTATTTGCATAGTTAATTAAAACCATTACAAAACAACCATTAAAATTACGTCTACACACAAAAACATTTCTCACTACATGCATAAAATCACATCTGTATAATAAAATAGTATATATTCTGTTTCAGATTTCCAATTTAAAATCATAAAATGTACAATTTTTTGGACGATCATTATTAAATGAGATACAACTTGTATTTTAATGTTATCTGAGAGTTAATGAAGGGTCAAGTTTTGACATCTTCTTTTCCACCACTTTCATAAACTTCACAAAACTACAGTTCAACAGCAGGTCATTGGTGCAAAGCAGGCAAGAACTGCGTGTCTTTGTGAGCGTATTCCCGGGGGCAGGGGGAGGAAGAACATCCTCCCATTGTGTGGCGGTATCCACGGTACTGGCCCTTCTCACAATCTTGTGGCGCACTTCAGTCGCTCTTGTTCCGGGCCCGGAAAAATGGCCTCCCAAAAGAGTCTCCCAGGTATCATAGTTACTGCGTTGTATCCATAACCCTGAAAGTCAAGGGAATTATAGGTCAGGTGCAGCTCCTTTGATCCCTGTTAGAAATGGGAATCTCTGGTTGGCTATGGCTTGCGCCAAAGCCAGTCAGAGACCAGCACTCTAGTCAGGGAAAGGGAGTTACACGCCAAAGATAACCCCTGCTCACCCCCTTGGTAGCTTGGCACGAGCAGCTAAGCTTATCTCGGTAGCGATGTGTAAAGCATTTGCACAACACTCACAGTAACAACACACTAGGCACACCACAAAAGAAACTCCACACAAGCTCACTTGAACTCTCATTTATCCATCTTTCTGGATTCCTCTGGGTTCTTGGATGGCTCCCAACATGGCTTTAGGAAATTACACAGCACTGAGTCTGCTCTTACCAAGGTGGTAGATAACATTCGCCGAAAAGTAGATCTTGGCCAAACTACCGTGTTAGTGCTGTTGGACCTCACGGCGGCGTTTGACACCCGTCCCCCTCTACTTTGACATCTCGGTTAAGGGAGGCAGGGGTAACAGGGTCAGCTCTGAGTCTCCTGAACTCTTTCCTACATCAGAGAGAACAATGAGTGATGCTCGGACATTTCCTCTCCCCTGCTAAATCGTTGCAATGTGGGGTGCTACAGGGGTCGGCCTTGAGCCCGCCCCTGTTTAATATCTACGTTGCCCCCCTCGCGAGATTAGTAAGATCACAGGGGATGGAGGTGGTGTCGTACGCCGACGACACTCAGATTATGGTTTCCCTGGCCCACTCTGCGAGTACATCCGCGTCCAACTTTAGGTCTTGCATGCAGCTTGTTGCAGAGTGGATGATCCTTAATTCCCTAAAGTTGAATGGCGACAAAACAGAGGTCCTGGTCTTTGGCATGAACCAGGACGTGTGGTGGGGTGAGTGGTGGCCCTCATCGCTTGGCACCTGCCCCACTCCGACCCAATCTGCCAGGAATCTCGGCGTCATCTTTGACACCTCGCTCTCTATGGAGCTTCAGGTAAATAGGACAGTTGCCACCTGTTGGGGAGTTATTAGGACCCTTAAGAGAATTCTTCATTACCTTTCTCCCCAGGCACGCAAGCAGATCGTGATCGCTCGTGTTGGCTCCAGGCTTGACTATTGTAATTCACTCTATGCTGGGGCCAACAAGTGCCTTCTGCAGCGTTTGCAAGTGGCACAGAATGCTGCTGCGCAATTTGTGTTGGCCCTTCCATGGCTCTCATCTGCTACTATGGCAAGGAAGAGCCTTCATTGGCTCCCTATTCCTTCTAGGGTTTCTTTTAAACTCCTTTGCCTCACTTACAGTGCCCTCATGGCAGGCCCTTCTGATGCTCTTGGGTCTTTGCTTACCCGCTATGTGCCTAGCAGATGTCTTCGCTCTCTAGAGCTGAATCAACTGGTAGTCCCCAGTTCTAGGAAGGTCAGATGGGGGAGTAGGGAGTTCTCCATCTTGGCACCCCAATTACTTCCGTTGGAGATCAAATCCCAGCCCTCATTGGATCTCTTTAGGAAAGCCCTTAAAACTTGGTGTTTCATTAAACATACCAGTAAGTTCCCGTCACCTTGTTGACTCAGCTAGATATTGAGCTAGGCACCTTGACGCCCATTGGGCTAAGTTGCGCGGTTATAAATCACATTTCATTCATTCATATAAAAATAGCATTTGTATTATAATAAAAACACATCAGATAGTAATCACACAATATACACTGTGCCAACTGGCACGGGCAATATTTACAAGGGATTATTTACACATGACAGGTCCACGTGGGCCACTGTCAGAATTAGCACTTGGTAAAGAATATTAAAAGTAAGAATATATATGAACTTAGAACACAGCCAGTAATCACTGGCAGACACTATACTCAGCGGCAACCTGCAATATAAATGTGTTGGGATCTCTGCTTCTTAGAATTGTGGGCATGTTGCTAGGTGGTTGGAATGTTGTGATATGATTAGCAGACAGTGCAGAGGAAGCTGTGGAAGGAGCTGGAGGTCTGTTTACTTCTAACTAATAAAGACTTACTTCAACTACTTACCCTGGATTGAAGATATCCTCTTTACATTGGCGACGAGGATGGGATGAAGAAGTTTCCTAATGTTTTTACGGAAAAGTTAGGAAAATTGAAGGGATTTTCTCATAAGATCATTCTTAAGAAAAATGCGGTAGCTGTGGTTCATAAAGTAAGAAATTTACCACACTTGATGAGAGAACCCCTGAAAGTAGAATTGGACAAATTATTAGATCTGAAGATTATAGAACCTATTGAGGCATCTGAGTGGCTCGCCCCCATTGTGGTCGCGCCCAAGGATGGTGGAACCAAAATTCGTCTCTGTGTAGACTTACGCGATCTAAATAAGAATATATGGGTTGAAAGGCAACCATTGCCTAATATTTCTGAAATGTTAAGTGCCATGGGTGGTGGTGTGATATTCAGTGTAATTGACATGTCTGCAGCCTACCACCAAATTGACTTAGACGAGAAATCAAGACACCTTACCTCGTATGTAACTCCACTGGGGGCATTTCGCTATTGCAGGATGCCGTTTGGGTTGGCTTCAGCGTCAGCGGTGTTTCAGAGAGTGATGGAAAGAGTTTTAGGAGGTATTGAGAATGTATTATGTTTTCAGGATGACGTATTAGTAGTTGGGAAGGATTGTCAACATCATGATAAGATTTTAACACAAGTTCTGGAGCGTATGGAGGTTAATGGTCTGACCATAAAAAAAGAAAAATGTCAATTGAAGAGAGATTGTGTGATGTATCTAGGTCATGAGATATCAGGTTTAGGTATTAAACCAAAAAAAGTATAATTGCTGCAATTAATGATGCTCCTACGCCAACAACTAAAGATCAGCTAAGATCTTTTTTGGGGTTAGCTGAATATTGTTCTAAGTTTATTAGGAATTTTTCGGATGTGGTTGAGCCTTTGAGGCGTTTAATGAAGAATGGTGTGGTTTTTGAATGGGATCAAGAATGTGAGGATGCTTTCAAGCGCGTGAAAGTAGGAATTATTCATGCACCTACTTTAGGTCATTTTGACGTTAAGGCCAAGACTTTGGTTACCACTGATGCTAGTGCTGTGGGACTTGGGGCTGTACTCTCTCAGGTATCTGATGGTGTGGAAAGGATTATCGGTTTTGCATCTAGGAGGTTACAGGGTGCAGGTGTGTCTTACTCGGTGATTGAGAGGGAGGCTCTTGCTTGCACATGGGGAATTAAACACTTTAGATATTTTCTTTGGGGATTGCCCTTCAGAGTGCGTACAGATCATAAGCCTCTCGTACATTTATTTAAAGGAGGTAGAGGTTTGGAGGGTAATGTCACCCCTAGGATATCAAAATGGATTTTATCAGTACTTGATTACAATTTTCAGATGGAATATGTGAGAGGAGAGAAAAATGTTATTGCGGATTGTTTGTCCAGGATGCCTGTGGACTTAGTAGATCTGGTAGAAGTTGAAGACCCTGTAATTAGTTGTGATGAGATTCTTGCTTTTGATAAAAGTGATTGGGAGTCTGCCATGGCTGATGATCAAATAATTCCCTTGGTTATGAAACTTGTCTCTGGGGGGTGGTCTAAGGAATCCTCCAATGACACTCGCTTGAAGGGTTATTCTAATGTGGAAGCTGAATTGAGTGTATCTGAGGGCAAGTTGTGGAGGAGAAACCGTTTGGTGCCACCGTGTAATCTTAGATCAAAGATCATGAATATTGCTCATGAAGGTCATTTGGGGAGGAACATGACCAAGAGAAGGATTCGCGAATCCTATTGGTGGCCAGGGATGGATGGTGAGATTGATGAGTGGGTTAGGAATTGTCATGCGTGTGCTGCTAGCGATAAAACGAAAGTCATTAGGCAGCCTTCTCTTTCCTGCGTTGAATTTCCGGTAAGGCCCTGGGAGAAATTAGCGATGGATTTCTTGGGACCAATTTCTAAATTAGGTACTCGGAATAGATTCATAATGGTTCTTGTGGACTATCATTCTAAGTGGTTTGTAATGGAGTCCACTGAAAGTATTGACACTAAGAGAGTGATAAACTTTTTGGAAAGAACATTTTTAAATGAAGGTATTCCAAAAACTTTGGTATCGGATAATGGTGTGCAGCTGGTATCAAGACAAATGAAGGAGTTTTTGGATGGCATGGGGATCTGTCATGAGAAGGTTGCATTGTTTAGGCCACAGGCCAATGGCCTTGTGGAAAGGATCAATAGATTATTGATGGAGAATATTCAGTTGTCATTAGCGAATGGTTTAGTGTGGGCTGAGGAACTTAAGAAGATGGTCTGGTCTTACAGAATAACTCCACATTCAGTCACCGGTATCTCTCCTTTTGTCTCCCTAAAAGGGCGTGAGCCTGGTTTGAAGGAAGTTCCGGGTTGGCTGAAGAACAAAGAATGTGTGTGGGTTGACCGATCTAGTGTGAAAGATTGTGTTGTCAGTAGGCAGCGTGATTCTACAGATTCATACAATCTCAGGATGAGGGTGAAAGATCCGAATATATGTGTTGGTGATTGGGTGGTGACTAAGAAATGTGGTATTGTAACTAAAGGTGAAAGCAAATATTCTCAGCCTAAACAAGTAAAGTTTGTGAAGAGAAATGTTCTCATCCTAAATGATGGTTCTGCTTGGAGCTGTGGGAATGTTGCAAAATGTAATGCTCCATAGACTCTTATTTGTTCCCGTATGTTTAATTTTCTTTACATGTTTCATTTGTACATTTCTTTTGATATTGTAATGGGGGGAGATGTGTTGGGATCTCTGCTTCTTAGAATTGTGGGCATGTTGCTAGGTGTTTGGAATGTTGTGATATGATTAGCAGACAGTGCAGAGGAAGCTGTGGAAGGAGCTGGAGGTCTGTTTACTTCTAACTAATAAAGACTTACTTCAACTACTTACCCTGGATTGAAGATATCCTCTTTACAAAATCATAGCAGGTAAAGTATCACATAGGCGAGAACTCTATTCTGCGCCAACCTCATAAGTCTAAATATAGTAGACCACAACTCCTAAACAGAACTTGCATTAGGAAATAAACTCAAATAGCATAACCTGTAGTTATGTTATGTTATGTTATGTTATGTTATACAGGGGTTTTATATAGCGTGCGGCTACTCGAAAGAGTGTCCCGACGCTTTGAATTGCACACTAATCTCATAACACAACAGGGAAAGTAAATAAAAACAGAGAAAAAAGGAAACCTAATAGGGCCCAAAACTAAGAGGTGAAAAGCCAGGTTTTAAGCCCCTTCCTAAAGGCCAACAGGTTAGGAGTGCTGCGCAGGGACACAGGCAGTTTGTTCCACAACTGAGGCGCTAGTAATTTAAAAGAGCGGCCACCGATGCGAGCTCTCTTCACCCGGGGCACCACAGCAAGAGACCCGGCTTCAGACCTAAGCGACCTGGCAGAAAGGTAAAAGGACAGCCTTTTCTGAAGATATTTTGCTCCGGAGGCGTGCAAGGCTTTGTGTGCCAGGGTGAGAGTCTTAAAAATTATCCGCTTCCGGACAGGAAGCCAGTGCAAAGCCTCCAGGAGGCCCGAGGCTCTGGCACGGCGAGATAGTCCAAAGATGGCACGTGCTGCCGAATTCTGGACAACCTGTAACCGTTGGAGCAGGTATTCTGGCAGGCCGAGATAGAGGACGTTGGAATAGTCAATTCTCGAGCCTATAATCGCCTGCACCGTGATCTTCCTGTGTTCCTCCGATAGCAGGGGAAGGAACTTGTGAAGCATCCGGAGTAGGCCAAAGCAGGTGCCAGTGAGACCGATTACCTGCGAGCGTAGTGTGAGGCCATTATCGAAGTAGTAGGGAATAAATCAACCTAGACCACAGTAGAGATTCCAAATAAAACATAAAACAGTAGGTAAAACCTAGTAATCATAAAAGCACAGTTATAATCATAGGTGCATAAATCATACTATAAACATTACATTTCCTAGCACCTATATAAAAATGACCATAGGGCCTTGCACCCTATAAACCTAATAGTCCCCTGGGCAAACGTGCCATCTCTAAGGAGCTCAAATGCCCACTGTCGACAAAGTCAGGCTGCTGCCTAAGCAGCGACAGTCACGGGGGCGCACTTGGCGCAAACCTAAACGTGGCAGCTGCCCAGTACTTGCTGGGCAACTGGGAAGTTCAATGAAGGCCTAGACATTGCAGCTGGCACTAAGTGCTGTGCAGCTGTGCAGGCCAAGGTAGGCATGAAGGAGTGCTTCTCACTCCTGGGTTAAAAAGATATGTCCCCTGAAATAAAGAAGGACCTAAACCGTGCAGCTGCCCACTACTTGCTGGGCAGCTGTGAATCATTCAAATGCGGCAGGGGCTCTCAGTAGCCCTGAAAAAAACGTGTGCCGCACGATGGAGCCACACAGGGCTCAGTAAATAACTAAGGGGCCCAGGAGAGCCATCAGGCTCTGAAAAGACAGGGGCCACAACGCTGGAGCCACATAGGCTCTGGAAAGGGAATAATGCCCCCAAACACTAGCATTTTAAATAAATGTGTCGTGGAAAATGATCAGGCCTCCCTCCCGTTCCAAATTAGCCCTCTGATTATGTATACATCACTGCCCCCTCATAATTAGGTAGCCTCATGGCAGCGACCCGCTGCTAGCCAGGGCCGCTTAGGAAATGAGACAGGAGAGCACTGTGCCTCATATCGGCACATACAGAGAACCACTCACCGGCTCTAAAGCAGGGATTCCTCACTGGGATGCGGCGGGGCAGGCACCGGCAATGTGCCTCGCACCCCCTCCGCAGATGTCCTGCTGCTGCTCTTGCGGCGGCTGACTCGCTTCGCCCGGTCCCTCCTTCTGGGACCGGGACTTCAGGAGGGAGCCTAAGACTCTGGGCGGCTTCACCTCCTCACAGCGCGGGGCCCCCCTCCACCACATGGAGCCCTGCGTAGGAGACAGCACTCTGGTGGCCTTCCGGCCAGATCCCAGGCCCCGCCCATGTGCCGGGCGAAGGGTGCCTGACATCTGGTGCGGCCATACGCCATGTCCGGCTTTTCTTCTCCTTCGGCAAGAGGGCTAGGCTTCATCGATGTTAAAAGTACACAGACATGCGGGGTGGGCACCCGCTGAGGCACACAAATAGGCGGGGTGGGCACCCGCTTTAGAATTAATTAAATAAGCGGGGTAGGCACCCCTGAATAATTCACAAATCCACACAGAGATGCAGGGTGGGCACCTGTGCTTCGAAATAATTAAATACGTGGATGGAAAATGCAGGTTGAGCTCCTGCAAGGGAATATTAAAATAAGTGGGGTGGGCACCCGCAAGGAGCACAAGAAAGAGGGAATCCCAGGCAGGGGGGATCCCCTCTGCAGCGCATAGTCCAGCGCTGCAGGGAGAGGACACAGCGCTCCGTAGAGAGAAACATAAAGCGCTCACAGGGTGCTGGGGGGTAGCACAAAGACCTCCAGGATAAGAAAGGAGGCCAAAGTCTTTCCAAGGGGTCACAGCCCCTCTTTTATACAAAGAAATCCTAGGCAAGGGGAGAACCAGATGTAACTGGTTCTTGAGCACTTTTTTTTGCTCAGCCCCTATCCCTATTCACAAGACAGGCCAGGGACATCAGACGCACCACAGGGGGTGGAATCAGCATTGTGGAGGGAAGGCCCAGCCATATTCAGGTCCCAGGTGCACTCCTCCCTGCCATCAACATGCAGATCTCTCCATTCACCACCGGAGCAGACCCATCCTGACTCCTGGAGTCAGGCACACCAGCCAGCTCCAGTCAATCACAAGCCAGACAGTCAATTCACATTCACTGCACAGAAATGCCAACTTCTAGAAGTGGCACTTCTACACTAGACAGAATAAATCTGCACACATCTTCGCGCAGCATTTAATCCCACGAGTTCGCACATACCAAACTCGACCCTGCACTCCCCACACGTCAGGAACTACTATGGACACATATATTCCCAATGCATTCCTATGGGAGGGCAGGCCATCTCAGCACACACTCTCAGAGTGCGCACAAACTTTACACTGGGCCACAGTGCTAAAGTGCGCAGAGGCCTAAAATCACTACCACCATGCCAGAGGCTAAAGGCAAAAACTTTAGGGGTGAACCTGCCAAAAAGGCCCAAGTCCAACAATCTCCCTCAGCCCTGTGTGTCTCTGCTCCACACCTCACCGCTGCTCTGCGCCTCTACGGCTCCTTGGCTCCTGGAGCAGTGGAGTGCCCGTGGTCACGCCACTTTGGGCCACACTCTGCGGGGTACAGAGAGCCATCTGCTAGGTCTTAACAGATCAGGGCAGAGAAGGCAGTCGTGAAGGTACGAGAGATGAGGGTGCCTGGGGATGCATCTGAGCTCAGACTCACTGAACCTCACTCTGGTATCTTGCGGCCGCCCTTTACTACGGAAGTGCCCCGGCATGGTGTGTAGATCAGCTTTCCACTCCGGTCTGTGGCAGACGTAGCAGTGCTCCGGACACTGCACAACAGAGGGTGAACACTATCCCACTTCTCCCCGCCACATCCAAGTCTCCCTGGCAGTGTCCGGAGACCCAATGTCCACCCTTCATGTTGCAAAGAGCTACAGGAACCTGTGCGGAGCTCCTTATCTTGCGTCCACAATGACCACCATCTTATTCATGTCCTCTACATAGGACAGTGATATACTGCTTAACCCCTTGGGCGTAGCTGTGGTTCTGCACCTGTGCGGCGCCTTTAATGAGTGGGCGGGTTCATGATGGCCCCCAGTCGTCATCAGCACGCGAGCACTGTGATGCAATGCGGCAGGAGGCCGTCATCAGCACCAAAGGGGTTAATTGCTCATATCTGTGAAAATGAAAAGAATCCATTATAATTTCCACTGTGTTATGGTAGTTACTGCCAATCATAAAGTTGTAAAAAAGTGAGGTTGGACATAATTTTGAGGATACGCCTGTGCAATTAAAGCACCAGGGGGCATTTGCGACTGTGTCTGAGCAGAATGAGCAGAATGAAGATATAAGCATTTGAGATTGTATCTGAGCATAATGAAGACATACCTCAGCATGAGCTGGACTTGATTGTCAGGGGCTTATGATGCCAGTAACTAGAAATAGCCTATGTCCTGGCATATTTTGCTTTTATCCTCATGTTTGATTTGTTGCCCGAGAATTTGGTGCTATGGTTGAGTATCTACAGCTGTGCCCTGTCTCATCTGGTCTTCTGCCTGTTTATTTGTCTATGTGAGCTAGTGCAGTCGAAGCTACATCTAGATTTGTGAAGCTGTGCTTTTTAAAATGTGCTTGTGCTTTGGAATTGTACTGTTTCATGGATAATTGAGCTAGTCTTGGGTAGTTCAGGCTGTGTGAGAGAATCTGATGGTTGCACCCTGGACCATTAATTGGAATGATACCCTTGAATTTAGTGCTGCGCCTGGGTATTTGATACTGTACATTATATACATTATATACCATAACATCCATTTATAAGGCTCACGTTCACCTTCTCTGCATCTTGCAGTGATTATCAGATGTTTTAATTACCCAAATACATTGTTCTCATTTTCTTATTCTCAAAAGTATAGACCACCAGGATTCAGGGGTCTTCCTGAGAAATGATGACTGGTGCATGCATGTTAGGGCTATGCCTTGGTAGCTGACAGCTACATCGTAGCTGACATCTGGAAGTTAGTGATATTTTTGTTAACTTCGGGGATGCCACTTCCTGTGATGTTGTTGCAGATCAGAGGTCATGGCACATCATTTTCTGTGATATCACCAAGGTTCAATGTAACATCACTTCCTATGATATAGTCAGGAGCCACATGCCCTGTGATGTCATTTCTGCTACCCCTGACATCCGTGGTTACTAGTAAAATATCTCTAGATCCAATCCCTCCCAGCTTCAGACAGAGCATTTTACGAGTGCCTAAGTGGCGTCTCCATCAATCAATCAGGGGAATTGTAAGTGCACTACTCACCGGTGAGGGTTTTAATGCGCTGGAGGGGGAGGGTAAGCATCTTAGTTCAGTCAAAGAGCCAGGTCTTGAGAGCCTTCCTGAAGGCATTCAGGGAGGGGGCGCATCTGATGTCGATCAGGAGCTCATTCCAGGTCTAGGCCGCGATCTAAGAGAAGGCTCTTCCCCCTGTTCTGGCTCTATTGATGCGCAGGATTTTGGGTTTCCGAGGGTGGTGGGCCGCCAGGTGTTGTCCCAGAGGGGGAGTGCCTGAGAATGAGGACTTCTGTCTTCTACGATTTGAGCTTCAGGCAGCTGTAGCTTAACCAGGATGCGATGTGCTGCATTCCTTCCTGGAAGTTGAGTCTGATGGAGGTGGGGTCATTGGTGAGGGAGAGGATGAGCTGGGTGTCATTGGCGTAGGATACTATGCTGAGACCGTGCTTTCTGCAGATGGCGGTGAGGGGAGCCATGTTGATGTTGTAGAGAGTGGGATGGAGGGATGATCCCTGGGGTACTCTGCAGTTGATTTCTGTGGGTTCGGATAAGAAGGGTGGCAGTTTGATTCTTTGGTTCTGCCAGTGGGAAAAGAGTGGATCCAGTCGGGGGCAGTTACTTGTAAGCCAAGATCATGGAGTCTGGCGGCAAGTGTGCGATGGGAGACAGTGTGGAATGCTGCTGAGAGGTCAAGTAGGATCAGGGCAGCGGTGTATCCTTGGTTGAGGAGGGTGCAGATGTCATCTGTGGTGGCGAGTAGGGCGGTCTGGTACTGTGGTTGCAGCGGAATCCAGATTGGGAAGGAGTCAAGGATGGAGTTTTCTTTGATGAACCTTGTTAGTTGTGCGTTGGCGGTCTTCTCAGTGACTTTTGCCGCGAAGGGGAGGAGGGAGATTGGCCGGTAGTTCTTGAGAGCCGTGGGATCTGTTGATGGCTTCTTGAGCAGGGGTCTGACTTCTGTTCATTTACAGCCGTCGGGAAGGTGCTGGTCATGAAGGTGGCATTGATGGTGTGTCATAGTTTTGGAGAGATGGTGGTGGCAGCTTTGTGATAGATGTCCGGCGGGAACGGGTCTGTCGGGGCCCGAGTAGATGCCTTTCATGGTCGAAGTGGTCTCTTCGGTCGTGACCAGTGTCCAGGAGGAGATGGTGGGCTGGCTGGCGTTGCTGGAGAAGGGAGTGGTTGCGGAGTCAGGTATCCAGTCATTGAAATTGTCATAGAGGCTCTTGATTTTTAGATGGAAGTGGGATCTAAGCTTGTTGCAGAGATCCTGGGAAGGGGTGATGTTCTTTCTTTCGCTGAGGGACTTGGTGAATTCCTGGATGACACTGAAGAGTTCCTTTGAGTTGCTGGAGTTGGTGAGGATTTAGTTTTGAATGAAGGTTCTTTTGGTGGTTCTGATGCATTGGTGGTATTCCGTCATGGCGTTCTTGTAGTTGGTGTTATTTTCTGATGTTTTGCTGTTTCTCCAGTACTTCTTGAGATGTTTGCAGGTGTGTCTCGCTTCTGGCATCTGGCTTTGCCGCAGGGCAGTGCCCACCATTAAATAGGGGAGGGGAGAGGCACAGCTAGGAGCAGGACTTTGGAGGGAAGGGGAGGGTCCATGGGGGCAGCAGCGACAGGGAAAGCAGAAAAAAAATTGTCAGAGAGCGTGAACAAGAATGGCACAATAAGGCAAGGAAGAGGCACAATAAGGAAAAGGCAAGCAGAGCAGCATCAGTCAAGAATTAATGGGCACAGTATGACAGTAAAGTAAAACTAAAAAACTGGCACAATAAAGCGAGGCAGGGCATAATCACAACAGTGGCACAATAAGGTAAAAGCAGGAAGAGGGGCAACAGTCAAGAGTTAAGGTGCACAGTAAGAAAACAGAGTAAAGGTGAAAAACGGACACAATACAGTCTGCAACCGAGGCTCGGACCCCTACCTGCACTAAGCCCTGATTGGGGCAGCACATACCACAGCCGCGGAGCTGCAGAGGGAGAGTGCAGGTCTCTGGCCATGAGATCAGGGGTCTTGCTCACGCTCCCAGTGGCTGCCATTAAATAGGGGAGGTGGGAGGCACAGCTGGGAAGTGGGAGCAGGAACCAACAGGGGGGAGGGGCCACAGGGGCAGCAGCAGCGGAGGAGAAGCAGGAAAAAACAGGCAGAGAGCGCGAACAAAAATGGCACAATAAGGCAAAGCAGAGGCACAATAACAACATTTGCATATGGCCCTGTCTGAACTGAGGTGGCAGAGTGGGCTAAAGAATGGTGATGGATTAAACCCAGATCAGTTGACTGGGGGTGAGCGCTTGTATTGTCAATGCTCCGTCTATCATTTCCATTGGTTTTTCTTTGTTCGCCATCAGTTGGCAGGGTATGCTCAGACGTGAGTCCCTTGCTCACTTTGCCACTGGATTCAAACAAGCCGCGCTGAAGAAGGCTGGAATGCCAGAAACCGGTCCTCTCTAGCTTGTTTCCGTTCCAGGGAAGGCATGGCTTGGCAGTTCGGGCTGGACTGTTCCCATGAGGCACAGGGTCAGACTGATTTGCAAATGGTCATGTCTGAACTGGGGTGGCAGAGTGGGCTAAAGAACGGTGATGGATTAAACCCAGATCAGTTGACTGGAGGTGAGTGCTTGTATTGTCAACGCTCGGTCCATCATTTCCTTTGGTTTTTCTTTGTTCGACATAAGTTGGCAGAGTATGCTCAGATGTGAGTCCCTTGCTCACTTTGTCACTGGATTCAAGCAAGCCGGGCTGAAGAAGGCTGATATGCCAGAAACCGGTCCTCGGTAGCTTGTTTCTGGTCCTGGAAAGGCATGGCTTGGCAGTTCGGGCTGGACTGTTCCCATGAGGCACAGGGTCAGACTGATTTGCATATGGCCATGTCTGAACTGGGGTGGCAGAGTGGGCTAAAGAACAGTGATGGATTAAACCCAGATCAGTTGACTAGGGGTGAGTGCTTGTATTGTCAACGCTCCGTCCATCATTCCCTTTGGTTTTTCTTTGTTCGCCATAAGTTGGCAGGGTATGCTCAGGCGTGAGTCCCTTGCTCACTTTGCCACTGGATTTAAGCAAGCCGGGCTCAAGAAGGCTGGAATGCCAGAAACCGCTCCTCGGTAGCTTGTTTCCGGTCCAGGGAAGGCATGGCTTGGCAGTTCGGGCTGGACTGTTCCCATGAGGTACAGGGTCAGACTGATTTGCATATGGCCATATCTGAACTAGGGTGGCAGAGTGGGCTAAAGAATGGTGATGGATTAAACCCAGATCAGTTGACTGGGGGTGAGTGCTTGTATTGTCAACGCTCCGTCCATCATTTCCTTTGGTGTTTCTTTGTTCGCCATAAGTTGGCAGGGTATGCTCAGGCGTGAGTCCCTTGCTCACTTTGCCACTGGATTTAAGCAAGCCGGGCTCAAGAAGGCTGAAATGCCAGAAACCGGTCCTCGGTAGCTTGTTTCGGGTCTAGGGAAGGCATGGCTTGGCAGTTTGGGCTGGACTGTTCCCATGAGGCACAGGCTCAGACTGATTTGCATATGGCCATGTCTGAACTGGGGTGGCAAAGTGGCCTAAACAACGGTGATGGATTAAACCCAGATCAGTTGACTGGGGGTGAGTGCTTGTATTGTCAACGCTCCGTCCATCATTTCCTTTGGTTTTTCTATATATATATTTTTTTTTACTATAACAACAGTAGGACAATAAGGAAAAGGAAAGCAGAGAGGCAGCAGTCAAGAATTAAGGGGCACAGTAAGACAGCAGAGTAAAACAAAACAACAGGCACAATAAGGCAAGGCACAATAACAACAAGGGCACAATAAGGAAAAGACAGGCAGAGAGGCAACTGTCAAGAGTTAAGGGGCATCTAGTGACCTATATTAACACTGCCATTTAAGGTAACCATCTCATGTGCTCAACTACTTGGAACAGCTTTCAAACAGTTCTACACTCCCAGACTTAGGGCTCTCAAAGCCTTAAGCTACCCTTTATCAATATCTACATCCCATCAAACAAGGAGTCCAACTGGCAGCCAAAGAATATCTGACCAAGGAAACTGCCAAGTTGGAGAAGGGTGCCTCCTCTTTTGAAATAATCCTTTCTGAACTACTCTTTGCCCTAAACATAGACCACCCTGCAACCACAGAGGAATAACACTGTGCAATGTACACATCCAATGGCAAGAAGCTCAAATGGTTGGCCGGTACAATTGCTGTTATATCCGAGGAGGCAAAACGCATGTTGGCATCAATTCTTGCCAGTTCAAGCTGTGCGCAGTCGACTGTGGAGCAGTTTGCAAAACAATTTATGGATAAACAGCAGCGCCAAGGTGGTAAACTCAGGCACGATAACAGCACTCCAGGGCAACCAGAAAGCTGGGAAACAAAGGCACGAAAATGAAGCCTGAACAATGCCCTATGATTTTGTCAATGAAACCCAAGTGGCGAAACCCCGTGTTTGAGTGCGGAGCGGTTGTTGAGAAGTATGCAGAGGAGGTGGTTGGGTCCAGTCTTTGGAGGTTTGGTGGTTCTGTCGCAGGTGAAGCTGCAGGTGTGGCAGGAGAAGGGTCCGTGGGTCTGTTTCGGGGCGGCTTGGAAGCTGGTGTGTTTTCAGCTGGTGTTGAGTGTGCAGAGGGTGCTGGCGTCGTAGTGGATTCTGGTGTCGTGGCGTTCGCAGGGTCCAAGGGTTCTGGCTGTGGGCGTGGTCTAGGCGCGGACGAGCGCAGACGGGCTTGCCTTAGACATGCCTTCAGCCTGCGTATGTGGTGGCTTGGGAGGGAGGAGCAGCTGGGAGGCCAGAGCGGTGAGGACAATCGGTGTGTAGGGGACGAGGCTGCAGGGAAGCAGCGGCGGGAAGGCCTGAACAGGAACATTGGGGGGCGGGGGGAAACTGGCGCTTGGGCAGGGGGAGGTGAGAAAACAAGCTCTGGAACATGGAGGTAGAAAGCAGGTGACGAGCAGCGGCATGGGGGTGACCTGCCTACAAACAGGGTTAAAGGTCGCTCCTGCTACCACTGTTCGACCTGTGTATGAGGTAGCTTGGGAGGGAGGATCAGTAGGGAGGCGGAGCGGTAGGCCAATGGGTGTGTAGGGGGGCGGGCCGCAGGGAAGCAGTGGCAGGAAGGGCCTGAACGGGAGCGGTGTGCGGTGGGGGAAAACTGGTGCACTGGCAGGGAGAGGCGAGAAAATAAGCTTAGGAACACGGAGGCAGCAAGCAGGTGACGAGCAGTGGGGTGGGGGTGACCTGCCTGCAAACAGGGTCTAGGGTCCTTCCTGCTACCGCTGTTCGGCCTGCATATGAGGTGGCTTGTCAGGGAGGAGCAGCTGGGAGGCGGGAGAGGGGAGGCCAATATGTGTGTAGGGGGCGGGCCCCAGGGAAGCAGCAGCGGGAAGGGCCTGAACGGGAGCATTGGGGGCGGGGGAAACTGTCGCACGGGTAGGGGGAGGCGAGAAAACAAGCTCAGGAACACGGAGGCAGCAAGCTGGTGAAGAGCAGTGGAGTGGGGGCGACCTGCCTGCAAGCTGGGTCAAAGATCACTTTCTTTATATTTTGTTCTCTTTCCCTGCTTATTTATTTCATATTTTCTTCTCCTTTTGATGCATTTGCACCAAACTATTATTATAAGACATTTCAAGGTTATTCTAAGTATAGGTAGTATTACTTGAGCTAAACTCCTTTACCAAAACTAGGAAACCAAGACTCTATTGAAGTTAAGCTATTTGTTAATCTTTTTCATACATTATCAACTTCCAGTGGTTTTAATTATTCTTCCAAATTAGTAATATTGTTAATATATTTCCCAATTTCTATACTTTTGTCAGGAATGTAAGTGCAACAATGTTGCGCTTTCAACATTTTACAGACTTCACCCTCTGTCGCTAATAATATATCAAGGGCAAGACGATTTTGCAAAACCATAGATCTGATAGCAACCATTTTTGTATTTATCATTAGAAACCCTCCAGCAGTGTCAGTCGATAAGCAATCAACTACTGTGGATAATTTACAAATTCTTTGTGTATTCAGAATCACTCCCACTGAAGGTGTCAATGCACTGAATATAACTCCTACAATTTCTGCAAAACTAGCTATTTTACTACGTATTAGTTCATTATTGTTTTCATTACTTCCAGTGATTCTTTTTACATGTAAACTTTAGGAAATACTATTCTAAAATATCAGCTCCCATACCATCCTTCAGGTAGCTTAACATAAGCTTTGTTCCCACATATGTAATAACATTTCAGTCCACCTTCCCAAATGATCAAGAAATTATGGGGCATATCCACAAGCAGCAGCGATAATTATCGCTGGCCGCCCTTATCATGAGGAATTTTATCTTACCAACGCATAGCGCAATGGCAATAATTATTCCTAAGATAGGGATGTTTTCCATGGAACATCGCTGGTTTTCCAGCGATGTTCCATGGAAAAGGGCGATATCCTTGTTTATATGGATGGGTGGTCTCAGCCCTATAATCCACCCTTCATTGACTAACATTTTTTAGTCAAAGGAAAAGAAGGCAAGTCGCTCTGCAGGTTAGCGTCCCCCTTGTTAATTAGAGAAAAGTTGCTTAGCGACATTTCTCCAGTTATGTCAGGGCAGGAATGCCCACTTTGCATCTCATTAGAGATGCAAAGCTTGGCGTTCAGTAAACAGGCGCTGATGCAAGGTTTCACGCGACGATAAAAGGACCTTGCTGATTAGGCGATAAAATTATCGTCCATTTTCGTCCGAAAACGGACACAAAAGCGGCGATAATTTTATGTCGTCTCATTGATGATATGCTCATATGTTCATAATCACCGGAACCAATGAATACATTGTTATAGTCAATTTTCAATCTGTGGAGACAAATCTTCCCCTTCTTTTCAAAGTATAATGCCATTGCAGCCTGAGCCTTGCCAGGTGTATGCAAATTTCCTTTTTCCGCCCATGATGGAATTTTGGGTTTCTTTTCTTTGGCTTTCTTCTGGAAATCTTGTGTCCTGTCTTCTACTAAATTCAAATATATATTTTATTCTTCTTTTAGTAAACATGTTAAATTAGTCTTATGAGCTTCTGTTATATCTTTTACATTTTGTGCTAAGAAAATTTCTCCCATAAACTGTGCAGCTAGACTAGTGAGTACTGGATTCTTATTTTTTCTAACAGGTTTGAATAATAATACTGCAATTTTCCTGTTTTATAAAACAGACTTGTTGCTATACAACATGATATGCTATAGGATATTTCATGCATACATAACAATCACTAATCTCCGTAGTATCTGCATGTCAGTAAATCTATTTTTAGCCATAATTTAAGAATATGTCTCTTATTTCTTTCAGAAATTCACAATTTTTAGTTTTTGTTTTCAAGGAGGTCTCACCTCTCATTCGCTAATTTGATCTGCAATGATTTCTTCACACTTTCTTCATTTCAAGAATAATATAAGTCCATTTAGGGCCCTTGAATGTAATATTCAATATTCTTAGTCTCTGGCTTCTCTGCTTTTGTTTCTCACTATTCTGTCCTGATTGACTAGTAACTTCATTCACTTGTTCAGGTTCTTCATCAATAGTCTTAAGGTGATGTCTCAATCTCTTGACATATCTCGGCCAATTATCACCTTTTCTGACTCTTTTAGGTTGCACTCTATTTTCACTTTCTTAGTCACTTTCGAGTATTCTTTTATTTGTATTTAGTTTTGGAACAACTTGATTTTCTTCGTCTTCTGAATCCCTCTCTAGTTGGCCAAATTCTGGACTTTTTGAATTACTATTCTTCACCTGAACATGTTCTGCATTGTCTAACTGAACCTGTACTGATTCTTTGCTAATTTGTTCTTCACCCTGTTCTCGTTTCCCTATTCCTATTTGGGTTGGTTCACATTTTTCTTCATCTACATATTCTCTCAAATCAGTCTGTGTGTATTTTTCTGTTCTTATGTGTTCCTGTTCAGAGACTTCAATTTTGTTTTCTGTTTCCTGAACTTGATCTCCTATCTCTATCTGATCCTCATCAACTTCTAGCTTCTCTACTTTTGTTCTGCTCCTTGTTCTTACTTATGCATCAGGCAAATCATTTGCCGGTACCCAATCCTCCTGACTAGTGCTTGGTTGTTCTTGATCATATACTTCAGTGTTTGTTATTCTAGGTTCTTCAGCTGCACAACTTTCTGCACCTTCAACTTCAATTTTTTGCTGTTGATTTTCTTCATCAGGAGCTGGTACTTCCTTGGTATGGCTGGCATTTATCCAGTTAGGCAAACCAGCACATTTCACTGCGGTTGCTGTGACCAATATGACCTGTTTTGGGGTACTTCACCTGGGGGCAGACATGTTTCTCGGACGTGATTCTTCACTACCACCCAGTCACCTGAATTTAGATCATGTGCCTGATCAGGCTGCCTGGCCTCTACGTCTTCTCCAAACTGGTGAGAGACAGAACGCACTAGGTCAGCCAATCTTTTACAATAATCCAATACCAGATATCAGTTATGCTTAACAATCTTTCTTCAAGTATGAAAGCTAATCTCAATGTTCTTCCCATGAGTATGTCATGGGGGCTCAACCCGGGATTTCTGTCAGAAATATTTCTGAGTCCCATCAGAACAATGCATCTGGCCAATACAGTGAAGTGGATGCATTGCACACACCTTCGCCAATCTTGATTTTTTTTTCCATTCAATTGTTCCACTATCACAGAAGCCTATGGACAATAGGCACAGTGCAACTTTTGTTCAGTCTTGAATGCTTCACAGATCAATCATATTACTTCATTATTAAAGTGAGATCCTCTGTCTGATTCCACAGTTACTGGAAAACCAAATTGTGGTATGATCTCCCTCAACAATAATTTGGCCCAATCTTGATTTTTTTTGTACCATTCAATTGTTCCACTATCCCAGAAGCCTCTGGACAATAGGCACAGTGCAACTTTTGTTCAATCTTGAATGCTTCACAGATCAATCGTATTACTTCATTATTAAAGTGAGATCCTCTGTCTGATTTCCACAGTTACTGGAAAACCAAATCATGGTATGATCCCCCTCAACAATAATTTGGCAACTGTTATTCTGTCATTTCTTCTGGTTGGGTATGCTGCCACCATTCGGGAGAATAAGCACACTATGACTAGTATGTATTTCAGTCCTCTAAATGGTGGTAACTGAATGAAATCAACTTGCAATCTCACAAATGGCCCTTCCGCCTTTCCACTCCTTCCCCAGCTGACCACTGTCTTTCTACCTGGGTTATTTTGTTGACAAATTAAACATCTCAGGCAAAGACTCTCTGCAACAGTTCTAAACTTCAAATTGTACCAATCTTGTCAGAAAAGTCTGATCATAGCATCCCTACATATGTGCGTGTCTCCATGATATATACTTGCTAAGTGTGAAAGTAAACAATCTGGCATGACTGGTCTGCCATCTGGATAATCCAGACACATCACTTTCTCTTCTTTGACATCCTATTTTGATCCATTCTCCTTTGGAGATGTAAGTACATCTACTCCATCTTGTAAATTCCTCACTTTATCCCATGTTTCTAATGCTGTAATAAGCATAAGTTGGCATCTGATTCCTGTAGTTTAAATTTTCTTGTTTACTGCCATTTTTGTGTTAGTACAATATTGAGCAACTTGGTCAGCATAACGATTTCCTGCAGTCATATAGTCATTTACTGACTGATGTGCAGAACATTTGACCGCAGCTACTTTTTTTGGCAACTGTATGGCTTCTTAAAGCTCTTTCACTTATTGTCCACTTTTGATAGGGGTTCCTGAAGAAGTAATGAAATCCCTGTGCATCCAAAGTTGGCCAAAGTCATGCACAACCCCGTAACCATACTGACTATCAGTGTAAATGGTTTCTCTCCAATTTTTCCCAATTTTGCATGCATTAGTTAGAGCAATCAATTCAGCTACTTGTACAGACCTGACTCCAGGTAAACAGGATGCTTTGTCTATTCCAGCCAATGTATATATAGCATAAGCAGCACTCAATCCTCGTTCTTCATGCCTCATGCATGAGCCATCTACAAATAATTCATTTTTACAATTGATCAGTCGTTCTTCTTGAATGTCTGGACAAGGTTTTGTACAGTATTCTGTTATATCTAAGCAATCATGATCAACATCATCTCTCACTTCTTCTCCATCTACATTAGGTAAAAGAGTAGCTGGATTTAACACAGTGCACCGGATTACAGTCACATTTTCAGCTCCCAAAATAGTTCTCTCATATTTTGTCATTCGACTTGGTGTGAGATACTGGGTGCAAGTTCTTGTCAAAAGAATTACAAATGGATGTGGAACATACACTATAACAGGATGTCCCATCACAATCAGTTCATTCTGTTCAAGGCTTGTGCAAGTAGCAGCTACTGCTTTCAAACAACCAGGTATTGCAACGGCCTTTGGGTCCAGGCACCGTCATAATTCATCTTCCAATGAACTACTATTCTGCAAAAGAAATTGAGAAGTTACGAATTTGACTTACCGATTTCTCCTTGAAATCCGACATCCACACTGTACTTTGCCCTGTTCACAAAATTTGGCATAGGGGCAGATAGTAACTAATTCTGTGGGTTTACAACCAGCTGTGGTTTACTCAATATCACCTCATTCTGCATCTGGGGATTTAAATTTTGATTTGGGCCATTACTATTTTGTATATTTTTACACTCGTTTTTCCAATGCCCAAATTTTCCACACCCATGACAAGGACATTTTTTCTTTCCTTCCCCTCTACTCATTTTTCCACTTATTTTTCCCTCATTATTTATTTTCATTCCGTCTTGACCGTTTATTTTTTTCATCATTTATTTATTATTCCTGTTTTACTTGTGCCCGCATCACCTTATCTTCTAACTTTTTCCGTTTATTGTCTATCTCATCTCCACAATATTTTGCATATTTCAAAACCTCATCTATAGGATTAATTTGCCAGTACAACAGGTGCGTCTAAATCATTTGACACATTTCTGGTCTTAGTCCAGATACAAATCGATATACAAAATGTCCCAGACTCTTATCACCCATATTTTCAAATCCATTATACTGTTTGAACAATTGCAATAAACGTTCATAGTATGCATGGACAGTCTCATTTATTTCCTGTGTTGTTCTATCTATCTTTACCCAATCAGTTTCTTTTGGAGGTATTTTCCCTTTCAAAAATGTAATAACTTGATTATATTTCTTCATTACCTCTTCTGATGGTGCACCTCTTTTCTCATCTTTTGTATATTCTTCACCAGGCCAATATACTGTAATTTTACATTCTGTCCATAAATCAACAGGTACCATTATGTCAAACAAACCATCCAGATCCTACAGCAAAACCTTCGAAACCTTTACACACCTTCAGACTTGTCTGTACCATTCTACAGGCTTCTCTCTCAATTTTGGGACATCTTTTGTAAATGATAAAATATCCTGCCTTGACCATGGAACATGTACATATCCCCCTCCTGGTACTTCTCTCATAGGGCACAATTTTTCTTTCTTTTTAGTTTCTCTTAATATGTACTCTGATGCAGCATTATTTGCTTGGGCTTCCTCCTTCTTGCCGTCCATTGCTCTCCCCATTTATGTAAAATAGTCATCAGTTTTTTGAGCTGCAATTTTCTTCCTGACATATTCATATTCTCCAAATCTTTGTCAGTGAACTCTGCTCTGTTGGGTTTTTATAATAATTTGGACTTCCCTATGTTATGTTATCTCATATATATAAAGTGCACAGCTACTCCCTGGAGTGTCCCAGTGCTAGATCTAAACACAGGCCACGTAACATAGAGCAAAACAAATCACTGCTAAAGGGCTCATAAATGGAAGATCCACGTTTTAAGACTTATCCTAAAAGTAAGGAGACCAGGGCTGTGACAATTCCCATTTCGGAAACAAGTTCTGTTACCACCTTAGCTGCGGCGCAAATATCCCTCCCCAGTGCTGCGCTGTCCATTGGAACTGGTGCTGAATGGACCTTCAATGGTCGTGCGCAGCACTGGGGAGGTAGCACTCGTGACGACCGTTGGCTGTTGGCAGCGCTTAAGAGGTTAATTTCTCATGAAATAGTTTTACATTTCTTGTTATGTTTCAGCATATAAATAATAACTCTTCCTCACAATATGTATTTAATCTGTCTATTCTCACATTTCCAGCTATCATTTCTTCTAATTCTATTAAAATTCAGAACCTTAGGTGATGGTATTGTTGTATCTACTCCTTGTGCCCATCTTTCTTATTCTTCTGGTGACACTAGGGTAGCACTTCTAGTTCCTGTGGAAGTCTCCATTTGTATTTCTCATGAACAATTTGGGGTAACTCTCTTTGGGGTTTCATTTCCTTGTTCCCTGATTGGTAAGCCCATTAATGATATTACTGCCTCACATTCACTTGCTTGAGCTTCAATTGATATATTTTTCTTTTCTTGGCTCTTTTATAAAAGTGGTCATAACTGGAGGATTAGGACAAATTATTGTATGTCCATCTAATGGGACAAACGTTCCTATAGTCACTGGTATAGTTAATGCCTCTGGATTTACACTCAATTGGGTTATTTTCTGTATCTATTCTTCTGCATTCTTATTTATAGCTTCCCTTTCTGTTTTCTGTCAAATGTTCTCATTTAATGAATCATGTAGTACTTGAGGAACCAAATGAATCTCTAAAGCTGGAGCACTTGGTATACTTCTATTGGGTCTTTCCTGATATGGCGGAGGATTCTTTGTTAAGTTATCTTCTATAAACTCACCCTTTGATTCACCACAACCTGTCATATGTTTTGTTTTTCTTGTACACTTGCTTCCTGATCGCTCATCTGACATTAATACAGGATACAATCCTTCTGCAACCATTGCCTGTCTTCACTGTTTTATCTGATCTTCACGTTTCATATGTAAGGTTTTAGGATAGAATGCCCTATGTCTCCTAGTACTCGTAGTTCTGTCACATTCAAATGCCTCAATCTCCCATTCCTCTAGTGCTTTGTACTGGGTTAATCTAGGTCTGGGTTCCAGTTTATTCATCCTATTTCTTAAATTATAAAGGCTTCTCCCATTGAATGTACCACATTGTGAAAAAGGCAATATACCATCCCCTTTGGTGCATTTGATCCAATTTTCTAACCGTACACAAGTGTGATACCCCTTTTCCATCATCATAAATGATGCTGGTATCTGGGGCGGTGGGATAAGAATTCCTTCTCTAGTTTTAATAGGTTTATCTTTTTTGAAGTAATTCTTTATTTTCTGCATAAAGGTAATTTTTCTTTTTTCTCCGTACATATCATACCTTTTTTTTCTTATAAATTCTTGTCTGGAAAAACCTAAATCTCTCCTATCCAGACGATTCCTTATAAAGGTTAGATCAAGTCTCCACATAAAATTCTTAATGTTCCTTCTTAATAAATTGTACCTTTTATTTATACTTCATCCTCCAATCTTGTTAGCGCTTTTATTCTTTTACTCCAATCAGGTTTAAATTTACAAAACTCATCAACCAATGCTAGCGCGGCTTTTAGTGTAACGGTAGTATTCACTCCTCACTACTGAGCCCTTCTTTACAAACCTTCGTAACTCACACGCCTGTTGTCTCGACCAATCCCAGCGCGGCACCAGATGAGGTCAGTGCGACAATCAGCCCCTTCTTTACAATTCCATGTCGTCTCACCAACACCCGCTATCCAATCCCAGCGCAGCACTTTGTGACGTCAGTGCAACGCGGGTAACTGAACCTCCCTTAAGGTAATATGAAAACTTAGTTTCTTTTATCTTTTACAAAAATTTTACATTAGGTGATAACATAGATACATTCGCAGCACTGTTGATTTTGGCAATCTGACACCTAATTTCTTACACTACGAGTAAAACCTTCTGTTTACTCTTCAAACACTACGAGCAAAAGCACTTCTGTTTAGTCTTCACACAAGCTCAGAAGAACCTGCTACTCTCCATTGTTAGCCTTTCTAGGTGATATAACACCAAAATGTCAACAGCAAACTCTTCACTATCAATTACTCTCACTGTTTCTTAACTAATTTCTAAAATCAATGAGTAACCTCGCTGCAGTGTGATTTTTATTCATAACCCGCTGTTCATTTCCTCGGAATTTCTAGGCAACATTAAACAATATACAAACAAATTTGTTAATACTTAAACCTATAATCACCAAACTAATCAATTATAACCATGCCTCTGCTACCAGAAAACTGATCCAGTGGGACACCAACCTGCGGACAAGTATCACTAAATCACACACATTTGGGCCCATTAACCACACTCACTTACAATATGAAGTTGATGAAATTCCGTCAGGAATCAATTCAATTCAATTCAAAAGTGCTTTATTCGAGTAATTACTCATAAAAGCAGACAAACAAACACATAATAAAATACAATTAAATTACAGAGTCAGCATGACTTTAAGCACAAACACGTTAAAAAGGAAGTTTAAAAACAGATTACATCAAGTTATAACCATCAAGGTGCAAAGTTCATATTATAAAATCATACATAATTAAAAATTAATTTAAGTAAGTTTTCGTCAGATAGACTCCAGGCATGGGAACAGAGAATAGATAAACTAGCAGTCTCTGAACAACTAGGCAGAGAGTAGTCACCCTACTAGCAATCTCTGCCTAATTACCCACGCCCACCCCAAATACTTTGCAGTCGCTATGATAATCCAGTTTAAGGGGGTAGTTTTAACAATGCGTAAGGCTACCATGGAGCTTTTAGTACCCAAATTTCTGCACATGGGGGCCAACCAGACACGTCTCGGAACAGAATATGCTTGACAGACAAACAAAAAATGCCCCAGAGTCTCTTTCCCTTCCCCACAAACTAAGCAAGTTGCTGGACCTCTATTTCTCCATTTAGATGTTAAGTTACCAAGAGGTAGAGAGCCAGCCCTCAGTTGAAAAAACAGTTTCCTGTCCATGGGTTTAGTTATGATGTCCCAGTACATTTCAAACATTGGAAACAGTTTAGCTTCAAGGAAGGCAGTCGTCATAGACCCGTTGTTATTGCTAAGGAGGCTCATATTTTCAACATGTTCCCAGTAAAGGTTTTTTATGAACAACTTTGATGGAAAGGGTGACCCGGTTGGATCCGACCACAATTCACTCAACCCTAGTTCACTTAGTGCAGTTCTCAGAGATCTAAACCATTTAATTTCATGAAATCGATCTGCCTTGATTACCTCAGCAAATCCTTCTGCATATTGTGACAACTCAGGGGTGGTCCAGATTCTACGCCAATATAATATCGGTCGAAGTTTACACATAGCCGAAATTTCCTTCCTACCAAGATCATATCTGAGTGGCAAGAGGGGACTACTCTGTGGGGTGCCAGTTAGTTTACGGAGGAAACTATTCTCTGACCTCTGTAACTCCTGGAGGTTCTCTTGCCCCCACAGTTCTGCCCCATATAGTGCAGACCCTATTGCTTTAGCCTCATATATGATAAGTGGCGGTTTGATTGGCTTAGTTAAAGATTTCGTGTGCTCCTTAATGATGGTACCAGCAAGCTGTTTATGCCTTAATATTGCCAAATCCAAGTGGTGGTTTCATCTGTTATTGTTTGAGATATGTATCCCCAGATAAGTAAAGGAGTTCACGACTTCAAGGCAGCGCCCACTCAAGGTAATTTTGGATTTATATTTCCTACTGGGATTAAAAACCATGAGTTTTGTTTTCGCTGCATTTACCTCCAAACCATGATCACAACAAAATTTGTCAAAGATTACCAATGCCTTTTGCAGACCACTTGGGGATTTTGATAAAATTAGGGTGTCGTCTGCGAACATTAAAATTGGAACTTTTGCACCAGCAAGAGAGGGAGCATCTACGGGCTCAGCTTGCATAAGGGGAACAATTCCGTTTATAAAAAGAGTAAACAGTGTTGGAGCCATTGAACAACCCTGCCGAAACCCCCGCTCGACAGGGAAGTCAATAGTGTCATTACCATAGCCACCCCATTGGATCTTAGCATAAGTGCCCTCATGGAGTCTCATGATCAAGGTTAGAATAATCATCGGGACCCCCAGAGCTGCCAGCACCTCCCACAATTTTGCCCTCGGCACCAGGTCGAATGCAGCCCGTAAGTCAACAAAAGCTGCGTAGAGGCTGCATCCGCCCAGTACCACTGTCCGCCATTGTATAAGTTGGAAGCGAAAAACCTGGTCTACAGTACTTGTTGCTCTGCGAAAACCCGCCTGAAAAGGGGATAGGACGTTCTGCTCCTCAGCCCAATCAAGCAGATTATTGACAATAACACGTCCTACCACCTTTTGGACCGTGTCTATAAGGCTGATTGGGCGATAATTACAGGGTTGGGCACGATCCCCCTTTTTGTATACTGGTATAATGACGGCACCCCGCCAGGAAACCGGAATTTCAGCACCTCTGGCTATGTGGTTTAATAAAAGGCAGATGTACTTACTCCACCTGACGGTGTCATCTAAAAAGACATCCGCCGGAACGCCGTCATTACCCGGGGCTCTGCCCCTATGAACGGATTTCAAAGCAGACAGGACTTCGCTTAACATAAAAACATCTTCGTCTGCGAACAGATAAGTAGGGTTAAAATTGCTAGCAAGCTGATCCCTAGAAGAGTACTGCTCGCTAAAAAACCTAACCCAAGCGTCATGAGGGACATTATTGTTAGGAGGCTCTGGAGATCTATCATGACCCCATTTGACAATGTGCCAGAATTGTCTAGAATTTTTACTTTCACTAGCACATCTCAGTTTCTGCCAATGATCTTCGTCCCAGTCTCTTTTTGCCCTGGCGATACACTTTTTATAGTGCTTCCTAGCAGACCGAGTCTCACTCAGATTGTTATTTTTGATGGCAGCTCCTAATTTCGATCTTGCTATCCTGCAATCTTGGTTATACCACTTTGCTGGTTTAAATGGACAAGCCCTGTTGTTTCGTGCAGGTTTTAAAAAAGAGTTTTTGACTTCGTCAAAAAGAGACGTATGAACTTTTTTAACATCATCTTGTCCATTTGCAAGATCAGTGATATTTTCCAGTGCCAGAATGGCCTTGTCTGCCGCTGCACCTATCTTTTCCAGGGCCTGCTGGTCCGTCTTAACACCAGACCATCTTAACCTACGCATATTATTGGATAGGGTAATCGTTGGTGGCACAAGTAAGTGACAATTAGTTGGGGGGTTTACATTAGATGTCCACCAATTATGCGAGACGCATAGCGGGTCATGGTCACTTTCGATTCTGGCAGTAACTACCATGTCGATAAGGGATGGCCATAGCGATGTACTACAGATAACGTAGTCAATACAGCTTTTGCTTCACCCATTGTTAAACGTCATGGCGGGAACACGTCTGATTGGGTTCGGCCGTTCAGGGCTCGTAACCCATGCTCCAAGCACATGGCATTTAGACCTAAGATGTCAGCTGTCCATCTAGTTATCGGGGGGGACTCAAGTGTGGGAATGTCCCAAAGTTTGTCTTCCTCCGATCCCAGAGGAGAATCACCAGTGATTAGAGGTTCGAATGTCCGATTCAAATCACCTGCAATTAAGATGTTTTTTCCCGCAGATTCGGTCTCAAGAATAGTAGAAAGGCTCATAAGAACCTCGGATCTACCTTTACTACCACCTCTGGCATAGATATTATATATATCCATGGAGAGGGGTAGATCACTGGTCAATCGTATAAGCTGAATATCTTTTTGGTCAAGTTCCACACATTTTACAACAATCTTTAAAGACTGCCTAATCCATATGGTAAGGCCCCCCATAGGCCGCCCTTTAGGACCCTTGATGGCAGGAACATGAAAGTTTACATACCCCAAAGCAAAAGTAGGCTCACACGCCCAAGTCTCTTGGAAAATACAGAGGTCGTACCTATTTATGATTTCAAACCAGTCTGCGCTGTCCATTTTGGAAGATATACCAGCCACATTCCATGACAGAAGATTCCCTGAAATTGGTGTCATAGGAATACCATCGCTTATAGAATGCGTGTTTAACACCTTACCCCCTGTGACCTGGTCTACAATCGTGACGTTCGGTACACCAGGTAAATCAGCAATCAAAAGCCCCAGCGGGCTAGTTGTTGGAGGGTAACAAGCTAAACCTGATGAACTTTTGACATAAGCAGGCACAGACACAGCATTACAGATAGATGGTTGTCAATCACAATCACTTAAATTAGATAATGAAGAAAATCGATTTTCTAGCCCCAGACCCCAGTCCACTGAAGCAACATCCTTCCTCCCCCTCTTAGTCACAATGTTCCATTTAGTTCTTAAAATACTTGGGTTTGGTCCGCTTCCCTTTCTTGGGTAGAAGAAGTCCAAAGTCAATGGAACAATTGAAGTCGTTCGCCTTTGAGGTGGTAAAATATTTGGTAGGATATTAGGCAAGACCCCAGGGTCAGAGAAGTGGAGAACAACACACTCCCCTTTAAACTTCTTTACCCTATCCCCGATCCACTGAACCCTTCTTGCTTTGACAAGCTCTTCAGAAAGTTGCTGCTTTCCCCAAGGAGTAATTACCATGTTGGTGGTTAACCATGATAGAGATTTGTTTCGTAGAGAAGATGTTGTTTCCCTATCACCTTGAGCCAAGGGAGGAACATTGGCAAGGACAAGTACCAGTGGGGAAGCTTCAACCACAAGTTCGAAAGTCCCGTTTTCAATGAACGGGTCTTCAACAGCAGGAGCAGGGATCGAGGCAGTATGAGAATCACCTGGAAGAGTGTTATTACTTGCCGTTAGGGTGTTTGGTACAGGGACAGGGACAGGGATGAGACCACCAACGGCTGCAATTACTGATTTGTTGACAGATTCCTCTATCTTTGCAGAGACCCTTTCCGGAAGTTTCCCTGTCTCGTCTATAGATTTTTGTAGTAGGCCTTCCAGACGGTTGACCTCAGAAGTTAGCTTATCTATTTTGCTAACCAGGGGTTTCATCGCACCTTTGATTTTTGAGTCCATTAAAGTTATTAATTTATTAAATTGGGCATTCGAAAGTGTAATATACGCCTCACTAGTCAGATCATGCTCCTCTTCCTCAGAGTATTTCCTCGGGGGGTTTGCTACTCTGCTCTTGGCTGACCTGAGGCATTCCCGTTTACCCAGAACGGGTGCTGGAGGAGAAATAGGTTGATCCTGGCTAATAGTAATATCAGCCAGTACCTCGTTGGCACTCAGATCTTCAACTCCAGCAACGGTACCACTTGGCTGTATAGTAATGGTATCTGGGAACAAATCAGGAGTGGCACTATTAGTGCTGTTGTTTATTAGAAGGCCAAAGGGGTCATCAGCCTCGATGTCAATAAATGGAGATTGAGCAGATGAGTCTATTCCCAAAGAGGCTCTTCTATCGAGGTTGATTTTTTCTACTACCTGCACCAGATAATTTTCTATAGTATTAGTAGAAGTGGTTAACTTTTTAGGAGGCATAATGTACTTTATGAGCAACCAAAGTCAATGTAACTTACGTAACACACTGGTCGGCAACTTTCACAGCTCAGCAACGACAGCTCCAGGGCAGCGAGCCAAGATACCAGGCCCAACCCAACCTTGGCCAACCTCGGAGGGCCTCAGACGGCCCGCCCTTTGCCCGGGCTTCGCCCGGCGTCCCGCTCGCGTCCCGCGAGACGGGGGTGATGCGCTATTTGAGCGCCTCCAGGCGCGCTGGTGACGCGGGTGACGCGGCGTGCGCCGCTCGGCCTCCTGGGTAATGTAGTTCCCTCAACCGCACTCCACTCGGCCACCTCGTACTCCCAGCTGGTAATGGAGTCGGGCAGCGCGAGCCAGGAGGCGGGAGGGCAAAGCAGCAGTGGCGTAGGTTTGCTTCAGGACTCCAACTCCTCTCTGGGCAGCAACAGCGTTTAGCCGGTAAAGGTTCCCCCTCTCGACCGGGGTGATGCGCTATTTGAGCGCCTCCAGGCGCGCTGGTGACGCGGGTGACGCGGCGTGCGCTGCTCGGCCTCCTGGGTAATGTAGTTCCCTCAACCGCACTCCACTCGGCCACCTCGTACTCCCAGCTGGTAATGGAGTCGGGCAGCGCGAGCCAGGAGGCGGGAGGGCAAAGCAGCAGTGGCGTAGGTTTGCTTCAGGACTCCAACTCCTCTCTGGGCAGCAACAGCGTTTAGCCGGTAAAGGTTCCCCCTCTCGACCGGGGTGATGCGCTATTTGAGCGCCTCCAGGCGCGCTGGTGACGCGGGTGACGCGGCGTGCGCCGCTCGGCCTCCTGGGTAATGTAGTTCCCTCAACCGCACTCCACTCGGCCACCTCGTACTCCCAGCTGGTAATGGAGTCGGGCAGCGCGAGCCAGGAGGCGGGAGGGCAAAGCAGCAGTGGCGTAGGTTTGCTTCAGGACTCCAACTCCTCTCTGGGCAGCAACAGCGTTTAGCCGGTAAAGGTTCCCCCTCTCGACCGGGGTGATGCGCTATTTGAGCGCCTCCAGGCGCGCTGGTGACGCGGGTGACGCGGCGTGCGCCGCTCGGCCTCCTGGGTAATGTAGTTCCCTCAACCGCACTCCACTCGGCCACCTCGTACTCCCAGCTGGTAATGGAGTCGGGCAGCGCGAGCCAGGAGGCGGGAGGGCAAAGCAGCAGTGGCGTAGGTTTGCTTCAGGACTCCAACTCCTCTCTGGGCAGCAACAGCGTTTAGCCGGTAAAGGTTCCCCCTCTCGACCGGGGTGATGCGCTATTTGAGCGCCTCCAGGCGCGCTGGTGACGCGGGTGACGCGGCGTGCGCCGCTCGGCCTCCTGGGTAATGTAGTTCCCTCAACCGCACTCCACTCGGCCACCTCGTACTCCCAGCTGGTAATGGAGTCGGGCAGCGCGAGCCAGGAGGCGGGAGGGCAAAGCAGCAGTGGCGTAGGTTTGCTTCAGGACTCCAACTCCTCTCTGGGCAGCAACAGCGTTTAGCCGGTAAAGGTTCCGTCAGGAATCAATTTAGGGCTCCTTTATGTCAGTTTGCCTGGAGAATTTGAACTGATTTATTTATTTACTAAGCCCTTCTTTACTCATCAATCTATTAGTTGATTTAGAGATGGTAATTAAAGACATTGAAGTATTTACCTTATTTATTCATTGAATAACCACAGGCTCAGTTTCTAGTTTAAATATCTGAAAATATGTTTAGTGAGTCAAATACAAATTACAGTGTTAACTCCATCATTCTGAAAATGTAAAATTCAGTGGCCTAAATTAGTCTATAAAATTTAATGACAAGTACCTCAGGAGAAGAGGACAGAGAGAAAAGGCACATTGACACAATACAGTTATATTTACTTAGGATGTTGTGAGATCAGACCCTCTGGCCAAGAGTTTGGACCCCACAAATTACCAGGTATCGGTTCTGGACAGGATTATGACAGGACAGATCACTTCTTCTGGAGTCAACGCCAGCGTCAACCCACTCTCAGATACTTGTTCCCTCCCCGACTATCTTCCGCACCTCGTTCTTAGTCCCACGCCTCCTCAGTCCGCTTCCGCACTCTTGTTCCTAATTTTAATTTGAAAAATTCTAAGTCTGCTCAGGTAATCAATCAACAATTAGACAGCATGTCTATCTCTCAGCGTTCTGGCAGCATTCAGCTTGTTTTATTTTACTAACTATCCCAATTATACATTCTGGTGGCATGTTCCACCCCCAAATGTTTCAACCTTGTGTAAATTGTATATTTTGATTGGACAAGCCAAGGGAGATGATCGTCACACCAGACTAAATTTATTACTTTCTAAAGAGAATTGTCTTATGTTCCCGCCCATTTAATTTGTTTCCCCCAAGCTTTATTCCCACCTGTTTTTCATATTTAAATTAAACATTGTATTAGATTTATACTTTTCTTAATTGAGTCCTCAGGATGTTCCGTTATCTTCTCCCTATGAGAAAAGATCGTCCTTGACCATGTTCCAAAGCTTGGGATCACAACTCCTGGGTTGCTGTTTACTGAGACTGCTCATGTTACCCATGTGGATTTAAACTTTGTCTCTCGATTTAAGCCCAATAACGAACAGAGAAGTCAAAAAAACAAAATGTAAGATTTATATAAAATGGTTTCAGTGTATACCACTTATGTCTACTCTAATCCCATTTAATTAAAATAATTATTTCTGCATTAGCACTTTAGTATAAACACAGTTTAGTTTTAAGCAAAGCAGATGCTTAGCATGTGAGTTCTGAAGCGGCCATTTTGCACGTAAGTGCACAGAAGCAAAGCTTTCTCTCCAAGAGTTATGACATCATGCAGTTGGCGCATGCGCAATTAATTTCCAGGGTTTTTTTAGCGGTCATTTTAGTCTCATTCACATACATAGGCTAGC
This sequence comes from Lissotriton vulgaris, assembly GCF_964263255.1. Lineage (NCBI taxonomy): Eukaryota > Metazoa > Chordata > Amphibia > Caudata > Salamandridae > Lissotriton > Lissotriton vulgaris. Next base: position 88,370 of record NW_028249189.1, read on the forward strand.
TTCCCCTTCTTATACATTGTGAACGAAATTCTTGTAAATTAGTATAACAAATGTTTATTTATACTTTATTATGATTATAGGAAAGGATTCATCCAGCAAGTTGCTTATATGCAAATCCTAGCTCCATCAAATTTTCAAACCACGCCTGGGTCTGATGTTGTGGAAATCTCTTTCCCTATCAGCCGCATTTAAGGGCATTAAAGCAGCTATAGGCTCTTCAACATATTTGCTCTTGCTGAAAATAGTCCAGGATAAATTAATCCCCACCATCATATGTGGCAGCGAAAACCTGAGGGCAAGCGATGGGGTCCACCTGAAGAAGGCTGTCTCCAGGCTTTTCAAATTGGTGTTCTCTTTACCAGCTTACCAGTCACTAGCCCAGATACACCTCGAGTTTGGTCTAGTAGGACAATCCATAATGAGGGAGTGCTCATTTATCAAGCTTTGTCACAAACTCAAGTTGGCCAGCTGTCAAAACCAAACTACGTCGTCCCTTACCTTGATTTTTACCAGAAGTTCTTGGATGACGTAGTTGATATCGCAGAGACGCAAGGGACCAACTTCCCAAAACACTAACTTTAAACTTGCTGATTTAAACTTACAGCTAAGAGTAAAACTAGAGTTTAGGGAGGAGGGCCTGTACTGGACGTTGTAGAGTTGGGGAATTCTTGCTGTCGACCTGCGAACAACAAGTGACAAAGATTTACTAGAATTTCTCCCCTAGTTATTCCTAGAGGTCCCTACAAATCCTTACTAGACTTTAGTGCTGTAATAATCTAAACTGACTCCTACCTTCGATCAGTGTTGTCTTGTCTTTCGTCCAGTATTTCTTGTCTCGTTATGTAGAGTTGTCGTCTAGAGTTCTTGTCAGATGTCTTTTTGAAAACCTTGTGGAAGTGTTCCTTGAATAAATAAAAAAATAAAGGGAAATTACCACAGATTCCCGAACCCAACCACCTACAATGCATCCTTCTCAACACCCGATCGGTGCACAGGCACGCCATTGACCTATGGAACCTACTAGACACCCTCTCTCCAGACGTCGCCTTCCTTACGGAAACATGGATGAATGCTTCCTCTGCACCAGACATCACCATTGCCATCCCTGAAGACTACAAGATCACTCGCAAAGACCGTACCAGCCACACAGGAGGAGGAATCGCTATCGTCCATAAGAAATCTATCCGCATCTCAACCAGCTCTGACACCAACCTCGCCAACTCCGAACACCTTCACTTCCAGATCCACATCGACCCCAAAACCACACTCAGAGGCACCCTCCTCTACAGACCACCAGGACCCCGCGCAAAATTCAGTGAAGACATCACAGACTTCATCTCTCCACACGCGCTTCCCTCCAAAGACTATATTCTTCTGGGAGACCTCAACTTTCACCTTGAAAAGATAAACGACCACAACACCGCCACCCTCGTGGACAACCTCGCCAACCTCGGACCTAAACAACTGGTCACTTCCCCCACCCACATCGCAGGTCACACACTCGACCCCATCTTCACCTCCAGCAATCATGTCTCCTTCAGCCACACTACGGATCTCCTATGGACCGACCACAGCTGCGTTCACTTCACCTACAACAAGCCGAAACCCATCAACCACTCCCAACCTACCCTGCAAAGAAACTGGAACAAAATCACCACGGACCAAATCTCCGCATCGCTCCTTCGAAACTCCCCAGCCCTCTCTTCTAATGCCAACGAAGCCGCCGCCAACCTCACCCTATGGTTATCCAACACCGCCAACATCTTAGCACCACTGAAAAAACGTCAAAGCAAACCTGGCAACAAGAAGGCCTCATGGTTCAACGATGATCTTAAGAAATCCAAGAAACTCTGCCGCTCCCTTGAAAAGGCCTGGAAAAATGACCCAACCACCAGCACCAAGGACGCATTCAAAAGCGCCACCCGCACTCACCACCAACTAATCCGAAAGGCCAAGAAAACAGCATTCAAGGATCGACTTGACTACAACGCCCACAACAGCAAGGAACTTTTCAACATCGTCAAGGAATTTTCCAACCCCTCGGCCAACTCCAACGACATCACCCCCTCTCAAACCCTCTGCGACTCCCTAGCCTCTTTCTTCCACAACAAGATTGCAGACATCCACAACAGCTTTGACAACCAACCCGGAAACCAACCCACCCTACCATCTGCTGACCATCCTCCCCCCGTAAACACCCTTAACGCCTGGAACCCAATCTCCACTGAGGAAACCATCCGCCTGATGAATTCCATCCACTCTGGATCCCCCACAGACCCATGCCCTCACCACATCTTCAACAAAGCAGACTCCGTCATAGCACCGCACCTCCGAGACGTCATCAACTGCTCCCTCAACTCCGCTACCTTCCCAGAAGTCTGGAAACACGCTGAACTCACCGCCCTTCTGAAAAAACCAACAGCGGACCCCACAGAACTCAAAAATTACCGCCCCATCTCGCTTCTTCCATTCCCGGCCAAAGTCATCGAGAAAGCCGTCAACAACCAGCTCGCCGCCTTCCTCGAAGCCAACAAATCCCTCGACCCCTCCCAATCTGGCTTCCGAGCAAAACACAGCACTGAGACCGCCCTCATCGCAGCAACAGACGACATCCGAACTCTACTGGACAATGGAGACACAGTCGCCCTCATCCTCCTCGACCTCTCTGCAGCATTCGACACAGTCTGCCACAGCACCCTTCTACAACGCCTCAATAACATCGGAATCCAAGGAAAAGCACTTGAATGGATCACCTCGTTCCTCACCGGAAGAACCCAGAGAGTCCGCCTTCCTCCATTCAAGTCCGAGGCCTCTGAAGTCATCTGCGGCGTACCTCAAGGATCCTCACACAGTCCCACCCTCTTCAACGTATACATGAGCCCCCTCGCGGCCATCGCCCACCAACACAACCTCAACATCATCTCTTACGCGGATGACACTCAACTGATCCTTTCTCTCACCAAGGACCCCAGCACCGCCAAGACTAACCTACACGAAGGAATGAAAGAAGTCGCAGAATGGATGAAACAAAGCCGTCTGAAACTGAACTCAGACAAAACAGAAGTCCTCATCTTAGGTACATCCCCCTCTGCTTGGGACGACTCCTGGTGGCCGGAAGCCCTCGGAAAAGCACCCATCCCGACAGACCACGCACGGAACCTTGGCGTCATCCTGGATTCTTCACTCTCAATGAACAGACAAGTCAGCGCCGTATCCTCTTCCTGCTTCAACATTCTTCTCATGCTCAGAAAAACATTTCGCTGGATCCCCTCCATATCAAGGAAAACAGTAACCCACGCTCTGGTCACGAGCCGACTGGACTACGGAAACACCCTCTACGCAGGTACCACCGCTAAACTCCAGAAGAAACTCCAACGAATCCAAAACGCCTCAGCCAGACTCATATTAGACATCCCACGCAACGATCACATCTCTGGTCACCTTAAAGACCTCCACTGGCTACCCGTCAATAAGAGGATCACTTTCCGACTGCTTACCCACGCACACAAATCACTCTACGACATCGGACCAGACTGCCTCAACTCACGACTGTCCTTCTACACCCCCCCCGCCAACTACGTTCTTCCAGCCAAGCCTTCGCCACTGTACCTCGCATCAACAAGACCACCATGGGAGGCAGATCTTTTTCATATCTGGCTGCTAAAACATGGAACTCACTTCCCGCTTACCTTCGCCTCACCCAGAACCACCTAGCGTTCAGAAAACAGCTTAAAACGTGGATATTTGACAAATAATCCTCCTCCCCTTCCTAAGCGCCTTGAAACCCTCTGGGTATGTAGTGCGCTATACAAATTTTATGACTTGACTTGACTTGACTTACTGCTTATTCTTTTTAAAACATTCCTATTTGACTATTGCTCAGTACCTTGACTCACTTGCAATTGCTTTCATCAATAGGCTTCTCCGGGATTCTGTATTCCTTAGTGCACAAACCTGTTGAATACACTAAAAGACAATAACACTTCCAATTCTTACCCTAAGTATTCACTCTAGATGTTCCAACCTTTGGTATTGATAATCATTGAAATATCACAATAATTCTTGTAATTTTCTTGATATTCACAAACTCAATTCACAGATTCAGTTATCTTTACAATTAACCTTTTAGCTAATTGCATTAGCCAATGATTGATTATAGAACAAAAGTCTTGCCCTCAATGACTTCCTTTTCTTCAGGAAGTCTGCTAAGATTCTGATTAAATCTCGATCTTTCTTGCGGTGGGCGCCAGTTCAAGAAATTAAGAAAATGCACTTAGCTTTTGTTTTTTCAATCAAGTCTCCTTTGTATCGGCAGCGTTGTGAAAGCCAGAAGATGAGTAACTCCGCAGGAATCTTCTCCTCATTGAGTCTCGGTGTGGGAGCCCACAGCCGTGATGCTTTTCAGGAACCCGGCAGTAGACAAAGCATATTCTAGAAGCCTGGGTGCGGTTTAAATAGGAGACCGCACCCAGGAAAGATCGTGCGCACATTCACGCAAAGCCGCTGCGAGCTGATTAGCTCAGGCGGCTTCAGCGTGAACCTTTCAGATAGCACAAAGACACATTTAGCATTTCTGATTAACCTCTGAGCACTTTAAGGAAGGTAGAAACAGTTACCCTAGATACATATCAGCGAAACCTGATAACAGAACATACCCTTCAGAAAAGCAATCCTTTAATAATTTTGTGAGCGTGTATGCATTTAAGAGTTCACAATAAGCAACCATTTAGTGCACATCGTATTGTACACTCAAATACACTATCAAACACAGGACGTGCCGGTGCACGGGAATGGGGCGGGATTTTTATACATAAACCTGACCTTGCCTCTAGATCGGCATGAGGTCAGTTTAGAGAATCATGACAGTACTCCCTTCTCAAAATCCCCCCTAAAACCGGTGGAACAGGTTTAGGCTTTTCCGGATGGCGTACATGAAAAGTCCTCACAATCTTTGGGGCATGTTTTAAATGATCCAAGGGTTCCCAAGATCTTTCTTCGGGACCGTAACCCTTCCAATCTACCAGATAAAAAAGTTTTCCTCGAACTCTCTTGGAATCCAGAATTGCTTTTACCTCATATTCTGGGTGTCCTTCTACAACGATAGAAGAAGGAGGTTGAATAAAGCGAGTTTTAGGATTAAAGGGTTTAATCAAGGAAACATGAAATACAGGATGAATCTGATATTTTGGAGGGAGGGCCAATCTGACACACACAGGATTTATGATTTTTTAGATTAGGAAGGGACCAATAAATTTAGGGTTGAATTTGCAATTCCCCTTCATCTTTACATTTTTGGTACTTAACCAAACCTTTTATCCAGGTGAATAACTTGGTTGTATGGACCTATGTTTGTCTGCAGAGTTTTTTTGGTTTTCTTTTGCTTGTGCTAAATTGTACTTGGCAAGATCCTGAATGGAAGATAATTTGGAAACATATTCTGAAATAGTTGGTACATGATTGATTTGGGTTATTTCTCCAGGAAAACTCTTGGGATGAAAACCAAAATTACAAAAGAATGGAGACATTCCAATGGACGAATGATCCACATTATTGTAAGCAAATTCCAATTGGCTTAACAGATCTGACCAATCTTCAATTAAATTGGTTAATGTAAAACGAATGAATTGTTCTATAGTTTGATTAGTGCGTTCTGTTAAACCATCAGTTTGAGGATGATAGCTTGAAGACAATCTGACTTCCATATTTAAAAGGGAACTCAAATGTCGCCAAACATGAGAAATAAATTGAGCCCCCCTATCGGAGATTACCACTGAAGGAATTCTTATGTAAACGTATGATGTTAACCCTTACAAGATGTGCTAGTTCCAAAGCAGTAGGTAATTTTTTGATAGGAATAAAATGAGCCATACGAGAAAACTGGTCTACAATAGTCAAAATGGTAGTATATCCTTTCTTTGTGATTGGTAGTTCTACGATAAAATCTAATGAAATTGTGTGCCATGGTTGTGGTGGAATAGGAAGAGGAGTTAATAAACCACTCGGAGCCAGATGAGAGGGTTTGTTCTGGATACAAACACTACAAGTTTCTACAAATTGTTGTACATCCTTGAACATGGAAGGCCACCAAAAGGACCTCTTGATTAAATCGTAGGTTTTGACTATGCTAGGGTGAGCTGACATGGAAGTGTCATGATGAAAATGAAGAATATATTTTCTAATAGAATCAGAAGGTAAAAAGATGAGATCATGTACAAAAATCAAGTTATCCATTTCCTGTAAATAAAGATATTCTTTCTTCCATTCTTCCATATCTTTCTTTTTCAAATCCTTTTTGATTTCAGTTATAACATCACAATTCGAGAGGCTGGCTTGAACTCGAGATTTGGGAATTACAGGATGTACTTCTAAAGATGGTTCTATAAGATTTTCACCAATTCTTGATAAAGCATCAGCTTTTAAATTCTTTTTCCCAGGTCGATATGTGATTACAAAATTATAATCGTTAAAAAACATTGACCATCTCAACTGTCTAGCTGATAGTGAGTGTGGCTCACTGGTTAGAGGCGGCAGACCCGAGAGCAGAGGACGGCCCGGGACCAGGGTTCGATTCCCGGCGCGGCAGGTTTCTGGACCAGGGTCAGCGGACTCGATAATTCTCTCGCCTCGGTGCCCACTCTGATCAGCGATCACACTCGGCAACTCTGGGCATTAGCTTGCCTCATCTTCACTAACGGCCCCACCAGACCACCGGGGATGCCTGGTCTCACCCTGGAGATACCCATTAAGGGAACATCTCTCAGGGAAGCCAGGAAGGGTTTCGCAGCGGTCGAAGCGCCTTGGGACCCTACGGGTAAGTAGTGCGCTATATAAACGCCTATACATAAAGCCTTCACAGATCTTAAAGCTTGAAGATTCCTGTGATCGGTATAAATTGTTACAGGGTGTCGAGCACCAAGCAAGTAGTGACGCCATTCTTCAAAAACTGCTTTTATGGCCAAAAGTTCCTTGTCTGCAATCGCATAATTGAATTCAGCTTCTGATAGTTTTCGGGAATAGTAAGCTATCGGATGCATCTGACCTGTATCAGAATTTCTTTGTGACAAGATGCCTTCTAAAGCAAATTGAGAAGCATCAGCTTCCACTATGAACGGCTGGCTGGGATCTGGATGACTTAAAATGGGAGCTGATATACATTTTTTCTTTAAGTCCTGAAAGGCTTTTTCAGCTCGATCAGACCAAGAAAACTTCACTCCTTTTCGCAGTAACTTGGTAATGGGGGTGATTGTTTGAGAAAAGTCTTGAATAAAGCGGCGGTAAAATTTTGCAAAGCCTAAGAAGCTTTGAACCTGCTTCACTGTAGTGGGACTAGGCCAAGCATCAACTGGCTCTACTTTTTTGGGATCCATTTCTATTCCTTTAGGACTGATGACATATCCTAGGAACTTGACCCTTGAAACATGAAATAAACTCTTCTCCAATTTTACAAATAGGGAATTTGAAAGCAATTTTGAAAGAATGGCGCAAACTTGCTGAACATGTTCCTCTTCAGAGTTCGAAAAAATAAGAATATCATCAATATAAAACACACAGCATATATCGATGAATTCATGCAGAACCTCATTTATAAAAAAATTGGAAGGCTGCGGGAGCATTACAAAGTCCGAATGGCATGACTTGATACTCAAAAAGGCCGAATTTGGTGCGGAATGCTGTCTTCCATTCATCTCCTTTTCGGACCCTTACTAGATGGTATGCTCCGCGTAAGTCCAATTTTGTATAAATGGTTGCCTTCTTTACTTGATCTAATAACGTGGGGATCAAAGGCAGAGGATATCTATTTTTTATGGTTACATTATTTAAAGCTCTATAAATGATGCATGGGCGCAACTCTCCCCCTTTATTTGGAATAAAAAAAGAGAAGATGACACGGGTGATTTTGAATGACGGATAAAACCATTTGCAAGATATTTATCAAGGTATTCCCTGAGATGTACATTTTCGTTTTCGGTTAAGGCATACATCCTGCTGCAAGGTAAGGTGGCTCCGGGACCCAGATCAATTCTACAATCAAAGTCCCTGTGTGGAGGGAGGGTATTTGCCTTTTTCTTATCAAAAACGTCCATTAGATCAGAGTAAACTGGAGGAACTCCTTCTAAAGCCAAAACGCAGGTAGATTCAGAATTAAAATCAAAGCCTTGGATTACATCTCTTGCCTTCTCAGAAAGAAAACATTGATGTTGACAATGGAAAGAAGCAAAAGTAATTGTCTTAGTAACCCAGTCAATAATTGGGTTGTGATCAACCAAGGAACACCTAAAATTAATTTGAATTGAGGGGCGTCAATTATGTTAAACTGGATCCTTTCTCTGTGAATAGGTGAACAGTCCATTTCAAGAATTTCAGATTGTCTGTTGATAGGCCCTGAAGTCAGTTCCTTACCATCTACTGCCCTTACTATTTCCGGATGATCTTTTAGGAGAGATTGAAAACCTAATTGAGAAAAAAAATTGTATCTATAAAATTACCTGTAGCTCCAGAGTCTATAATTGCTTCTACTTTTCTAGTTTCAGATGTAAGTTGTAAATCCTTTAAATCTACCAAGATACTAAAGTGGTTACATCCAATGGGTGGAGCAGAAGAGGCCAAACCTAAAATAGCACTCGATAAACTGACCTCATCCTTCATTGAGTATTCTAGTTTTCCGACTGTTCTTGAGTTATAGCAATATCAGATTTTGGTTTACCTTTATTTGGTCGAGTAGGGCAATCTTTTACAAAATGGCCTGTCTTGCCACAATAAAGGCATTGGTTCATCTTTCGTCTGTTGTCCTTCTCATCCTTAGATAAGGGACCCCAGATAGAACCAATCTGCATGGGTTCTACAGGATCAAGTTTAGGATTAGCCTCACGAGTAGATGCATTTCTGTCTTTTACAAACAAAAGTTTATGATCTCCTTTTCCTCTTTCACCTTTTCTCTCATTTAAGCGATGGTTCAGTTTTACTACCAAATCAATGAACTCATTGATATCTTCCGGAGGTTCAAGCATTTGAGTTACCATATCCTTTAAGTCTTCTCGCAAACCTCTATAAAAAATAGAGACTCTCTTGTCATATGGCCACTTAGCTTCAAGAACCAAACGATTAAATTGAGAGATGTAATGCAACAAATCAGAAGATCCCTGCTTTAAATTAAGCAAATAATTATCAGCGGGCTGTACGAAAACATGTTTGGCAAAGATCTTTTTTAAAGCTCGTTCAAAATTCCTAAGATTATATAGAATAGGATCATCCTTTTCCACTAAAGGAACATACCAAAGAGCTGCATCTCCGCCAAAATAAGATAACATAAAAGCCACCTTGGAGGAGTCATCAGGGAAGGCTGATTTCTTGGCTAAAAAATGTACATGACACTGTTGCAGAAAAATAGTAAACTTGTTGCAGTCTCCGTAGAACCTTTCTGGTTGAGCTAAAGGAGTAGACTGAGGAGTAACGACCTGGATTTGGGTTTGGGATTTGGTCTCAGAAGATGATCCAAAGAATGTTGCTGTTTCAAAAGTGGTTTATGTTGAACTGCTATCTGTAAAGCTGACATATCCCTACGTAATGAAGCATTTTCTTCTCTTAAGTCTTTTAGCACTGAAGCTATCTCTTGTAAGGTAACTTGGTCCATTGCGTCTGGGCGAAATTATTGTCGTGGGCTTTGTCTTCTGTCAAAATCAAACTACGTTGTTCCTTACCTTGATTTGTACCAGAAGTTCTTGGATGACGTAGTTGATTTCGCAGAGACGCAAGGGACCAACTTCCCAAAACACTAACAATAAACTTGCTGGTTTAAACTTACAGCTAAGAGTAAAACTAGAGTTTAGGGAGGAGGGTCGGTACTGGACGTTGTAGAGTTGGGGAATTCTTGCTGTCGACCTGCGAACAACAAGTGACAAAGATTTACTAGAATTTCTCCCCTAGTTATTCCTAAAGGTCCCTACAAATCCTTACTAGACTTAAGTGCTGTAATAATCTAAACTGACTCCTACCTGCGATCAGTGTTGTCTTGTCTTTCGTCCAGTATTTCTTGTCTCGTTATGTAGATTTTCCGTCTAGAGATCTTGTCAGATGTCTTTTTGAAAACCTTGTGGAAGAGTTCCTTGAATAAATAAAAAAATAAAAGGAAATTACCTTTACTGCTTATTCTTTTTAAAACATTCCTATTTGACTATTGCTCAGTACCTTGACTCACTTGCAATTGCTTTCATCAATAGGCTTCTCTGGGAGTCTGTATTCCTTAGTGCACAAACCTGTTGAATACACTAAATGACAATAACACTTCCAATTCTTACCCTAAGTATGCACTCTAGATTTTCCAACCTTTGGTATTGATAATCATTGAAATAACACAATTATTCTTGTAATTTTCTTGATATTCACAAACTCAATTCACAGATTCAGTTATCCTTACAATTAACCTTTTAGCTAATTGAATTAGCCAATGATTGATTATAGAACAAAAGTCTTGCCCTCAATGACTTCCTTTTCTTCAGGACGTCTGCTAAGATTCTGATTAAGTCTCGATCTTTCTTGCGGTGGGCGCCAGTTCAAGAAATTAAGAAAATGCACTTAGCTTTTGTTTTTTCAATCAAGTCTCCTTTGTATCGGAAGCGTTGTGAAAGCCAGAAGATGAGTAACTCCGCAGGAACCTTCTCCTCGTTCAGTCTCGGTGTCGGAGCCCACAGCCGTGATGCTTCTTAGGTACCCGGCAGTAGACAAAGCATCTTCTAGAAGCCTGGGTGCGGTTTAAATAGGGGACTGCACCCAGGAAAGATCGTGCGCACGTTCACGCAAAGCCGCTGCGAGCAGATTAGCTCAGGCGGCTTCAGTGTGAACATTTCAGATAGCACGAAGACACATTTAGCATTTCTGATTAACCTCTGAGCACTTTAAGGAAGATAGAAACAGTTACCCTAGATACATATATCAGCGAAACCTGATAACAACACATACCCTTCAGAAAAGCAATCCTTTAATAATTTTGTGAGCGTGTATGCATTTAAGAGTTCACAATAAGCAACCATTTAGTGCACATCATATTGTACACTCAAATACACTTTCAAACACAGGACGTGTCGGTGCATGGGAATGGGGCAGGTTTTTATACATAAACCTGACCTTGCCACTAGATCGGCATGAGGTCAGTTTAGAGAATCATGACACCAGCTTAGTGACACTCAGCTCCCTCCTTTGGATAGAAATGAATGGGAGAACCCACTCTCCAGCCAAGGCCTACCTCGACAGCTCCTTGGCATCAGTAGGTTTAATGGATCAATGGGAATTCTTCAACTCTTACTACCATATCAAAGCAAAGTGCTATTTGCCAAGAGATGGCACGCCTGGTTCAGTCTGTCATTCTACACCAAACTTGCACCACAGTCATAACCAGGCACAGCTATCAAATCTCATCCTAAAGGAGCTTTCATGAAATTCTGCATGGGATGCCTGCCATTGTATCCCTACCTCCCCCATGGAAACATGCAAATATGACAGGGTTTACACCGGCTCTGTGGTCTAGCCCCTGAGACACTGATTATCCAGATATGCAACTGTGAAGGCAACACGGAAGACAGGCAAAGAACATCTGTCTGATTTGGAACTAAAAAGGGCTCCACAGCTTCACATCGGCAATTTTAGCCTGCTTCAATGGGTAGGACATGCAACTCAGCTGTAGGTTTGTGAAATTCCTGGATAAGCTTAACTGGAATATTTCAAGTATTTCTGGGCCCTAGATATTTTTAGTTCATGCAGCTGCAGCCCAGTTACCCTGTGACCTAGGCGCAACAAATAACACTGGTCCCTAATGAAATGAAACTTATATAGCGCACGACTTACCCTGGGGCATCTCCGCGCTTGCTTAGGGAACCCGTCCTGGTATTCCCCTGTGAGATAACCCTGGCAGGGTATCCACAAGGTGAAAGCCAGGCATCCCACCGCAAGGGGCCGTTGTGGAGATTAAGCAAGCTATTGCCCAGAGTCGCCGAGTGTGAACCCGTGAGTTGAGAAGGCACCAGGAGCGAGAATTATCGAGTCCGTGGAATTTTGAGCCCAAGACCCGCCGAGGCGGGGAATTGAACCCTGGTCCCGGGCCGAACTCAAGCTCCAGGTCTGCCGCCTCTAACCCCTGCGCCACACTTCTCCACCTAAAAATGGCATATGGGTCTGCAGCCAAGTTGTATAGAAAGGTCATGTAGCCTTTAAAGGCAAAATACTTAGCACTTTTTTGTGGCACTTACCTTCTGACCCTTTTGATATTTCTATTATGATAATGCTTTTCCTATGCACTGGTGACACCGGCTAACCATTTTTTACCTTAGTCTTGTGAGCTATTAGCTTTTTTAGCATTGTAATGTAAATGAACAAATTTACTATGTGATCTATTTTTTCAACATCAGTATGATTCTCTTGATATTTCCATGATGAAATAGGTTTTGCTATGTCCTTGTTATATGAGCAAATCAAATCCTTGTTATCCTTTTTCTTGTTAGCTCTTAGCCTTTTTAACATTGTATTGTTCATTTCTGACTTAATTGATCTTTTTATAGACGTTGGTGCAAAGGTTTTTATTAAGTGTGTATTTAATACAATAATAAAATTATTTAATCTAGATTCAATCAATTAGAAAACGGAGGTATGTATAGCGGGACCAGCCGATATAGTCAAATACAATCTATCATATTTTGGGTTACATTTTCCTTTGGATCATACAACACATCTATCACAGGTTGATTTCTGATAGGCAGGTTCAACATTGCATCCATAGTTTTATGGATTAGTTACTGGTAATACAAGTTTGAATCTGATTGCTGAAGTGTTCACATGGAAGTTCAATTTCTGTCCTGAATGTGTATGAAAGTCATGCTTCAGTGCAGATTTTAATATGGTCGGCAGGGACTGGGGGTGTGATCAAGTTATCAGAGTACTTTGTCAATATGGGTAAGTTGGCTGCTTCAGGATCAAATCTAATGACTGTTGTGTCCCAGCACCTCTTCTTCTTTTGAGCGTTCTCTTCCTTGCCATGCTTTTGAAAAATCAGAGTCCCTCCAATAGGTTGTATTTTTCACTATTGTGTTTCTGTCAGCAGTCAGCCCTCCTAGAAGAACAGATTCCTTAATGAAAATATGTGATATGGGGACTCTTCGTCTATTTAATCCCTGTATATCAAATTTGTCCAATGGAAGAGCAACCTGCCCAAACTGCAACAGTAAACTGATTTATTGTTCATCTAATGCCCTTGGGTCTTCAATTTAAGATGTTGTCATCTGTCACAAAACGAGTGTGTGTACTTGAGACGTGGAACTCATCAAGAGAATCAGGATTCTCTATTTATTTGCCATTTTCCCCACCATTTACCAAACTGTAGAGAACTGCTGAAAGCATTCCCAATATAATATCTTAGATGGGAGTAGGCTTTTTCAGTCATTAGAACATTGATTACAGGACCCTTTGAAGTGATTTGAGAGCTTTGAATATTGAACATAACTGCGTGGTAGATTACAGTAACATTCAAGTCGTATGAGGCATAATTTTGATTCTCTTGAAGGTTTGTTGCTTGGTGCACTGCTAAAATTTTAGGATTAATTTATCCAAACTTCCAGGTATTTGAATTGTTTTGGGAATTTTGCTGTGACACCTGGGAGTGATAGGCCAGCAAGACCAGATAAGGTCTTCTTCCAGTTGTACTTGGCCTGGTAATTTTATGGGGACCTCTTCCATATTGTTTGGTGTATCCTACTTTTTGAGTGCCTAACCATCCTTTTACAAGGCGGTTGTGTCAGCATATTTCAGTGTTGACTGTTGTGTGGTGCTTTTAGGAAAATCATGTAGGAATAAAGAAAAGACATTGAAGTGTTCCAATATGAAGTGAGCTCCTTGTGGTATTAGCTGTTAGCAGGGCAATTATTTTTCTTAGTATTAACCCTCCAGACCACATGGAGTTTGCAGCTGCCAATTTTGAACAAAGCTTCAATAGATTATATAGAATATACACATAAACGATGGGCAAAGATTCAAACTGCCAGGCACGAGCTTTACCCACTGGACTGGGGCCTAAACAAGCCAATACATATATTTCACATTATACATTTTGTGGTGAGCTTCAAACCAATTACATTAATCAACTGTTAGATCTTCTTTAAGATTTATTTTTCATAATCTTATCTTTTTCAACCTTACCTATAACAATCTATCAAGTGATATGTCACTAATTTCTTCTAAAATACTGATCTACAAATTTCCATCCAGACAAACCAACACAGAGAAAAGTTCACCAAAGATCAGTTTTGTATGATTACAATCTTATTGCTATTGACTCTTTTTTGTAATGCAGAGTGTTCACCCATATTTTAAGATAGTTTCAGCCAACACCTGTTTTGCGGCGGTACATGCCACTTCTTCAGGGCTGAAATAGCAAGACAGAGGAAAAAGACAATTTACATCATGACAGCAACAACCATGATCATACTTGTGCCTGGTAACATTGAGTCTAATAATGACATTCACCCTTTACAATTCTCTTGAAATTACCAGGCTTTTACTATAGCCTTAAAGCCCGCCGTAGAGGGCTATACCGGCTATTAGGGCCCTCTCCAGCAGCGAGGGCCTTTAACAAGAGAGAGGGACTTTATTAGCCGGTTTAGCCCAGCTACGAAGGGCTATAAGGCAATTAGAACATTCTGCTACTAGAGGGCACAAAACAAAGCCTCATGGGAGCATGAGAGGATTGGAATCCCTCCGGCTCCCTGAAGCCTTTGTTCACAGCAAAGCTGTGAACAAAGAAACATTGAAATGTTGGAGCTCCAGGCTTATACCAGCCATTATAAGCCCGGATCACTCCATTGTTTTCAATGGAACTCCCAACATTCCAATGTTCTAATATTGTTTCAATCAATCCTAATACTTCTAGTCTCCATTTCATTATTGGTACGTTCCCAAAATACATCTCTCAACAAGAATCATCTTACCAATCAATTCACAAACGTTTAATCTCTTTATTTGTGAGTTATAACGAATGCTCTCACAGCTAATGGTAAAGACTGAATTTCTGAATAAAAGAGACACAAAATAAAAAAAAGGTGTGATCAACAAGATAGCAATGATGAAGGGCTCAGAAAAAGTCCCTGGAAGAAACAACATCACAGAGAGGACTTTCAAAGAAGGGAGCCATTTCAACACACCTTCAATTCGTTATTTGTCTCCATTTGGGATCCTCCCCTTCCACCACACATTAATGTCCAGTGTGTCGTTGTTGGTTGGTCAAGGCAGTACTCCATGAAAACAGCCCAAAACTGTGGCAGAGACAGTCTTAACTTAACTTCCTATACTCACTTTGTGTGGTACAGTGGAATACAGAAAGTGAGCACTAATATAGCCTTATAGCCCGCCGTAGCGGGCTATACTGGCTATTAAAGGCCCGCTGAATCGTTAAAGGCCCGAGCCGAAGGCGAGGGACTTTAATGAGACAGCGGGACTTTAATTGCCAGTACAGCCCTGCTACGAAGGGCTATAAGGCTATTAGAACATTCTGCCACTAGAGGGCAGAATGTTCTAACAAATTAAACAAAGGGTTCTCGAAGCTCGAGGGGATATAAATCCCCTCGAGCTTCAAGAAGCCTTTGTAGAACATTGGAATGTTGTTCTGCGGGCCTTTACCGGCCCGTAGAAGCAGGGAGCACTCCATTGTCTGCAATGGAGCTCTCAACATTCCAATGTTCTAATACCCCTTAGTTTCTTAAGTGATTGAAGTACTGGGACAGTACAATTTTACCACCTTAGAGAGTGGTAAACGATTGCTTGTGACAGGAATTGCTAACGTTTGGGCTGCTTTCAGATGGTAATATGGCTGCGTTTGTTAACATATCTTGAGTAAACTATTAAGCTCAAAAACTGCATCATGAGCACAAAAAATTCCACACAACAAATACACTCAAACGTTCTTGTCACACATTACCACCACCATAATGATGTTTTCAAAATATGATGGTAAAAGTTAAAAGCTGTGTATTGGAAGCACCTAAAATGAGTAGGATCCAAAGCAAGCTGTGTTTTTATTTTCTATGGAACAAAGGATAGTTATAAATCAGTGAGCAAATACAAGGTGAACTTGAAATGCTAAGTTAAACTTCAGATTTGTGTTCCGACACAAAGCTGTTTTACAATGTGCACTGTTGTGCAGGCACGGACTCAGAAACATTAGCCTGTAAAGAGCTAAGAATGATTCTTTTTTAGGTAAGGCTGTATATTTCTCAGATCAAAATAAATGCCATGCGCACCTCGTAGACTGCTTTCACATGAGTGCAAGTTAAGTTGTGAACAGACTAAAAAGTGTAACTTCTGGTATTGGGGTGGGGTTCAAATCCTGTTTGAACAGAAACTGGACTTCAAAGTTTGAGTTTTCAAACACCCAAGTCATGTCTATACTTTTCTCCAAGGAAAGGTACAGCCATGGTAAGGCCCTTTTTGTTGCAGATGTCCCTTGGACATACATTACTTACTTACAGTGAAAAAGAATAAGTCACTTCAGACTTGCAAAATCCTAGAATATCTAGAGGATATTCGAAAATGCGTTTAGAGTCAATGTTGATTCCAAAGGGGCTTTTTCCCTAATTTGCCCAGTTTGCACGTTGGTTGAATTTTGAGTGATAATCTAAAATTATTGATTGAGGGGGTCGAAGAAGTAGGTAATCAATTTTTTTTATTCCCCCGCTCATCTCTTAGAGCTTGGAATTTCTGAAGGCTTGGTGGATTGGTTTCTATTGTGAATCAACATACCCAACACAATAGCATAACAATCAGCCTACAAAGTTGCTGTGAGAGCTTGAATACGCATACAGTTCAGAAAATAACCATTATTATATATCAATAATTATTCAACGTGTGTACCGGCAAATGCACTTATCAAACAAGAATTCTGCGAGCAACTGACTGATCATAGTACTTGTTAACTCTACCAATTCACCATCAGTAGTTTGAGTATCCCTCTACCTTTTACTGTTGTGCAAAGGACTGGACGTTATGCAGTGGCTGATAAGGTTGGGCTCAGGGACGGATAGTGTGTAGGGGTAGTAAGGAGTTTTTTAGCCTACAGTATGGGTGGTCTCGAGTGTTTTTGATTCAGGAAAGAGTAGAGTGCAGGGTTTGTAAGTGGTTTTTAGGGTTCAGTGAGGGGTAGTGTAAAAGGATACTAAGGAGTTTTTGGGTTCAGTGATGGGTAGAGTATGGGGTAGCAAGGGCTCACATCTAATTCAAAAGGATACAACAATATCTCAACGGGTATCATTAAAGGAGTCAATAAAAAATGTATGTACAATACATTACAAAGCAAGATAGAGGGAGATTTGCGATTTATTTTGTAAAGTGCACATGGCATCATATAATTGAAAGACAAAAAATTAATAAAAAGAACAGTTGTAGCAGCACTGTAGGCAGAAAATGCAAAGCCAGCCTGAACTGGACTTGGTGCACAAATGTGCTCGTGACACATAAAAGTGGCGATGCAAGTGACAATGTGAGATCAGCAAAGCCGGCGCATGGTAACAAGGTGAAAAAATATATACAATGAATTATGTGGTTCAACAAGAGCGATTTTACAATGGTTGGTCAAGTGGTAACTGAGCAATTTTATGTGAACCACAATGGAGTTATACACCGTAGGTTGCGCTGAAGAGTCAACGATGTTTCTATCCTATGAATTCAGGATCATCTTCAGGACCGGTTTGCCAATTGGGGAGTGCTGAGGGTCAGGCGTGGGGAAGAGACCTACAAGGAGGGAAGGTCCTGGAGGGGCGCTGCGTGTGCAAACGTCAACATGAAGGCCCAAGCCAACCCAGATCTCAACCTGGTCTATGGGTTATACTGCTGTTGTTTTTACAACCACATCTAATTCAAGTCATGATAAGACAAACATGTTTTAGCCACCGAATTAGTAAGGTATGGTGCCCTCACTGACAAAAGAACTGTTAGGTTCAAGGTGCATAGTTAAGGTTCATCTAATTAATGACTGTAACAAATCTAAGCCGAAAGTGTGTGTGGACAGTGTTTATATATTGAACTGCAAAGTATTTGGGAGGCACTATAGTACATGGAATGCTTGTCTGCTTAAACATACAAAGATAATGTATTCTCATCCTGAATCTGCTTGCTGTCACTATCATTTAAAAGAGCTGAGGTTGCATCTTCTCACTGAGACCAGAAAGTAAAACTTTGTCTCCTGCTTAAAATACACACCTTTTATCATATTCAGAGCACGTATTGGGACACTGAAATGCGTAGCACATAGAAGGGGCAGAGAAATAGTAAGAATCTAGTGCTACCCGGTGCAGGAAGCAGGGGGACCTTATGACCGAAAGCCCACACAATCTAGAGAGGAGTTGTTGTGTAATAAAGGGAACTGTGTGCTTCAAAAGTATTTCAGTACTCTCTCTTTCAAACATGGTAAAATTGGCATACACCAGATTGGCACATTGAATTTACTGGTAAATCCCTAGTACATCGTGCCACATGTACGCAGGACCTGTAAATTAAACACTACTATTGGGTTGCAGCACTCATTGTGCCCCCACTAAAGTAGCACAATGATGACCTGTCTCCAGGCCTGCCAGTGCAACCTGGATATGTAGTTTTAAAGTGCTATAACAACCTATCAAAATATCCCTTTTGACAGGCTTAAAGCTTAATATTTAACACTTATACGTAGGGCCACTGGGATTAAGGGATTCTGCCGCCACAGGAGGATTAAGGGATTCTGCCGCCACAGTTTTTTTTTGCATAACTCAGGATCTTCTGTATGTCCCACATAATCCATCATAGGCCACATAACCCGCAGATTTTAACCCAAAAAATTGTTCATAGCTCAAATGCATTTAACGTTCCTAAAAGTGTGGTGAAATGTGTTTGTGCAAGTTCATACTTGCCTTGACACTTCATAAAGGTTAACTGATCCTCTTTCAGTTGCTTATTTATGTATTTGGCTATTAAACAGGTACTAATGAGGTGAAATATTTGTCCAGATAGTATTACAATTTTTAAAAATTGCAAGCTAATGAAGTAATATTATAAAAATAATGTACTACATTATGCCACATAGTTTTTCTTTTCCTGCCACATAAAATTAGTCAATCCTGCTGCATAATTTGGTCATACCTTTCACATAATGCCAGTTGCCCAGCTTAAAAATCACCCCTAAGGTTGGACTTAAATGCTCATAGGGCATGGTGCTTGGTATTTAAGAATCAGGAAAAGTATATTTAATGCTTTACATCCCCTGGCAGTGGAAACCCTCCTAAGTTGGTTTTCACTGTGGATGGCTGGCTTTCCGATAGGCTAACTCAGATTTACAATATAACTTTTAATAGGTGCTACTGTCAGTTTGGGGACAGTTAGACAAATAACATAAGGACTCATTTTAGTAGCAAATTAAAATCCAATTTAATGGTAGGCTCAGATTTGACCTTACTATTTAAAAAAATGTTGTCTTGTTCCTGCCTAAAAACAAAAGGCCTTTCTGCCAAACTCAGCCACCTGACCACTGATGGCATTCCTGTGTTGCAATGTGAATTGCTCCAAAGCAGGGGATACAGGGTCCAGAGTGTGGGGAGGAAATGTCCCTCCTTGACAGGATGGCCTGGAGAATGCAGCCAGTACCTCTTTAAGCTTCAAAGAATTCCTGCCAATTGTCAGATGAAGCTCACACCTACGCCTACCTTACCTTTGTCTTTCTAGTCAGACTGACTTCAAACCCAATGGCATAAAGGTATGCCCAGAGCTAGGTTAGAGAGGACAAATAACTGCCCCACAACCACAGGCTGGCCATTAGCATAAAAGTGGCATCCTTAGAACTCTCCTAGGTCTGTCAGGACTCAGAAGAAAGACTGCCCTGCTGTCTGCAGCATGAATGAAGGCTGGACCTGCTTGACGTTAACTCTGACCCTAGAACTGACTCCTAGCTTTACTTAGCTGACCTCCTATTTCAACTACAGAGACACAATAAGCTTCCAGAGCATTTTATCACTTTCCAGCTTACCAAACCTGGTCCCCTCTGCTGGACTTAATTGGAGTATTGTCCCAATGTACTGGACCCTTGATTGTGGTCAGAATGTATTTTTCCCTGCCTAAGTGCAAGATTCACCACTTTAACACTGAGCATCCAAGCCTAAAACCTTTGACAATATGTTTATCAAATTTGCCGCCAAGTTGCACCTGATCAAAGGTTCGCCGTATACAAAGCAGAGCAGCACCCGCTTGATGCCAACAACCTTTGTCAACAGCTTTGTTGTCAGTGTCTGGGAGCTTTATCTAATCCACCAGCCTGACCCCATTAGAGTTGGAGGACAGGAATGGTGAGAGGTCCTTGAACCTGCAATTATCTAATCTGACCCTGGCTGCAGAGGAGGCTGGTTCTATAGGAGAAGAAAATACTCCTGGCTCGTGAGATGAGTCACAACGAACTAGATTCAAAAGCAAGACAGGTCAAAGAGTCCATTGATGATCATGGCAGCAATATGGATGTTCCAAGGAGAGGTGAAATGGTACACACCCCGAAGTGACCTGATGCCTATCTTTGTGTTCAGAGGTCGCATAGACAAGTGGTTTGAGGCCCATGAAAGGGCTTGTGCATGCATAGGGTCCCAAAGATGGTATACAGACAAAATATCGAATAAAAAATATAAAAAAGCACTAATAGCGAAGTGAAAATATAGAATGGACAAAATATCGAATGGACAGAATATAGTCAACAAAAATATTGCATTTAAGGTAAGTAATTTAATATCGATTTTCATAAATATAGAAAGTCAAAATATCAATGTATACAATATAGGTATTAAATATATCGAATTTTTAATAATATCAACATTTTTAAGTGTTTTGTATGCTAGTATACGTGTGAAAAGTGTATATTTATTTTATAATTTATTTTAAGTAATGAATTTTATGTTATTTAATTTTTGCGTAATTTAATTCTGTACCGGGTTGTGGGTTTATAGGGGAAAAGGGTGGGGATTAATTTAATTATAATTAATTAAATATTTAAATTTATTTAGTGGTATTTATTTTGAAATAATTGTAAATCAATTTTTAATTGGCAATTAATTAAATTCTAATTGACAATTAATTTGACTTAATTGATTAATTGATAATTATGTTAATGTTATTAATTTATTTTCCATTGCGGGTTGTGGGTGTATATGGGAAAAGGGTGGGAAGTAATTTAATTATAATTAATTAAATATTTTAATTTATTTATCGGTTTTTATCTTGAATTAATTGTTGAATAATTTTTAATTGGTAATTCATAAAATTTTAATTGGTTATTAATTTTTATTAATGGATTCATTTTTAATTATATTATTTTATAAAAGTATTTTCTGTAGCGGGTTGTGGGTTTATTGGGTAATAGGGTGGGAAGTAATTTATTTGTTAATTAATTAAATATTTTAATCTATGTATTGGTATTTATTTTAATTGCTGATCAATTAATTGTTAATTGGCAATTAATTTGTATTATTAGGTAATACATTTTAATAATACATTTTTATTTGTATGTTTAATTGATTAATTATTATATTATATTAAATTGGTAATTAATTTTGTATTGGTATTAATATTTAATTTATTTTTATTAATATATGAAGTATTTACTTTCCCTACTGTTGAACTCACTGGAGTGGGAATAGAAATATTTACCCCTACGCTATCCAATGGTTTCCCTACTGTTGCACTCACTGGAGTGGGAATAGTAATTGTTACCCCTACGCTATCCAACGCTTTCCCTATTGTTGCACTCTCTGGAGTGGGAATAGTAATTTTTACCCCTACGCTATCCAACGCTTTCCCTACTGTTGCACCCTCTGTAGTGGGAATAGTACTTTTTACCCCTACGCTATCCAACGCTTTCCCTACTGTTGCACTCTATAGAGTGGAAATAGTAATTTTTACCCATACACTATCCAACGCTTTCCCTACTGTTGCAATCTCTGGAGTGGGAATCGTCATTTTTACCCTCCCGTTATCCAACGCTTTCCCTACTGTTGCACTCTTTGGAGTGGGACTAGTAATTTTTACCCTTACGCTATACAACGCTTTTCCTACTGTTGCACTCTCTGGAGTTGGAATAGTAATTTTTACCCCTACGCTATCCAACGCTTTCCCTACTGTTGCACTCTCTGGAGTGGGAATAGTAATTTTTACCCCTACACTATCCAACGCTTTCCCTACTGTTCACTGTCTGGAGTGGGAATAGTAATTTTTACCCCTACGCTATCCAACGCTTTAACTACTGTTGCACTCTCTGGAGTGGGAATAGTCATTTTTACCCCTACGCCAATCAACGCTTTCCCTACTGTTGCACTCACTGGAGTGGGAATAGTAATTTTTACCCCTGCGCTATCCAACGCTTTCCCTACTGTTGCATTCACTGGAGTGGGAATAGTAATTTTTACCCCTATGCTATCCAACGCTTTCCCTACTGTTACACTCACTGGAGTGGGAATAGTAGTTTTTACCCCTATGCTATCCAATGTTTACCCTACTGTTGCAATTGCTGGAATGGTAATAGTAAATTTTACCCTCCCGCTATCCTACAGTAAAAATATTGTATATTAATATTTAATATTATGTTAATACATATATATGTATTAAAAAATTACAATGTATGTTTATTTTTTAGCTTAAATTATTTAATACTTTTAAAGATATGTAAGTATTTTAAGTATGTTTTAGTTAATTAGTTATTTCATTAATTTTAAATTACTTTTGAGACATTTAAAAAAATTCGATACTTTGACTAACTATATATATTTTTTATATTTTTGATTCGATATTTTTGTACTTACATGTTTGTAGATAGGACTTCGATATTTTTGCTTTCTATATTTTTACTTCGATATTTTTAGTATTCTATATTTTTGTATTCTATATTTTGTCAGTGATTCCCCAAAGACAGATAGGGGGGCTAGTCTCTGAAAACATAGGCAATTCACATTGAAGGACAACATACTGGCCCTAAATAAAGCTAACAGGACGAGGTACGCCCCATGAAAGAAGCCCTCGTTGTCAACTTTGGTCTTATCCTGGAGAACTACATCTTAAAATTCTGGGATTGCCAAACGTTGCCCTACCAATGCTGGATTGATGTTTTGGATAACTTCCGCAAGGCGCAAGATGGCTGGGAGCAGGGTATGATGGGTTGTACAATATATTAATGAGAGTGTACATGTTTAGTAATAGCTTTACAGAGTCATATCAACACTTGAACTCCAAGCTCTCTGTGCCCAGAGAGTTGGTGAAGGAGGCCGACCTCTAGTTTAGTACCGGGTTTCAAAGAAGGAACCTTAGGAGACTCCAAGAAGTGAGGGCAGGGTCCCCATCTGCAGAAAGAAGGAGCAAACAGGACAAAACAAAATAGAAGAAACCCATGGACTTTTTCCTGCCCAAGTGCAATGAGTGTTACCAGCTCAGGAACACAAATTAGTCGCCACATGTCCCTGCAGAAAGCAGCACTCTACAGGTGAGTTTACCCCCAGGATATGCCAGTGTAGCGCTAAGGGAAGAAGCTGCCTCAGGTAGTTTTGGAGTGAGTGCAGATGCTACCCGAGTGCCCCTAGGTGACAAGGAGTTAGTGTCAAAAGCTTACATGTGTGATACCCTTAGAAGTACAGGCAGTGGCTCACCATCAATGGGCAGAGGGTAGAACAAAACGAGAGGTTCTAAATATAGTCTACCGGGTTGTGACAGCTGACAACCAGGTAAGTCATCATCCAATGGCCCTGGGGCAGTTTGAATGGGGTAGCTGTGAGTGCAGCTGTGCCTGAGGATTTCCTGCTTAGCAATAATGACCTAGAGCACACCAGCACAAATGAGGGGAGATCTGGTCCCACAAGGAGATGTTCGAGTTGCCTAAGAGGTTTGCCTGACCACATGACTCTTGGCAGCCCATCAGGGAAGTCAGTAGGACCTGAAGCCTGAAAAGGTAGCCTAGGCGGCTGCTCAGAAGAGGAAGGGCAGGAGGAAGGGCAGGAAGTGGGTCAATCCCACCCAAGAAATATCCACAATCCTGGAGGAGGCTGATCATGAGGGAGGAATTTTGGAACATACAGGGGAAGACATTGCTGTCCTGGGAGACCTATCTGACTAGCTGGGTGTCAGGCAGAAGAAGGATGGTCTAAATCAGAGTTTTGCAAAGTGCAGAAGGAATCCCACACTCTTGAGGGCCTACGGCAGCATGCAGGGACCCAGACAGCTGGTGAAACCTCCGGTGATCCCTCATTTATTGAGAGAATTGTTTCCTGTATAGTGAGCCAGTTCCTGTATAGTTGCAGGATATCAGAGGCATGCAAAACCCTTGAATGACTAGTCACCCACTTTTATTTGCTTCCAAATGTGGATGCATTCAGATACATACTAAAGATCTTTTGTAATCCGCTAGGCAAGTGGAAAGTAGAAGGCTCCCCTGCTTATTTGCCTTTTAGTGGTAAAACCATTTGAAAAGGTGGCCATCAACATTGTTGGGTCCATGGTCCCCAATACAGCCATAGGCAACTGCTTCATCCTGGTCTTTGTAGACCATTCCAAAGGGTATCATGAGTTTATATCCTTGAGATCATTGTAGTGACTGTGTCCATGGTGGTCAAGGTGGTGATGCCAAGAGTTACAAGTATAGGTTTCTCCAAGGAGGGTATATCTAACAGAGGCACCAGCTTCATATCTGCATACATGAAGTCAACTTGGTACGAGTGTGGTGTGACCTACAAGTTCGCCACACCATGTCACTGCCAGACCAATGGGCGAGTTGAGAGATTCAACAAGACACTGAAAATGTCTCAAATGAAGTGCTTCTGGAAAGAGACCATTGAGATTCTAGAGCTAAGACAGGAGGTGATGAAACACTAGTGTAACTAGAAGGCCACTCTGGGAGAGTTTCAACCCAGCCAAATGGTATGGATAATGTAGCCTGGAGAGCGTTGGGCCTTGATGCTCACCCACCTGGTGGACCTCAAGAGATCTAGATACCTGCTAAGCTCCTAACAGGGAACCTTGATGTGTTTTATCCAGGACCCCGATCAATATTGTGACCTCATGCCCCTATACGGCTATAATCAATACATATCCCTATAATGGCATAACAATCAGAGCCATATTTCAGTAACTCGCCTCTGCAGTCCATGACAGTCCATGACACAGCAGAAGCCACTTCCTTAGATTCCTAGATAGCACACCGAGTTCTTTTGACATACCAAACCCCCAGCAACCTGGGAAAACCCTGCTTGCTTTGTTTTGATTAGTAATAGAACTCCTGCGAGCACTGTAAGAACGACCAGTTCTTAGTGACATCTTTATTGACTTCTTATGTCCAAAAACTTACGTCAAACTCCGCTCCTTTCAGGTATAAATATACCAACGTTGCCTTAAGTAATCACACGGTGGTGGTGAATACTGGAGCAGAACAGCTGTCCCCTTGCAGAGAGCCCAGCAGATGCGAGAAGCCCACGGACGCTGCCCCTCCTCCTTGACGCGCTGAGAAAGACGCTGTCTTTTATCCTGCCGAGAAAATCCAGCTCCGGCGTTTCAGGCCTACCCTTGCGGGTGACTGGGATATCGGGTCCTAAAGAGGAGATACCAGACCTCCTGCATTCTATTCCAGAGGTATGGTGCTGAATAAACCCTTAGAGAGAATTCTTGAAACAAACTCTTGGCAAAACCAACTTAACTTAAACTGTTACTTACTCCCTCCCTTGTATTAGGCTTAGGTCAGGTACACTGGGGTAGGCGTAGTTAGAAGCACCAGTTGAGGTCGTTAGCTAATGTATATATGAATATATATATTTTATTCATTTTAACTATCTTATGGCTGAGAAACCATATCAATGCTTTTACAGTATTATTTCGTAATACTCCTTTTACTGTACGCACTTTTCATAATAACAAGTCTTGCAATTGTGGCAATTCATTTCTCTTGCATGAGAAGGAAGACTGCTCAATAAATAATATCTTTTATTGAAAAACGCCGTCTCTCTATTCTCTGCACTCTGGTGAAAGTAAATCTGCACAACTGACTGAGTGAAATAGCTGTCTATTGTTTCACACGACTCTAGAGATTGACTCTTATTCTGAGGTGCAAAGTTGTCATGTTTATGCGGTTGTCGGAAGCTGAATCCTTTCTTGTCTGAGCAACGGAAGCTGATCACTTCCTATTCAGTCAAGAAAGTTTCCAGTGACCTCTGAGCTAGCTAGCGCAAACCTAAATTAAGTCTAACATAGTCAGTAGAGACCTAGAAGACCGCAGTCCTACGTCTACACTGCTGTTTATATTATTCCAATGCGCAGAGCCTATAGGGAAAATAGGAACTACACTACATGGCGCCCAACGTTTGGTAAGGTGATAAAACTAACGCAAGACGGTAGAGTAACTCAGTCGTGCTTTTTCACACAGACCCTTTCTCCCGTAAATACTCCAATAGACGTCTGGAGTGGGTGAAAGGTTAAAATCCGCCGGAACTTAGTAGGAAGAGATCCCTATGTAGAGTTTCTGGTTTAGTCAACGTTGAAGGATACAGTGTTCCAAAATATTGTGCACCTAATCTTTGTTTCCTTGGAAAACTGCTCTGCAAACCTTCATTAATACAAAATGGCAATAACAACGGAACCAATGAAGTCGCAGTAGACGCGAATCAACTGGGTCCCGATGTTACAGGGATTAATGAACCGGGTGCGATTATCATCCCGGCAAACATAAGAAAATCTATAACTTCAAAACTTATAGAAAACGGACTGACATCACGAGGTGGTACAGTCATTTTCGTGATAGAGGCACACGAATATCGGGAGACAGAGGTATTCTATTCTTGGATAAACTTTCCAGCGGCAAACGCTACAACACACGAATTCCACTATTACAAAATAGAGGAACCACCGGATGAATACGCTCCTTTTGAAGAGATTGAAATCCCATTAAATTACCAAGAGCACCTGCTCTGGTTTAAAGGCGCCCTAAAACATAATGATCACATTACCAGGCTCGGTCCACTAGGTAGACCAGGAGCAACGTGGCCGGTTCTAGCCAGCTACACACCACATCCAGACATTGATAAAATGTCAAAAGAAGAACTTTTAGCACAGCTAAAATTACTAATTAAAATACATAGACAGTTAGTCCAATATGTAATGCGGACTGCAACAGTCCAAACAGCTGTTATGTTCCACAGCTAACCCCTCATCAGGGGAACACAAATAAAATTACACCACAGAACATACAATCATGTCTTGGAAAAACTCCCGCAAAACGGGAACAAATTACTTTCTGGTTAGCACAGAAAATTACTCAAATAGAGGCAGTATTCCCGAATACTACCCCTATTGAGAAACACAGAATTCTGACTATCTGCCTTCCAATGGGGGTCGCACCACATGTGGAGGACTGTGACACTTGGGGTACAGTCTTTGCTTCCATTTACACAAAAACACATGGTGTTCTGTCCATGGCGGTAATACCGGATGTGCTGAAACAAATTCAGAATGAATACGGTCCAGAACCTGCTTTAACTCTTGGTATGAAATTACTGAAAGACTTCAAGCAGGTCTCGGCTATATTACTAGCCAACATAAAAGGAGAAGCAGCATCTGTGGCAATCCGCCAGAAATTGAAAGAAACAGATATAACAGATCAACCAATTGAGCTTGCCAGAATTATAGAAAAATGCTATGAAGAATTAGGTAGAGATAGTTTGGGTGGGAAACCTGTTAAACCCCAACTACTCGAAAATCCTGAAAGATTATTTATTAAAAATAATCTAAACACTCCTAAAAAGAGCTGGGATGGAAATAAACAATCCACTCCCAAAGAAAAAGTTTTCCAGTCCAGAGGAAGGTCTCCTCGGCGGAGGGAAAGAACTCCGACTCGAGAACACCAGTCTCCCCAGAGGCAACACTCTGAGAAAAGATATAACCTTAGAAATAGGGATAACTTGAAAAAGCCTGATAGATATCAAAGTATTGATACACGTCCCTCTCAATCTTTTTCGCAGAAATCGGAAAGAAGAGGACGGTCAGACC
Source organism: Lissotriton vulgaris (assembly GCF_964263255.1). Taxonomy (NCBI): domain Eukaryota; kingdom Metazoa; phylum Chordata; class Amphibia; order Caudata; family Salamandridae; genus Lissotriton; species Lissotriton vulgaris. The sequence goes on from NW_028249189.1 coordinate 116,417, forward strand.
CAAGGGAAGAGCACACCAAGTCCAAAGACAAGGAACCTGCTCAAAGTAAAAAATTACAATTCCCAAGGAAGAAGGTAGCCAGTATTAGAGTAATCGAACATGCCGAGAATACTGAGGACACAGCTGAAAAACGGAGAGTGGGCACAGAAAATGCTAGACAGTGCAGCAGAAATCAGCATAGCTCGCAAGATCCTGATGAGTCATCTGGAGACAGTGGACACGAATGAATACATTCAGGTAGAAACTGTAGACACCAGAGTTAGCGAACCTCATAAGATATATGAAATAACACTGCGTATAGAGGGAGATAAGACTAGAAAAATAAGGGGTCTATTTTGGGATAACCTCTCAAAAGGCTATGACATCCTGTTAGCCGAGAAAGATTGGCCCCCTGAGTTTGTCAGGGAGTGCCCTCATGGCGAAGAAATGATTATGCCTGCCTTCTCAAATCACATTCCAATTCACACTAAATATATATATGCAAGGAAATGGGCAGTAGCCCAGGCACCAGCATTATATAAGAATCATGTAGGATGGGATGAGGACTCTCCTCCTCACAAAATCCAGTTAAAAAGTCAACCGACTGCACAAAGGCAGTACCCAATTAAGCTAGAAGCTAAAACACAGGTCAGGGAGATTTTAGATCAACTTGAATATCAAGGGGTAATTGAAACATTTGCCAAAATATTGCACCAGAAAGCAGGTACTTGACCGCTTTCTCAATAATGCGGTCACAGAAAAATTTCTGTAAGCTCCCACAGGGCTTCAAGAACAGCCCAGGACTATTCTCATACAGAGTAACAGAGTTACTACAAATATATGATGATGAGGCATTATCTTATGTCGATGACATCTATCTCACTGACGACGACTTGGATACTCACTTGAATAGAGTGAACACCATAATACTTGGGTTCGCAGCAGAGGGTTACAAATTTCACTTTAAAAAGTCAAGAATTGCCCATCTAACAGTCTTATTCTTAGGATACGAATTATCAAGTGAAGGAAAAAGCGTAGCGGACAACTTCTTAGAGAAGTTCGCTAATCTCCAAGCACCGAAAACGCTGAAGAACTTACAATCGATTCTAGGCTTCCTGAATTTCGGAAGCACTTACATTTTAAACTATGCAGAAAGGATTAAACCTCTCTACGAATTAATAAAACTTGATTTTAAACCAATCAACTGTACTCAAAAACACACAGAAATTTTGAGATCACTGCAAACAGACATGTTAGCTAAAACAAAATTAGAAACACGTGACAATACACGCAACCTTGTAATCCGGGTCATCCCAGGAAGATGGGGATTCACGTACCTGACCTCTAATGAGGGAGAAACGGTACTAATAGCTTACAAATCACATTTGTACACACAAGCAGAAAAAACATTCAGTCTCACAGAAAATACTGTAAAGGCAGTGCAAACTGCTATAGCGAAAGAACGAGCACTAGCACAAGGCAAAAGGATCACTGTTCTCACAGCAGAATCCGCCTTCAAGGCACTATTCAGCCCAGTAAACCTGCCTACAGTGTCACTAGATCCGAAATGGATACAGTTGGAAAACTCTCTTGCTGCAGAAGACGTGAAATACTATTTCGCCCCGCACATGAAAAAACTGAATGATTTAAAATAGGAACAAGAATATCCTCTGCCAATCGAAATTCTCCCCCTAGAACAGTACTCCTGTATAATCTATACAGACAGATTTGTACAGCATTACAATGTAGAAGATAAATCCTACGATTCAGCCTGCGCAATTGTTAAAGGTCGCTGGCTCTGCAGTAAATTCAGACCGAAAATAACAAAAACTGAATCACTGAGAAAATGTTCGGCTCAGCGAGCTGAAATCATATCTTTAAAGATGGCGCTTGAAAATGCCGAACGTGAATTCCCGACACTAATTGTGTGCGATTCGCATTTTTGCGTCAATTCTTACAATAATGATTTGCAGAGCTGGGTTCAAAATGATTACAAAGATGACACAGGTGCCACAATCAAGCATAAAATGCTCTGGAAACAGGTAGTTCTTTTTCAGAAAGAACTACAGAAGACTCACGTGACCTCTGAGCTAGCTGGCGCAAACCTAAATTAAGTCTAACATAGTCAGTAGAGACCTAGAAGACCGCAGTCCTACGTCTACACTGCTGTTTATGTTATTGCAATGTTCAGAGCCTATAGGGAAAATAGGAACTACACTACAACCTCAAGCTCCATTTTGAGAGGTCTGAGGTCACTATTCTCTTGGTGACAGGTGATGGTTAGGGGGAGAGTGAATCCCCCTTTTACCTCCTGTCATCCAAGGAGCAAGAAGGGTGGGTAAGCAGAATCCTGACCCGAGAGCAAGAGAGGATTGTCACCACTTGTTGGAGCAGTTTGGCACTTTATTCTTACATACCCCATGGCCCCCTGATACTCATGATATAGACACAGGGGGACATAATGCCTGTCAAGAATGTAAATGTAAAATGTAAATGTACATGTATTTATATAGCGCAAACCACCCACACCGCAGGTATCTAAGCGCTTGCTTAGGGAACCTGTCCTGGTATTCCCCTGTGAGATAACCCCGGCAGGGTATCCACAAGGTGAAAGCCAGGCATCCCACCGCGAGGGGCCGTTGTGGAGATTAAGCAAGCTATTGCCCAGAGTCGCAGAGTGTGAACCCGTGAGTCGAGTAGGCACCGGAGCAAGAATTATCAAGTCCATGGAATTATTGAGCCCAAGCCCCGTCGAGGCGGGGAATTGAACCCTGGTCCAGGGCCGATCTCAGCTTCCGGGTCTGCCACCTCTAACCCCTGAGCCACACTTCTCCACAGAGTAAAACCTGCAGTTTGTCTGACAACATGAGAGCCAGCATCAAGGATGAGTTATCTAAGATGTGAGATTTGGAGGTGATTGCGCCCTCCTTTTCCCTGGTGCATTCCATTTTTACTGTACTCAAGACTGTACCCAAGACTGCACCACCCAAGAACTTATGTTTTGTATTGGTTATAAAATCCTCAGTTCAGTAACCCAGACTGATGCTCACCACATGCCCAGAGCTGATGGAACATTGATCCGCTGGGAGCTGCCTAGTACCTCAGTTCCTTTGACTTGATGTCACGGTATTGAAAGATTTCCCTAACTGAGGAGGCAAGGAGAGATCAGATTTCTCTACCCCAGAGAGCTTTTTACAGTCAAGAGTGACAGCACGGAGATCTCAAAAAGTCGGCAAATTGGTGCAGAGTTTTTCCTCTTGCGTGGTTCACCAACATTAAGTTATTGAGGGCAACTAAGAAAAACCCATGCTAGACAACACCCAAGTCAGATTTCTTAACACGGGAGGTCGTGGCAGGTCACTATCACTTGCATCGAGAAGCCTGCCTCTCGAGTCAAACATGTATTCAAGTGGCAGAAAGAAGCAGTGCGCTCTTCTGCTGTGCAGAGTGCTATTTGTGCAAATTTTCCACCTGTGGCAAACTCCTGGTGCTAAAAATCAGCATGAGCAGCGAGACGTACCGAACTCTGTAGCTTGCGGAACTCCGTGGTCGGTGGTGGAGTTTTTTCTACACTTCGTGGAATTCTGCATAACAAAATGGCACAAACTCCACCCAGGCCTACTCTCAGTTCAAAGAATGCCCCCAAGTTGGTGGAGGCAAGGTTCAGCCCCATCATTCCAAGATACTTTTAAATCCCTAGTATATGGTACAACATGCACCCAGGGCCTGTAAATTATATACTACCGGTGGCTTCAGCACTCATTCTGACACTCACTAAAGTAGCACTGTAAAAGTCTGTCTCCAGGTCTGCAACTGCAGCCTCTGAGCCTGTCACTACTATTTTGACCTTCCTTTTTGATACCTATAAATCACCTTTTGGTGTGGGGAGGGTTTCCCTCCTTGACAGAATGGCCTGGGGATTTTGCCCATCCCCTTCCTGAGCTTCAAAGGATGCATACCCTGTCACTGACAGGTGAAGCTAACACACACAAGCCTGTCTCCCTTTTGTTTGTGTAGTCAGGCTGTCTCCACAACTAGTAGAGGGGGAAGCTGCCCAGAACTTGGTTAGAGGGTGGACAAAGGGTTGCCCCAACCCACAGACTGGCAATGGGCATTAAATTAGAATACCCAAAACTCTCCTCAGAACACACCAGGACCTGTGAAGAATCAGAAGAAGGAATGCTCTTGTCTCTGACTCCTGAAGGAAGACTGGACTTGCTTGTTTTGACCCCAGGGTCCCAGAAGTGACTCCAAGGGTCAGAGGCCTTTCCCTGTTTTCCAACTGACCAGTCCCATCTGAGCCCGACCTGGTCCCTTCTGTTGGCATGAGTCCTGACCCCCAACTACTGTTCTCAAGGTCATGGACACATGACACATGGCTGTGGTCAAAGTGTGCTCCTCCCTGCCTAACAAGTTTCACCACATTCGACGTTGAGCATTGACTTCTACAACCTTTGTCGATGGCTTTACTGGATGTGATGAGGAGCAACATCCAATGGATTGCTACACTGGATTCAACACTGAACAGCACCAGATTGACAACAACAACCTCCACCAAGCAGCTACCGATTTACTCCAATACCTCAGACAATGACTCCACATTATTGGCAAGTTATTCCTCAGGTCCTGCTTGCCCTGTGTCGACCACTTTTTACCTGAAAATGTTCAAAGACAGAAGGTAAAGTTTCCAATGGGTTGAACCTGACCCATTTAGTCGACCAGTGATCACCTCTAACTATTGACTTTGACCCAGTCTATCATGGCCAGTTACCTGTGGTTGGAGCTTTCTGCTTTTTGGAACTATATTAACCAAATTGTAAAAAAATCATATCTCCAGTTAAACTGATTGGAATTTTGTTGTTTTGATCTCGTTTTCTTTAATAAAATGTTCTCTATTTTTCTAAATTGGTTTGGGATTCTTCTTGTGTTGTATCACATTATTACTGATTGAGTGCTCCATAACTACTTTACACATTGCCCCTAAGTCAAGCCTGACTGCTTTGTGCTAAGCTACAAGGGAGTTGAAAACAGGTTTATTTTGTGGCCCTAGTGGTTCACTCAGACAAGGATTTTGATTATTATTTGAGGTAGGTTCTCACAACACTCAACTAATCAATTCCTTACAATGGCATTTCATTTTTGCCAATAGTATGCCAACAATAACTGCAAGTTATTACCGTGAACACATCAAATATGTATTTTTGATACAGCTGTGGTTCAGTTAACTATGAATCAGAAACTGAAATGCACTGCTGACCTAGTGAAGAAAACCAGGTCAGTAACATGCTGAAGAGAAATAAGGAGCGTTGCCGTTGTACCCTTGATTTTTAGTGTCAGAAATATTACTGTGAATTTGTCAAAGCAAGAATTACCCACTCTGTCTGATAACAAAAAGTGGGTACATTAGACAACAAGCATGGTGTATAAAATAAAATAATATACAGAATAGAAAAAAGGAGATTTTTACTCTGGGTATGTATGTGGAAAGAGTGTTATGAGTGTATACCCCTAACCCTCCCTCTTCATGTTTTGAGTCTTTGTTTTTTGGTAAGCATTATATTTGTAATACTATTAGGATCGTCTTTAAAAAAGCATCCATTCAATGTTATTATGGATTTTTTTCCGTAGGATAAGTGTAGGTGGATAACACAATTGTCGTATAACTTAACATGTAATGCATTTTTTCACTACGTATTTACTTTAAAATACTTTAAATGAAATTGTCAATGGTAAAGATATTTTGTGAAATGCATTCTAAGAACTAGGAGACTTGCAGCGACGTTCCTTCATTAGAATCATTTTTACCATTGTATTGATCATAAATCAAAAGGTTTATTCGTGGGTGTAGCTTTCTCACAACATGGAAAAAGGGAAAAATATCTTTAATTTGTTATCTGGATCTAAAATTAAACATTTACGTCCTTTAACTTTGTGAACATCATGCTTTTCCGCACTATGTGCAATCATGATTTCCGATGACCTCAGGACAAGTTGCTCTACTCATGTGTGAGTAATATTTTTCATAGAAATGATATGCTGGTGATTCACTCGCCTTTACATGCTTGCTGACATTCCAATAGCTTGACTCGTGCTCATAACATTAAAATAGAATTATAGCTACACATTGAGGAGTCTTACTCATATATGCGTTTATTCATTTGTCCCTGTTTTCTTTCTATATCATGTATTGACATCCTCTACAATTTATTAGGGCAAACCATTGTATAAAATGTACACAGTGGGTACTAAAGTTTTAATACAGTTACAGTTTCAGCCTGGAGAACTGTCACTTGAACCTATACTCTACTTTATTAGGATACTTTTTGTTTTGCTCCACTAATCACTGCTAGCTGCTTTTCAGCTGAATATGCGTTAGGCAGAGTATTTAGCAGGTCAGTTCAGTTCAAAAACTTTATACGGTATGTATAGAACAACCAAAAAACTATACATACATTGGGAACTGATCGCATTACGCATAAAAAACAAGGCAAATAGCATCCAGTGCACAACACGGGGCCACAATTAATCACATCTAAAAACGTACATACATTAAAACTAAATACATTACATATGAAAAGAATCGGGTGTTAAAAAACGGAACAAGTAACGCATGTACTACTACATGGGGCCAACGTTAATCACATTTAAAACACTTGAAGTATTATATTTAAAAGACAGCACAAATTCTTAGAAGACATCGGGGGGGGGGGGGGGGTCGTTGCAATAGTGATGTAACAATACTCTTGCGTGCATTAAAAGCATTTATAATAAAAAGTGCTACATTGAGGGAAATCATGGCGATTTTAAGTTCGGATAGGTATTTTTTTGCAGTAAGATGTGAACCACTGCCATACTCAAATAAAAGTGGTTTTAAGTAGTAATTTCTAAAATCTGTATAAAAACTGCAAAACAGCATCAAGTGCACAGTGCTCTATTTGCTCTGTCTGTCACATGGGCAAGGGATCATGGCTGGAGGACAAATGTTCATATTAGGGAAAGCCACTAAATGGTGAGCGATTTCCAATCTAATGCCTAGATGCATCAACCTTTTTAGGAAGTGCAAACGGTGCGAATCGCAAAAATCGGCCGTTTGCACTTCCTAAATTGGTTTTTGGGATGCATCAAGCATTTTTGGAAAATCGCTATTTGTAGCGAATTCCAAAAATGCGATTGCTTTTAAGGAATCGCAAAATTGCGATTCCTTAAAAGCAATGCATCATTGACAAAACATTTGCGATTTTCAAAATTGCATTTGCAAATTACCACGAAGTTGAACTTCGTGGTAATTTGCAAAATTGTTTAAAAATGCACTAAAATGCATTTTTTAAACTGTTAAGTTACAGACACACATGTCCTTAGGACATGTGTGTATGTAACTTACATGTAAAAGTGCATTTCATGGGTGCAGGGGGGGGGGTCCTTTGGACCCCCCTCTCCACCCTTGAAAGGCTTTGCGATTCGGTAAAAATTGCGATTTTTACCGAATCTCAATAAAATAGCGAAATTAATGATGCATTGCTATTTGCGATTCCTTATTTGCGATTCCTTATTTTTCGCAAATAAGGAATCGCAAATGACAACGTTGATGCATCTAGGGGTAGGTCTAACTAATACAAAACGGTGCATATGATTGGGAATGTATGTTAACCCCTTCCATGCTGGTGACGGAACCACTCCGTCACCAGCCTCGGTCTCGCTGTGCTGGTGACGGAGCGGTTCCGTCATGGCCCGCTCGGCGCGCCTGCTCGCCGCTGAATGCGTGCCTGCGCTGGACGTTTTATTGATTGGGTGGGCCGTGACGGAATAAGCACAGCCCGCCCGAGGCTCTTGACAGAACGGTTCCGTCACAAGCATGGGAGCGCAGCGCGGCCCCCCATTCCCCCTAGCGCTGCGGCGGATTTGCCGCTGCAGCGATGGCGTCAAGTAATCTTGACAGCCCACATTGGAGGTAAGAAGTATGGGGTGCCCAGCCGCTTGGGGGCATCTGCGGGCACTGCTTGTAAGGTCTCACCTACCCCATTGATGAACAAGGAAAATAACAGTGGCGCTAATACACAACATTGCTGAATGACTAGCTCATTTGCAACGGTATTGATGAATTCCCCTCTGTGGCCATACCAGACTTTGCTTGTTAGATCCTCAATAATCTGGCCAGGAAATGGATGATTGGCCTGGGTGCCCCCATAGCAAGCAGAGTGCTTCAAATGATGGTATGATCTACTAAGTCAAAGGCGCTGGTCAGATCAGCAAAGCAAAGATATAATCTGCTGCCTTTGGCGCAGGTGTACTTGCCTTTGAGAAGATCAAGGTTCACACGTTGCTCTATGGTCTCCAGGCCTTTCCTGAAGCCAAACTAAGCAGGTGAAAGTATTGAGTAATCCCATGCCCATTCTTCTAGCTTTTTAGCTAAGCTTTACCCATCACCTTCACTGATGAATCTAAGAGTAATATAGGCCTGTAATTTGTGGGTTCTGATTTGTTACCCTTCTTAAAAATAGGAACTATAACCAATGTACCCCATGTCAGCGGGATCTTTGTCTCTGCAGCCAAATTAAAAACCCTTGTTAGAATTGGTGCTAATAACTCGATGTTGCTTTTAGAAATATCCACAGGGACCCCATCCGGACCAAGGCTTTGCCCCCTTTGCTTTCTTTCAGAGCCCATGATACTTCTTGTAACATAATATTTAGGGGTGGATATAAATATAACGATTGCTCCTCATTTAGAATAGTTACAGTTTGTGTCATGCCTGAGCTAAAAATAGGCAACCTATTTGTCACAAGTAACATGTGACAGCAATTCCAGGAAGGAATTATCCTTTAAAAAAGGAGAGTTAACAGTATCCCAGAAAAGTTTCCTATCTCCTGTATCTGCTGCTCGGTACAGTTTCAACCATGCTTTGTTTTGTAGTTCTTTTTTTCTAGCTAACACGAGCTCTTTGTGTTTAAATCTAAGGGTTTTGATCAATAAATTGGCTCTGAGTCGCTTATAAAGAGCCAATTTCAAGTCTCTAGTAGTGGTAGTACAGGCATGGTCGAACCAGCCTTTGCTTTTCGTTATGCCAGTTCAAATAGGATGAGTCAGAAGGTCATTGATTATAGTAACAATACCAATATAGTTAAGAAGTAACTGGTCAGGGATAACCACATCATCAAGGCAGCCCATTATATAATTATAGCTCATCGTACAAATATCTAGTAAAAACAGGGTCTGATCTACTCCAATCCACTTGATACGGGTCCCATTAGGTCTGAGTGGGGAAATATTAGTGAGACAACTAGGGGAAGTAACAGAAGTTCCAAATGAAGACTGACAGGATTATATAGTTATGGTAACCCATGGCCGGGCGTGCAACCCGTAATGGGTCACGCAAACCTACATACGTTAGCAGAGATTAGAGTGTGGTTGATGACAGAGGTTGAATTTCTCCCTATAAAGTTTGGAATAGGTTTCCCATCACTATCCAGGGCATTTTCCAGTAATTGAAGGTAAAATTATATAATATTCATTATGGGGGAAATGCAAATATCCAAGTCCAGCCTATTCTGTCATCCCACATACCCTTTTGGCAGAGTGGGGGCATGTATCAATGTTAAAATCTCCAACCCATAATAGTATAAAACTATTTGTGATGGACTGGACAAGGGCATCCAGACCTCCTTCTTGGGCTAAAACTACCCTCCTCCAGGTATTATTTAAAACAGTATTTGAAAATTAACCAGGACAATGTCCTGACCTCCCCTGAATGGAACTTTGGGATTAATGAATGGGGGCTAATAGATATTTTCCTCTTTAAACTTACGGGAAGATTGTTTGAAATTAAGACCATAAGACCCCCTTGACCTCTCCCTGCTACGGATGGTTCAGCCAGTATGTTGTAAAGCCCTCAAAAGAAACAGGTTTGGTACACCATGTTTTTTAGATACATAATATATCCAAGTTACTTATGAACTCCATCCATCTTTTGCTAGACGCCCTACATGCCAAGTCGCAATTCCATACCCATTACCGTCCCTCCATCACTACAACTATGTTGTACTTATTTGTATGGGGCAGTTGCTATGTGTGTAAGATCTGCTGCACCCTCACAGGGAGTTTGTAGGTGGGCCAATAAGACGGCAGTAATGTAGTGGCCCCCAGGGGCCAGAAGCGTATCATCATCCCGCCCTTCGTGGCCCCTAGGGGCAAATGTGTATCATCTTCCCGCCCTTTGTGAAATGAAAGCACCTTCATTGTAGGTTTCGCGATTATCGCATAGCCCCATCTCACGTCAATCATTATCCTGGAGGTCACTCAATGCCTGGTATCTGTTGGAGACTGCCACTGATTGGAGTGCAGAGTATGCTCGAGCGGGGTGGTTAATTAGTGGGCTTAATCTAATTATATTAGGTGTAGAGGACTGGAGGTGCCTATAAAAGACAGCCAATGGCTGGAGTGACATGTTATAATCTGATTGGGTGTGGCGTACCTCACCCATAAGAATACCCTTGGCACACCTTGGGTCCCTGAAATTAATTACTATACAATCTCCATTGTGGTTTTCCCTCAAGGGGACAATCCAGCGTAACAATATTTGTTGAGCGTCTCTTATCGTAAAATGGCAATTTTTATGAAGCCAATGGATTACCCTATTCTTTAAGGAGTATACATGTTGGGGCTGATACGGGCAGCAGCTGGCAATGGCGAACCCTGGGACTACGGTCCCACCAGGGTTTGAAGGATCGAGGCGATACCCCCAAACAGCAGTAAGATGAGCAGAAAACAGCAGAGCATGTGATTATTAAAGAAGGTTCCCAATGGGATGTATCTTGTTATGTGGAAGGAAATGGTCGACTATTGTGACACTCCGTCATGATTTCAAAGGTACTATTTATGATAGTTTACAGAAAAAAGGTAAAAAGAAGTTCCTATACAGACAGGGGGTAGTGCTCTTGGAGAGCAATGGGGCATATTATCAAGGGCTTGCAATAGACCTAGCGCCGCTTTTCGCGTCCGTTTTCGGGCGAAAAGCGGCGATAATTCTATTGCACTATTATCAAGCAAGCGCTAACCTGCTTTAGCGCTTGCTTGATAATGTTAGCGACCGTTTTCAATTATGCCTTACATGTCATCGCTAATGACATGCAAGGTAGGCGTTCCTGACTTAAAGTCCATGAAAACGGTCGCTAACACAACATCGCCCTATTTCCAATGCGTCCCGAATCCAGAGACGCAATATAAAAACGTGCGCTCAGTGCATTTATCACATTTCCCTAACGCCTAAATGAAATATGACTTAGCCATACATTACATGGGGGGTGGATAGTCAGGATGCGACCACGCTTGCCTATTAGCAAGCCTTTTTTCATCGCACTAGGTTTATCGCAGGATTTCTCCCGCTAAAACCCACTATCACTGGCTTTTACATCGCATCTTAGCGGCGCCTTGATAATAGGCCACTAATGATGCAATGTGAACCAGAGATAGATGGCTATAAAAAAAATGTGCTAAACGGGCTTAGCGATATTCATCGCATTTTGTTGATAATATCCCCCTCTTCAGTTCCTTTCTCAATTGCAGCATGGTATGGGTTGTTTTGATGCTAATGGAGATTTTGTTCAAGATCCTCGTTATTTAGATGGAGAAGGACCAGTTATCTCTTTTTGCATGTATTAAGCTCTATTTTGTCACAATGCATGCCCCTGGTTTTTACACTGTTTACATGAGGTGGTTATTTTCTTGGCTAGATATTTAGGAGTACTACTTAGAATGAGCTTGTCGGTAATGCAGCTTGTCTTGGAGATGATGCAGACTTGGAGAGATACCAAGTTTAGTTATTTCATTGTTGAAGTGGTGTGATCAAACTTACTCAATCCTTTATTTAGATGTGTTAAAGAATATAGGCTACCTCTTAGAGTTGCCAGAGTGGTATCAGGGAGGCCGTAGAGCCCAACCAAACTTTGGATGCTGAAGAGTGAAGACCAGATGCAGAATACAGGCAAAGAAAGTGGTTAGTAGTGAGGAAGTATGGATTTTTTTTTGTATATCATTTCTTTTTATAGGCATTTGTTAAGTGCAGGCCCTGAACAGTGCTACAGTAAACATCAGATCTGTATATTACAAATACAGTACTACCAATCATAAGGAGAACCAAATCAGTAGATAAAAAAGAAAAAAGAACAATGATCATCTGCACATTAGCTCGAAGTATACATCATTCCCAATTGTATGTATGAAGGCATTAGAACCCCTTTCTCCATCCCTCTGTCTTGACTTCAATTGCTAGTGCTACAATCGGTATATGAGCATTTCGTAATCACAGATAGATCTAAGCTCAAGTTTCAAACCAAGGTGTGTGTTTCCCCTCAATTGCATACCTCTCAGCCTGACGCAGATGCTGGTTTCCCCCTATTGTCTTCCAATCTCCGTTATTAAGTGAGAGTGTGTTCCGTACCTTGTGATTGCGAGTCCTGCTCACAGCCTCATGCTGTCACCCTGTGCATGTGCTCCAACAATGTACCCCAAATATCAAAGTCTTCCTGCAGCTTGTCATCCCAATGATTGAGTTTCATGTGTACCTCCTCCACCAGTGCACACTCAATGACATCCTTAGACCATTATGTGGTGGACAGGGATCTAGTGCTTAACCAACCTATGGCTGCTCTCCTCTTTGCCAACATCAAAGCGAGCTGCATGAACTTCCAGTGCATCTCACCCCTCCGGGTTGTTTACCGAACAAGCACGCCTAAGGCAACTCCTCAATATTCAAGACTATCCTGGCTCATAGCTGCGTGATCACTTCTTTACAGTATACCCACTCCCTAAGCCAATGCGCAGGCCGTATGTAGAAAGCAACACCCCTCCCCCATCGAGGGCAATCTGCACTCCTGTCACCATACATTTGGCTGAGCTTTATAAGCATCAAGTCTGTGTGGTGAACATAGCTAAAGTGCACTAGAAAACCTCTTCACAAGCTCACAAGCCGCTCTCCATTCTGCTTCTAACAGGGGGCGTCTCCAACTCCTCCCCCCACACTTGATCGGCCACAGGCTCAGTCCTGACCGTATCCACCTTGAGCGCTTTTTATAAATGCGTCACCATATGTCTCTTCATCCCAGCCTTCCACAGTAAATGTAGGGTGTCTGTTTGTTGGGAAATGTGCTGGAAGTCTGTCAGGTTTCCTGCGCAGTGCCAAACAATTGGCCATTTTGCAGGAATTCTCCACCTCCCACCACAGATGCCTCCTGCACTTCCACAAAGATAAGGAACTTCTCTCCGGGTAGAGATCACCAAGCATCTCACACCCCTTTCCCTCCCTCGAGCCATTGACATAGTCTCACTAGTGTGGCTAAAGGGCAACATTGGGAGGGAGGAAAGGGGGGCAAGCGACACCGACAACCATTTGTGTGTGTAAACGGCCGCTTTATTGAAACAGGTGCACATCACACTTTATTAAAACTGGCACTTTGCCTTACAAAACTAAAATCTCTCTAAACATCGAATTACCTGACCCCTTGACATCTCCTCCCCCCACCCCCCACCCCTACGATCCCCACATGCTAAAACCCCCACCCACCAACATACAATACATAACTTCCAATACATTAAATAATACACATTATCACATAACATTAGAACTCCTACCCTCCCAAGACCTACAATCCTATCTGCCGTCCTGGAACTGTAACTATTGACCCTCTAATGTAAACTTTCAAACTGCTTAACCTTTCCCTGCTCCTGTTCACCAACTCCCCAAACTTAATGATAAACTACCAAACTCCAGCCAAACTTGGCCAACTTCAAAAACAACTCCGCCACCCAGGAAAAGGCGGAAGGGTAGGTGATTCCTGCAACTCGCCCTTGGTTCCTCACTCCCGACGCACACCTAACAATCTGGACAAAACCTCCCTTAATTCCAACGGATAAAGGTCCATGCCCATGCGGGAAATGTGAACCCATCACCCTGAAACAACTCCGGTGCATCGTACCTAATGTCCCGTGCCTACAAAAACGAACCATCTCCACATTGATCTTCCTTCTGGCCTTATCCACCGCCTGATGTTTCACCGCCCCTCTCCAGACCCTCTGCGGAACAAACACAGTCCAGACCACCATACACCCAGACCACTGCCTCCAGGTCCTTTTTCATGGCCCTCATCAAGACCAACCCCGTCTCCTTAACCATGTAATTCTCATCCAAATGGAAAACCAACACATCCGGACACCTACCCACTATCAACAACCCGTTAAGCGTGCCCACCAACTCTTTCCAACGCATACCCCCTTTCCCAAGCCAATGGACCTTAAAACCAGTAGGATTGAACCCCAAATTCTCCCCAAAATAACTCTCCCGGGCTTGCACCTGGGCCCCCTTTACGAATGAGTGGCCCACTATCCACACTGCCATCTCATGGGCGAGGGGACCAGCCGCTGAAACTGAAACGCGATTTAGGAGTAAGTACACAGGCCACACAGACAACCGCGCTATTATTGGCTAGCCTCTCCACGCACATATCGCCGGTAGCAATCGAACGACCACCTTCCCAAGCGCATGATGTCCCCTCGTCCCCACCCCCATCTGTGCGCCTCCGACACTGCGTCAATCCAAAGGAGTGCGTGCCGTAACTCCTCCCATCCACTCCCAGCAGAGCCAACATTTTCCGCAACACGGCCAGCAGCTGCGATCCTGTCACCCTCCGCCCATGTGCATGCCGGAAAACCAACCCTTCCTCCGGTCCCCTCACCCGCAATTGCAACCCCCACCATACCGGGCACACCTCTGCCAAGGCCACCTTCCCCAACGTAACCCACCTACCGACACTCTTCTGATCTGTTTTAGACTTCCACAACCAAAGGCGCACCTCCTCCCCCTAAAGTAACCTCTAACCACAGTATCCCCGCACCCCCTCTTGACCCCAGCAACTCCGACACCCTAAAGGCCCCCTTGAACATCCACGCCATTAAGGTAGTGAGCAAGCAAGTCTCCCCCGCATCCCTACAGACCAAAGGCCAGGCTCCCACAACCCTCCCCAACAGGGCCCACGACAAGGGTAGCTGACCCTGACCCAACCTCCCTCACTCCCAGGCCCATTCTTGCAGCATTCCCGACCCGAGCTCGCCCGCGGACGGAGCATAACCCCACAAGAGTTTGCCCATTAAGGCAATCCCCGCCAGCTTGCCCGCTATCGTTACCTGCGTGAGGCCTTTCTCGATGAGCGACAGGATAAACTGTGTAACATCCTCCTGTCTTCCTTGTCCTGGAGCCCGCCATCGCGCCCCAGACGCTACAAACTCCCCCCATGCAGACACATACATCGCCCTCGTCGATTCCGCCAAGGACCCTAAAACCAGCTGCAACATCCTGTGTTGCCTACGTACCACAGCTGTGGAGGCATGCATGTCGGGTCTCGATCTGCGTCCTTGGCGTACCCACGTAATCTCCCCCACTGCGAACTAGACAAAGCATCCGCTTTGTCATTATTGATCCCAGGCACGTGCACCGTGCGAAAAGCAATTTCATGGCGCAGGCAACCCAACGCAAACACCCTCCGCAGTTTAGGCACCTGTTCATCCCTGGTGAACTGGTGATTCATCACCTGCACCACCGCCATGTTATCCACATGAAAGGTCACTTGTCTGTGGGCCAGCTCCTCCCCCCACAGCGAGACCGCCACGACCAGAGGGAAAAGCTCCAAGAACGCAATGCTCCTCCCTCCCCCGCCCACTCCAGGGGCCACTTCTCCGCACACCACCGCCCTTGCCAGTGGAGCCCAAAACCATCGCTCCCTGCCGCGTCTGAAAAAATCTGGACATCCCAAACCAGGTCATCCCCCCTCTGCATGGGGACACCATTAAAAAAAAATCTGCAGAAAAAATTGCCACATTTGTAGGTCTTCGCGAATGCCCGCAGACAGCCTCACGTGGTGATGCAGTGGCCTCCGCACCGCCAAGGCCCTGCCCAATCTCCTACAAAACATCCGACCCACTCGCACCTCTCTGCAAGTAAAATTGAGGTTCCCCAACAGCCCCTTAATCTCCAAAACCGTGACTTTGTGACTTGCCAACAAGACCTCCAGCAGCCCCAACATCTGCTGCTTCTCCGCTGGTTAACGGGCCTCCATCGCTCCCGAGTCCAGCTCTATATCCAAGAATGACAGCACCGTGCATGGCCCCACTGTCTTCTCCAGAGCCAAAGGCTTGCCCAAGTCCTCCATGATCTTCTGAAACCTGTCCAGTGCAACGTGGCAGTCTGTGAAGTCTGGGGCCCCAACCAAGAAAAAATCATCCAGGTAGTGAGTTACTCTTTCGTGACCCATCCGTTCAGTGAAAAACCATTGCAGGAACATACTGAAACACTCAAAAAGTGCGCAAGACATCGAGCAGCCCATCAGCAATGCCTTGTCCACATACCAGCGGGCGTTAAACTGGATCCCTAGTAGGCCCCAATTGTCTGGGTGGACCAGAAGCAGCCAGCAGCCACCTTGATGTTGCACTTTGCCATATTTGCCGTTGCGCCCGTGGCCACCGCCAAGGCCATTGCAGCATCAACTGATGAATAAGACTAAGTGGTCTCCCGCTCACCAATGTAATCATTCACCGAGCCACCTTCAGGCCATGACAAATGTTGAATGAGGCGAAACTGCCCTGCTTCCTTCTTTGGCACTAGCCCAATGGGGGAATCAATCAAATCCGCCAACCGCCAGTCCTTAAAAGGTCCCGCCATGCGGCCCTCACTAACTTCCTTTTCCAATTTGCCCTGCACCACCTCCGGGTGCTTCCTGGGAGACCTCAAATTGTCAGCCCACCTCTGCAGCCGTGGCCCCTCATAACCCAAATGAAATCCTTCCAAAAACCCGGTCCGTAACCGATCGGCAGCCCCCTTGTCCGGGTAATCCTGCAGGGCTGCTACCAAGCACTCCACCTTAACTGGAGTACGAGCCCTTTGGCCCAGACCCCTTACCCCCTCTACCACCTCCAGACTGCTGGGAAATCCCTGACCGGGTGCCCCCAGCCTTCCCCTGTTGACCCCCTTGTTGTTGCCCTGAAGCACCCCAACATCTAACCCCGGGGTGCCCGTACTTCCCGCAGCTCGAGCATTCATGCAGAAACTTACAATGTTCCCTAGCCCAGGCCCATTTATTTTAGTCCCAACAGGACCCCTTGGACCCCGACTGGTTCTTAGCCCCTGCCCCCACCCCTCCGCGGGTATGGCGACCCTGAAAGGGCTGGTAAATGATGGGCAGCCCGCTCACCGTAGAGATGGTCCTACCTGACCCAGCCAGCCCCATTGTGTGCTGCCATAAATCAGAGTCAGGCTCCCCCCATTTCGCTTTGCGGTCCCATGCCATCCAGGCCTTGAGCCCACGCGTAACCGCCCCTGTGATCTGAGTCTTCTGAATGAGGTCCATGTACTTAAACATAGACACCGACCGCTCAGGGGACTTCTTGCAGTAAACGATGGCGAAGATTAAAAAGGCCACCGTCCAATTTTCAATAGTGAGAGGCACCTTTGCCCTCTTCTGGCGTTCATACTCCTCCTCCTTTGAACCCTCCTTCGCCCTCATTTCACAGTGCAAAAGCTTAAGCAACTCAACATACTCCCCCTTCCATATGTACTCCTTAGTGGACATCATCAAATGCGCACCCAACGGCTTCGTAACCCCCATATATGGCAGCTGCTTAATCTTTAGTTCTTTACTCTCAGGTTTCGCTGCACCATCCCCGGCCACCCCATCACCCACTGTGCCAGTCCCGCTCGCTGCCCCGCCTGCTCCGCTGCCCCCAGGGCCATCCGCTTCAGACCCCGAGGGCCCCACACCCACCTTCCTGTGGTCGTCGTCCTGCACCTTCCCATCAAGCCCTACCACTCCATCATCTCGGGCCCACACCTTTATCCACCACATACTTCCCCTTCCTCAGATGATCCCCCGTCCTCCACCTTCCCCGCCCCTACTGATACCATGCACACTGCCTCAGCTCGATTACCTGATGCCAGGGACGCCACATGCCGCTCTCCACCCCTCCGGTCCAGGGAAGCCGTCCTCGGCTCCCAATAAGATGTCCAGGCCATCTTCTCCCGTGGGCCCGTGACACCTGCAAAACAGTGCCAACAACATTACTCAGCCCCCACCACCCTCACCATCCCGCAGTTCTCCTTCTTCCAAGCTATCCTCATCTTCAATTATCTGCACCCCGCCAGCCACATAACCCCGTCCGGTAGGTGGCGCCGACTGCACCCTGCCTGCAACAGCAACCACATCACGCACCCCTCCTAAACCAGTAAAAACATCTGATACGGCGCTCCTCTACCGGTGGTGCCCCCGAAGCCGTAGTGGCACTGAGGGTGGAGGGGTCGGCGAGCCCGCCACGAGTCTACTTCTGCTGGTCGCGATGGGACCACCCGCTGGTGCCGGACATGCCGTAGGAGGCTCAGCCCTCCCTTCACCTTGGCGTCGATGGGCTTTCCCTAGCCCTGCCAATTCAGGAACCCCGTGGTGTACATCCTCCTGAAATAGAAACAGTAGGTCTGGTGTGCTGGGTCCCTCAAACTGACTCACCACCGCCTCCATAACGCCCCTCTGCTCTCCGTGTGCCTACCACCCATGCCCTCCATCCTCCTCCTGACCCCCATCCCCTCTCTCTCCCTCCTCATCCTCGCTCCAGGCCAGACTCCCAAACCCGTCCCTGCCATCTGAAAGGGCCCCCCCAACCCCCCAATTCTGCCCTCCCACTATCCCCTGCCCTCTCACCTACAACCCCAAAAGTCCCGCCATCCACGAGGGGCCCGACACCTCCATGTCTCCCCGAGCAGCACCCCCAACCGTCCTCTGTGCCTCCTGCACCCCTTCCGCCTAGGTGTCGAAAACATTCAGCCCCTCCCAGTCTCTCCCGCTGTCATCAGAATCCAAAAGCAGGGGGGCAACCCTTCCACCGCTAACTGTCCACCTCCTGCTCCCCCACACCCCTCCCCACCTTATCCCCTGTCTGCCCCTCCCAGCCCCCCCTGCACCTCAACCGACAAATCAGCCCCACCATCCACCTATGCCCCCCCCAAAGGCCTCTCCTTTCCCTCCTTTGCCCTGCCCCCCAGAAGCCCCCTGCCTCCCCCTTGTCCCTGCCCGAGTCAACCCCTTCTGGAGGAGACGGACTCTACTGCCTCCCCATACGCCCCACTGACTCCCCTGACACCACCACAACTGACCTCTCCCTGCTCTCCCCCTGCTCCCCGCACCTACCTTCCCAGACCCCCCCGCACTTTCGTGGCCGCTCCTTGGTGTTCGGAGTGGCCAGAAACCACCAGCTGTTGAGGTGGGGAGACGCTCTTTGCTCCTCTCTCCGCCTTGTGCGTCTCCGTTTCCCCCACACCCCGTGCCGCCTGCACAGACGCTCCCCCAGTCCGCTGCCCACCGCGACCCGCCTCCCGCCGCACCTCCACTGCCCCTGTTGTACCGGGCGGTCAGAAACCGGCTGCCTGGTCTGCGGGGAGACGCCGCCGCCGGCTCCCCGCCTCCCGCTGCATCGCGACCGCCCCGACGGACCGGGCGATCATGACACGGCTGCCCAGTCTGCGGGGGGATGCCGATGGCGCTCCTCTGCCACGCCTCTTTCCTGCCCTCAACCCAGCCCCCCTCCCCACTACCATCAGCAACCAGGGCCGTGCCTCCGGCATCCGCGTGGCCCTGACTCCTCACCTGAACTCGGGCCGTCTTGAGTGGATGCGAGTAGTCCAAAACAGCCACCGCCACGCCAGCAGACGTGCGCCTCGCCGTGCTATTCCTTAGGCAGCCCAAAGCCGCAAAATGGCTGCTCCCTCTTTGCCTCCCTTCCCCCTCCCAAATCTGCCCAGGGGGCAGACCTCGCGGTGCTCGGCTGCCCCCCAAACCCCTCATGTGCAGAGGACAAGATCAGTAGTGAAGGGTGAGCTTTTCAATACATTGGTTCCCATTCATTCCCACAATTCTGCCACTTGTCTGATCAGGTAGGGCACTTTCCGTGGTGCACATGAGCCGCGCACCAGCAGTGTCATCAATGAATTCATGCCTCGCAGAAACATCTTCTCCTGGTTGTCTTACCCATCTCCCCAGTGCACTGCCTGCTGCAGTTTAGAAGCATAATAGTAAAGTTCCAAATTTGAGAGGCCCATCCCTCTTTCCAGGAGGTCCCATTTAAGTAGTGGCAATGCCACTCAGCTCCTCTTCCCTGCCCACACCAAGGAGATCATGAGGCTGTCAAGGGTCTTAGAAAAGCTACACGGCAGAGTATTAAGTGCGTTCTGGACTACATAGAGACACCGGGAAGGAACACCATCTTCACCACTGCTAATCCTCCTCACCGCACTTTTGTGTCCACCTTGAGCATGGTAAAGGGGCTTTAAGAGGTTGGACATCTCTCCCTGGCTTGAGGACCATAAAAATTACACCATCCCTGAGGTTGGTGGGCAGTATCACCCTGTCCTATGATTCCTAAAACACTTCCAGCAGAGGTTCCACCAACTCTGCAACATACACTTATACAATTCCACTGAGAATACATCTCCACCCAGTGCTTACCCCCTACTCTTATTGCCCAACGCCTCCTTCAATTCTTCCAGGGCGATGTCCACCTCCATCTCCTCTCTTAGGAAAGTAGGAAACCCAGGCAACTCAACACCATCCGGATAACAGCCTACCACTGCAACATCTGCTGCTACTCCTCCCCCATACAATTCTTGTGGATTCTTCCTCAAGCTGTCATTCATGAGCCGTTGGGCTGTGGCCAATGACCCATCTGATCTCCGGAGAGCCACAACATGGGCTTTGTCCACTTCATGTTTGAGCAACCAAGCCAGCAGCTCACTGGGTTTACCCCCCTCCCTGTACAGGCGTTGTCCATTCTCCCAATGTGAATTTCAGAGTCTATCCCACGTGCACCCCACACATCTTCTTCCCCCTTACGCGCTTACAGCGGAGTCACGTAAGGGGGAAGAAGGAGAAATCCTCTCCTAGTAATCCTAGCAGATTGGCTCGAGAACCCCCAACGTTAGAAGGCTCATGAGGTTGAAAAGATTGAGAAAACAAGTTGTGCTAGTTGCAGAAACCTTGGATACTTTTGCTGTAGGTACATTTTAGACTGCACTAAATTTCACTTTTCTGTAAAATAAACTACAGATTTTGCATAGAGAAACATGAGTAAGGTGGGGATTTGTGCACCCCGTTCTGAAGAAAAAGTTAATCTCTGAAACATGTTGACGCACACAATTCACCTTTTTAACAGTACCAGCCCGGGGGCCCAGTAAACATTTTTTTTGAGTTCACCCCATGAGCCAGGTACTTTTTAATTAATCACTCACTTCATAGCCCCACCACCCACTCACATTTACCCTCATACGCATCACGCATAGTCATTGAAATAAGTGCTCTCGCGTAGTCGTAGGTAGTAGCACGCCGCATCCCATAGAGGTTTGCGAAGACCCCAATGATGAAGCATGACACCAAGGGTCTTTTTGGTGTGTGAGGGGTATTTTAAAAAACACTATGTGCTCCCCACCACTGTAGGGAACACTCTGCACCCACTGGTGGATTCTTGTTGTTTATACATATTACATTAGGGAGAACGAATACACACGAATACTCTCTCTCTCCCTTTATGTTATTTTTATGAATCAGATTACAAGCAGGCGTAAGGAAAGTTATGGTAACCATGGTTAGAGCTACTTTTCTCATCGCTCTGCCTGTTAGCGTCCAGCTTGATAATTGGAGAAATGTCCCTTAGCGACGTTTCTCCAGTTATTTCGGGGAGGAACGCCCACTTTGCATCTCATTAGAGATGCAAAGCTGGGCGTTGTTGTAACTGGCGCTAAGTCAGCAAAACACGCGATAGCATGTCTTTGCTGGTAAGGCAATGAAATTATCGCCGCTTTTCACCCGAAAACTGACGCAAAAGTGGCGATAATTTCATTGCGACGCCTTGCTGATATGCCCCTAGGTTTTTGGGATGGAAATTGAGTTACAATGCTGAATCCATACGTTGTGAGCCCATGTGTGGTACCCTGCTACTGCATGACCTTAAGGCCTGTGGAGATCTACAGTCCCGCTCTCTGCCCAATTCCATGACATACTTATGCATCAGTAACATGGCTAACCACACTCCACAAATGTCATCTGATAGTCTCATTCAGACTGGGTGCCGGCAGTCACCAAAAGAGCCAGAACAGCTCCCTCCACCTCACCACTAGTGTGGCAAGGCAGCCTGGCATCATCTACTCGCTCCGCCGACAGTGAGCCATCTTCCAGCATGACAATCTGTGACACTGTGCCGCTGCCAGCTTGTTATGATTCCTGGTATTTGCTGTGATCCCCTCATCTGTCTCCGACCAGTCCTTTTAATCATCCCTTGTTCTCCAAGTGGCACCTTGTTCTATTGCTGAAATCATGCCCATAGATCCTCGGGTCTTTCAAAGAAGTTGGTTTTGCAGTGGAGTACCACTCATATTCTAGCCGGGAACAACAGCATGTAGGAAGGTCCCATATTCCCAAGTTTTTAGTTTGATTTCCACAAACGATTTCCTTTGAGTTTTCACCTTTTGAGTATAGTCAGGCAAAATGGTCATGGTATGATTCTCTTACTTCAGAGGCCCTGTGTTGCTGGCTACTTTAAGGTTGCATTCTCTGTCTTGGTAATTAACAAGCATTTGCAAAGCAATAGGTCTCGCATTAGGAAAGTTTGAGCTATTGGTATTGTAAATGACACATTTTTCATTTATGTGTTGGTTTTGAAAATAGCAAAATTAATAGCGTTGTCATTTACAATGCCAATAGTTATAACTTTCACAAATGTGACACCTATAGCATTTGTAATGCAATATGTGTTGTATTTACGTGATTTAGATGTATTGCTATTAAAAATAACAATGGCTTTTCGTTTTTTTAATAATTAATACTTAAATAAAAGTTATTGTAATTTATAATGGCAATAGCTAAAACTTTTGTAAATAACTTTTGTGAAGATTATGTTCAGTGTATTTTCTTGTGACGAAAATCCGAGAACAGAAGTCAAATATTAGCATCTTTCTGTGACATTTGTAATAAAGCTTGAAACCTTGAGAGACATATTTGGACCAGTTGTTGTTGAATGGTTGCACAGATTGATGCTGTGGTGGCGCTGAGTGATGTTGTGGTGGCGAAGAGTGATGCTGTGGCGTTCAGTGATGCTGCGGTACCGCATAGTGATGTTGTGGTGTCCCTGAGTGATGCTGTGGTGGTGCTGAGTGATGCTGTGGTGATGCGATAGATAGAGTGAGTGCGATAGATAGATAGATAGAGCGAGGGCGATAGATAGATAAAGTGAGGGCGATAGTTAGATAGAGGGAGGGCGTTAGATAGAGGGAGGGTGATAGATAGATAGATAGATCGATAGATAGATAGATAGATAGATAGATAGATAGATAGATAGATAGATAGATAGATAGATAGATAGATAGAGAGATAGAGAGAGTCCCTGAGTGATGCTGTGGTGGTCCTGAGTGATGCTGTGGTGATGCGATAGATAGAGTGAGTGCGATAGATAGATAGAGTGAGGGCGATAGATAGATAGATAGAGTGAGGGCGATAGATAGATAGAGGAAGGGCGGGAGATAGATAGATAGATAGATAGATAGATAGATAGATAGATAGATAGATAGATAGATAGATAGATAGATAGATAGATGCAGTGATGGCGATAGATAGACAGATAGAGGGAGGGCAATAGATAGACAGAGTGAGGGCGATAGTTAGATAGAGGGAGGGCGTTAGATAGAGGGAGGGTGATAGATAGATAGATAGATAGATAGATAGATCGATAGATAGATAGATAGATAGATAGATAGATAGATAGATAGATAGATAGATAGATAGATAGATAGATAGATAGATAGATAGATAGATAGATAGAGAGATAGAGAGAGTCCCTGAGTGATGCTGTGGTGGTCCTGAGTGATGCTGTGGTGATGCGATAGATAGAGTGAGTGCGATAGATAGATAGAGTGAGGGCGATAGATAGATAGATAGAGTGAGGGCGATAGATAGATAGATAGATAGATAGATATATAGATAGATAGATAGATAGATAGATAGATAGATAGATAGATAGATAGATAGATAGATAGATAGATAGAAGATAGATAGATAGATAGATAGATAGATAGATAGATAGATAGATAGATAGATAGATAGATAGATAGATAGAGTCCCTGAGTGATGCTGTGGTGGTGCTGAGTGATGCTGTGGTGATGCGATAGATAGAGTGAGTGCGATAGATAGATAGAGTGAGGGCGAAAGATAGATAGAGTGAGGGCGATAGATAGATAGAGGGAGGGCGTTAGATAGAGGGAGGGCAATAGATAGATAGATAGATAGATAGATAGATAGATAGATAGATAGATAGATAGATAGATAGATAGAAAGATAGATAGATAGAAAGATAGATGGAGTGATGGCGATAGATAGACAGATAGAGGGAGGGCGATAGATAGATAGAGTGAGGGTGATAGATAGATAGATAAATAGATAGATAGATAGATAGATAGATAGATAGATAGATAGATAGATAGATAGATAGATAGATAGATAGAGAGATAGAGAGAGTCCCTGAGTGATGCTGTGGTGGTCCTGAGTGATGCTGTGGTGATGCGATAGATAGAGTGAGTGCGATAGATAGATAGAGTGAGGGCGATAGATAGATAGATAGATCGATAGATAGATAGATAGATAGATAGATAGATAGATAGATAGATAGATAGATAGATAGAGAGATAGAGAGAGTCCCTGAGTGATGCTGTGGTGGTCCTGAGTGATGCTGTGGTGATGCGATAGATAGAGTGAGTGCGATAGATAGATAGAGTGAGGGCGATAGATAGATAGATAGAGTGAGGGCGATAGATAGATAGAGGAAGGGCGGTAGATAGAGATAGATAGATAGATAGATAGATAGATAGATAGATAGATAGATAGATAGATAGATAGATAGATAGATAGATAGATAGATAGATAGATAGATAGATAGATAGATAGATAGATAGATAGATAGATGCAGTGATGGCGATAGATAGACAGATAGAGGGAGGGCAATAGATAGACAGAGTGAGGGCGATAGTTAGATAGAGGGAGGGCGTTAGATAGAGGGAGGGTGATAGATAGATAGATAGATAGATAGATAGATAGATAGATAGATAGATAGATAGATCGATAGATAGATAGATAGATAGATAGATAGATAGATAGATAGATAGATAGATAGATAGATAGATAGAGAGATAGAGAGAGTCCCTGAGTGATGCTGTGGTGGTCCTGAGTGATGCTGTGGTGATGCGATAGATAGAGTGAGTGCGATAGATAGATAGAGTGAGGGCGATAGATAGATAGATAGAGTGAGGGCGATAGATAGATAGATAGATAGTTAGATAGATAGATAGATAGATAGATAGATAGATAGATAGATAGATAGATAGATAGAAGATAGATAGATAGATAGATAGATAGATAGATAGATAGATAGATAGATAGATAGATAGAGTCCCTGAGTGATGCTGTGGTGGTGCTGAGTGATGCTGTGGTGATGCGATAGATAGAGTGAGTGCGATAGATAGATAGAGTGAGGGCGATAGATTGATAGAGTGAGGGCGATAGATAGATAGAGGGAGGGCGTTAGATAGAGGGAGGGCAATAGATAGATAGATAGATAGATAGATAGATAGATAGATAGATAGATAGATAGATAGATAGATAGATAGATAGATAGATAGAAAGATAGATAGATAGAAAGATAGATGGAGTGATGGCGATAGATAGACAGATAGAGGGAGGGCGATAGATAGATAGAGTGAGGGTGATAGATAGATAGATAAATAGATAGATAGATAGATAGATAGATAGATAGATAGATAGATAGATAGATAGATAGATAGATAAATAGATAGATAGATAGTTGTGTGTGGCTGTGTGTGTGTGGTTGTGTGTGTGAGGTTGTGTGTGTAGGGTTGTGTTTGTGGTGATGTGTGTGGTTGTATATGTTGTGTTTGGGGTGTGTGTATGGTTGTGTGTTGTGTTTGGGCTTGTGTGTGTGGTTGTGGGATTGTGTGTGTGGGGGGCTGTGTGTGTGGAGTTGTGTGTGTGAGGGGGTCGTGTGGGTGGGGGTGTTTGGGGTGTGTGTGTGGGTGGGTGTTTGTGAGGGGGGTTGTGTGTGGGGTGTGTCTCTGTGTGGGTGTGTGTGTGTGGGGTTGTGTCAGAAGAAAAAGAAAGAATTTTGTTGAGAATGGCCTTCAATTAAAGTGCACTGACATTAAGGAAGGTGGATTTATTGAGCATAGAATAAATGGGTGAGATATAGAACTAGTATCAACAAGTGGCAACCTCGATAAAATTAAGAATTTCTCAAACGTCCTAAAAAAAAATTAAAAGATTATTACATAACTCTTGTAAACTGGGCGAAGATTGTATACCAATGTAAGCAAGGGTAGGGGCATACAATAGTAAAAACTTTGGCTTTGTTGGAGGCAATTTGAATATGGGTGCTATAAATGTTAATAAAAGAGATATCAAGCACTTTCTTGAATTCATATAGGGCTTGATGATAAAAGGATTTGCCCTAAGTTGCATAGTGCAGTGTCATTCAAGCTCCAGTTGTTTGCAGCGTGGTTTAGTGCCCTTTAATTCAAACCGATGCCCACAAAGCAGAAGGATGGAGACGTTTGCACAGAAATTATTGTATGTAATTAGTGTATGGATGACAGAATGGCAGTTGCAGTGGTAATGGATTCATTGTAAGCTTTAGTATGGATGTTAGGGTCTGTTTAAAGAGTGGGTGAGCCTTATTGGGAGATTCGCCCATGCTGTCACCTAAAAAAAATAAAAAGTGACCAGTGTCAGCTGGGCTGTTCATTTATAGCCAAATACAAGTGAGTGACGGGCCCGGGCAAGGAGAGAAAACAAGCTCTCGGCATTGCGTGGCGGGGGTGGAGGAGCGGATTCCTTTGAAGTCTGCTGCCGAGGCGCACAAGCTAACAAATGGTGTGCTATGTGCACGTGCTCACTCACATGCATTGTAGGCAATCGGCCTAAAGCAATGCTTAAAAATCTATAAATTCATGCTATGAAGGCCCGCGGAGGTTCCCCTGGCAGGGAGCACATCACCAGAGCTTGGTGCCCTCTTTCAATTGCAAATACGTGGGACAGGCTGTCTGGTTTCAGGGTGTTGAGAATCCAGTCCTCCAGAAACCTCTCATCCAACCCTCTTTCCCTATGCTGTGTAAATCCCACCAGGTGCGGGTTATTGTGGCAGCACCTGCCCTCAGCATACTCCGCCCTGTCTTCCAAAAATCGTAGCAGTGGACGTTAGTCTTGCAACCTGTACCTTAAAGGTCGCAAGATATTGGCCCAGCCCGCCATTCGACTATTCCAAAATCATCACCCTCTCCAAGACATTACAAAGGTTTGTGCATAGATATCCGACTTCATTTGCAACAGTGGTAATCTTACCCTCCAAGGCAATGTGGGACCCCTGTACATCTCCAGTAATGCCGCAATTGACGGTTTCTCCTCTTCCAGTCCCATTGTCGTGAGCCCTGTCTGTCATGTTCTGATCTGCGGCAAGCCCTGTGGGAGAGCATACTTAGTGATAATATTACTCTGCAGTTTCTTGGGCACTCCCATGGTTTGCCCAGTGGACGGCAGAATCAGAGTCTGGAGAGGCCCTATCGCTTCCTATAAATGCCTGCTCCCACACCTGGTCCCTCCCAGGCACCTCTTCGGTCGCACTCTATGCCGCAGGCTGTGCACCAAATTGCCTGCTGCCTTTGCCCACCAGCTGTTCCGTTCAAAGCAGGAGTCCAAAGGCAGTCCATTCAAACCTAACCCTCCCTTGTACTCCAAGGGGGCCAGCACACCACGCCATTAGCTGCCATTGCGACACCCACAGCTTCACTCACTCACCCCTGGTCGTCTTCGGTATCAGCCTGTCCAGTTTTCACCTGATCCACCATGGATGTCCACATACAGAGCCCAGACTGTCTGTGCCTTTGCAGAAAGTGCCCGCACTTCTCAAGCTAGATGTTGGGGAATGGCCATTCTTCTATACCCGTCAATGCACAAGCAATAGGGCCCTGCGACCGGTCTCACAGTCCCTCAGACCGCTCAAGCCCATACCCTCTTATAGAAGGCCAATATATTCCTGCAAGGGGAGGCCACTCCAGTACATACAGGTATTCCCCTTTCCCCCAGACTGAGGGCTCTGAGCAGCCAGGCGTAGGCCATCCTCACTGCCACGTACCCTCTGAGGGGCCCTACAGCATCAGGACTTGCTTAGCAGATGGGGACTCATGAAGGCCAAAACATGCCTTAGCATGTTCTCGCAATCGAAGGGGGGTACTCTCCTAGCTCCAGCCACCAGACAAAGGGAGCCTCTCTCACTGCTCCAATGTGCGTCAGATCTTGCATGCACCTCTTGTGGTTACAGCCGGGGCCCGAGCATCCTACAGCACCATGATCAGGGTACAAAGCTGCGTCTACACAGCCAGCGGCCCGATGCAGACCTGTCCCATGCGCACCTCGGCAGCTGCTCTGCGACAAGCCCCCTGCTCCACGCCCACCACGGGCTGAAGTCTCCAGGCACTGAGGGGCTACCAGGCACTTGAGGGTCCACCATGCCTCCTCCATAATCATGACCCGACTGGCACCCTGGCAGGCACCCGCCAGCCCCAGATGCTGCCTCACTCCCTCCAACGACATGGTACCTCCTCACCTTGCGGCTGGCACTCAAAAGCAGGTCTCTCAAACCCTTGACTGTTCAGGTCAGGGGTGGGTCGCACATATCCAAGTATGATGCTTCACTTCCAGGCAGTGGAGCCCCACTTCATGAACTTCCAGTTGTCAGCAGATTAACATCTGGTAGCTCCTAAGGTGAGGATATGTTTAGATTATTTCCCTGGGCTGCAGAGCTTGGGCTCAAAGCTTCAGAGTGGCCATCTTGATATGCCCCCTCCCCCTCCCGAAGTATGACAATTTGATTAAGCTTTCTTTTGCTATTTTCATGCCAAAGAATAGAAACATTTTTAATATTACATAGTAAACATGCTTCTAAGTACCTCATCGCGACATTTGCAGTATGTCTGCCAGACCACTGATGCCACTTTTGGGTGAACACCACAATGCCTGCAGTGTTCAGACCACTGCATTACGAATGGACCATAAGGCCGAGGTCGGTGGTCCCACCGGAGCAGCACGGCTCAACCATTAACAAGCATTGGCATAGCCAATAGGTCTCGCCTTGGGGACCTTATAAGTGTTTAGAAATACAACGGTTGATGTGGTTGCACCAAGGATATTGTGCTGCATAACGAAATACTTACAAGGTCCCAAAAGCGAGACCTAATGGTTATGCCAATGCTTGTTTACATATTAACTGTTGAGTATCAACTACGTCCTACTCCCAAATAGACAGCTAACATGTCAACCGACCAGAGTGAGAGAGAGAGAGAGATTTAGATAGAGATATTTAGAGAGAGAGATTTAGAGAGAGAGAGAGAGATTTAGAGAGGGAGATTTAAAGGGCGATTTAGAGAGAGAGAGATTTAGAGAGAGAGAGATTTAGAGAGAGAGGTTTAGAGAGAGAGAGATTTAGAAAGAGGGAAAGAGAAAGTTGAAGACAGAAAGGAGAAGCCCAGCAGGGAGTGGTGCGTGCGTGTACTAGGTTAGAGGGGAGCAAAATGAAGAGCAAAAGAAGGGACCTGGCCATGGGAGAGGGTCAATGAAGAAGAATAAGGATAGGAGAAAAATAGTTTGGGTGGACAAACAGTAGATGCAAACAGCTCCAGAGAAAAGAGAATATAAAGCTGGAGGGGGAAGTACTGAAATCGGACTATGGTGATGGATAGGAGTAGTGGAGAGAATCCCAAAAAACTAGATATATGACGAGAAGAAGGGCTGAAGACCAGGGGGAAGAGAAGGTGTGAGAGGGGTGACAGTACTGCCAGTAACAGTAGGGGAGAGAAAGTAGATTACAAGAGACAAAGATAGAGACACTGAGGGTGGCAAAAGACAAAGACAACAGAGGAAAGGGGGAGAAAGGGCAAGAGAAGACTGGTGTGGTAGGACAGTAGAAGTCACACGAGTGAGTGACAATAGTTTACGAAACAGTAAAGGAGATACAGTTGGTGAGAGGAGAGAAACGGATTGATGACAAAGAACAAACATGCAGCAAATGGCACACAGGGTAGTTATGTTTGTGAGGAGAGGTAAGGTAGCCCTCTTACTGCTCCACCAGAACAGTACCACAGAGCCTCTGGCAGCAGCAATAGCTGTGGAGAGCGATGGGGGAGTGGAGATTACCACAAGCACGAATATTAACAAACCCCGTAATGATACTGCTAGCACACAATGCATTACCATTCGCACTGCGGAACTTTGCAGCATCTATATACGCACACAACCTTTGGCTAGTTGGAGAATGGTGCCACAATGCTCTTTCAAAGGTTGCATTTTAACTAAGGCGACCTACAATTTGCATCCTTGCTGCGTATAGTTGCTATGCGCTAGATCATCCAAACAGTGCAGCCGGAACCCTCCATCAGATCCCCCATCGACTCCCAGTCAAACCCGGACTAAAGAGCCTTCACGGACTTCCAGTCAGGGAAAGAATTGAATTCAAGGCCCTGTGCATCTTCCTCCGAGCCTTTTGGAAAACGGGCGCCGTCATCAATCAAACACTGATCACTCTCTATCACTCGAACAGACAGCTCAGATCAGCATCTCCTTCCTCGCCCCAGTGCCCAGGATTAAAAGAGTCAGATGTGGCCCCTGTTCGTTCTCTTATAACTTGGCTAAGCTCTGGAACTCCCTCTCCATCTGCGATCAGAGCCCAACCTACTCCCTTTCAGCAAACATTTAAAAACCCTGCTTTTTAACAAATCAGAATAGTATCCAATTGTTCATCTGCACACGTGTGTCCTTAGCACTAGGAAACCTGAGGGTAGCTATCGCACTTATCAAATGGTCTTTTCATTTCATTTCATTCATTCATTTCATTTACGCTACCCTCGTGGATTTCAAGAAACGTGTGCTCTCGCTCATGTTGACAAAGACGATGCGTCGGTGTTGCAAGCAATCTAATCACAGATTTATGGGCATGTTAAATGCGAATCCTAGTAACCAGCACAATAAAATAGACCTTCGCTGTGCGCTGAAAGAAATGAATTTGTAGGAACGCTTTTAGCAGAGGACACAGCGAAAGAGGCAGCAATGTATTGACTGTGCGTAAGAAACTAGCTGCATTATGATAGCTCATGGTATCGTATGACGTGTACCAAAGGCCGCCAACATTTTACGCTTTACTGATGAAGCGCACATTATGGCTGCGAGCTTGGCCTGGTGTCCTCTTCTCATAGGCGTTTAAGTTAGTGCACTGGCAAGGAGCGGGAAGTTGTGCAAAAAAAGAAACAAAAAGACGTGCAGCCCGAGACGCGCTCTGTGGTGGGGGAGAGGGAGGAGCGTTAAAGCGCATGCCAGATAGGCAGAGCGAGGCATGCGAGCTTGTGCGCGTAACTGCAAGCTCTAGGCCGCCACAAGCAATAGTATGTGGTGGCATTTTTTGAACCCCACTCACTAAATGTCTCGCCACAGCAGCGCATGCTCTGGCTCAGGCGATACCTAAAAAGGGCTCCAGCAGATGCTGCCACAGTGCAGCACCTTCTGTATGTTTGTGTAATGTGTGCCACGCACCCTGTGGTTCATGGCACACAGTGAACACACGAAGGTGATGGAGGGGGGGGCACAACATGTACCCCCATGCTGTAACCCCCTGAGGTAAATTGCCTAGGGGCCCTGCTTGGAACCCCTTCCTTCCCTTTCAGTCATCCTTTACATGGAGGAACAAGGTTGCGCAAAAGGAAAGTCATAATCCTGATGGCGGTACCTGCCTCAGCACTGCCACCATTCAGCACTGCCTTCGCCTCTGCAGCACAGTTGGGATCCTAGATCCTGGCGGTGACGGTGATGGAGCGAGGTGGCAAAACAACATTTTGTTTACCCCTCGTGAACTCAATGTTCCATAACGTTAACATTTATTAATGATGTGTTGTGGTGAAATAATCAACCATAGTATAAGAATGCACACAGATATACACGTGGGAATACTAATTTTGCCTGCATGAAGCAATAAAATCAACTAATTTGTATTGTTATTGTGATGTGAACTAATGCACGGCTTAAATATACACTAACGCAGCATGGATGTGCTTATTGTACACGTTTTTGCTTTAGAAAGTCGTCAGATATGTAAGTATGAAACGCATTTATATGGCTTACCTGCTAGGTAATAACTAATGGGGTAACGTTAGTATGGTGGGAGGTAAACAGAAGGGCTTTAGTTACCTATTTAACATGAATTTGTGTTTGTTTTTATGATAGTTCCAAAAGTGGCCTTTGAGGCCTAGTAAAATTTATGGATGCTCTGGTAAACTGCGAGCAAATGCTGGACTGCGCAGGCGCGCCCAAAGCCTGCAAGTGAGAGTGTACTGCCTGTGCTCGGATGGAAGTTCAAGGCTACAATGCCCTGGAAATCAGGATGATTGCCAAACATGGACATTCGAGTGTTCTGAACGTGAGAAAAAGTGATGAAGTAACAAGTCGAGGATGTGACTAGGCCGGAGACTGTTTAAAACAAAGCCTCTTTATTAATTTGCTGATTCACCATGAACATGATGCTGTAATGATGAGGAAATGCTCATCTACCCCAAATTTGTCCAATCAGAATCCGAGTTGGCGATGTTAGATACTTTTTAGATAGATTAAGCTAAGAAATTAGTGTATAAAAACCCCTGATTTTGCTTAGAGGTGGTCGCTCCTTTCGATTTCATCTCGAAGTGTTGTCAGATTGCAGATCGATTCCTGGATGTAAGAATCTTTGATATATTTCTTGTTTTTTCCCTTACATGACTGAAAGATTAGATGAGGGCGTTAGTTAGGGATGTTAGGAGAGAATGAATTTGGAACTATCTGTTCTTTGCTAAACTTGACAATAATTATGAATAAAATGTCTATTTCCGAGCTCTAAAACAAATGATCATTCTGAAATAAAGTTTAATATTTTTACTGAATAAAGAGTTAATGAAATGCCTAAATGTCAAACATACTAAAAGTTTGCTTTTAATAAAAATTAGGAAAATGGAAGATGAAAAGCTTGTCTTGTAATTTTTCCTACGCCTATTTTTCTTTCTAGCAGATCCATTGCCACTATGGTGGTGTGTCTGAATAAAATGCATGTTTGTTAAAACCATGGTAAATTGTTTGAACTATAGGTATAAATAAAATGTAGTTAAATAGGTTTAAACACTCCGCCAATGTTACAGCATTACTCCTTTGTGTTTCACCAATCCCTGAAGTCGAGTTAAAATGAACAGAGAAAGTGTGCAGTGTTATGGGCCCTACTGCTGAATGAATGCGTGATCGAAGGTTTCAGGGAAATGGCGATGTTGATTTAGAAATTATTTTTGGAGTCCCGCTGTAGCAACGGTGGTGTTGTGTCGGGCTGGTGGTGGTTGACCACCAGACTTGTAATCAGGAAGTCGGACTGCCTAGTTTGCGGTGGTCAGTCTTAATACCACCGTACTCCTAACAATTCCCAAAATCTATTGCCCCTTACATCATCATATGTTACCTTTCCTTCTTACAAATATTGCCTACTCACTGTATGACAATTCTGTATGCTCGAAAACAGTGCAGTTTTAGATAAAATTAGAAAAAGTGCACTATCTTTCTTCATGCGAATACAGCTACTAAGGAGAACTGCCCGACTAAAGGTTGTTTTTTTATTATGGCTGCCTTGTTTTTGGATATCTACTGTCAGTATACTATCCAAATGGAATCTCAGCTGGTGTAAGATGGGTCTGCTCTGGGTAAACGTGAACATGTGTGCAGGCTGACTGAGGAAGGAGTTGTCTGATTCAGCCTGGTATCTGAACGCAGATGGCACTGTCACAGAGGGGGCCCAGGATATGTTATTATCTCTGTAGGCCTTAGAACTTAATTGAAAAACCAACAGTTTATTCCGTATTTCTCTGGTTTCGAAATGCATATAAAATATTTGTTTTCACTAATATGCGTGCCTTTATGTGCTTTGATTTTGTAATATTTACCCTGCCAGCCCCAAAGAGATTTTGGTTTTGAACAATGCTACTGGGCCAAATCAATTACTTGGCTGGCCAGATGGAATTTTAAAGCATCTCCCTGGACAAAACACCTATCTAGAAAGATTTTTTTTCACCTGGAAGTGGATGAGGTGATGGAGAAATATGCAAAAGCTGATTAACTACCTCCCTCTGACAAGCCTGGGCATGTTATTCTCAGAGAGACAGAAAGAAGGCAAGGCGATTTCTGGCACCTGTCACACTAGGAGCTCCCTCTGAATTCATGAAGTTTTGTGTCGAAAGAGCCTGGCTCAGAAAAAAAGATCTTCCAGGCCCATGGCTGGATTTACATTTTAGAACATATCCTGGGATGGTGTAAAAAGGGTTGGCAAGCATGTGGACACCTCTATGGAAGACTCCGTTAAAGGTGCAGGGCCGATGTGGCATTTTTGGATTGTGTAAGGACACTCGCTAGAACTCTCTATCTGCACTTTAAAAACCCTGCAGAGAAGCAGAGATTTAAACACGACTGGACCACTGAAGCAAATGACGACAAGCCCACCTCGTGGATGAACCCTCTATCTGAACTGGAGTGTCCCTCTTGGGACTTGTATCCATGGACTCTTGCAGTCTATGTCTCCAGGTCCAGTGGCACTGGCTTCTCCCTTCCCTCCAGGGACAGTAGTGTTTGGACTTGCTAGGGACACTGAAGGAAGAGGAACATCTTTGTTTTCTGTGGTCTAGTTCTGGGATGAGGTGCCCCGGTAAAATGTAACCCAGAATCCACCAGGACAAAAAGGTGCCCTCAAGTGGGCACATTTCTGGGGCCTAGGAAGAGCAGAGAGTTAATGTAGTCTCCCTTGTGGTCCGCAGACTGCTGCTTTCAGAGCATTCCAGGCAAGCACAGAAGCTCGAAGTCAAAGGGTATTTCCCCAAATATCTTTGCAATTGAAGAAAAGATAACCAACCCGTTAGTGGCCATGAGCTCCCAAATAAACCCTCTACAGTGTGCCACCAGGAACACAGCAAATGATCCATGCATAAGTGCCCTCAAGGGCCATACATTTCCTGATTTTTAATTGTCACGACTTTTATCGTAATCTGGAGAGCGCCCTGAGGCTTTGTGAGGCTGCTAAGTTACCAGAATCCTTACTGTAAACAGTGACATGATGAGCATCCCCTCGACACCTTGTGTGCGTCCTTTGCCCTCCCCCCAAATTAAGGGGCCGATTACGATGGCGGGCAGATTGCCCCCGGCGGTGGTCACTGCCGGCACGGCGAGGGCGATCCGCGCGCCATCATCACTGCATTATCCCCCCGGAAAACGGGTTTCATATGGTGGCGGTGTCTGGAAGACACCGCCATCCATATTTGGATGTAGGCTCAGAGCAGCCTTTACATGGCTGCATTGCCGAGATGGAAAGGCTGGTGGTTCCTGCTGTTGGGGGCCCGTTGCAGACCCCCAGGGTGTTGGGGGGTGCACATGGGGGGTACCTGTGGTCCCCCCCTGATTTTACATGTACAATGTGGCAGGCCCCGCTCGGTGCCTGTCACGTTGTGAATGTACAGGCACAACATGTATATTTTACATTGCGGTGGGTGCTGCTTGCAGCACCACCCGCTGCATTGTACAATATACAGGATGCACCTGCCACACTGGCGGGCGCATCATAATTGGTATGGTGGGACCACCGCAATTATGGCGGGTGGTCCCTTCAGTAGCTGCGATGTCCGACCGCCATTGTAATCAGCCCCATAGTTTCCCATGAGGTGGGTACTACCATTGTGGGCCTGGATTGTGATGGCCATGAACTATTTTTGCTGTGGACCGTTTTGGGGGGTTGCAATAGAGACAAGAGACAGAGAAGTGACACCTTGCCCTTGCTTCTGAGGCGGGATCTTAACATATATCAACAGTTGCTATCACAACTCAGTAGTTATGACCTTGTTTCAATCCAGATTGAACTATGGTAGTGCTTGTTAATTGATTTTCCTGGACAAACTCATGAATCATCTCCAATTGGTACGGAACAAAACCACATGGTTTGATCACTAGTAATTCTTGTTGAGAAAACATCTCACAATTTTACAGGCATCTACTCTGGTTGTCTATTAAGAGAATTTTATTTAAGGCCATGACAATTATGCATTGGGTAGTCCACAGTTCGGCCCCTCAGTTCTTGACTTTAAAATTCCATCAGAGGGACCAGTGCCCACTCCTAAAAAAGGAAAGGGAAACTTTTAACTTTCAGTGTGAAATGCATTCTGTTTTCCTTTCAGAAAAACGGGATACATTTAGGAGAAAAAAAGATTGCTTTATTTAAAAGCATTCTCAGATATGGTGGTCTGCTGACCCCAGTAGGCCTTCATCCCTGTGATGTTTGCAATTCACAATGGATCACCAACCGAGACCTACCTCATAAATATTAATCAGGTAGGTAAATTTGCAAACTACTAGGAATTGAAGAAAGTGTAAAGCACACTTTCGTACAATGGAGTTTGCGATTACCAAATAGCAAATCGCAAACCTAGATACATCTGGCCCCAGATGTCTAACATACTGATTACATTCACAGATTGCTCAACAACATTTGAAACTGTTGTTTCAGTGTGCAAACTGAACTATGTACTCTTGGACATGGCCCTTCTTAGGGGGATGTCCCTAAAGCATTTAGTTTTTTGTCCTCCTGGTTTTTGTCAACTCCCTTTCCCTGACCATTATACTCTGGGCACTTTCCCACTGTACTGCAGTAGGAAAGTGTGTGCACCTTTCCTGCAAATGAAAGGATAGGGTACCTACTTCATTGGTTGACATGTTGTACCTGTGAGTGCCCTCTAAGAAGCTAAACCACATACCCAGGGTGGGTTTGACACTTGCTAATAGGGGGACGCCACACTGGTTGTACCATCCACCTGAATAGGCTGTCAGAAATTTCTAATACTAAGGTTGGCTGGTCTTACTCCACAGCCTGCCCTGAAGGAACCGTTCACTACCACCAAACCGGGGTAGGTGAGTGTCCGTTAGGTACATCTGCGTGTGCACTGCCCAGGCAGGGATGAACCACCATGTGGATTTTCCCTACCTAGGGTTTTGCGCTACCTATGGGACACTTCCCAGGTGCGGCCGATTCTCTTGTTAGGGCCTTAGGGCTTGAGGCACTTTCCCACTATAAATGCAGTGTGAAAGTGTGTGTGCCCTTCCTACACAGGTTAGGAAGTGGTGCTCACTTGAGGTTTCTAAAGTCACAGTCAGGTTTACCATGGCTGGCCATTTGGTGTGCACTCACACCTATGATGTTTTAAGACATGGGTACAACCTGCCAGAGCAGAATGGTGTGTGAACATGCATTGATGGTGTCTTTGAAGACGTACAAATAGAACTGGGAAAAAGTGGAAAGTTGCACAGCTATAGTTTGATTTAAAGGGTTGATACGTGAGAGTACACAGTTCAATAGTTCATGAGGTTTGCTGCCCGGGAGGCGTCTCTTGTCAAGGACGTCCAATAAACATCAAGATAGTGCTTCCAATGAATATTGGAAGCATTCCCTGGCACTCCACTCTGTGATAATTCTGATTGATTCAAAAAGAAAATTTGTGCAAGATGTTTTTGAAAGAAGTCTTATTTTATATTTATAAGTTCAAGTTATGGAGCACTGTCCATTCAATTGTAAAGTTCATTGAGGCTCAAATTCAAAACAACACATTTACGGGTGGATTTCTTGTGCAGAATTTCAAATTTTTTAATTTCGCGAGTGCGACATTGTTGCTGCTCGGCGCATCTACGTGTTCGCAATTGCGAACTCTCGCGATACGTGCTGTGCAAGGTGGCAAGCCACGATTACGTAATCGCGGTCGCCAAACTCACGCGGGATCCCGCAGCAAGATCCAAAATGGCGCAGCACTCGCAAAATATCGAGAAAAACAACTCGGCAAACGCTGAATGATGGTAAATGAACGCCGCACGCCGCAAAATTGAATCACCAAGAAAAAAAAATCCACTGCGTGCGAATTTGCGGATTTTGCGGGAAATTCGCGAATCTCGCGGATTGCGAATTTACCGAAAATCCGCAAAATCCGCGAGCGGAATGGATTTTCCGCCAATGCTTAGTCCAGCCTGCCATTGCAGGCTGATGTGCGCAATTCTACTTTTACTCAGACTGACCAGTTTGAGTCACTAGCCATCCTGAGAGGACTTTTCACTTCCACCTGAGTACCACAAGGGTACATCTTAAAGGGGGAAGCAAGTGGTGGGTAAAGGGCAGGGCAGGCACACCTGTGTGTCCCTTGTCCAGGTAGTGAGAAATACTCTGTGTGTTTTCACTACCATTGAGGTTTTGTCTTCCCATAGGCGAGCATGGGGAAATGGTTGAACTCACTTCAAGCTGCAATAGTGGATTGCAGTGGTGCAGTCTCATGATGTTTTCTGTCATTGGATTTGCAGTGACAACCCCTTGCCAGTGGTAAAGGTGGCTTTGCCATAATTCACTTAGAAATGTCACTATTAGAAAATGGGCATTTCTGTGCTCTAAAACTCTGTGTGTGTTGGATGCTTGTCTACTTTCCACATTGGAGGTTGGGGAAGCACATCTGGGCTCTCCCCGGTGACAGCTATAAAATATTCGGCATGTATCTGGAGCAACACACCCCTGCCATTGGCGAGATTGGAGGAAGCAGTTTTTCAC
Organism: Lissotriton vulgaris; assembly: GCF_964263255.1. Taxonomy (NCBI): domain Eukaryota; kingdom Metazoa; phylum Chordata; class Amphibia; order Caudata; family Salamandridae; genus Lissotriton; species Lissotriton vulgaris. Next base: position 155,189 of record NW_028249189.1, read on the forward strand.
ACTTGGCCTCTGAAGCCAGATCATGGACCGACTAAAAATAAAAATCTGCATTCCACGACCCCATGGCTGACAGGACTGATATTTAGGTAAGACATCTGTGGTTCAAAGTGAGACCCTTTGAACCACCCCAAACTTAAAAGTCACACTCCAGTTTAACTACTGGTGCAATACTTCAGCACAGGGTGAGATATGCTTGTGGGGATGTGGGCAGCGTCGGATTGGTAACGTGGGCATTCGAGCACTGCCTGAGGGGCCGGTGTCCGAATTCCTGCTGTGGGCTGCTTTTTTGAGCAGTTTGGGGGACCGATTTGGTCGGTGTTTCTATTGTTCGAACAGCCAGTGGCCCAGTGGGTGTCTGAGTGGCCTTTCAGGAGGCAGATGGGCGCTCATTACCTCCTGTTTAGCAACAGGCAGAGGTATCACTCCCTTTGTCTTGCTGGCCGGGCCATTAACATGTGCACATATTGAGCGGGGCAAGGGCCCGAGTAGAAGTGGCCTCACTTGTTTCCAGGTGTGTTTCAGTAGTGTAAACTAATGTGTGCATTGTTTAAACCAGCTGCCTTTTTTTTATGGGATTACGCCGAAGCAGTCAGTTGAGGAATGGCATTATGTAAATGTGGGCCGATTTTTATTTTTGCGTTCCTGGGCCGATTTTCATTCCCCACCCAACCCTGGATGTGGGACTAGAGAACCTGGACTATGTATTGCACATTTCCAGAGGACTCTGTTGTGCACAAGGAATATCACTGCTATTGAAATTGACTGCATGCCCTTCCTGAATAGAGGCTGGCCTGCTGCTGTGTGCCACCCCGAAGTGTGCTCTCCAAGGGCTTGTCCCCTCTTCTTTTCAAAGTCTCAGGGATATCAAAGATCTCGTAAGAGGGACCCACACAATCTACCCGTGCACCTGAGGTACATTGTTCTCTCAAGTGCCCACGTCGTCTGTTGGATTCTAATTGGGAGCCTCATGGGTGTGGAACTAAGAATTGTGCCTAGAGACATGATTGCCTTGTGTGGAGCACTGAATTCTGGCCCGCATCTAAGGCATGTTGCCCTGACATCATGGGGACGTTGGCACACATATACATCTCACTGTTGGTGAGCTGATTAATCGGTTATGGGACCGAGTGTGGCCAACTTCATCGATTGTGTTGCCTTTCTCTCATGCGACAAATCTTACAGTATACTCTTTGCGTGTTGTGTCCGATTCACAGGTTGTGACTCTCAGAGGTTGGGGCATATCGGTTTTAGTGCCCCATTCTACATCGTGAGGCATTGCTGAACATGCGCCGGTGTGTGCGACTAGAGCTGTCTGGTGCAACCAAAATTAAATGATGTATGGATGATGGATTTTATTCAAACTAGACCCCCTGTACTGTGGCTTTCCATCTGGCAAACTGAAGAAGCATTTCTAATAATTACTGACTGTTTGGTGCATGATAAGGGCCTGTGAATCTCTTGGTTAAAGTATGTGTAAGGCAAATTTGCTAAGGCTGGTCTTTCTCGTGCTTTCTTTGACCCAGCTTCAAGTACTGTGATTGATCAAAAACAGGTGGCCGTAGCATTAGTAGCCCACTTACATAAAAAGAGGGTCAGTGAGGAATCCCAGTAAACAACTGTTGCTAACTTTCTGATGATAAACATGGGGCGAACTCTGACAGCTATTTGTGGAAACCAAGAACGAATTGGGGTGCGTTCACTTTTGTTTCAATTTAAAGCTGACAATGTTAAATATCTACTCTGTTTTCCCATAGGGTATCAGTCAGATTTAAATATAAGACCTTGCCCATGCAATATGGATTCTAACCAATCAATGGTTCATTTAATGCTCTTTTGTAAGTTTTAGAATTATGTAGTAAATGTTTCCTGAGAATAAGGAATTTTATACTGTGCATGTATGTATACTTCTATGGTTGTACTACCAACTAAACAAAGTTATTCATTAATTCATTTTAAAATTATAGATGAGTGAAAAGTAAATTACTGAAATGTTTTTCACGTCAGGGTTCTGAATGGCATCATAGGCAACTCGAGCCTCGCTCTCATTGTCTATTTGATGTCACTCAGAACCCCAAGGTGAATAACATCCCAGTAATTCATAATTGCTCATCTATACTTTATACATATAATTTTTTTTAATCACAGAGTTAGAGCATGAGATGAAAACAACAAAGCTCAGAAACACAGAGGCATATTTCCAAGCCCCTACCGCCACCACAGCAATACTTTTCTCGATGTTGTGGTGGCGATAGGGGCTTCGTCTCATTTACAAGGCTATGTTAGGCCACTTAACGTGGCTTAACGCCGCCTTGTGAATGAGGTACCCTTTTATGCTATACTCAACGTGGAAGGGGCAGGCAATGAATGTTGTGGCGGGTGTTCCACTGCAACAACCATTGATTTTGATACTGCCCCATATTTACAAGGGTGGCGTAAATATGAGGCAGTGGCAAAATTAAGACCAGGAAAAACCTGGTCTTAAGCAGGCGAAACGAGGAGAACTGTTTAATTTCTCCTCGTTATTGCTGTTTCCTTGTGTGCTGCGTTATGCAGCACACATAGGAACAGCAAAACGCCATTGTTTGTTTATGTGCAGGAAGGTGTCCCTTCCTGCACATAACCAATCATTATAAAAATTAAGTTTTGCAAATTCTATGTGTGCGGCATTAAGCTGCACACATAGAAGTTGCACATTGCCATTTAAGATTGTCATATAAACAATCATTTCCCTCAACGCAAGCACCCTTGTACTATGATACAAGGGTGCCGGAGTTGGCGCTAAGCAGCTTAATTAGTACCAGCGCAGGGGGAAACCCAAGGATGCACTGTATTCTTGTAAATATGGTGTAGCCCTGAGTTTCAGAAGTGGCAGAGTGCCGTTACGGCAAGGAGGCTAATGCTGTCCTCTGTCACTTCCTTGTAATTATAACCCACAGAGCCATAACTGGCTTTCTGTGATTCCTAGCTGTGCAGTCAGCAGTTCTCACCTACACGGATAGCTTTCCCAAATTAATGTGTTTGCTGTAGACAGCGCAATATCATGGAAACACGGACCCGCTGTGCATTTGTTCTGCCCTCAGAACCGATTAATGACATAAGCACTGGCTTTCGAAGGATATGTATGTGTGTGCAATATGCAAGAGTGTAGAAAGTGCACTCAGGTCTGGTTTATAGATGCATTGCTTTTCCTTAGTTTACACTGGTGAGTATTCCTAAGTGGTTATCTGGAAACAAAGGTACATACCATTCTCACGCTTTTCAGCACATGAATTATCCGGATTTATGAGAACCGGAATTTGTGAAAAGTGAGGAAATGCCATCAGTTGTCAGTTGTGTGTTTAGGAACGAGAGTCGATTGAAACGAAACATGTTGAATTGGATGTAAAAGAAAAAAAGAAGCAACATTTGATTGAGAAATTCCTCAAATTATCTTACCATATTGTTAAGAATTAGGCATACATCATACCTCCATAGATAAATTACGAAATGCATAAATTAAACATGTATAAAGATAAAGTTTTGTTAATTAAACTAATGAACATGTGAAACTTACATACGTCTTAATTTACATAATGTTTTTTAAAATTGTCCTTTTTCTCTAAAGAGTGATCTCAAAATAATGCCATTTATCCAATACAGCAGCAATGGAATTTAATTGGTTGCTTAGCCAGGCAAGCTTTGACGATTTGCATTCCATTCGGGCTTATCCCTAATAGGATTTTCTTGACTAACCTATTGGAAAATGTACTTTGCAAAAGAACGAAATTTCATTTGGAGGAATGCTTGTTCTAATCAGAAACCAGGTGATAAGCATACCCCACAGTACTTAGCAAAATCGAGCACTTAGAAGGAAAGACCTGAAATGAAGCTATTCCCGATCAAGCTGATGTAACAAAATAAAATCTGGATGAAGTGGCTGTAGTTTCTTACGTTCCTCTCTATAACTAAATGAAAACAATTATGACAACTGAATGAAAAGTTTGCAAACAAAATGTGCTTGCTTCACTTGAATCTCACTGATAAGACTGGTGCATCACGTTTTATACCTACACATCCATGCCAAACTGACCCCAACACAGTACAAATGCACTAAATCCAAAACGTACACATGAATCTCATGTAACAGATAAAGGGGATTCCTATCACTGGGCAGCAAGGACAAAGCTAGAGACAGAGGGGCTTATTTACAAGTCCAGTGTACCACTGGAACATCACTTCCTTTGATGGTCTGGCAGTGCACACTGCAGACCCATATCTATGAAGCCACGGAAAGCCACCTTGCGTTGCTTTTAATGGCCTCGCGTATTTGGTGGAAGGCAATGCAGCACAAGTTACTGCGTTGCCTCGCACTGACTCAGGGAGGCGTGCCATGGGCGATACAGTGAGTGTTACCACTCAATGCCCATGGTTTTTGACACATGCCCAGATTTAAAACATAGCGTACATCTGGGAATGCGTCAGAACCTCCCTGGGGTGGCGTAATAGATGTTTTTGTGAAGGAAGGTATGTCTTCCTGCGCAAAGAAACCTGATTTCAATGCAGACACCCTTGAGCCATGGTGCAAGGGGGCCTGAGTTGGCGCCAGGCAGTGATATGTGCACCTGTGCAGGGTAAGATGACATGAATATGCCGTATCTGATAGATGCGTCACATTCCTGACCTTTTCTTTTGATGTAGGGCCGTGCAGCAAAGTGACGTGCAGCGCTACCACGCAAACTGCTGTAAATGAGGCCCAAGGTTTTTCAATATTGCCTGAGGCAGTGCAATGGACTATCATTCATTTGCCACAATTGCCTGTAAAATGTGAATTCTGCTATTGTTTTATATCTCTGTGGTGTTACCAAACTTCCAAGGTTGTATGTCAGTGTACAAACATATCAAACTACAAAACTATAATACTATAATGGCCACAATATTGATTAGCAAAATATCATGAAGGTTAGTGTATGTAAGTTACTATAGATAGGCTATCCTTAACTCCACATTTATGTACCTTGTAGATATGCATGGCATATTCATATTTACATATAAGTGATTAATTATAGTAAACCTGTGCTTCCCTTTATACTTACCTTCATGCTATTTTGATAATCAATATTATGGCCGCAAAAAAATTGTAGTTCGATATTTAAAAACTTGGTATTCTCATGGATAATTATTTCTGAAGACTCTGAAGTATTGAAAGATGGTATGCTAGAAGCAAACTACAGAAATGAATAAACTAAATAGGTCCCTCCTTTCCTTCTGTTGTGCGTTTATGCTCGGTAGTTTTTACATTTCTAATGTACCAGGTCTCTGCTTTGCTGCTTCTACCTAATGTTATGTTATGAGTACTTTTAGAGGGTAAGACTCACCTAGGGGGAGTGGGAGTATCCTGGCGCTGAAAAGTGTTGTTGACTAACTTTGTCTAAGGAGCCAAGTCTTCAGTTTCTTGCAGAATTCAAGGACTGAGGAGGCAGCACTGATGTATGGGGTGGCCATTTCAGGATGTAGGAGTGAGCTAAGGGAACTCCTGACTGCCACCTGTGGCTATGCATATGTGGAGGATGAATGCGAGTAAGATAATAGCCATACAGAGGTTTCTGGTTGGGTTGTGGAAATGTATGAATCTGTTGAGGTATGAGGGGCCTAGATATTGCTGGGTTCTTTATATGTGTATGAGGAGTCTGAACAATGCATGTTTATGAATGGGAGCCAGTTTTATGAATTTGAGCCAGTGGATGTCTCTAAGGTGTCGTGTATGCTGGGTTGGAACCTGAGTGTGATTCTTGCAGCTGCATTTTGTATGGTCTGAAGTCTTCTGGTCAGTTGCTGATGGCACAATGCCTTGATAGATAGTCAGACTCTTGAGGCGGAAGCCGGGAGTCAGGGAGGAATTTGTTTTAACTTTTAATCTGTTGATACACGGATATTGATTACTAAATCTGTGTTACTTGTGTGAATTTTTAAAAAAACTACTCATAGCACGGCACGATCTCTGTGCACTTTTAAAATCCCCCTCAATTTCCCCTACCTCTACTACTACGTGGCCGATTTTGGGTCACTAGGGACGTGGGTTAAGGATCTCGAGAGCTCTGATACAGGTGCCATCTTGAGCGTAATCACAGTCGGCGGACTAGTGGTGAGGGCGATTTGGGCCACCCACTATAACATGCCCTCCCTAAATCATACGTGCAGCGGACAAGCGCAGCGGGCGCGTTAATGGCGCGCCGGAGGAGCGCCAGAGGTAAGCCCGTCTGTGCCCGTCCGCGCCAGACCGGCCCTAGGGCCTAGTACTATGACCCCCACACCCTCTACCCTACTAGAGTATTCCAGGGACTCCCTGCTCCAACTGAGACAGCCCAGTTTACCCCTATGTCTACATTCACTCACACCTGATGGCCCTTACAATCATTGCCTTCACTGCCCATATGTGTTTTCTATCCATGAGTTACATCGCCCACACCACACCATCTTTAACATGGCACTGCTAAATTGCAGATCCCTGCCGAAACATGCACTGGAAATTAACATACTTCTTGAAGAACACAAACTGGAGATACTGTTTCTAACAGAGACATGGCTATCTCCAGATTCTGACCCTGACATTGTCCTAGCTCTGCCCTCAGGTTTTCTCATTCAACATCTTGATCGGAGCCAGGGAAAAGGGGGTGGGATAGCGATAATACATAAGGAGCATCTCTCCTGCCGAGTTCACAGCAGTCCTATACAAGACTGCGAAAACGCATTCTTCACCATTCAAGTTTCCCCTTGTAAATCGCTTTCTGGACTCCTAATCTATCGCCCCCCAGGGGCTGTTGGACAGTTCTGCAGCTCACTCACGGAAACATCACTGACCTTGGTCAGCACTCTCCCTAATTTTATGATTTTAGGGGACTTAAATATCCATTTCGATAATAAAGAAGATAGCCGAGCTACTGAACTGTCACTGGACTTAGCAACATCACAGCTTTTTCTGGGAAACGATCAACCCACGCACTCCATGGGGCACCATTTGGACCCCATCTTCTCCAATATCACAGATTTTAAAGTGCACGCACCAATCCCACTCCCATGGTCAGATCACTCTCTTATCCTGTTTAATTGGCGGTTCCCGACCACAAACCATCATAGACTAGCTCCCTGTAAGCTCATACGCCCATGGTCAAAATTGAACACAGATAACTGGAAGCATACTCTGGAATCTTCCCCTCCTACATTCGGAGCAGACCCCACTGAAGCGGATACCATGTTCACTACATGGATTGAAAACTCCTTGGACGCAGTCCTCCCCAAAAAACTCACCCCCAATTCACGCGAAAAAGCCACCTCGCCTTGGTTCACTAAGGAGGTTCGTCTCCTAAAAAAACTTTGCAAGAAGGCCGAAAGGGCATGGAGGAAGGATTATGACCCCGGTAGGAAACAGGACTATAAACTTACGATATTAAACTATAAAAAGGCATTGAAACAGGCGCAATCTGCCTTCTTCGCAGAAAAAATTAAATCCTCTACAAATTCATCAAGAGAAACCTTTCAAATAGTGAAAAAACTTTTAAAAGTCCCCGACCCCCCCTGTCCGATAGCCCCCTCGGTCAATCGTTGTAATGAGCTTGCCGAGTTCTTCGACCAGAAGATCCAAAAATGTTTGAAGCATCTTCCCTCTGATAGCCGGACTGATCCATTGGAGCCTCCCTCATTAGTAACACAGCAAGCTGAGCATAGATTAGATAGGTTTGGCCCCATCACAACCGAAACCCTTTCTCCTATCTTTCAGTCAATCAAAAGCAGCTCCCCGATTGATCCAGCCCCACTACATATTCTAAAATCAGTTGCACCTTATATTCTGGCCCCCATAGCAAACTTGATTAACATCTCTCTGTCACAGGGGATCGTACCCCCGAGTTGGAAGATGGCAGTAGTCAAAGCCCTCCTAATAAAAAACAATCTTGACCCCACGGAACTGAATAATTTTCGGCCTATCTCTCTTCTGCCAGGTATTAGCAAAATGGCAGAGAAATTCATCAATCGTCAGCTATTGGACTACCTGGAAGCAAGCGACCTACTTAAACCTTCACAAACGATATTCCAACCTGGCCAGGGTACGGAGACTGCAATGATGGCAGTGGTTGAAGAGGCTAGGAAGATCATTGATGCAGGGGTATCAGTGGCAGTGATCCTCCTGGACCTGAGCGCAGCCTTCGACACCGTCAATCATCTTACGCTGCTTCAGCGATTGAGAGATTTGGGCATTTCAGGACTTGCTTTATCATGGCTTAAGTCTTTCCTGTACAATCGGTCATTTCAGGTGGCAGAGGGCAATTTTAGTTCCAACACAACGCCACTTCTTTGTGGTGTCCCCCAGGGCTCTTCCCTGAGCCCTACACTTTTTAAAGTGTACATGTCCCCACTTGAAAAATCGTCACCCCCTACGGTATCAAGCTACTGACATATGCTGATGCTACCCAGCTTGTGGTATCATTAAGCCAACAGGAACATCCCTTCACCGATCTGAATTCCTGTCTGAGGGATATAGCCAGTTGGATGGGCAGGTCCAATCTTAAGCTCAACAGCGATAAGACGGAGATCCTGGTTATGGGCAATCAGTCACATTTCCGTCCTGAGACGCTGTGGCCTCCAAGTATGGGCTCACCTCCAACCCCAAAGTCCGACATCAAAAGCCTTGGGATCTGGCTGGATCAAGGCCTAACACTTAATACTCAAGCCAGGAAAACAGCCGGGGCCTGCTTCGGCCTCCTTCGCACCGCGCGAAAAATTCTCCCGCTGTTGCCTTCACAGTCCAGAAAGCTCCTGATTCAGGGCCTTATACTGTCCAGACTGGACTACGGAAATGCACTTTATCTTGGCGCCCCAAAGAAAGTGACAGCCAAATTGCAGGTTGTACAAAATACTGTTGCGCGGATTCTTACGGGCACCAACAACCGCTGCTCAGCTAAGCCGGCCCTCAGGTCACTGCTCTGGTTGCCAATACTCGAAAGGATACACTTCAAGGCCTTGTGTATCACCCATAAAATCCAGTATGGCAAAGCCCCTCCTATCCTAAAAGACTTAATCACCCCACACAAAACTAGTAGAACCCTTCGCTCCACACGGCTTCACCTGACGACAACACCCAGGATCAAGAGGGCCCGATCAGGAGGACGCCTGTTTTCGTACAACGCCTCCAGACTCTGGAATGCACTTCCACTGGACATTCGGTCCCAGCCCAATCTTCTTTCCTTTCGCAGGCTTCTGAAGACCTGGCTGTTCCCCTAAACTCCACTCACCTGTTCCTACCTACTCTATCATTAGCGCTGGGACGCTAACGGGCAGCCATGTGCTCTAGAAATCTACAAACATAAACATAAAATTAAACATACTTCACCTCTATCTGTTAACCCAGTCTCTCCTCTGTCGCCTACCTCCATTCATCCTGCTGTGAGAGGTTTGTGCTATTCAAAATACAGAACTTACAACCCGATTCATCAAGCGAAATTGCGCTCGCAAAGGGCCAGATTCTGAGAATCTGGCCCTTTGCGAGTGCAATTTTTGCATTTGGGATTCATCATCCCAAATGCAAAAATCGCTATTAGCGAAATCGCATATTTGCGAGGAATTGGATTTAAGGAATCTCTAATAGAGATTCCTTAAATGCAATTCATCAACCAATTTGAAATTGCGAATTCGCAATATTTGGTCGTAATTTACCACGAAGTCTGACTTCGTGGTAAATTGCGAAAAAAGAGTAAAAAGCACTTCATTGCATTTTTTTCTTTTGCATGTTACACACACACATGTCCATGTCCTTTGGACATGTGTGTGCGCAACTCCTGTTTAAATTTGCATTTAAGGGGTGCTACAGGGTGTCCTTTGGACACCCCTGGCACCCTTTAAATCGCTATCTTATTTGCGATTAGCAAATTGCTAATCACAAATAATGAATACTCCCCATTCATTCCGATAGGCCTTTTGGCCCATAGGAATGAATGGGGAGTTATTCCTTATTTGCGATTAGCAATTTGCGAATCGCAAATAAGGAATGTGTAGGAATCGCATTTTATTTTGCGATTCCTACATGAATCCCGTTTTGCGAGTCTGTAATAGCGATTCCCTATGAATCGCTATTAAAGACTCACAAAACGGGTCTTTGATGAATCTGGCTGTTAAATACATACATCTTAATTTGTTTGCTTCTCCTGTGTCTCCTCACTCGATCTATCCTTGCTGGTGCGCATACTAAATATTCGAGTCAGAATATCATGAGTACTGAATATCGAGAACAAAATATAAAAACACAAAATATTGGCAGGTAAGCCTAGAATTTCTATCCCTAACTCCACATGTATGTATCTATGCAGTATATGTATTTTCAAGGTACACAGACATGAAGTTAGAAATAGTAAATCTATACTTCCCTTTATGCACTTACCTTTCAATATTTTGTTCCTCGATTTCTTAAACCACAATGTTCTTCATGTTGATATTTAGTAGTACAATAATTTAGTTACCATCCCTCTCTCTTTTCGCAACTTCACCGTTAGTGCTATGTAAAATCCTTCTCTTCTTTTTTATCCTATTTTCATGGTTGTATTTCCTACTTATTCTCTGTGTTCTTTTCCCACTTTATACATCTTTAGTCTTTTCGTTCTCCTGCTCCCTATCAGGGTTTCAAAGGACTCTAAAAGTTAAAATAAATATATATGTTGGAACTATAAAAAGCTCTGAACGTGGGACATGATCTAGCTGGCAATGCAGTAGGATGCACGCTGAAGGAGCTCTAGCCAGCCGCTGCTAATTAAAGCAATTTAAGCGGAGCTGGGAGCTCACCGACACAAAACCTAGGGGTGTCTTGAGAACAGCTGATGTGGGGCTTGTATTGCGGAGCCGGCGAGGCGGTCTGAAGTGACAGCAGAGTAGAAAACGCTGCAGCCCAGCGGCCTACAGGTTGGGGCTCCTGCCATTATGCAACATCTGGAGCAGAGGTCTCCCGGTGTATGATAGGATCTGCTTCTGTCCACGCAGACATCCCCAGGCCGTATACCGCCATTGGGCAGATAGCGGATCAGCAGGGGCTCCTGCCCCAGAGAGAGGGGCCAGTGACCTTTATCTGGATGGTGGTCTCCCCGGAATTGGTAGGTATCGGCGATGTCTGGCACCGGGTAGGAGACGGCAGAGAAGAGGCAGCTGGTGAGTGGCACCTTTGCGGAGCAGGGGCCTGCTGCAAGGTGGTGCTGCATTAAAGGACGCCGCCATTCACTCGCCTGCTGGTTGGAGTGTATGCCATCTTGTAGCGGCAGGACCCGGGACCCCCTGGCTTGCAGCTGGGGCAGTCCCTTGGTGCTCCAGGACCCCACGGTCCCCCGCAGCATCGAAGCGGATGGCGGAGCGGTGGGGGCATCTGCCACCATGGGAAGATCACAAGCGACCATCCTGGAGAGGGCGCCTGGCCTGGGGGCTGAATCTAGGGCGCCATTTTCTATGCATCTCGCTGGGGATGGCCACTGGCGCAAGACAACACGGTCTGTCCTCCACGGCCCGGTGGGGCTATCATCTATGCTGATCTACATTGGTTTTAGAACAGAGCCACCCAATAATCCCACCGGGACTGGGTAATATCAATAATATAAGCTAAATGTCCAGGCAGGAATCATTAACAGTATATACTTCACAATTATCTGTGTCACTTCTATGATCACTCAACTAAACATAGCAACCAGAGGGCTTCAGAAGGCACAATCAAAATTTGTATCAAAAATATATTATATTTATTTTTTGATCTTCAATGCATGAATAGCTTGTTTTCTTGACAATAAAGATCTGGCAACGAAAAACTACCAAAGCATTGGATACAATAAAGGATCCACATGCAAGTCAATTTTTACGCAGTCAAATTCACAAATTATATTTAAAGTGAATTGTACAGTGTATTGCGTAAAAGGTGTTAGGCGTCGACGTTTCGGTCCTTGCTAGTCAGACAGATCCGTAGGACCATCTTCAGGACAGAAAAGTTGCACAGAAGTATCTAATACAAACATAATAACATAAATGTACATGAAACCCTAGGGTAAAAGGAGACCAATATACAGCTCAACACAAAGAGTCAATAAAGTGACAATAAACAAGTGATGCAAGCATGATCAAATCCATGCAAAATGCCAAATGCCCAGTGAAATACCAAGTGAAGAACGCAAAATGCCAAGTGAAAGGATCTATAAATACACATGCACAGGCGGCCAGAAATACCGACCACGTGGCAATTCCAATGCATTACATCAGAAATAGACTCCATTCTCCACGAATCCGTAGGAGCAAAAACCATGCATCCAGAGAGGTGTAATAATTATTTGGCTAGGAGCGTGATTAAATTACTTATACAACTTAAAACACTCGAATGTGTGCAGTGCTAGCAGTGATCTAATAGATTATTTGAGCATTACTCACGATAAACAAACGCCAACCAGGTCGTTCTACAATTAAACACAAAGTCAGGTCAGATCAACTTCCAAGTATAAAAACAAGACACCCCTTCGTAGTGCACCCGAAAATGAAAAGCCAACTTACAGTCTGGAAGCCACCAAATGATCTAAAAGACACAATATATCGCGATTAAAAACTGGACAGCAATGACAAAATGTCCGTATGGGGGAACAGTCGCTCAAAGCAAAAAGCTTACTTAAGCGGCAGCAAAACGCCGGCTCAATAGAGTCCGTGGTTAATCCCCGTGAGCAATCGCGGCATCAATCCACTTCCGCATACAGCGTAGTTAAGACATTGTAGCGTGATGACTTCACCATGACGGAAAGACTGGTGGCCATCTTAGAATGGTTAAACGCCGGTATCTTTATCATCTAAAGACGCATGCATCTCCAGCGCAATCAAATTCAAAACACATAAACCGGACATAAATCAAAAAACACAGGAAAACCATCGGCAATTGGACTACATCAAGAACATACAGTGAATGAGGGAATCAATAATACTAGTTGTAACACACAGCCGTGTGTAACAACTCAGAATCACAGCAAAGCAGCAGCCAGCCAATAATATATCATGTATATCAAAGAGAGGCAATCAAACAAGGGTAGCCAGTGTGTGCCATTCAATAAGGGTATTAAGCCCATTTTCTACAGTATCACAGAACCAAATCAGTTTATTCTCTCTTTGGGCTAGTAATTTCTCCACATTTGGTCTTCTCCTTGTACCCTTTACAGACTCAATCACAAACCATTTCATATCAGAGGGGGCGTGTGACATGTTGTTATAATGCTCCACAAGTGACGCGGTGTTAATTTTGCATCTGATACGGGATTGATGTTGTGTGATCCGTTTCCTTATTTCTTGTGTTGTTTTACCTATGTAATTGAGGGCAGAAGGGCATTGAATGCAGTAGACCACGTTTTTGGTCATACAATTAGAATGGTGTTTCAGCGTCATATGTCTCCCGTTAATACAGCAGGTTTTGGTTACCTGTGTGGTTGCACAAGCTGTACATCCACCACAAGGGAAGTGTCCGACAATAGGAGCAAGGCCCCACAGGCTTGTTAGAGTGCTGATCTTAGGTTCAGCGTAGGCTTTAACCAGATGATCACGAAGATTTTTTCCTCTCTTAAATGCAAATGCGCTTACAACAGTTTTAGAACAGAGCCACCCAATAATCCCACCGGGACTGGGTAATATCAATAATATAAGCTAAAGTTCCAGGCAGGAATCATTAACGGTATATACTTCACAATTATCTGTGTCACATCTATGATCACTCAATTAGACATAGCAACCAGAGGGCTTCAGAAGGAACAATCAAAATTTGTATCAAAAATATATTATATTTATTTTTTGATTTTCAATGCATGAATAGCTTGTTTTCTTGACAATAAACATCTGGCAACGAAAAACTACCAAAGCATATGAAACAAATAATATGGCAGTACACAAACACCTTCAGCATATAATGTAGATTCAATAAAGGAACCACATGCAAGTCAATTGTTACGCAGTCAAATTCACAAATTATATTTAAAGTGAATTGTACAGTGTATTGCATAAAAGGTGTTAGGCGTCGACGTTTCGGTCCTTGCTGGTCAGACAGATCCGTATGCTATCTTCAGGACAGAAAAGTTGCACAGAAGTATCTAATACAAACATAATAACATAAATGTACATGAAACCCTAGGGTACAAGGAGACCAATATACAGCTCAACACAAAGAGTCAATAAAGTGACAATAAACAAGTGATGCAAGCATGATCAAATCCATGCAAAATGCCAAATGCCCAGTGAAATACCAAGTGAAGAACGCAAAATGCCAAGTGAAAGGATCTATATATACAGATGCACAGGCGGCCAGAAATACCGACCACGTGACAATTCTGTCTGCAAGGTCCCTTTATAAAAGTGTTTTTTCTCTATGTTGGAGTGTATATGTCAGCTCACATATATATAATAATCTGTTGTGCGTTTTGACTGTTCTGCACTATATATATTTTTATGTACAATTGTTTGTGTTTAATCATTTAAATGTCTGAACTTGAAACTATCACTTACACTGACGACTACATTAAGACAATTGCAGGAGGACATTCTCTTTTAGGTCCCCAATTGAGCACAGGTGGTCTTATCTCCCCACAAAGTACATTACATAACAATTTGGAAAGATTGCACAAAAAATTGATTCAAACTGAATTGCATGCAAAATATCTAAGAGATTGCCTTGCTAATAATATCATTCCTATAGGTCTACAAGTACGTAATATAGCTTGTATTTTTGTAGGAGACGGGGAATATAAGACCGGATTTAGCTTTGTATCCAATAAATGTTCTAGAAGTTGGATGGTGCTAAGCATAGAGACAGCTCTACGTCTTATTGATAAACTTAAGGCAGAAATTGCCGATTTGGAAAAACAAATACGTGAAGATCCAGCGGTTACAGATGCGAATGACTTCTTAAGCAAACTTGACCTTACTATAGCTGAGTTTCAACGTAATAACATCTTGAAAAAAACTGAAAAATTACAAAAAGATCTAATAAATTATAGCCGTGAACGCACCTATCCTTACTTGAAAAAAGATTTCTTTCAACAAACAGGGAATCAAGGGAATGCGGTACCTAAACACACCACATTTTCAGACTCAGGCTCTTCTAGCTCCGATGATAATTTGAATAGAGCGACTTCCTCATATAGGTCTAATAGAGGAGCCAATTCTACACCTTTTTTAGGAAGCGGTCAATCGCCACACAGGGGACGATCCCGGAACCCAAGATGTGGCTGGTTCCGGAATCACTACACTCCGGGATTCAGACAGACACGCAACAATTATTACGAGTGGTAGCAACACAACCTACAGACACTATAGGTGCTCTTACCATCAACCACTCCAATATGGAAGTTGTACCAATCTTTAACCTGTCTTCTTACCAACTTAGTTCCAGGGAAGTTGAAGTTCTTAGCCATGGGTTATCATTTGTCCCTATCAATAGAAATGATCTCTTTTCTATTCTGGGTGAGACACACAGATTCTTTAGAACCTTGAGGTTAAAACATTTCTTTCATAAAACATCTACTAGTAAGCCTACGAATATCAGTGGCTTGAAATGTCCTTCAACATTCTTTCCAGCCAACAACCTGATCCCTAAGGAAATGATCACATTCGAAAATGTGGTATTGACCGAAATTGAGCAACTCTTTCAAAATAGAAAGTTCGCTAGGTTCAACCTTTCTAAGGATGACATGTCCATCATCAAAACGTTAGCTGAGTGGAATGATTTGGTGGTCAAGCCCACCGACAAAGGTGGAGGGATTATCCTACAGGATAAAACTTTATACAATCAGGAGGCCCTTAGACAACTTGGTGATTCTGAACATTACAAAAAGCTTTCCTGTGATCCAACTTCAAGGATCCGAAAACTTATCTTGACTCTTACCACCAAAGGCCATGACGGACTATGGCTCAGCAAAAAAGAATTCGAATATCTCAATAAAGATGACTTTAGTATTCCAGCGTTCTATACGCTGCCAAAGACCCATAAGAATAGCCAACAGCCACCGGGAAGACCTATAGTGGCTGGTTGCCAGTCGGTTCTGCAACCACTGGCAGAATACGTCGACTATTTCTTAAAACCTTTTGTTCCCAAAACTAGGTAATTTACTCAAGATAGTAGAGATGTAATTGTAAAACTTGAAGGTGTCCATTTTAGCCCAACATACAACATCTTGGCTACAATGGACATCGAAAGTCTCTACACTAATATACATCAAGCTGAAGCCTTACAAATGATTTACAACACGCTAGAGATCGTATACGGCCCCATCAAGTCCCCACATGGTTTATCACGGAATGTGCAAAGATTGCCTTAGAAGAAAACTATTTTCTTTTTAACAATGACTTCTTTGTACAACTCAAAGGTGTGCAATGGGGGCAGTTTTTGCCCCCACAGTAGCGAATCTGTTTGTGGCAGAGTTTGAAGAAAAAGTAATTTACAATAACAATCCTTTTCTGTCGAACCTTTTTAAATATTTAAGGTACATCAATGATGTATGTATAGTCTGGGAGGGCACACAAGAAAAACTGGAAGACTTCCATCTATGGCTCAATACAAAATATGTGAATTTACAATTCACTTTGGAAAGCAGCTCAGAGGTCATCAACTTTCTAGATCTTAACATCATACATGTCGAAGGGGTACTGGCCGTGAGTTTGTATACAAAGCCCACGGCGAGGAATACCCTATTAAAATACAATAGCCACCACCCCCGTAACTTAAGGGATAATCTCCCTTTTGGTCAGTTTCTGCGTATTCGGAGGAATTGTACCAGAAGGGAGGATTATTTCAGAGAGGCAAAAATACTACAGGAGAAACTTGAGATGCGCTCATATCCTTACCGGCTGGTAAAACATGCTATGAAGCGTGCTTGGTTCTATGACCGACAGGCCCTACTGCAAAAAAATCAGTCTGCTATTTCTAACACTAATACATTGCCTACTACATGTGTCCTGACGTTTGGCACAGAATCTACGGAAATCACTAAAATCATCAGACGCAATTGGCATCTGATTAAGAAGGTTGAACCACAATTAGCCATCCCAAGATTTGCATTTAAGAGAGGAAAAAATCTTCGTGATTATCTGGTTAAAGCCTACGCTGAACCTAAGATCAGTACTCTAACAAGCCTGTGGGGCCTTGCTCCTATTGTCGGACACTTCCCTTGTGGTGGATGTACAGCTTGTGCAACCACACAGGTAACCAAAACCTGCTGTATTAACGGGAGACATATGACGCTGAAACACCATTCTAATTGTATGACCAAAAACGTGGTCTACTGCATTCAATGCCCTTGTGCCCTCAATTACATAGGTAAAACAACACAAGAAATAAGGAAACGGATCACACAACATCAATCCTGTATCAGATGCAAAATTAACACCGCGTCACTCGTGGAGCATTATAACAACATGTCACACGCCCCCTCTGATATGAAATGGTTTGTGATTGAGTCTGTAAAGGGTACAAGGAGAAGACCAAATGTGGAGAAATTACTAGCCCAAAGAGAGAATAAACTGATTTGGTTATGTGATACTGTAGAAAATGGGCTTAATACCCTTATTGAATGGCACACACTGGCTACCCTTGTTTGATTGCCTCTCTTTGATATACATAATATATTATCGGCTGGCTGCTGCTTTGCTGTGATTCTGAATTGTTACACACGGCTGTGTGTTACAACTAGTATTATTGATTCCTTCATTCACTGTATGTTCTTGATGTAGTCCAATTGCCGATGGTTTTCCTGTGTTTTTTAATTTATATCCGGTTTATGTGTTTTGAATTTGATTGCGCTGGAGATGCATGCGTCTCTAGATTATAAAGATACCGGCGTTTAACCATTCTAAGATGGCCACCAGTCTTTCCGTCATGGTGATGTCATCACGCTACAAAGTCTTAACTACGCTGTATGCGGAAGTGGATTGATGCTGCGATTGCTCACGGGGATCAACCACAGACTCTATTGAGCCGGCGTTTTGCTGCCGCTTAAGTAAGCTTTTTGCTTTGAGCGACTGTTCCCCCATACGGACATTTTGTCATTGCTGTCCAGTTTTTAATCGCGATATATTGTGTCTTTTAGATCATTTGGTGGCTTCCAGACTGTAAGTTGGCTTTTCATTTTCGGGTGCACTACGAAGGGGTGTCTTGTTTTTATACTTGGAAGTTGATCTGACCTGACTTTGTGTTTAATTGTAGAACGACCTGGTTGGCGTTTGTTTATCGTGAGTAATGCTCAAATAATCTATTAGATCACTGCTAGCACTGCACACATTCGAGTGTTTTAAGTTGTATAAGTAATTTAATCACGCTCCTAGCCAAATAATTATTACACCTCTCTGGATGCATGGTTTTTGCTCATACGGATTCGTGGAGAATGGAGTCTATTTCTGATGTAGTGCATTGGAATTGTCACGTGGTCGGTATTTCTGGCCGCCTGTGCATGTGTATTTATAGATCCTTTCACTTGGCATTTTGCGTTCTTCACTTGGTATTTCACTGGGCATTTGGCATTTTGCATGGATTTGATCATGCTTGCATCACTTGTTTATTGTCACTTTATTGACTCTTTGTGTTGAGCTGTATATTGGTCTCCTTGTACCCTAGGGTTTCATGTACAT
Source organism: Lissotriton vulgaris (assembly GCF_964263255.1). NCBI lineage: Eukaryota > Metazoa > Chordata > Amphibia > Caudata > Salamandridae > Lissotriton > Lissotriton vulgaris. The sequence goes on from NW_028249189.1 coordinate 173,822, forward strand.
TTATGTTATTATGTTTGTATTAGATACTTCTGTGCAACTTTTCTGTCCTGAAGATGGTCCTACGGATCTGTCTGACTAGCAAGGACCGAAACGTCGACGCCTAACACCTTTTATGCAATACACTGTACAATTCACTTTAAATATAATTTGTGAATTTGACTGCGTAAAAATTGACTTGCATGTGGTTCCTTTATTGTATCCACATTATATGCTGAAGGTGTTTGTGTACTACCATTTTATTTGTTACATATGCTTTGGTAGTTTTTCATTGCCAGATGTTTATTGTCAAGAAAACAAGCTATTCATGCATTGAAAATCAAAAAATAAATATAATATATTTTTGATACAAATTTTGATTGTTCCTTCTGAAGCCCTCTGGTTACTATGTCTAATTGAGTGATCATAGATGTGACACTGATAATTGTGAAGTATATACCGTTAATGATTCCTGCCTGGACATTTAGCTTATATTATGGATCTACATTGGTGGCACTCGGACACCGGCAGCAGACAACGGGGAAGATCCCGCTAGTGAATGCAGGACTTTTGCTTCTGGGAGCCTGCTGTAAAGGTGGCCGCCATTTTGCCTGGGACAACCTTTGAGTAGCCAACACAGGGGTAGCTTGCAGCCTTGGAAAGATGCTGTGGACTTTGTGGGAGTTGCCAGGAGTGGGTGCCCCCATTGTCCTACATAGTGCTACACCCCCCATGCGATTGGGTTCCACTCGCGGATTTTGCGAATTTTCGGTAAATTCGCGATCCGCGAACTCCCGCGAATTTACCGAGAATTCGCAAATCCGCGAGCGGCGGATCCGGGGGCAAAAGTTGAAGCCTGGCCTGTTGTAACTATTTTATGATGGCGCCGGCAAGCTGCCAGCGCCATCCTAAAATAGTTACTAAGTTAGCTTCAACCGGAAGCTCTAATAGATAAAATAAAGCAGGTGCTCGATTTTATCTATTAGAGCTTCCTGTTGAAGCTAATTTAGTAACTATTTTAGGATGGCGCTGGCAGCTTGCCGGCGCCATCGTAAAATAGTTACAACAGGCCAGGCTGGTGTGCTTTCTTTTCCCAAATGTACCGTGGAAAATCAGCTGTGATGCTGGATAGAGGCTTTGGCATCCTTGACTTTAACGAGCCCAATACCCGTGCTGTTCTTGTGACCAGGGGCTTCTTTCTCTTCATCTGCTGAACTGATCTTTCTCTGACCTTTTATGCACACAAGAGGCATGTGAACTCGCATGGAAGCCCCGCACGTTTTGCCCCGCCCACACACTCGCGGTTTGCACCGTCTTCCCGCCATTCACCCACTATGATGGACAGCTCACTCAAGGGACCCCTGCGCCCTTCGGGGCGATTGCATAGTAACACACACATGGTCGCTCGAACTAGTTGATGCTCAAATTCAGTGACTCATTCATTAGCCCAAAAACAATCGTGAGCGTCGTCCAGGCTGGACAGGTGTGCCTTCTTCCCAACTCTACCGTGGAAAATCAGCTGTGATGCTGTATAGAGGCCTTTGCATCCTTGACTTTCACGAGCACAATACCAGTGCTGTTCTTGTGACCAGGGGCTTCTTTCTCTTCATCTGCTGAACTGATCTTTCTCTGACCTTTTATGCACACAAGAGGCATGTGCACTCGCATGGAAGCCCCGCCTCAAATCCGCGGATCCGCAAATCCGCAAAATCCGCGGATTTTGCGGATCCACGATCCGCAAATCCGCAAAATCCGCGGATCGTGGATCCACAAAATCCGCCCATGCTTAATAGAGTCTCACCTGACTCTTTAGACCTGGTGCGGGACGGGCAGGGAGCCCGAAGATGCGCCATCACAGTAAATTGGAGGAGGCACCTTGTCTGACTGCCAGGCTGTTGGGCACCTGCAGCTTGGACATTAGGCACGGGGGATGTGGAGAAGTGTGGCTCACTGGTTAGAAGCGTCAGACCCTGAAGCAGAGGTCAACCCGGGACCAGGGTTCAATTCCCGACGCGGCAGGGTCTTGGGTCAATGTCCGCGGACTTGATAATTCTCGCCTAGGTGCCTATGCTAACCATGGGTCCCACTCTGCAACTCTGGGCAATAGCTTGCTTAATCTCCACAAGGCCCTATCAGCCCTGGGGATGCCTGGCTTCACCTTGGGGGTGCCCTCTCACGGGGAAAGCCAGGACGGGTTCCCCAGCGGTATACAGCACCAGGATGCCCCGAGTGATGGAGTAACAGTGTATACATACATTTACATTTACCATTTGCCTGCTTAGCTGCGCCCCCACGCTTGTATCCTGCATCCTGCTGCATTACGAGGCCTATACGCTCTACACCTGCCACGGGCCTGGACTGAGGTACTGACAGTGCACAATTGGTTAGAGGGGGCAGTTGCGGACTGGCAGCCTTGGGTGGGGATGGACTGATGCTTATGACCCCTAGCCCTGAGGCCACTGCCCCCTGCTTGAACACTGGAGTAGCTGCAGGCGACCCCCTACCAATCCTGACTATACGTTTCTTGGTCTCCCCTGACCTGTGTGCCAGCATGCTTCTTGAAGGGGCAGGGATCCTGAGGCAGCTCACATTTATTTCTTGACGTTGCTGTGGGGCAAGAACACTTAGCACTCAGGAAAAATTCTTGTGAAGTCATACAGCCATCCATTGACTCCTACAGTTGGTGCTGGTGACAGACGTGCAACATTAGGAGATGACACGCACTAAGGTGGGGAAGGATTTGGCGGCGGCCCTCAAGGACACCCCTTTGGCTGCTATGTGGGGTAAGGCAGGCACATCAGCCCCTACGGAGGTGGCTTCGCAGACTGGAGAGGACTCATCACCGGTCTTGCAGGCCTTTATGACCACATTTATGTCAGAGCTCAAGACTGAAATAGCCTCTTTGCGCACTGAAGTCCACTCCTTGTCCGGGAGCTTAGAAAGGAGGCCACAGACTAGGGTGACCGTGTAGACGGGCTGGAAAAAAATGTAGAGGCTCGGACCGAGGACCAGGAACAACTCTGGCAGCGCCTGGCCACCCTGAAGAAACAACACATAGAGTTGCCCTTGAAGCAGAAGGACCTTGAAAATCGGAGTCGTTGGAACAACATCCGCATCCGGGGGGTGCCACTTGGGGCAGAGGGAAAGGACATCATGACTTACGTGGCTCAGCTTCTGCATGAGGTCTGGGGGGATCAAGATGCATCTCTGCCGGCCCTGGACAGGGCTCATTGGGTCTCTGGCCCTGCGGGCAGACCGGGCGTTCTCCCAGACATCTTAACTAGCGTTCATTTCTTTAGACAAAAGGAAGCTATACTCAGACCAGCGCGCGCCAAACCAGATCTCGCCTACGGCCAATACAACAACGAGATTTTTTGAGACCTCACGCCCAACACCCTACATCGACGTCAAGACTTTAAACCCATGAGAGACAAATTGCGAAGCATGTGCGTCTCCTACCAGTGGGGCCACCAGTTTGCCATCATCTTTCAGTTGGTATACAAATGTCGGGTGCTGCGGTCCTATAAAGAAGCAACACAGCTACTGCACCTCTCCTCAACGCTGCCCTCCAGCCCCATGCGCCTCCCGCTCAGGAGCCTGCCAAGTCATCCTAGTCTACTGTGAGATGTCACAGACGCTCAACATCCCTCGATGACCAATCCTCCTTACAAGCCAAGCAAGACATAATACAACACATCAGGTCCTGGGAACGAGAACAGTCTGCTGCCAACTCACGATCACCAACCCCTTGAGGGATAGACTCCATGCAAGTACTGTTGACTGCAAGTGTAGTTCTTGGACTGTGTCTCTGGCTCGTGGGAGCCGGTGCTCACTTTAAGGTTTCGCACACACCCCAGCTCCCTACATGCAGCGTCCCTGGGGCTAGACCTACCATCTGAATGGCTTAATGAGCAGCTGACGGTCCACCCCCATCTGTTCTTGAGAAAGTGACATCTCTGGGATCACTCAGGCACTGTGGTGCAGGATGACCTGTGAGTGGAGCAGAATATTGTGGCCCGGTTGGCCAATGTTGAATACTTGTCTTTTGCCTCTACATTAAGCATGGGCGGAAAATCCGTTTCGCTCGCGGATTTTGCGGATTTTCGGTAAATTCGCAATCCGCGAGATTCGCGAATCTCCCGCAAAATCCGCAAATCCGCGAGCAGCGGATTTTATGGCTTGCTCGCACTGTTCGCGTGAGTTCGCGGCTTCCCAGTACAACTTCGCGCCCCGCGAATAAGCGCAAAATTGCAGAAATACGATCTTAGCAAAACTGAAACTACTTACCAGGTTCAAAAGTTCAGGCTCATCATTAGTAGCCATTTCCTGTAGTGCTTCCTGAGGGGCCCCTCCAGAGTTCAGTTGCCAGTTGCAACTATTATGTGACCCTGCTCTGAACCTCAGAATAGTTACACATATGCCACAAAGGTCCTGAATTACAGCTAAGGGAGACAAGCAGGAGCCAGGCTGGAAGTTCAAATCCATTAATCAGCCCCTAATTCATTATTGTCAGTTGGGGCAGGGCAGGTGTTGTAACTAATTTTGCAACAATGAAAGCACTTAGCAAGTGCAAAAGATCACTAATCAGGAAGCACTAAGGAAACAGGTGCCAGCTAAAAAAATATTCTGTGACACATTAATCAGCCCCAAATTAATTCAGGTCACTTGAGGCAGGGAAGGTGTGCTTGCTTTGCCACAATAATGTACACTGACTGGACAACCAGAGGGTGCTGTGATGAAACAGAGGGTGGCATGGGTGGGCCAGAGGGTGGCATGAGTAGTCAGAGAGTGGCAGTGGTGACAGAGAGTGGCAGTGATGAAGAAGAGTGTCCCAAACAGGCTGGACACGTAGAAACAACAAGTTCGCGAAACTTGCGACCCGACAGGTAAGTTCGCGTTTGCGAAATTGTACAAAACCCTCGCGAACTGGCAGAAACCTGCGCGAACACACAAAAAAAAATCCGCAAATTCGCGAGAATTCGCGGATTTTGCGAATTGCGAGTTCGCAAATCCGCAAAATTCGCGAACGCGAGATTCGCAAAATTCGCCCATGCTTACTCTACATATCTCTGCTTATCTGTCCTTTTTTTCTTCCCTTTTCTCTTCTTCTGATTGCGATGGATGGGGAATCTCCACTCAATGGTATCTCTCCCCGGATGGTAGCAGCAAGCCCCTGCATTCCCTCCTCCCTACCCCAGCTGGCTCTCTATGGTAGCATGATGGACTAATTTGGGATTGAACACAACTATGGATGTCCCTTGCCCTTTGAAGGTTATATCCCTCAATGTTAATGGGCTCAACTCACCTAACAAAAGGCAGCAAACATGGCGTTATCTCCTACACCACAACCCAGACATTATCTTCCTCCAAGAAACGCACCTCTTAAAAGCAGATACTCCCCACATGGCCCACCCTAAATATCCTCTCCAATTCTGGGCTGCAGCACCCACTAAAACGGCAGGAGTGGTGATCCTTTGGAGAGCTGGTATCAGGCAGGGGGAGTCGAGGGTGTTCCATGGCTCGGACGGTCGCTTTGTCAGGGCAGTGGTGTGGATTGGACGGCGCTCATACACACTGTGTAATGTGTATGCACCTAACTAGTTGCAGGACTCCTTTCTCTGGATGACTTTGCGGGAACATGTACCAAAGGATGATTCCTCGCTGATCTTGGGGGGAGATTTTAACTTGGTATGGTACCCGAAGATGGACCGTAGTAAAGCCTCTTCACATGGGGTGGAGGCTATGTCCTCTGCCCTTGGAAGACAAATAGCGAATCTTGGTCTCCTGGACTCTTGGAGCTACAACTCTTCTGAGGTGCAGGATTTTTCGTATTATTCACACGTCCATCGTTCGTATTCGCGCATTGACCACATCTTTATTTCCAACGCTCAGTTAGGGGACGTGTTGACAGCCTCTATGTCCGCCATTTCACTTTCCGATCATGCCCATGTTGAACTTCTCCTGCAGGATCCGACTGCTTACCCCACCCGGACACCACAGTGGCACCTGCTGCCGCATATCCTGTGGAATCCAGTAGATGTGGAATGCATATGGACAGCTATTGACTCTTACTTCGCGAGTAATGATATTCCCAAAACACCCTTCTCTGTAGTGTTGGATGCCTTCAAGGCTACAATCCGCGGTCACATCACGTCTCTGTCGATTGCATGGGCATGCTAGGCCCATCTTCTGGAGGATAGTCTCACCAAGGATATTAAAAACTTGGAAAGGCAGGATCAGGACCGCCCTACGCTCGCTTGTAAGCGACAGCCCGCAAATCTCAGGGAACAACGCTACTCCCTCCTTACCAATAAGGCTGAGAGAACCCTGCTAGCGCTAACACAATGGCACTTTGAGGGGTGATAAGGTGGGCAGGATGTTGGTGAAATGCTTAAGAGCCCACATAGTAAACATCAAGCTCCCTGATGGGGAGAGGGTCTCCACTGAAAGGGCCAAGTGTGAGGCTTTCCAGGCCTATTACTCAGCCCTCTACACGGCAGATGAGCCATCCCAAGACATGATCGATAATATCCTTGGGCAAATCCTCTGGGCCTCACTGCACGGTCATTATGCTTGGTAACTGGAGGAACCCCTCGCCGCGGAGGAGTTAGCGGCAGCACTAAAGGACCTTCTCCTTGGGAAATCGCCGGGGCCGGATGGCCTTCCGCTGGTCTTCTATTGACTGTTCCTGGTGCAACTCCAGCTTTACCTCCTGAGGCTATACAACTCCTTCTCCGACATGGAACGGCCAACGCCTTCCATAGGTATGGCGGAAATAGCCCTTATCCCCAAGACGCTGAAAGACCCCACGATATGCACATCCTATCGCCCCATAGCCTGTTAAACACGGACCTTAAAATCTACATTAAAATGCAGGCCAAACGCCTGGACCCCCACATGCCTAGCCTTGTGGAGCCAGACCAGGTCGATTTTATTAGAGTCCGACAAGGGGCGGACAATGTACATAGAATTGCTCACCATGTGGGGAAGGCACAGCATTGGAAGATTCCAGCGTGCCTTTTACCGCTTGACACGGGAAAGGCTTTCGATCGGGTGGACTAGTCCTTCCTTCGGGCACTGCTGCAGAAAATCGGGCTTGGCCAGAACATGATAGCTATGATTATGGCCCCCTATCTTTCCCCGCAGGCCAGGGTACGGGTCAACTGGCAGCTAACGTATTCTTTTCCCATTCATAGGAGTACACGGCATGGCTGCCCCCTGTTCCCTCTGCTATTTGCCCCAATGGTAGAACCTCTAGCAGCACTGATTAGGCAAGCGGCAGACCTGCATGGGCTTTACCTTGGGGGCTACCAAAATAAGGGGGCACTCCTTGCGGATGACCTAATTCTTACACTGTCACAGCTGCATACATCCCTTCCGGTGCTCCACTCCCTTTTGCAATCCTTTGAGCGGGCATCAGGCCTCAAAATTAATCACAGGAAGTCTTTGGCTTTGAATCCCACAATTCCTGAAGAAGAGATACCAGTTCTTAAAACGCTCGCCCCATAACAGTGGGCCGCTAATCATATTCGGTATCTAGGACTTCATTTGGCTCCCTCCCTCGACACGTGGACCCAAAAACATTGGTGGGAATGCAGAAGGACAGTTATAGAGGATCTGAGGGGATGGAAATCCCTGACTCTGTCCTGGCTGGGACGCCTAAATACTATGAAAATGTCTGGGCAAGGATCCAGAGCACACTATACACAATTAGATATCGTTCCTATGTTCAACTCTTCACTCCGTTAGGATAGATCAACCAAATGTGTTATTTTCAAAAAGTTTTTTATTGTCATCAGCGTTCCCCACTTGGGAGTCACTGTGCTTTTCACTTTAGCCTACACGTGTTTCATCACAGCATGTGGCTGTGAATCTTCAGGGCTATAAGAAATATAATAGAAAGCAAAATGATAAATAGACAAAAGTACGTGTGAAAGGAGAAAAGGGGGACACCAGTGCAGTGGAAACCAACACAGTAGGGACGGGAGTAGAACAAAAAAGGGGGGGATTTTTGTGACTTAGAGCACCAATATTTAATTTGACTCGGAATTCCATTTGATAATGTCAGACTTTAGTGAAATAGAGTAAAGTGTCGTGACATACGGCGCATTTGAGGATAGCTAGATATCTCCTGATTCCTATCTGTACTTAATACAAGGGTGAGTAGTGAGGTGACTTATTTAGATTGAAGGTTACATTTTAAAATCAGTTAGGACCTACCAAAAAAAACAATTATATAGTTTAAATGCCTGCGTCTGCACCATATTCATAATAGAGTTTATGCTGATTCCTTAACGTTCAAAGTGGAAAAGCAAATATTTGAGAAACCAACACAACACACACATGTCTTTGATAACTTTTCAAAATCGATAGTCTATGGTTAATTATTAGTGATCACCAGGATATTTACTAAAACAGACATCTCTATCTGTAAATTGCATTAAGTTTATACTACGGAAACTGTATTTACACGAGTATATAACATCACTCCTTAATGCTTGAAGAAATTATGACTGTTCGTAAAGCAAGTTTTTTCATTTCAGTAAATCACAAGTTTCTGTATAAGTACATTTGTCCTGTTAGGGCGATAGTGCAGGAAGTGCCCGAATGATAATAATAATCATGAGAAAAGCCACAAGTAATTGTCAAACCAAAGCCATTTACACTACTCTCAACACTATTCCCTTCGTTAATTCGTTGACCCTGAATCATTTAAGGCATGCGGTAACAGTAAAAAAGTGTGCTGTGTCACTCTACTAAGGTATTATAACTCATGAAAGTTGCAGCAAGTCAATTCCAAGCCATTGAACTATTTACAACAATTCCCTTCGTTAATCAAGTAACTATGTGTCATCTCTGGCATGCGGTAATTGCAAAAAGGTGAGCCGTGTCACTCTATTGGGGTAGTGGTGGCGATGGCTAGAGTCTTACTTGACAATTTATTTAACGGCCAAAAGGTGATATCTAGCAAATAAAGAGGTTTTAGTGTGCAGCTGCGAAATAAAACAGGGAGAATGGAGTCATTACCTGATCTAAATGATCGAGGCGCGTGGTCTGTAGAGAAAAAGAATAGAGGGCGGATGTGTTGGTACATTATTTAGACACGCTATTTCGCGTACATAAATGTGGTGGCTCAAAGGTTAAATAAACTCACCGGGGAACCGGTGATAATTCCAACCCGGTCCTTATCGGGTGTTATATTAACGTTCAAAAGATATACGGCACCAGTCGGTATGTCCGGTTGCCGTCGGCGAAAATGCTTAACTGTTAAGTATCACAGTTGCGAGTTTCCAATTAGTGGTAATCAGGCTGGAAATAAAATAAATAAATAAAAGATCGTAGGCGTTAATCGGGGTTCTTCCACTGTGAAAATGTTCACAAGGAGAGGTCGATTGCCCATAGATAGACGCGAGTCTTACCCGTGTTCAGCCCGTGTAGAAGCTTACTCCAGCTTCGGTATCGGTCACCAAGTGCGGGAACAACAGGATCAGTTGTTCCCGCCCATTTTAAAAGCGCAGGTCGCGAAAGAAGCTAGACCGCTCAAGGTTAAGGATACAATCACTGGCAGAAAAGGAAGAGTTACTTCCCCTCGGACTCGTGTCGGAATGTTGACACAATCTAAACCTACAGACCTCGCGTTTAGTGCTCCTCATTAGTACAAAACAAATAATAAAATGGAGCTTCTATTTTTAAATTAATTGGGTTAAATTCTGGCAGATTCAAAAAGATGTGACTATGTGGCTCCTGTAATTGAATAATTCAAGTATCAAAGCCATCAGGACTCGCGTTTAGTGAGTTTATATTGGTATAGAGAAAAGAACAATTTGATGGCTATTATCTATGGCTTAATCTAATTTATTTCTTGGAAAGGTTGGTGGCCAGTATCCATGGGTTGTTTTGATTGATTTATTCCTGGAGTAGTTAAAATAAATGTGAGTGGGAAAGTCATGTGAGAAGTATTGTAAGGACATTTTAATAAAATTCATTCGCAGCTGCTAAATAGAAATAGCAGTCGGGTAAATTCGTTTTATTCATGGAGAGACCCCTCTATGGGTCCATGTGACATATTCTAGAATCTGATCATACTAAATCTAATTTGTCTGCAGTAATTGTGAAAACAAAACTCCCTTAAAAAACTGGGAGGAAAAGAACATAGGATCCTCAAATCTATAATATTCAATCCATTTGGTAACAAAAATCTGTATGATCTGTGGTCCAGGTTCTCGAAAAGAGGTTATAGATGGCAGACAAAGTGCATTCTCCCCCCGCCACACTGCATGCTTTACAAGGGCCCAACCCCACATCAAACTCGGGAGTCGTACTTGATTTTCTGCAGTGTGCTGCTTGTTTATTAAAATTTAAGTTCTCTGGTCAATTACCTCATTGACCCACCAATCTCTTTATTTATTCGTACATATTCAAATACAGTATTTTTGAATAAACTTGCACTTATAATACAATATATACATTCACCGCCCATTCCACTGGGCCTTTTATTTGACTTCAGGGTTGCGCCAGCAGGCCACAATCCAGATCACCTGCCCCATACGTTAACCCCCTTCTGGTCAACAGAGCCGCAGGTGAGGAAAGCGCCCACTTGGGCAACCAGCGGCCTCTGGGGTAGGGCTGAAAAGCCAAGGCCACCAGCAGGTCGGCCCCAACTCTCCCGCCAGCCCAGAGTCCATACTGATTTAGCAAACCTGTTCAGAGTTAACTGTCTCTAGACAAGAAGTTCCCGTGGTATTCTTGTCCGGAACCCCGCTACTGCCCTAATCGAATCCTTATTAATAGGGATGGGTGGGTGGGTGTCTTCTCTTGGAGACGTCCGACTCCTGGATGATCAGCGGACAAAGAGGGGGCCTCTAGGCTGGTCGCGGGCTTTTAAGCCTCGCGCCCTACTAACACTTCCGGGGCGTACCTCGTCCTTTGTTCCCATTGGTCCCGACACGACGCTCACTTCCGGGTCACGCAACCCGGAAGTGACCCGGCTCCGGGTCGGCCCTTTGGCTGCCACTAACGACGCCATTCCCCGATGGGGGTTGGCGCCTTCCATAGATGGCAGACAAAGTGCATTCTCCCCCCGCCACACTGCATGCTTTACAAGGGCCCAACCCCACATCAAACTCGGGAGTCGTACTTGATTTTCTGCAGTGTGCTGCTTGTTTATTAAAATTTAAGTTCTCTGGTCAATTACCTCATTGACCCACCAATCTCTTTATTTATTCGTACATATTCAAATACAGTATTTTTGAATAAACTTGCACTTATAATACAATATATACATTCACCGCCCATTCCACTGGGCCTTTTATTTGACTTCAGGGTTGCGCCAGCAGGCCACAATCCAGATCACCTGCCCCATACGTTAACCCCCTTCTGGTCAACAGAGCCGCAGGTGAGGAAAGCGCCCACTTGGGCAACCAGCGGCCTCTGGGGTAGGGCTGAAAAGCCAAGGCCACCAGCAGGTCGGCCCCAACTCTCCCGCCAGCCCAGAGTCCATACTGATTTAGCAAACCTGTTCAGAGTTAACTGTCTCTAGACAAGAAGTTCCCGTGGTATTCTTGTCCGGAACCCCGCCACAGGACGAGGAGCTTACTGGCGGACTCGACCTCCCCCCCCTGCGCTCAAGAGCTTCGGAGACGGCTCCTAGGACTGTTTCTATAAAGATCTCCATACCCGCCTCCGACAAGTGGACTCCGTCCTTTGCATATAACTCCGGCCTTTCTGTCTGAATTAATTTATGGCGAATCGCTTTAATACTCGATTGTTTCAGGATTTCCGCCACCGATTGGTTCAGTCTTTTGACGGATCTGTTTATTGCCTTCATGGGTGTGCCCCGAGCCCACACGAGTCTCGGGATGACTTCCGACCACAGTACTATAGCTTCTGGGAAAATGTTTTTGATTGCTGCTAGGGTAGAAAACAGGGATTCCTTCACTTCTCTCCTCCCGCCTGGAATCATGTCGTTGCCTCCGCAGTGCAACACGAATACGTCTGGCGAAGGCATGCCTTTTGCCAGAGCCGCTTTTACATCCCTCGGGACGTCCACTAGGCGCTGCCCGCCTATTCCCACCCAATGATGGTCACAACCTCGCATCATGGTCACCCTGTCCCTGAGTGTCTTTTCGAAGTGCGCCCCGGCCCTGCGAATGAAGGAGTGGCCGCACCAACAGATTTGGGTTGTCTATGGGGAGGTACCTAAAGTAAATATGAAGAGTAAATGTGAAGAGATACAGGCAGTCGATTCTCACAAAAAAGGAACGCAAGCGAAAGATACGTCAGACTAATTGCGGGCGGATATAACGTTCATAACAAGATGATTTCCAGCGACCCAACCTTTTTATTACCTGTTCGGGTAGGCCTAGGCCAGCAGCCGTTGTCGCTGCTCCAATTCTAAACGAATGTGATGTAAATTCGGCCGGATCCACTCCGATCCGTGCCAAGGCCATTTTTACTACCCGCGTGAACTGGAACCTGGTAAGGGGTAACCCATTCTCATGAATCAAGAGTCTATCATCAGTTCCCTGGGGCCTAACTTGGAGAAATACCCTCAGCAAATTGACCGGACAGAAGGGCTCACCCTCTACTCTACCCAGTTGTAACCAGGTACCTCTACCCAGCGGATCCGTTTTCGATCTCCGCACCCTTAGCCGTAGGACACCTTTGGACTCGATTATGTCAGAGCACCTCAGACCCCCTTCCCTATCTGATTTAGACGTCGGGAGTAATTCTGAAATCCTCAGAGCCCCACAAAAGGCTAAGGTATAGGCCACCCGGAACAACTGTGTCTCATACTGGGAGAAACATACGAAGGGGAGAGCTCCTAAGATTTTTATCAGTTTTTCTACGTTTATCGGCCTCCTACAATCTTTCTCCCCGGGCGCTAGGCGCTCCCAACCTCTCATTGCTCTTCTAACTCTCTGGTCTTTAGTCGGATCAGACACCCCCCGTAGACCCGCATAAAATGCTAAAGCCGACAGCTGCCTTTTCATGAATGCTACCGACTTCGCTTGCTCTTTCTGCTGCACGATGAAGCCTAGTACACTCTGGGGGGCAAAGATGTCCGCTACACCCACACCCCTCAGGTATGCCATATACGACTCCCATGACTTCTGATACATACTCATAGTCCTTGGAGCCAAGGATGCAGATATCAACTCGGGGGCTGTGGGGCACCAAACTTCCATAGCTCCGCTGGGAAAGCTGACATTGACGTCTCCGCCTGGGGCCAATGCTCCCGGAACTCTGTTAACTTAAAACGAGACAATGCATCAGCCGCTTTGTTTTCGACACCTGGAACATGTTTAGCAGTGAATTGGACATTATGGCTCAGGCATTGCAAAACCAATTCCTTCAACAACCTGAGTACCCAAGTACAGGTGGCCCTCTGGCTATTAATCACCATGACTACGGACATATTGTCTGACCAGAATACTATACTCTTGTTTGCCAGCAGATCTCCCCACAAGTGCAAAGCCACCACTATGGGGAAAAGTTCAAGGAAGGAAATGTTAGTAGTCAGGCCTCGCTCGATCCAGTCATCTGGCCAGCACTGCATACACCATTTTTGACCGAATATAGCTCCGAAACCAATACTACCTGCAGCGTCGGTGAACAGCTCAAGATCCGTATTAGAGGAACAGGCTGCTCGCCACAATACCGTGCCATTGAAGTCCCTCAAAAAACTTTTCCAAATCATAAGATCCTCTCTAACTGTGGCTGAGAGCCTCACTCTGTGGTGTTTGGCCCGCAGTCCAGACATCGCCCTCGCTATACTCCTGGAGAAGGCCCTGCCCATAGGAATGACCCGCAGAGCAAAGTTCAGTTGACCCAAAAGAACTTGTAGCTGATGTAAGGTTACCTTCCTTGCCCCCAGACAGCCATCAATAGCGGCCCTAAAGGCATCGACCTTGACTTTTGGCAGCCTGCACACTCCTGCTGTCGTATCAATCTCTATGCCCAGGAAGGTCAAACACGTGGTCGGGCCTTCGGTTTTTTCCGCCGCCAAAGGTACTCCGAGCGCCTCAGCCAAGCGCTGGAAGCCCAGCAGGGCCTTCCTGCACGACTGGGAACCCTCAGGACCCATGAACAGAAAATCGTCCAGGTAGTGGACTACCGCATGTGAGTTGTCCGAGGCCAGAAACTGCTCAACCGCCCATTCTAAGAACCTTGCGAAAGTCTCGAAAACTGCACAGGCAATAGAACACCCCATAGGCATGCACAAATCCAGAAAATAGTTACCGTAGAATGTGAAGCCCAAGAACCTGGTGTCATCCGGGTGCACGGGCAGTAATCGAAAGGCTGATTCGATATCGGCTTTAGCCATTAGAGCTCCCTCCCCTAATGCCTGCAATTTCTCAATAGCCGTGTCAAATTTGGTATACTTCACTGAGCACAGATCCGGGTCTAACTTATCGTTGACTGAAAGCCCTGGGGGACTCGACAGATTATTGATCAGACGGAATTTACCCTCCTCCTTTTTCGGAACTAGACCCAAAGGGGAGCAAACCAGATTATGGGTAGGTGGTTCTGTAAAAGGACCCCCAACCCGCCCCAACGCTACCTCCTTCATGATCTTTTCTCGAGCTGCCTCCATATTTCGCAACACTGAGCTCTGATTGCGAGGTGGGACAATGGAAGGTGGGGCTGAAGACGGGATGCGAAAGCCAATTGTAAAACCCTGCAGTAGGAATTGAGCCTCCCCAAGATTATCGTATTTACTGAGGAGGTGTGTCAGGACATGCCGTTTAATTGGAGTTGGTAGTTTTTTCATGGGTCTTAGCTGGCTTTCCTTTTGGGGCACTGTGGCTGGCTTGTTCTTTGGGGTTACTGGTTTTCTTAAAACACCTAATCTCGGGATGAGAGGTACCCCCGCAGTAGGAACAGCAGTGCTTGAATTTACATGAGACCCCCCTGGTACACTCATTTCTATTAAACTGCCAGCAGGCCTGTTTTTTCTCACCGACCCCTTTGTCAGTCCGAAAGGACTGGCTCTGAGTTGAGGGGACTGGGGTAGGCGATGAAGGGGTGGAATAAAAGACTGTATGCCACAAATTAATCTCCCGTTGGTCTCATGCTATACCCGGGTGAACTGCCTTCATCTGCCTGAACATTTTATCGTATTTCAGCCACCCCTGGCCTGGAAACTCCGTTGCCGCTCCATGTATCAATGATATATAACTCATCATTTGTGGGCCTAAAACAGGATATTTTTCAAGCATAACAGCGGCATATATTGCAAATCCCGTGATCCAATTCTTCATGGACCATTCTACCCATGATTTCTTCTGATTGTAATCTCCCTCCTTTCCGGGTTTGGGCTTTCCGGCCGCCACCCCCGCGTTGATAAGGTCGAACACTTCTATGTATTCGCCTCTGAGTATCCTGTCCTTCATATCTGCTGGCACATGCCACGTTATCCCCGCGGATGGCGATAAGGTCATCGAGGAAGAACCAAACATTAGAGGGCTGAAAGCTAATAATGGGGAACCAGCTGGTTGCCCCCCCAACCCTCCATGCATCTGGCCATTAGAGGGACCCGGAACCTCACCCACTGCATTCGCCCTTGAGCCCTGACTTGGACACCCTAGATTGGAGAAAGCGGTCATCGCTAAGGGGGACCCGTGAGCTGAGTAAGCAGGAAACATTGAGCTTACCGGGCTGCTACCTATCGCCTGCCCATGTGACCCATATAATTGCATCCCTGGTAACTGAGCGACCCCCCCGGGCTGAACCCAGACTTGCGACACTCCGCTACCCGGCTGTGCCACTACTGGTGGTAACATACCGTGCGGACCGGACCCCCCCACAGAAGTGACGGGGAACCCTCCTATCAGCGTAGGCCTAGTTGCCTCATACTGCCCATCGGCGTCATCTGTGTCGTTTTCTGCGCCTGAGTTCGAATCAATTGCCTCTGGCGCCTCCTCCTCACCTGGTGATACTGGTCGTGAATCCGTTGGCCTAGATCGCTTGCCTCTTGCCGAGCTTCTAAGCTTTTCTGGGGCCTGCTTCGTTCTTTTGCCTCTCCCCCTCTCCTCCTGAGAGTTCGCATCTGCTTTAGCCCCATCTCTCATATTCTTAAGTCCCCAATCCATGCCCTTCTCTCTTGTGAACTCCAGCAGCTCCGTAAAGGCAAGGAATTCCTCCTTCTTGGCTGCGGGTTGTTTACCCTTCGGTACCTTCTTTGACGGCATCCTGCACTTAAAGAAAACAACGTTAAAAAACTTATCGAGAGACGCAAACGGCTTTTTAGGCCCACCGCGCCACGGATGTGCCCGGGCCCTAGGAAATCGAATGATCGAGCGCCAGCGCTCGCCCTCCCCCCCGGACACGAGGATTTACCGCTGCAAACCCCCCCCCTGCCAACAACATTTAAATCCAGAAACTAAACGCGAAAGGCTGTAAAAGGCTGTAAGGAAATCTAGCACACACTGCAAGGCCCGCTAACCTAAACCACGAGTCGGGGTAACTCTCGCTGTATACTCCAACGCGATGCTCCCACGATGTCTTCTCTTGGAGACGTCCGACTCCTGGATGATCAGCGGACAAAGAGGGGGCCTCTAGGCTGGTCGTGGGCTTTTAAGCCTCGCGCCCTACTAACACTTCCGGGGCGTACCTCGTCCTTTGTTCCCATTGGTCCCGACACGACGCTCACTTCCGGGTCACGCAACCCGGAAGTGACCCGGCTCCGGGTCGGCCCTTTGGCTGCCACTAACGACGCCATTCCCCGATGGGGGTTGGCGCCTTCCATAGATGGCAGACAAAGTGCATTCTCCCCCCGCCACACTGCATGCTTTACAAGGGCCCAACCCCACATCAAACTCGGGAGTCGTACTTGATTTTCTGCAGTGTGCTGCTTGTTTATTAAAATTTAAGTTCTCTGGTCAATTACCTCATTGACCCACCAATCTCTTTATTTATTTGTACATATTCAAATACAGTATTTTTGAATAAACTTGCACTTATAATACAATATATACATTCACCGCCCATTCCACTGGGCCTTTTATTTGACTTCAGGGTTGCGCCAGCAGGCCACAATCCAGATCACCTGCCCCATACGTTAACCCCCTTTTGGTCAACAGAGCCGCAGGTGAGGAAAGCGCCCACTTGGGCAACCAGCGGCCTCTGGGGTAGGGCTGAAAAGCCAAGGCCACCAGCAGGTCGGCCCCAACTCTCCCGCCAGCCCAGAGTCCATACTGATTTAGCAAACCTGTTCAGAGTTAACTGTCTCTAGACAAGAAGTTCCCGTGGTATTCTTGTCCGGAACCCCGCCACAGGACGAGGAGCTTACTGGCGGACTCAACCTCCCCCCCCTGCGCTCAAGAGCTTCGGAGACGGCTCCTAGGACTGTTTCTATAAAGATCTCCATACCCGCCTCCGACAAGTGGACTCCGTCCTTTGCATATAACTCCGGCCTTTCTGTCTGAATTAATTTATGGCGAATCGCTTTAATACTCGATTGTTTCAGGATTTCCGCCACCGATTGGTTCAGTCTTTTGACGGATCTGTTTATTGCCTTCATGGGTGCGCCCCGAGCCCACACGAGTCTCGGGATGACTTCCGACCACAGTACTATAGCTTCTGGGAAAATGTTTTTGATTGCTGCTAGGGTAGAAAACAGGGATTCCTTCACTTCTCTCCTCCCGCCTGGAATCATGTTGTTGCCTCCGCAGTGCAACACGAATACGTCTGGCGAAGGCATGCCTTTTGCCAGAGCCGCTTTTACATCCCTCGGGACGTCCGCTAGGCGCTGCCCGCCTATTCCCACCCAATGATGGTCACAACCTCGCATCATGGTCACCCTGTCCCTGAGTGTCTTTTCGAAGTGCGCCCCGGCCCTGCGAATGAAGGAGTGGCCGCACCAACAGATTTGGGTTCTCTTAGGGGAGGTACCTAAAGTAAATATGAAGAGTAAATGTGAAGAGATACAGGCAGTCGATTCTCACAAAAAAGGAACGCAAGCGAAAGATACGTCAGACTAATTGCGGGCGGATATAACGTTCATAACAAGATGATTTCCAGCGACCCAACCTTTTTATTACCTGTTCGGGTAGGCCTAGGCCAGCAGCCGTTGTCGCTGCTCCAATTCTAATCGAATGTGATGTAAATTCGGCCGGATCCACTCCGATCCGTGCCAAGGCCATTTTTACTACCCGCGTGAACTGGAACCTGGTAAAAGGTAACCCATTCTCATGAATCAAGAGTCTATCATCAGTTCCCTGGGGCCTAACTTGGAGAAATACCCTCAGCAAATTGACCGGACAGAAGGGCTCACCCTCTACTCTACCCAGTTGTAACCAGGTACCTCTACCCAGCGGATCCGTTTTCGATCTCCGCACCCTTAGCCGTAGGACACCTTTGGACTCGATTATGTCAGAGCACCTCAGACCCCCTTCCCTATCTGATTTAGACGTCGGGAGTAATTCTGAAATCCTCAGAGCCCCACAAAAGGCTAAGGTATAGGCCACCCGGAACAACTGTGTCTCATACTGGGAGAAACATACGAAGGGGAGAGCTCCTAAGATTTTTATCAGTTTTTCTACGTTTATCGGCCTCCTACAATCTTTCTCCCCGGGCGCTAGGCGCTCCCAACCTCTCATTGCTCTTCTAACTCTCTGGTCTTTAGTCGGATCAGACACCCCCCGTAGACCCGCATAAAATGCTAAAGCCGACAGCTGCCTTTTCATGAATGCTACCGACTTCGCTTGCTCTTTCTGCTGCACGATGAAGCCTAGTACACTCTGGGGGGCAAAGATGTCCGCTACACCCACACCCCTCAGGTATGCCATATACGACTCCCATGACTTCTGATACATACTCATAGTCCTTGGAGCCAAGGATGCAGATATCAACTCGGGGGCTGTGGGGCACCAAACTTCCATAGCTCCGCTGGGAAAGCTGACATTGACGTCTCCGCCTGGGGCCAATGCTCCCGGAACTCTGTTAACTTAAAACGAGACAATGCATCAGCCGCTTTGTTTTCGACACCTGGAACATGTTTAGCAGTGAATTGGACATTATGGCTCAGGCATTGCAAAACCAATTCCTTCAACAACCTGAGTACCCAAGTACAGGTGGCCCTCTGGCTATTAATCACCATGACTACGGACATATTGTCTGACCAGAATACTATACTCTTGTTTGCCAGCAGATCTCCCCACAAGTGCAAAGCCACCACTATGGGGAAAAGTTCAAGGAAGGAAATGTTAGTAGTCAGGCCTCGCTCGATCCAGTCATCTGGCCAGCACTGCATACACCATTTTTGACCGAATATAGCTCCGAAACCAATACTACCTGCAGCGTCGGTGAACAGCTCAAGATCCGTATTAGAGGAACAGGCTGCTCGCCACAATACCGTGCCATTGAAGTCCCTCAAAAAACTTTTCCAAATCATAAGATCCTCTCTAACTGTGGCTGAGAGCCTCACTCTGTGGTGTTTGGCCCGCAGTCCAGACATCGCCCTCGCTATACTCCTGGAGAAGGCCCTGCCCATAGGAATGACCCGCAGAGCAAAGTTCAGTTGACCCAAAAGAACTTGTAGCTGATGTAAGGTTACCTTCCTTGCCCCCAGGCAGCCATCAATAGCGGCCCTAAAGGCATCGACCTTGACTTTTGGCAGCCTGCACACTCCTGCTGTCGTATCAATCTCTATGCCCAGGAAGGTCAAACACGTGGTCGGGCCTTCGGTTTTTTCCGCCGCCAAAGGTACTCCGAGCGCCTCAGCCAAGCGCTGGAAGCCCAGCAGGGCCTTCCTGCACGACTGGGAACCCTCGGGACCCATGAACAGAAAATCGTCCAGGTAGTGGACTACCGCATGTGAGTTGTCCGAGGCCAGAAACTGCTCAACCGCCCATTCTAAGAACCTTGCAAAAGTCTCGAAAACTGCACAGGCAATAGAACACCCCATAGGCATGCACAAATCCAGAAAATAGTTACAGTCGAATGTGAAGCCCAAGAACCTGGTGTAATCCGGGTGCACGGGCAGTAATCGAAAGGCTGATTCGATATCGGCTTTAGCCATTAGAGCTCCCTCCCCTAATGCCTGCAATTTCTCAATAGCCGTGTCAAATTTGGTATACTTCACTGAGCACAGATCCGGGTCTAACTTATCGTTGACTGAAAGCCCTGGGGGACTCGACAGATTATGGATCAGACGGAATTTACCCTCCTCCTTTTTCGGAACTAGACCCAAAGGGGAGCAAACCAGATTATGGGTAGGTGGTTCTGTAAAAGGACCCCCAACCCGCCCCAACGCTACCTCCTTCATGATCTTTTCTCGAGCTGCCTCCATATTTCGCAACACTGAGCTCTGATTGCGAGGTGGGACAATGGAAGGTGGGGCTGAAGACGGGATGCGAAAGCCAATTGTAAAACCCTGCAGTAGGAATTGAGCCTCCCCAAGATTATCGTATTTACTGAGGAGGTGTGTCAGGACATGCCGTTTAATTGGAGTTGGTAGTTTTTTCATGGGTCTTAGCTGGCTTTCCTTTTGGGGCACTGTGGCTGGCTTGTTCTTTGGGGTTACTGGTTTTCTTAAAACACCTAATCTCGGGATGTGAGGTACCCCCGCAGTAGGAACAGCAGTGCTTGAATTTACATGAGACCCCCCTGGTACACTCATTTCTATTAAACTGCCAGCAGGCCTGTTTTTTCTCACCGACCCCTTTGTCAGTCCAAAAGGACTGGCTCTGAGTTGAGGGGACTGGGGTAGGCGTTGAAGGGGTGGAATAAAAGACTGTATGCCACAAATTAATCTGCCGTTGGTCCCATGCTATACCCGGGTGAACTGCCTTCATCTGCCTGAACATTTTATCGTATTTCAGCCACCCCTGGCCTGGAAACTCCGTTGCCGCTCCATGTATCAATGATATATAACTCATCATTTGTGGGCCTAAAACAGGATATTTTTCAAGCATAACAGCGGCATATATTGCAAATCCCGTGATCCAATTCTTCATGGACCATTCTACCCATGATTTCTTCTGATTGTAATCTCCCTCCTTTCCGGCTTTGGGCTTTCCGGCCGCCACCCCCGCGTTGATAAGGTCGAACACTTCTATGTATTCGCCTCTGAGTATCCTGTCCTTCATATCTGCTGGCACATGCCACGTTATCCCCGCGGATGGCGATAAGGTAATCGAGGAAGAACCAAACATTAGAGGGCTGAAAGCTAATAATGGGGAACCAGCTGGTTGCCCCCCCAACCCTCCATGCATCTGGCCATTAGAGGGACCCGGAACCTCACCCACTGCATTCGCCCTTGAGCCCTGACTTGGACACCCTAGATGGGAGAAAGCGGTCATCGCTAAGGGGGACCCGTGAGCTGAGTAAGCAGGAAACATTGAGCTTACCGGGCTGCTACCTATCGCCTGCCCATGTGACCCATATAATTGCATCCCTGGTAACTGAGCGACCCCCCCGGGCTGAACCCAGACTTGCGACACTCCGCTACCCGGCTGTGCCACTACTGGTGGTAACATACCGTGCGGACCGGACCCCCCCACAGAAGTGACGGGGAACCCTCCTATCAGCGTAGGCCTAGTTGCCTCATACTGCCCATCGGCGTCATCTGTGTCGTTTTCTGCGCCTGAGTTCGAATCAATTGCCTCTGGCGCCTCCTCCTCACCTGGTGATACTGGTTGTGAATCCGTTGGCCTAGATCGCTTGCCTCTTGCCGAGCTTCTAAGCTTTTCTGGGGCCTGCTTCGTTCTTTTGCCTCTCCCCCTCTCCTCCTGAGAGTTCGCATCTGCTTTAGCCCCATCTCTCATATTCTTAAGTACCCAATCCATGCCCTTCTCTCTTGTGAACTCCAGCAGCTCCGTAAAGGCAAGGAATTCCTCCTTCTTGGCTGCGGGTTGTTTACCCTTCGGTACCTTCTTTGACGGCATCCTGCACTTAAAGAAAACAACGTTAAAAAACTTATCGAGAGACGCAAACGGCTTTTTAGGCCCACCGCGCCACGGATGTGCCCGGGCCCTAGGAAATCGAATGATCGAGCGCCAGCGCTCGCCCTCCCCCCCGGACACGAGGATTTACCGCTGCAAACCCCCCCCCTGCCAACAACATTTAAATCCAGAAACTAAACGCGAAAGGCTGTAAAAGGCTGTAAGGAAATCTAGCACACACTGCAAGGCCCGCTAACCTAAACCACGAGTCGGGGTAACTCTCGCTGTATACTCCAACGCGATGCTCCCACGATGTCTTCTCTTGGAGACGTCCGACTCCTGGATGATCAGCGGACAAAGAGGGGGCCTCTAGGCTGGTCGCGGGCTTTTAAGCCTCGCGCCCTACTAACACTTCCGGGGCGTACCTCGTCCTTTGTTCCTATTGGTCCCGACACGACGCTCACTTCCGGGTCACGCAACCCGGAAGTGACCCGGCTCCGGGTCGGCCCTTTGGCTGCCACTAACGACGCCATTCCCCGATGGGGGTTGGCGCCTTCCATAGATGGCAGACAAAGTGCATTCTCCCCCCGCCACACTGCATGCTTTACAAGGGCCCAACCCCACATCAAACTCGGGAGTCGTACTTGATTTTCTGCAGTGTGCTGCTTGTTTATTAAAATTTAAGTTCTCTGGTCAATTACCTCATTGACCCACCAATCTCTTTATTTATTCGTACATATTCAAATACAGTATTTTTTAATAAACTTGCACTTATAATACAATATATACATTCACCGCCCATTCCACTGGGCCTTTTATTTGACTTCAGGGTTGCGCCAGCAGGCCACAATCCAGATCACCTGCCCCATACGTTAACCCCCTTCTGGCCAACAGGAAATCTAGCACACACTGCAAGGTGAGGAAAGCGCCCACTTGGGCAACCAGCGGCCTCTGGGGTAGGGCTGAAAAGCCAAGGCCACCAGCAGGTCGGCCCCAACTCTCCCGCCAGCCCAGAGTCCATACTGATTTAGCAAACCTGTTCAGAGTTAACTGTCTCTAGACAAGAAGTTCCCGTGGTATTCTTGTCCGGAACCCCGCCACAGGACGAGGAGCTTACTGGCGGACTCGACCTCCCCCCCCTGCGCTCAAGAGCTTCGGAGACGGCTCCTAGGACTGTTTCTATAAAGATCTCCATACCCGCCTCCGACAAGTGGACTCCGTCCTTTGCATATAACTCCGGCCTTTCTGTCTGAATTAATTTATGGCGAATCGCTTTAATACTCGATTGTTTCAGGATTTCCGCCACCGATTGGTTCAGTCTTTTGACGGATCTGTTTATTGCCTTCATGGGTGCGCCCCGAGCCCACATGAGTCTCGGGATGACTTCCGACCACAGTACTATAGCTTCTGGGAAAATGTTTTTGATTGCTGCTAGGGTAGAAAACAGGGATTCCTTCACTTCTCTCCTCCCGCCTGGAATCATGTCGTTGCCTCCGCAGTGCAACACGAATACGTCTGGCAAAGGCATGCCTTTTGCCAGAGCCGCTTTTACATCCCTCGGGACGTCCGCTAGGCGCTGCCCGCCTATTCCCACCCAATGATGGTCACAACCTCGCATCATGGTCACCCTGTCCCTGAGTGTCTTTTCGAAGTGCGCCCCGGCCCTGCGAATGAAGGAGTGGCCGCACCAACAGATTTGGGTTCTCTTAGGGGAGGTACCTAAAGTAAATATGAAGAGTAAATGTGAAGAGATACAGGCAGTCGATTCTCACAAAAAAGGAACGCAAGCGAAAGATACGTCAGACTAATTGCGGGCGGATATAACGTTCATAACAAGATGATTTCCAGCGACCCAACCTTTTTATTACCTGTTCGGGTAGGCCTAGGCCAGCAGCCGTTGTCGCTGCTCCAATTCTAAACGAATGTGATGTAAATTCGGCCGGATCCACTCCGATCCGTGCCAAGGCCATTTTTACTACCCGCGTGAACTGGAACCTGGTAAGGGGTAACCCATTCTCATGAATCAAGAGTCTATCATCAGTTCCCTGGGGCCTAACTTGGAGAAATACCCTCAGCAAATTGACCGGACAGAAGGGCTCACCCTCTACTCTACCCAGTTGTAACCAGGTACCTTTACCCAGCGGATCCGTTTTCGATCTCCGCACCCTTAGCCGTAGGACACCTTTGGACTCGATTATGTCAGAGCACCTCAGACCCCCTTCCCTATCTGATTTAGACGTCGGGAGTAATTCTGAAATCCTCAGAGCCCCACAAAAGGCTAAGGTATAGGCCACCCGGAACAACTGTGTCTCATACTGGGAGAAACATACGAAGGGGAGAGCTCCTAAGATTCTTATCAGTTTTTCTACGTTTATCGGCCTCCTATAATCTTTCTCCCCGGGCGCTAGGCGCTCCCAACCTCTCATTGCTCTTCTAACTCTCTGGTCTTTAGTCGTATATCTTTTGAACGTTAATATAACACCCGATAAGGACCGGGTTGGAATTATCACCGGTTCCCCGGTGAGTTTATTTAACCTTTGAGCCACCACATTTATGTACGCGAAATAACGTGTCTAAATAATGTACCAACAAATCCGCCCTCTATTCTTTTTCTCTACAGACCACGCGCCTCGATCATTTAGATCAGGTAATGACTCCATTCTCCCTGTTTTTTTTCGCAGCTGCACACTAAAACCTCTTTATTTGCTAGATATCACCTTTTGGCCGTTAAATAAATTGTCAAGTAAGACTCTAGCCATCGCCACCACTACCCCAATAGAGTGACACGGCTCACCTTTTTGCAATTACCGCATGCCAGAGATGACACATAGTTACTTGATTAACGAAGGGAATTGTTGTAAATAGTTCAATGTCTTGGAATTGACTTGCTGCAACTTTCATGAGTTATAATACCTTAGTAGAGTGACACAGCACACTTTTTTACTGTTACCGCATGCCTTAAATGATACAGGGTCAACGAATTAACGAAGGGAATAGTGTTGAGAGTAGTGTAAATGGCTTTGGTTTGACAATTACTTGTGGCTTTTCTCATGATTATTATTATCATTCGGGCACTTCCTGCACTATCGCCCTAACAGGACAAATGTACTTATACAGAAACTTGTGATTTACTGAAATGAAAAAACTTGCTTTACGAACAGTCATAATTTCTTCAAGCATTAAGGAGTGATGTTATATACTCGTGTAAATACAGTTTCCGTAGTATAAACTTAATGCAATTTACAGATAGAGATGTCTGTTTTAGTAAATATCCTGGTGATCACTAATAATTAACCATAGACTATCGATTTTGAAAAGTTATCAAAGACATGTGTGTGTTGTGTTGGTTTCTCAAATATTTGCTTTTCCACTTTGAACGTTAAGGAATCAGCATAAACTCTATTATGAATATGGTGCAGACGCAGGCATTTAAACTATATAATTGTTTTTTTTGGTAGGTCCTAACTGATTTTAAAATGTAACCTTCAATCTAAATAAGTCACCTCACTACTCACCCTTGTATTAAGTACAGATAGGAATCAGGAGATATCTAGCTATCCTCAAATGCGCCGTATGTCACGACACTTTACTCTATTTCACTAAAGTCTGACATTATCAAATGGAATTCCGAGTCAAATTAAATATTGGTGCTCTAAGTCACAAAAATCCCCCCCTTTTTTGTTCTACTCCCGTCCCTCCTGTGTTGGTTTCCACTGCACTGGTGTCCCCCTTTTCTCCTTTCACACGTGCTTTTGTCTATTTATCATTTTGCTTTCTATTATATTTCTTATAGCCCTGAAGATTCACAGCCACATGCTGTGATGAAACACGTGTAGGCTAAAGTGAAATGCACAGTGACTCCCAAGTGGGGAACGCTGATGACAATAAAAAACTTTTTGAAAATAACACATTTGGTTGATCTATCCTAACGGAGTGAAGAGTTGAACATAGGAACGATATCTAATTGTGTATAGTGTGCTCTGGATCCTTGCCCAGTCAGAATAAGATAGAGGTTTGTGTACCTCTTTCTTCACAGAGGTTAAGGTTTTCCTCTGTCCAAGAAGCACCTACTTTGATACCAAATTAATCAAATACTTTACCGTGATAAGTTGAGCGCCAAAAATTTCTGAACACTGCAAAAACCTATTCTTAGACTATTCAACTGTGAAAATGTCAATACTTCCCAAAATATTGCATTTATTTCAGTGTCTTCCTACACCTAATCATGTAAGCCAAAACAGAGCACTAACGGGGTTTACCCAAATTACCCTCCTTTACCTGGGTAAATACAAATGCAAGAAACGAAGCAATGGAAAAAGGAGGAACAAATTCTGCGCAAATTTCCGGCACAATAATGTAGTCACGTGGGGCGCGACGTTCTGAGCTCCACATACAGGAAGCACTGGCGTGTGGCAACTGATGTCATTTCGACCATGATGGCGGTCCCGTACGTTGTTGTACACTATGCACTTGGAAAAGCTTACAATAGAGAAGAGAGCCTGATTAAGTTGCAATTGAAAACGCTCCATACTCAGCTGTGGATAAGAAATAGTGGTTGTATCTCAAGGGATTGGTTTCCAGCTGCCGCCGGATTGAGCTTGCTTGTTGCTTATCGCCCTGTCCTGAAGAGGCCAGACTTATCGGAAGGCCGAAACGCGACCGCGTCAACACTTTCCATATGGAGGAGTCCCTGTATAAAAATTGATTTTCGAAATTATTGCCTCATGACACACTTATTGATTTAGGTTCTGTAAATTTGTGCATTGAACCAGTGTTGTCCGACTACCTCCTAGTGCACCCCCTATAACCTATGGGAGGGCACTTAGCCTTTGCTACAATCTTTTTTTCTAAGGGTGAAAAAAATTGTTTCGTTTTTTGTGTTTCTTTTGATTGCTGTCCTTAGTGTTTTGTTGTTGGTTGTATATAGGTGTGTATATATGAATGTATATAGTGGTATGAGAAGTATTGACACAAGAGAATATATATATATATGTGACTTTTTTGTGTTTGTTAAAAAAAGAAAAAAAGAATTTATGAAATAAGATAAAAATAACTTTTGTGCTGATTATATAAAAAAATAAAGTATGTAATCATGTCCCCTTGTGCGAGTGATGATATATAGAGTGTTTGATTGATTTCATAGTGGACATTTGGCATAAAAATAGGTGAATTAGTTGTCCCCTATTTGTGAATAGCGCAAAATGTGTTCCTCCTTTTTCCATTGCTTCATTTCTTGCATTCCTACACCTAATCTGCACCATCAGATTCAGAGCCTTCTACGGGATCTCACAAGCTTCATATGGGGCGGGCGTAGACCATGCTTCTACCATAAAAGCCTCATGCTCCTGCGGGATAGGGGGGACTGGCATACCCCAACCTCCTGGAGTACTATTGGGCTGCCGATCTCCGCGTTGTTTTTAAATAAACAACGACTGAGAATGAAAAGGTCTGGTTCCATATGGATAGGGCGGTAACGAGGCAAATCATTTGGGATCTTACTTGGGTACACCGGACCGCGCGCTCTCGCAGCACCTATATTGCAGTGCCTACAAAGACGGTACTGGACATATAGGACAAAGTAGCTGTGCGCAAGGGACTCACGACCTTCCCCTCTCCCCACACTCTCATTGCGGGTAACCTGCTATTCCCCCCGGCCGACTATCCACAGGCCTTCTCATTATGGCTGAAAGATGGGTGCAGAAAGATCAGCGGTCTGTACGAAGGGGGTACGTTCAAATTGTTTACTCGCTGCGGGGAGGAGTTTCACCTTCAGGCAAAAGCAGGGCTCCAATATGTGCAGCTTTGGCATTGGCTATCCTCAATAGAGATACAGCAGGCGGCCACTCGCCCATTCAATCCCTTTGGATGGTTGGTCCGTTCTTTCGATGAATCAAAGGGCCTTATAGCCCGGACGTACCAGATTCTGCAGCACCCCCGCTGGTGGACACTCATCCGTATCAGCGCCTGTGGCAGCAGATGGCTCCCACTGAAATCACACCTGCGCAGTGGAGTCGTCTATCACAGTATATCGCTGCGAGAAACTGGGTACAAGATCATGACACAGTGGTATTATATGCCCTCTAGGCTACACAAAATGTTCCTTGCACCGTCTTCATTGCCCTGGAGGTGTTCAAATGTGTCTGGAGACTTCATACACATTTGGTGAACGTGTCTTCTTCTGACCCTGATCTGGAAGGAAGTTCTTAGCCACATTAAGGAGGTGCTAGGATTCCCTCTGCAGGGGTCCACAGCCACAATTCTTTTGGGCATTAAGCCTGACAACTTAAAAGCGCTTACCCGTAGCAATTGGTACATAGCCCTGCACATGCTTGGGGCTGCTAAGCAACTCATAGCGTTATATTGGAAGAAAGCATGGTTTGTGCATTTATGGCATGTAGTGACTATGGAATTATTCCCAGCGAGACTACAGGAACGCAATGCTTGTTTCAATACAATCTGGAAGCCACTAGTTACATATCTCTGTAAAGTAGAACATGCACGACACCTACCCTCGAAACTCAGGAACTTATGCCTATTTGAAGACACGCTAATTCTGGAGACCCCAACAGATTACTAACGCAGACACAGTAACCCAGCCCACAATCCCACATGACATGCACTTCAATCCCTAGCTTAGTTCATCTAGTCCTCCCCCCCGGTTCGAACACGCACTTCCCTGCATTGTTGCTGTCACACAGCCTCCTTGGCGCAGGGGCCTTCCTTCTTCTTATCTCTTCTTCTCCTGCTAGACTCTTATCTGTCCCCTCATCACTACTAACTTTCTCCAGGCCTACAGCCTGCATTTGCTGTTGTACTCTTTGTTACAGTACCATGTTCTTTTGTTCTGGGTCTTGAATTTGTCCACGTTCTTATTACATTGATATGGTTTATGTACCACGCGGCCGGCCCATTGAGTGTTGTAGGTGACATGCTGTGTTCCAAGTGTCCCATTAAGCCGCCCCGGATATGCTTGAGGCGCTCTAGAACTACACGGCTGGCCCTGTATAGAGTTGTGGGCTTGACGCTGTGTACACTTAGACCCTTCCTTCATTCTCTCTATGGAAAATAAAAACAGATTTAAACAAAAAAATCATTGAACATAATTACTTTTGTTCCACAACCTTTAGTCTCTCGGTCCTCCAATCTTCACCCCAAAACCCTTCCCTTCTTCCCTTCCCCTCTCTCCCACTCACTAGTGAGAAAAGTTCTCCTTTCACATTCCTGTCCACTCCCCTTGTTGCATTTACACCACCCACGCTCCATGTCACAGTCTCTCCTTTACTGTGCTCCAGATCTCTTTTGTCTGCCTTTCTCCATACTATATTGGCATGCTCAAAAGTCCACAAAAGGTCACAAGTTTTATGATTTTCAATAAAATATTGATCTATTGTTTACTAACCCCCTACCCCTATTCAGCACAGGGTGGAGAGAAATCACCAAACTCACACTTCCGTTGACCCAAATCATGAAGTCCCCTCTTGGGATTGTTTCAGGACTCAAGCACTGAACCTAAACACATCATTATTATTGCTCTTAACATTTGGCTTTACATCATCCTTTTCCTCACCACATCAGCACCTCAAACAAAGTGCAATAATTTAATTTCCTCTTGCAAAGTTTTAAAATCCTAACTTCGAATTCTGATGTTAACGTGGCATAATAAATTCACCTGCAGCTAGGTCCACTGTTTGGCTGAAATGCTTGGGCTGAAGTAACAAAGCCATGATTTTTATGTTAAGAAGTTTTCACTGCTGTGATGGCTCCTAATTTTGCAGTAGAATTGCTTTGAATTCTGAAATAATTCCATGGAGTACTCCAGTTAATCTCTGACTGATGCACACTTGGAGAACTACTGCAATGCATACAAATGTATTGAGATGGACATCTAAGAAGTGTATGTTTCTTTATAAGTAACCATGGGGGAAATGTGCATTCACACTTGTAAATGTTGGGGTCTTATGTACAAGGAGCTTGTGCCACTGATGAGTATTTTTTTTTTAAATGTAGGGGCACATTCAGTGCTCCATATTTACATAGTGAGGCATTAGGCCTAATATGTCACTTTTCTCAGTCCTGCATCGCTTTTTACCTGCGTCAAGTAACATCATACCTGCATATGCAAGGTAGGCGTTCCCACTTAAAACCCAGCACAGAACTGACGCAGCATTATTTACGAGTATATGGGAAAGTGACTCTGACACTGAATTCAAAAGGCATCAAAAAGCCTAAACATTATCAAACTAAGCCTAAAAATTACGCTTTGGCACTAGTAAATAAGTAGAACATACCCACACCACTTTGGCAAGGTCTACTATGCCATGGAGCTACTCATACTGCAGCTCAGGACCAAAAAGACCACTACCACCTCAACATAACCATGGCAGCAGCGCAGGAGAAGGGAGCGAGCATACCACCCGAGGATTACTCTCATTGGCCTTATCGAGGAGGAGGGGGTTATCATCCCTTACAGGCTCAGGAATGAGTCCATTGTTCAGCTACTGCACCAGATTGCACCTGGCTGCAGCCAACATCTCTGAGGTACACCAACATCCCTCAGCAGGCCAAGCTGATGGTAGTACTATACATGCTGGTGTCTGGAACGTTCCAACCCACCACAGTCAAAGTGGCAGAAATATTCCAGCCATCCTTTTCAGCATGCCTACCCTCTGTCCTGGATGCCATCATAAGCCTCACACCCTAGTGCTTCACGTTCCCCAATGCACAAGAGAAAAAACAGGAAAACAAGCAAGGTTAATTCTGTTGCTGGATTTCCACATGTATTTGGGGCAATGGACCACCTACACTTTCAACTTGTGTCACCTGCGTCTACATCTCCCCCTCTACCTCAATTGGAAGCACACATATTCCACCATTGTGCAGGCAATAGTGGACCATCTGTAGATGTTCATCAATGTGATGGCAAAGTACCCTGAAAGTGCTTATGTTACACACATCTTCAGACATTCCATAATAAACTAGTGCTTCCAGAATGGGAAGTATGGGAATGGCCTACTGGTAAGTAAGTATATCTCAAGCACACAACTGACCTCATGACACTAAATTATGTAGGATAAAATATCCACATTTGTCTTGCACAATACTACATGACAAATGTGCATTACAAATCTCGAACTCACACATGTTAAGACCTGTTAAGCCACTATGGGCCCCATGTACTAGAGCCCTGTGCCTCTGGAAAATACATTTACATGATGCTCTGGCAGAGCAGTTCTCCATTTCATATCTTTGAGGCAATGTATAGTCACCCTGTGTTCTCTTGCATGGACTCAAAAAAATGGACTAAGGCAAGGCAGTGCAAAGTACAGCATTGCCTAGCTCTACGTCAAGGATGTGTTCCATGGGTCTTATGGTGGGATTCCCTATGCAACACCAATGTGTTTTGACACATTCCCAGAATTACAATGTCCTGAGATTCTGATAATGTGTTAAAAAAGGTGTGCCTCACCAGGGGATGTGTAACAAGGAGAAATAACTTCATTTATCCTTGTTAGAAAGAGGAAAACACATCCATTTATTGTTTTATTGTAGGATTGTGTCTTTACTGCATATAAACTATACATCCCACAATGCTGACATACCTGCACCATGGTGCAAGGTACATGTGTTGGCGCTAGTCACCAATTTGTGATCATGTGCATGCTGAAGGTCTACAAATGTGATGTATGAAATCCAAATGGCACATTCCTGACTTTTCCTTTAGACGCAGGGCAGCGCTACCAAGTGACTTCCTGTGCTGCCCTAGGGCAACATCTTGTAAATGAGACCCTATGTGAGTATCCAAATAGTGGAAAGATCCTCAGCAAAGCAACACGATGCAAAAGGCAGTGTCTCAACACAGTGTTGAATGAAGGGCCTCTCTTTCTGCTGTCTGTGGTGTCCACAGGTAACTCCAATACCCATGAGGCATGTCATGTATCCAATACCTGTAAAACTGAGGATGTTTTAATATGTTTGCCCTCTCCAGGTCATGTGTGCCATGGAAAATTAAATTTGTCATATACACACCTGGCATCATATGTGTGCTCCATTATGTGCCACACAAACTTACTCTATTAGTCCTCAAAGGATTCCGACTGTGCAGCAAGGTAGACACTCATGTATAAAGTAAAACTCATTGGACAGGCAGCCACAAACTCGCCATTTAAATAATGTGCCTGTCTTGGTGCAATGCTGCATATTGTCTGCCAGTGCAGGCAGCAAACCCTGGATACTGCATCATGTGACACAATATGTCCTACTCTGAACCCAACCAGTGTGGAAGTGCCGGTTTGTTAGTTTACCAGTTGCACTGTACAGTACAGCATTCCCACATATCTCAATCCCCTTGTGAACTGTCAAAATAGTGGACACAGTGCACTGCTAAGTGTAGACTGACGTATCCCACATTGATGTCCACTCACGTATCTCCCCATGGCAGTAGCTAATGAAGACAGTGACTACTACTGTCACATCCAAACATGTGTCAATGAATAATACAACATCATCGGCTCTGGCATTATGGGGGGCGTGGCTTAAGTTAATGGCCGGCTAGATGTGTTTGAGCCCAGCTCCTGCCCTAACGTTCCAATATCCTGGAAAATCCTGGCACTTTTTCAATAAAAAACGGTGCTCATGAGGTGAGGAGCCCCCCCGGACCTTGACCGCATCTATCGCGGGTAAAAATTGCCGCTGGTGGAGGCGAGGTGTCCAGCGACCGGCAATGGACCTGATTGCACCCGTGGCCGGTAAATGGCAGCCGCCTCGCGCTGAGGCGATTCCGGAGAGACTGGGGACCCCTGGCAGCGGCTGTGCGGCCCCACGGAGGGAAGCAAGTAGACCCGCGAGCCCCAACGAGGCAACTAACTCAGCCGATGGTGACCGGGTGAGGCTGAAGAAGGAGCTGCTGCAGGCCTCAGGGGACCCTCCTACGTGAGGCCGAGGACGAGCGGGCGGCCTGGGTACGTTCCGGAGACCGGGCCCGCTCCATCGGGGGGACGCCTGGTCCTATTGTATTGTATTGTATTGTATATTGGATTTATATAGCGCTTATCACCCAGGGGTCTCTAAGCGCTTGCCTTGGGAACCCGTCCTGGATTTTCCCTGTGAGATAGCCCCTACAGGGCATCCCCAAGGTGAAAGCCAGGCATCCCGCCACGGGGGGCCGTTGTGGAGATTAAGCAAGCTTAATGCCCAGAGTTGCAGAATGTGAACCCATGATTAGGTTAGGCACCAAAGCGAGAATTATCGAGTCTGTGGACATTTGAGCTCAAGACCCTGCCGCGTCGGGAATTGAACCCTGGTCCGGGTCTGACCTCTGCTTCAGGGTCTGCCTGCTCTAACCAGGGGCTCCGAGACTGCAAATTGTGTGAGGCCCTGTGGAAACATCGGAGCTACCACCGCGAAGGGCGACGGAGAGCAAGCTCATCCTCACGGGATCACTGGGGGTGGCTGCCGGCGAAGGGGAGCGACTAACGGACGAGGCACTGTGGCCCGAGTGGGTACTAAGTATGCACTCAGGTCAGAGAGGCCTCCATACAGCCCGATGGCCCGAGACGCTATGAAGCTTGCAGTGGACAGAGCTCTTCCTGAGACCGGGCAGCCTGGGTGGCGCTTCCCCCCCACGCCCTGTTTGGCGCCAGTTGATATCGTTGGTGCTCCTGCTGCGGGGGAGCGCGGGTGCTCAACTGGAATCCTAACCTGTGGGTGCCTTGTGGCTGGACTGGCCGGACCGTACCTTGGGTTGCCACTGCCCGGTCTGCGCTGCCACTCAAATGGAGATACAATAAACTATGCAGACCTCCCCTGGGAGGTGCCCGGTGCACCACCCTCGGCGGCCCACATTAATATGGGAAAGGACCGACCGGTGAGGGGAGCCCAGGCGAACAAGATTGTACAGTATACGGTCCTGGGCCCTACGGCGGTGGAGCGCCCTGGGATGGATCGGCAAGTGGAGGCCCCTCCAGAGGCGGCGGGCCGAGATAAAGCTGATATCCTAGTAGCGATCCGGGACTCCAGGGTAGCGCTGGAAACCAAGATGGACGGGATGGCTATGGACAATAACTACTTATGCCTTGACCTCAGAAAGGTGGCGGACAGGGTCACCACCACAGAGGGGTAAATGACAGTATTACAAACTGAGGTCCGGCAGATGAAGGAAGCAATAGCGGCCCTCCAGGAGCATAAGACCCGCTTGGAGGACCGGGCTGAGGATGCAGAAGGGCGTTCCCAGAGGAACAATCTCCGCTTCCTGGGATTTCCGGAATGATCAGAAGGGCCGGCGGCAGACCCATTTCTGGAGGAATGGATCGGCAAGGTCTTGCCGTACCTACAACTATTCAAAATGTTCGCAATAGAGAGGGCCCATAGAACTCTGGGGCCGCCTCCGAAGCCGGGATCTCCACCTAGGGCCATAATAACCCGGTTCTTCGATTTTAGAGACCGAGACGTGATCCTACAGCATATCCGCAAGTCCGGCCCGCCCAGGTATGATAACCAGGATATTTATATTTTCCCGGACTACACTAGAAAAGTACAGGGCCTTCGGAACGATTTTTTGCAGGTTAAACGGCGGATGCGGAGCCACGACATCAAATACAGTCTGCTCTTCCCAGCCAGGCTCCGAGTACAGCATGGCGATAGGACACACTTCTTCGACCACCCATCTGATGCGGAAGACTGGATGGACGCGCTGGGATGGCAGGAACAACGACGACGGAATACACGCCGGCGGAGCCAGCGGCACGGAGAGGGAGGATGACCTCCGGGAGAACGTGCCGCCACACAAAGCGAACGCATCACAGTGGGCCCGGATGGCACACTCCGTGCAGAACTAACGTCGATTCCAACACAGAACCGATTCTCCCCAATTTGTTTGGTGCAGAAAACGCAGTCCGCACGCAGGGGAAGCTGCCAGTCCAGTGGCTGAACCTACACAGGACAAGTGACTAGTAACTCAGGTGGTCGGAATGTAACGTAGGGGGTCCTGGACACTTTGAGTATCTTTATGCTCTAATCTGGGGGGATCATGGCAGCCTGATGAGTTAGAGATGGCAACGGGGGGGCGGTAACCCTGTGTATCACAGTGCCCATTCTATTGTGCCAATTCACCTTAAGTGGCCAATTGTAGAGTGCCGAGGTGGCCGGCTAGGCCTTGGCCGGGCACGGCTGACCGGTTCCGAATTCGGGAGATGCGGTACTACCGCCTGTGGGTGGGTGATGTTGGGGTTCCTTGTTTTGATTCAAAGAGGGATGCTGCCGGGTCATTTTACACTCTTGCTATGTATTATTTAAGTTGCCTGCTTTTTGATGGGTCGCGTCACACTGCGGAGACGATTCCAAGGGGTGCCAGGTGGGAGCTACGAGGTAGACAAATGCTAATCCATGATGGGTGATACCTGTAAATACAAACTACTGAAGTGGAATGTTAGGGGGCTCAATAACATGGTTAAGCGGATCAGAGTAGCCACATATCTCCGGCACTATAGGGTCAGCTTTGCTTTCCTACAGGAAACACACCTCTGGGGGGATTGCCTTAAGTATGTCCAGCGTAGATGGCGTGGTCAGTTTTTCGCTACGTCTTACTCAGGGTTTGCTAGAGGGGCGCTGATTTGGGTGGCACGAGGGGTCCCCTTTAAAGCCATACACTCAAAATTGGATCCAGAGGGTAGGTTTGTAATCGTGGTGGGTACTCTGAATGGGCGTAGTGTTTGCCTGGTGAATGTTTACGCGCCAAATTACGGATGATGGTGAGTTTTTGAGTCAAGTGCTGGGCCTGTTAGATATAGACACAGACACGGAACTCCTGCTGGCGGGTGATTTTAACTGTGCACTTGATGGGAATTTAGACAGATGCCCCCCAAAGCTAGACGCCAAACCTAAAAAGAGAGATGCAATGGCCCAGATGCTCCAAAGTTATGACCTCATAGATGCGTGGAGGCACCGCAACCCTGTTCGTCGGGTGTACTTGTGCTTCACGCCTGCTGCCAACACACTCAGTAGACTAGATTACTTTTTCCTGAAGGGCATGGTAATGGACCGGGTAGAAGAGATCCACTACTTGGCGCGCTACCTATCTGATCACTCCTGCTCACGTATTTGGTGGGTGGACCACTGCCCAAGATCCTGCTCTGGAGACTCAACATGGAGGCCTTCGGAGATCCCACTTATAAGGAGGCTATCTCACAGGGGCTCGGGACGTACCTAGAAGTGAACTGGGGGTCAGCTACTATAAGGGCAACTGAATGGGACGCCATGAAGGTAGTCCTTCAGGGGACATCTATATCCACGGAGGTAGGGGTAAAACAGGTGCTGGAACGGGAACTTCGACAGCATGAGGGCCGCTTGGCGGAGATGGAGAGAGACTTTCCCACAGACAAGGAGCAACGACCTGAATGGACAGCCACACTGCAGCAACTGAGAGACACCTGGGCCTCACTTGGCAAACCTAACAGGACAGCCAGCAGACGGCTGAGAGGAGGGTGACAGAGCTGGTAGACTGTTACCATGTCTGATACGGGCAGAAACCCAACCTCACCCTATTTTGGCAATGCAGAATGAATTGGGCCGGATGGTTTATACCGAGCAGGCAATTAAAGAGGTGTTCCGATCCCATTTATGTAAAATATACTCGGAATCGCAGCCGTTAGTGGACACTGAGACCATGGAGGTGTACCTCGAGGGGATGCAGCTCCCTGAGATTGAAGCAAATAGGCAGGATGACCTGGGGGGGCCACTCCGAGAGGAGGAACTACGTGCTGCAATAGCCCACCTGCAGATAGCGAAATCCCCGGGGTGGACGGTTTAGCTGCCGAACTATATAAAGAGTTCAAGGGGGTTCTGGTTCTAAAACTCCTTGAGGTGGCAATGGAGGCCTACGACCGGGGCTCGCTCCCAGACTCCATGTGGGCGGCGACGATCGTAATGATCCCCAAGCCAGCTAAGGACCCTCTCCCCTCCGGATCCTATCGACCCATATCCATGTTGAACGTGGACTTGAAGATCATCAGCCAGGTGCTGGCTTCCAGGCTCCTCCCCTACCTTTGTCGCCTGGTCCACGATGACCAGTCAGCGTTCGTCCCGGGCCGGAAACACCTTAGGGAATATCCGTCGCCTGGCACACGTCATGCGATCTCTAGCGGGACAGGCCAAACAAAACACACTGGTCTTCCTGGATATCGAACAAACGTTCGACTCGATTTGCTGGGCCTAACTCTGGGAGGTGCCGTTAAAACTAGGTCTGGTGGAAGGATTTGTAAAATGGGTTCAGTTACTATATACCAGACCCGTGGCCAGAGTCCGCATGGGTCGATGTGTCTCGGATGAGATACCCACATCGAGGGGAACGCGTTGGGGGTGTCCCCTCTCCCCCCGGCTCTTTGTCCTGGCGATGGAGCAGTTGGCATGCCATCTCCGCATGGCACTGCAGGGCCAGGGTATCAGAATAGGGACAGTGGAACATGTGGTGTCCTTTTATGCAAATGACGCCCTGGTCTATCTGAATCAAACGACGCAATCGCTACCCGTCCTGCTGTCCGAGCTGTCAGACTTCGCGGCTGCTTCTGGCCTCGCAGTAAATAGGGCAAAGTCCCAGCTTTATGCGATTGGGGAGCAGTCTGAATGGGAGGGGGTCCAGCTCCCGGAGATGGGACTCCCATGGGTGGACGACACACTTCGCTATTTGGGGATCTGGTTGGGTCGTAATCCGACCGATTTTTTCCACCATAATATGGGACAGATACTTCAAGGTTTGAAGGAAAGTATTGCCTTCTGGAACAACCTTAAGATCTTCCTGATGGGAAAGATCACTCTAATCAAGATGGTGGTCCTCCTGCGCTGCCTGTACACGATGCAGGGATCCTTTTATGAGTTGCCACACTGGACTTTTTTTGGGAATTGGATTCCCTCTTAGTCCTCCTGTTATGGAATGGGAAGAGATGTAGGGTGAGTCTAGAGTTCCTGAAGCATAGTTGGGGAGCGGTGGACTGGAAGTCCCCGAACTTGAGCTGTACTACTTTGCATCACAGCTACAGCATGCCATTGCTTGGTTGGACACGGACCCCTCCTGGGAACGGTCCTTGCTGGCAGGGGCCTATGGGAATGAACAACTGGGAGCGCTGCTTTGGCAGGAGAGGGGACGACAAGGCCACATTCCCCCGCTGGTATGATTGGGGGCCACAATCTGAGACCGTGTGACGCACCACCACATCTGCGGAACGCCGTCTGCCCCCAACATGGATCTGTGGCTGATGCCGCACTTTGCCGGGATTGCACAGGTCATGTCCGTAGACAAATGGATGGAGGGTGGTTGCCTGATGTTAGCCGATCTGTACCCAAATGATAAATTCATCACTTACCAAGAGGCGGTCACTACCTTCGGGCTGGGTCCGGGGCAATTCCTTCATTACGCCAAACTAGCGGCGACTGCACAGCAGTTATGGCCCTTGTTCCCGGAGGCTCGAGTTTAATCCATCACCGTTCTTTAGCCCACTCTGCCACCCCAGTTCAGACATGGCCATATGCAAATCAGTCTGACCCTGTGCCTTATGGGAACAGTCCAGCCCGAACTGCCAAGCCATGCCTTCCCTGGACCGGAAACAAGCTACCAAGGCACAAGATGGCTGCCAACACTTCCTGGTTTGGAGTGTTGACAGACATTGGCAGCCAATCAGCATGCCTTTCACAGGAAAGCTATGCAGAAATAACAGGAGAAAAACCCATAAACCTCGTTGGGATGGGTGTATCGTGTATGCAGAAACAATTCCCAACTGGTATCACGTAGAGACAGTTTTAGTTGTTGTATGCCGTAGGCATTACAAAGAAACAGAAAACAAGGAGTCAATTAAGTTTGAAATAGTGGTATTATCCGGAAAACAAGTTACAATCACTTGGAAAATCAGGCTGTAAGGTCGACGGCGTTGTCGATGAGTACGCCTCGGCCAGCTCCCGCATTCGGTGCCCTGAGCCTCTACGCCAGATGAGCCTTCGCCTTCTGACATTCTGATTTATTCAGACGCTGCCAAATCCCTGCGTGCCGCCGGATTGAAATCCTACAACCAGCACTCGACCTACCCACGCTGGCTTG
The DNA here is from genome assembly GCF_964263255.1 of Lissotriton vulgaris. Classification (NCBI taxonomy): domain Eukaryota; kingdom Metazoa; phylum Chordata; class Amphibia; order Caudata; family Salamandridae; genus Lissotriton; species Lissotriton vulgaris. The sequence goes on from NW_028249189.1 coordinate 212,765, forward strand.
GTACATAGCCAGCTGCGCTTCGCTGCCTGGCAGCTACCACTGTACTCATCGACAACTCGACAACTCCGTCCTGATGACGATCCCGACTAAAGGGGATCGAAACGCCGTCGACCTTACAGCCTGAATCAATTGTCGCTTACCACTTTTCAATGCTCCCATAGGAATAATTGTTTTTCCAAGTGATTGTAACTTGTTTTCCGGAGCCTGGAATTGATGTATATATTGTCAGTAATGCGTCGCCAATGCTGTTCTTAAAAGCACTTGCACCTGCACCTCACCAATTGTATATAGCACTTTGCACCAAGTGCCACTGGGTTGTCATAAGATCTGATCTCTACAGTGCTGTTTAAACTGTATTTTTATAAGAAAACCTTTTCCCCTGCTGTTACTTGGTGAATAATACCACTATTTCAAACTTAATTGACTCCTTGTTTTCTGTTTCTTTGTAATGCCTACGGCATACAACAACTAACACTGTCCCTACGTGATACCAGTTGGGAATTGTTTCTGCATACATTTCACAGGAAAGCAGCATGCTCATTGGCTGTCAACACTTCTAACCAGGAAGTGTTGGCATTCAACTTGTGCTAGGTAGACCGAGGCAAAAGAAAGCAGAAAAACAAACGTGTAGAAAAAAACGGGGGCAGAGTAGAAGCACCCTGACCCCCTAGGCCTGCTCAGGGGGTCCCACAAGGACCCTCAAGGCCAAAAATGTTTTTTTTTTAAAAACAGGTATGTTTATTTAAAAATTACCCCCGAGGGGGACCAAATTGCAGGGGCATACTGATAAAGAAATGTGGGGGGTGCTCAATTCCCCCGACACTGCCCCGGGGACCGCCGCCCTCCGGGGCAAAGCAAAGCAGCCCCCTCGCGTATTCTGAAGGCTCCTGGTGGGTTAGGTGCCCCCAGGGACCCTCAGTATACAAGGGGAATTAGTTCCCTCTCTGCAAACATGCCCGGGGGCTGCGTTGCAGAGAGATGTAAAAAAGGGTGTGGCCTCATTACACCTCTCTGCAATGCAGCCCACTGGCTTATACTGGAGGATCCTGGTGGGCTAGTTGCCCCCTAGGTACCCCAGTATGCAAGGGGAATTAGTTCCTCCTCTGCAAACGCGCCAGGGGTTGCGCTGCAGAGAGTTGTAAAAAGGGGGCGTTTCCTCTGAACACCTGCCTGCAAAAATGTAGTAAATCAGTATAAAAAAAATAACAATTAGTACATTTAAAAATTGTCATTTAAAAAACATTCAAAATTAAATGAAAAAACCATAGGTTTCAGGCCTGATATAGTTAGGAATTAGCATTTAAAAAACCATCACTGACGACATCATCCATTTCATACACTAGTAAAATCTTTCATCACTCTTTGTAAAATACAGAGTATCATATTTGAATCCATTGTCACAGCAATATAAGTATCTAAAAACGCACTCAGTGATTCATAGATGTATACACATATCTAATCACTTACCTGTAGATTCACTCATACATACTGTTAATGAACAATAGAACACTATCAAAAATACTTATACACCTATATGGACATTACACACCAGCACACATCCTATTCACATATAAAGTCATCTTACTCACTTATTCAAACAATGGATCATACTTACATATTTACTTAGCTACACACTTATACAAACAACACTTCATCTATTCATTTAGATAGTAAGTCATACTTAGTGAATTATAAAATCCCTATTACAAGTATACAGTTATCCATACAGTCACCAATACAATCATTGAGTCTTATGTATACCTATTTATTTACAACAACTGACACATACACTGCCTTTTATTTTTCTAGTTTGTTCGACATGTACCATTGAGGAATATATTTGCTCATCACCACACCCATAAAGAGATTCATTCACCCAAACAACTGTTAGAACATGTAGTTTTAACTTAACATATCTACTGAATCAACTATTCACACATCTTTGGACAGTCACACCCCCCCCACCAAACCACACACACTTTCACTCTCCAATACAAATACTCAGTTAACTAATCAATAACTAATATAGACTTTCACATAGCTAGTAACCAACTGTAGAGCCAGTTTACACAACAACTGACAAAGTGATACAGATATTCACACAGTTTAGTCACTATCCACTATATTTATTTAGACACTATAAATTGGTTGAGTAAACAGTCAATTACACTGCTACTAAATTCTCCATCCAAATACTTATTTATATATATCCACTCATTCTTCAATGCAAATTGCTATATTTATAATGCATATTTAAATAACGAAGCAAACCATATTCACTGGATGATGTCATCAGTGATGTCATCAGTGATGTCATTTGAGATGTCATCAGTGATGTCACTGACCATGTCATGAATGATCTAATATGTGACATCATCAGCAGTGGAATGCGGGTGTGCGAAATATAGTTAGTACAACTAACTATATAGGAGCAATTTCAATAGTTTTGTATGAGTGAAATGTCCAGCTAACTATAACACCCCTAAAACTTATAGTTTTTTGAGTGAATTTCAAAGGTTTTTTAAATGCTAATTCCTAACTATATAAGGCCTGAAACCTATGTTTTTTTCAGTGAATATATATGAGCAGCAACTGATTTGTGAAATAAAACGTTTGAATTGAGATACACGGAGTCAGCGCCTTCTTTGGTGGCAAGTGTGGTATGGTAAAAAATATATATATATATATATATATTACCTAGTTATTGCTAGGACCTAGTTTCCATAGGACATCCACAACATTCTATTTGGAATAACTTTGGCGCCGGTGGACGAATCTTGGCGAATTTCTCAAAGAAGATGGCCCGCTCCGCTCCGCTCCGCTCCTTCCCTGAACGTTTTGGGGGGATTCGTCAAGTGGGGGCTGAGAAGAAAGGGGGGGTCCCAAAACGTGTTTTCCCCATGCTATTTTCCATAGGACGATTAGCCACGGCTACAGCCCGAACGGCTGAACGGAATTACAAGAAATTTGGCAAGATGGTAGAATCTGATTTGCAGATCACGCTTTTGCTTAAATGGTGTAAATCCCTCCAATAGTTCCTGAGAAAATCAAAAGGAAAAAAATATATATGTATAATCGCGCACTCTACGTGTACAGGTCTGCGTACCGTACGCGTACCGTACGTGTACGTGCGCGTACGTGCGTGGACATTCATGTGCACAAGCTGCATGCTGATTGGCTGCCACTGTCTGTCAACTCTCCAAAACAGAAGTTGTTGGCAGCCATCTTGTGCTCCGGTAGACTGAGGCACAAAAAAGCAGAAAAACAAATGTGTAGAACTCAAAAAGGGGGCAGGGTAGAAGCACCCTGACCCACTAGGCCTGCTCAGGGGGTCCCACAAGGACCCCCAAGGCCCCAATGTTTTCTTTTTAAACCCGGTCTGTTTTTTTTCTAACTACCCCCGGGGGGAACAAATCGCGGGGGCATAGTGATAAAGAAGTATGGGGCGGCCCCAATCCCCCCACACTGCCCCGGGGACCACCGTCCCTGGGGCAAAGCAACGCAGCCCCCTGGCGCATACTGGAGGCTCCTGGTGGGATATTTGGCCCCCAGGGACCCCCAGTATGCAAGGGGAATTAGTTCCCCCTCTGCAAAAACACCCGTTGCGTTGCAGAGAGGTGTAAAAAAGAGTGTGGCCTCATTACACCTCTCCGCAATGCAGCCCCCTGGTGCATTCTGGAGGTTCCAGGTGGGCTAGTTGGCCCCCAGGGACCCCCAGTGCAAGGAGAATTAGTTCCCCCTCTGCAAACGCGCCAGGGGTCTGCGTTGCAGAGAGGTGTAAAAAGGGGCATAGCCTCATTACACCTCTCTGCAATGCAGCCCCTGGCGCATACTGGGCTAGTTTGCTCCCAGGGACCCCCAGTATGCAAGGGGAATTAGTTCCCCCTCTGCAAACGTGCCTGGGGGCTGCATTGTAGAGAGGTGTAAAAAAGGTGTGGCCTCATTACACCTCTCGACAATGCAGCTCCCTGGCTCATACTGGAGGTTTCAGGTCGGTTAGTTGGCCCCCAGGGACCTCCAGTATGCAAGGGGAATTAGTTCCCCTCTGCAAACGTGCCAGGGAGCTGCGTTGTAGAGAGGTGTAAAAAGGGGCATAGCTTCATTACACCTCTCTGCAATGCAGCCCCCTGGCGCATACTGGAGGTTTCAGGTGGGCTAGTTGGCCCCCAGGGACCCCTAGGAGGAAAGGGGAATTAGTTCCACCTCTGCAAATGCGCCAGGGGGATGCAATGCAGAGAGGTGTAAAAACATTTTTTTTTGAATTTATATTAAAAATATATAATGTAATTTAAAAAATAAAATATCTAAAAATAAATAATTTAAAATAATGTAGTAAATCAGTATAAAAAATATAACAATTAATACATTTAAAATGATCATTTACAAAACCATTGAAATTCACTGAAAAAAACATATGTTTCAGCCATGTTATAGTTAGGAATTACCATTTAAAAAACCTTTGAAATTCACTGAAAAAACTATAGGTTTCACACATGTTATAGTTAGGAATTAGCATTTTAAAAACCTTTGAAATTCACTGAAAAAACCATAGGTTTCACACTAGTTATAGTTAGCTGGTCATTTTACTCATACAAAACCTTTGAAATTCCCCCGTAATAGTTAGTTGTACTAACTGTAACTCTCGCACCCGCAATCCACTGGTGATGATGTCACATATTACATCATTCATGACATGGTCAGTGACATCACTGATGACATCACTGATAACATCTCAAATGACATCACCGAGGATTATTTAAATGAGAGACGGGATTGTCGACATTCCAAAACTTAAGGGCATATTTACTAGGACGGCTTCAAATCCTTTGTTGTCTTACCGGAAGATTTTTACAACACTGCTGTTTGCTATGGCAGGGTGAGAGTCGAGGCTCCCGCCCTCCCATAGCAAACTTGGTTTGCATTTTGAAAGGAGAGAACACAAAAACCAACTTTCTCTTTTAAAATGCACAGCAGAATGCTTTTCCCCACGGAGAGCTGCATATAAGCAGGTCCCCGTGTGTAGAAAAGTAATGGTGGTTTCCGGAGGATGTAGGGAGCTGACTGGCACCGTAGGGACATTGGGCCTCCACCCACAGTCCCCAACATTGTATATACGCCCATGAGATGGGATCCTGAGGAAGACTAAAAATTAGGAGTAGTTGATAAAAAAATTTACGGTAAAATTATGTGTCTGAAATGGGTATATTTACAAGGACAGCGTTAAAATGTTCTGGTGAAAACCTGGGCTTCTATTGGAATTCTCACAAATTCTTAAAAGCCTAATATTAGGCCCATTATGGCCGCTTTAACAGCAATATCCTAACGCTAAAGCGACGATAAATTTAAGGCTGTCCTTGTAAATATGCCCCCAATATCACGAAAAATAGAGCAATAATTCATGTTCGCAAATGAAAAGCTTGTTAATATAAGACTGTGGACTTAACATATCAATCCACCTCGCATATTAAACATGCTTAAATCAACTTCAGAACAGATGTTAGGAACCAACATAAACCGCAATTACCAAGAGTTTTGCTATCAGTCCTCAAATCCAGGGCCGCCTTGTAAATACAATGCTTTTGTCCTACCTCCCTCTTCCATGTTATATTGTCATAGGAACACTTACCTTGCCACTGGGAATGCCTACATTGCAACTAATTGGAGAAACAAGGCGAGCCGTTAGCAAACCGGCTGCTAACATGCGTTAATGCATCTTAGCGCCGCCTAGTAAATACGGCAATATAATTTTCACCCCATTTTTGGCTTTTTTTTAAAAAATGCAGCGAAATGGCACTTGTTAATATGCCCTCAAGTTTCCTATGACAAAGCGGGAACTTCAACTCCTGCCCTGCCATAGCAAACAGCAGTGTTCCTGGTGTAGGCACCCCAAGACACAGCAGGAGCTGCTCCTGGGGGGTGGTGCCCCCCAAGGCATTCGATTGCTCCAGAATGGGGACCACACGGCCCCCCTCCCAAAATATGAAAAGACCCGGAGGGTGGTAATCCCCCGGGCTTAGACGGACCTTTGAGCTTCTTAACCGGTTTATTTTGTAGCACCGAGGAATGGCGGTCCCCGGGCTACAGGGCCCTTCTGAACCCCCATCAAATGTAATAGTTTTGACCCTGGGATTTGGCCCTCCCAGGTAGCTAAATTTTAAACAAACACAGGAGCCTGCTCTTCATTTTTATTTTTTTACGGTGGATCCATGCACCTAGCGCATCTTTCTCCATTTAAAATAAAATATATATTTTTTGGGCGGGGCCCTAATGGTCCTTGTGGGTCCTAAGCAGGTCTAGAGGGTCAAAATATTTCTAAACTGCCCCCTTTATACGTTTTGAACACTTGTTCCACTAATTTCTAGATCCTCGCTTCTACCGAGGCACAAAATGGCTGCCAACACTTCCTGGTTTCGAATGTTGACAACCACTTGACAGCCAATTAGCATTCAGCACACGAATGGCACAGTGCGCTTAGGGTGTGCTCAGGATGCGCGGATAAACCACGGCCATAGATATATATGTACTTTTAAATGAGATTTTCCCAAGAACTACTAAACGTATTTACACCATTTAAGCAAAAGGCACAAGTCTGAACCTCTTTGCAAAATTTGGTGCAATTCCGTTCAGCAATTCGGGCTGTAGCCGCGATGAACTGTTCCTATGGAAAATTGCATGGGGAAAACACATTTGGGACCCCCCTTTTTTCTAGGCCCCCGCTTCACGAATCACCCCAAGACTTTCAGGATAGGAGCAGACCGGAGCGCCCCACCAGTTTTGGCAATTTTGCGAAGATTCGTCGACCTGCGCCAAAGTTATTCCAAATAGAATGTTGCAGATTCCTATGGAAAATAGGTCCTACCTATAACTACCTACTGGCGACGGTCAGTAATATATATATATATATATATATATATATATATATATATATATATATATATATATATATATATATATATATTCACTGAAAAAATCAAAAAAAACATAGGTTTCACACCAGTTATAGTTAGCTGGTAATTTTACTGACATAAAACCATTAAAATTCCCACCTTATAGTTAGTTGGACTCACTATAACTTGCACGCCTGCAATGCACTGCTGATGACGTCACATATTACATCACTCATGACATGGTCAGTGACATCACTCATGACATCACTGATGACACCATCCAGTGAATGTGTGTCTTTCTGAAATATCAATATGTTTTATATATGTATATGAAAAAGGACGATGGAATAATAAATGTTTAAATAAGTGTCTTAATGGATGTTTTTTTTTAAAAAATTGATTGGTTAACTGGCTTATTGTTAGCGAGTATTGTTTAAATATTTAAATGTTTGTATCAGTGATTCACTTTGTGTATAAGTGGCTGTATGGGTTGGTGAGTAGCTACATGTGTGTGTATATGGGTTATTAGATTTTTTTTAGTATCAGTATGAGTGTCTGTATGGTTTGGTGGGGGTGTTACTTAACACATAGATGCATCAATGATTGACTCACTGTTTCTATGTCTTTTGAAGACAGCATATGTGCAGGACTGTATGGGTGGATGTGTGTGTATATGTGTGCGTTAGTGAGTGAATGACTGTCTCACTAGTGTCTTTATCAGTAACTACATATGTTTTAATCTAGTATATGTGAGTATTGATGTATATAAGTGAATATATGTGAGAGTGAGAGATTGTAAGAGTTCCTGTTTAAATAAGTATGTGTTTCTATAAGTGATTGTTTAAGAGAGTAAGTATGTGTAAGTTTCCTTAGAAGTAAGGTGGTAGTGTGTATAGCTGTATATGCAAATAAATGGATGTTCAATAGTTTATTTGCATGTGTGATTATGTGTGTGAGTAACTTTTGGATGACTGTCGGTGTGTAACAGGATGTATAGGTGTATCACTACATATGATGAGTGAGTATATGTATGAGTGACTATATAGAACTGTTGGTAAATAAGTGGATGTGTATCTAGATGGTGGAATTACTGAATTGGTTGTTGTAACTGGTATGGGTATCTCCATTTTCATGAAAATGTTAGTTTCTATTTTTGAATATGTGTTTCAAGGGTTACATTACACTGAAAGGAGGCCTCTCACTCTGTCACAAGGATGGTGTCATCAGTGATGTCATGAGTGAAGTCACTGACCATGTCATGAGTGATGTAATATGTGACATCATCAGCAGTGCATTACAGGCGCGCAAGTTATAGTGAGTCCAACTAACTATAACGTGGGAATTTCAATGGTTTTATGTCAGTAAAATTACCAGCTAACTATAAATGGTGTGAAACCTATGGTTTTTTCAGTGAATTTAATAGGTTTTTTAATGCTAATTCCTAACTATACGGATGTGAAACCTATAATTTTTTCAGTGAATTTCATAGGTTTTTAAAATGCTAATTCCTAACTATAACTGGTGTGAAACCTATGTTTTTTTCACTGAATTTCATAGGTTTTTTAAATGCTAATTCCTAACTATATATAAGGCCCCAAACCTATGTTTTTTTCTTTGAATTTCAAAATGTTGTTAATAGCAAATGTCCATAGCTATGAAATGTAATATTTTTGAAAATGAATGAATCCTATATTTTATTTGTTTTTAAAACAATTTTTTTATGTATATATATATATATATATATTTGTTTTACCCTGGAGCGCTCCCGGGGCGCGCCCCGGTGAGCGCCCCGGAACGCATAGTCTTTTGAAGCGCCCCAGTTAGCGCTATTGCCGCGAACGAAAACATCATCGTGATGTATCGCGTAGCCGCGTCCACGTGATACGCACGGCGTAAGTGCACCCGGAAGCACTCGAGCGAATGCGATCGCGCAACGTAAACATCCGACATGCTTACGCGCCGCGACCCGGGACGCACCCGGGGAAGCGTCGCGTAAGCGCGTCGGTCATGTGACCTGAAAATTACACTTTTTATTGGTGCAGAACAGATTTGGTTTCATAATGATGAAATCCCTGGTCTTGTGACCTGAAAATAACACTTCTCATTGGTTCAGGCCTTTTTTTTTCAAATGATGAAAGACCCCACCTTTTTGCCTTATTCTGACTTTGTCCTTTGACTTAGGAAGACCTGTTTTGCAATCTTTGAGGTATATTTTGTACTTTGAAATGGCTACAGTAGCAGCAGCAGCTGGAGCAGCTGGAGCATCTGCACCACCACCACCACCACAACCACCAAGAGGACCACCACAAGATTACATTGGTGGTCAACAAGAGGAGGAGGAGGAGGAGGAGGAGGAGGGGAGGAGAAGATGGCTGCAAGAACACAATACCCCATACCAGCCAAGACCACACAGTGTATGGGAGTTATTTTCGATCCCAGAGGGCAAGAAAAAAGTCAATGTGGCCAAGGTGACTTGCCTAATCTGTGGCATGGAACTTTCAAGGGGGAACCCTAATAAAAAATACTCTTTTGGAAACAACACCATGATTCGCCACATGCAGCGCAGGCATCCGATTAACTATTCTTCTGCAGAGATGAGGGAACTGGCCAGTAACCCTCCCCAATCTTCAAGCACCACATCCAAAAGAAAGCAACCCAGTCCATCGGGACCAGAGGCAAGGGAGACGATCCCTTGCATTCAGCCACGGTTTGGGGATTTCCGAATAACATGCATTCATTGTGGTAAGACCATCTCCTAAGGTGAACTGAGCATAAAGCTCATCGTCCTTGCTGGGGACAACCACAAATGCCCCCAAAAAAACATAATTTTTTCTTTTTTTTTTTTGCTCCAGTTGAGCCATTTTCAATTCACTGTTTTTTCGTTTCTCCCCATAAAAATAACAAAAAAATGTAAAATAGTTCATAAAAGCCAAAAAAAGTACAAAATGTTCCAAAAACACTAAAAAAATATAAAACAACAAAAAAAAGAAAAAAAACAGTTCTTTTTAGAACTACCTCCAATTTATAAAAAAAGGCTTTCTTTTTTTAAAACTCTGTCATTCTTCTTTCCCCATGGGCCGCTCCCCGGTCTGCTCCCCGGTGCGCGTACCGGGCGCTCCCCCCGCGCAAATCAAAAAAACAAAAACCATTATTTTGCACCGCGGGGCCCTTTTATAGCCCCCACATCGAACCTAGGGGGTCAGGAGGGGGCCTACCCTGCCCCTTTATGGTCATTTCCCCCTTTTTTTATCCACCTCTTGTGTCTCTATCCTACCGAGACACAAGATGGCGGCCGGTCCGGACTGTTTCGAATGTTTACAGACACCCGAGAGCCAATCAGCTTTCCGTGCGCACCTCGCGTGTCGCGCCCGCTGCGCTCCTCGGTGCCCGTACCGGGGCGCGGTCATAGATATATATATTTTTTTTAACCTAAATTACTCAAAATCCACTGGAGCATATATCTTGAGACATAGCAAAGGCACATCGGGCTATCAGTCCCTACAATTTTGCCAAGTTTGGTGGAAATTCATTCAGCCGTTCGGGCTAAAAGTGAGTTTGACCGCCCTATGGAATTTAACATGGAGAAAACACGTTTTGGGAACCCCCTTTTATCTCTGCCCCCGCTTGACGAATCCCCCCCAAACTTTCAAGGAAGGACCGGAGCTCCGCGAGGCAAATTTGAGGAACTGTTCAGGCAGATTCCTCATCCGGCGCCAAAGTTATTCCAAATAGGATTTTTTTCAATGCAAAATCTCAAAATTCTAACTATAACTACCTACTGGCGACCGCCAGTAGGTAATATATATATATATATATATATATATATATATATATATATATATATATATATATATATATATATTATATATATATTTATATATATATATATTACTATAATTACTATAATATATTACTATAACTACCTACTGGCGGTCGCCAGTAGGTAATATATATATATATATATATATATATATATTACCTACTGGCGATAGCCAGTAGGTATATATAGTTAGAATTTTTTCTCTATGGGACTTCTGAAAATTCTATGTCTAATAACTTTGGCGTTTGTGGACGGAATCGGCTGAAATTTTCAGGAAAATGGCACATTTTGATTCGGAGCAGCCCCTGAAAATTTGGTGGAGTTTCGTCAAGGGGGGGCTGAGAAAAAAGGGGGGTCCCAAAACGCGTTTTTTCCATTCATTTTTCCATAGGGCGGTTGGACTCACTTTTAGCTCGAACGGCTGAATGGATTTGCACGAAACTTGGCAAAATTGTAGGGACTGTTAGCCCGATGTGCCTTTGCTAGGTCTCAATATATGTGCTCCAGTAGTTTTTGAGAAATTAACGTTCAAACCAAGATATATATCTGTAACAGCGCTCTGGGCAGCGATCCGGTCCGCTTACTTTTCGCTTATCGGAACTTTGCGCGCAGAAAGCTGATTGGCTCTCCGGTGTCTGTCAACATTCTAAACAGTCCGGAGCGGACGCCATCTTGTCTCTCGGTAGGATCGAGAGAGAAGAAGAGGTGGAAAACGAAAGGGGAATTTAATGAAAGGGGGCAAGGTATCCCCCTCTTGACCCCCTAGGAATGTTGTTGGGGTTATTAAAGGGTCCCGTGGGGAAAATAAAAAAAAATGATTTTTCACGGTAGAAGCGCGGCCGCGAACTGGTAGCGAAACGGGAATTCGCCATTTTGTGCTTCGTTAATTAAATTACTAGTTATAAGTGGGTGCGGGAGACGTATCCTAATCCCCTATGTTTCCTGAGGGTGGCTGAGGAGGCTGATATATGTTGATACATCTCTTCCAGCGGCTGTGCGTGAGCTTTTTTTTTTTTTTGCTGCGTGACAGTCCGGAGCGGCCGCCATCTTGTCTCTCGGTAGGATCGAGAGAGAAGAAAAGGTGAAAAACTAAGGGGGAATTTAATGAAAGGGGGCAAGGTATCCCCCTCTTGACCCCCTAGGAATGTTGTTGGGGTTATTAAAGAATCCCGTGGGGAAAATAAAAAAAAAAAGATTTTTCACGGTAGAAGCGCTTCACGGGCCGCGAACTGGGCCGCAAACTGGTAGCGAAACGGGAATTCGCCATTTTGTGCTTCGTTAATTAAAGTACTAGGTATAAGGGGGTGCGGGAGACGTATCCTAATCCCCTATGTTTCCTGAGGGTGGCTGAGGAGGCTGATATATGTTGATACATCTCTTCCAGCGGCTGCGCCATCTTGCCTTTTTTCGAATGCCACAATTTTGTCGTGCACGGCAGCCATTTTAGATGCCAGGCTGGTCCCAGGCTATCACCTAACCCTGCGGATGTAGTTTATGGCCCCAGCTGTAGAGAATTCAGACATGCCAATCCTCCTGATTCAGGCGTGTGACTACTGATTTCAGTGCTAGTCTCCCGCCTCCCGATTTCTGCAAGCAAAAACCCGGGGGCATATTACGAACAACTAGCGATAATTTTTGTCTCTAACTTGTTTAGAGACAAAAATTATCGCCGCACATCGGCGATTTTTATCGCAGATAAACCTTGCTATTATCGCAGAAAAGTCAGCGATATTCATGTATTATCGACCTAATGCTCTTAGCCATGTTATCCACCTCCCATTGGATAACATGGGTAAGAACTGCTCAGGGCAGGTGTTAGATTTTGGAGATATTCGCGCTTAGCGCGAATATCTCCAAAAGTTGGTAATAGAAGGTAGCGATGTTAGGGACTGTTTCCAGTCGCTAACATCTTGGCACGCCACTTTGCATGTCATTAGTGATAAGTATCACTGACATGCAAAGCGGGGCCCAAGATGGTCGCTATCTCCTTTTAGCTGTCACTAACTGGTGTTAGCGACAGCTTGGTAATAGGGAAATAATTTTATCTCCGCTTTCATGGCTTTTAAAGCCAAAAAAGCGGAGATAAACCCCCTTGATAATATGCCCCACGATTCCTTGGGGGTTTCAGCTGACAGGGCTTGGTATTGTGTTACATGGTAATTTTTCCATGAAACGTCAGAGGGTCGATGCAGGGGTTCTAGAAGAGGTGATAAACCATTTAAGCCTCATGAACAAGCGCATGGTCATTTAAAGATTTGTGAAGTACTCGGGGCGGCGGTGTGTGTGTGCCCTCTTTCAGGAGCGGGCGGGGGGGCACTGCCAGCAACTTGCCAGGTCAGGTAGTGTTCAACACGTGCATCACCCTTTCTCTGCCTGCTATTGCGCTCCATGCTTCGGAAAGGTAAGAAAAAGAACGTGCATTTGAGTTTGAAATGTCCGATCCTGCAGCAGCACACTTCCAAAGCCCACACATGACAATAACCCGATTCAAGGCCCCATTCACCCGTTTTAAAAAAAATAGATAACACTCCAACAAAGTAAGATTATAAAACTTTATTAACTACTAACTTTAACGAACGGAACAAAAACTAAAAACATTTAAACATTTCTCAACACAAAAAGCAACAATGGTTAGAAGCTGTCTTTTGTGCGAATAGTCCCAAGGCAGCACAACGTGCAGAGTTCTGGACGGCACCCAGGTGATGTCGCCTGGGTGCCGCACTGGTTTAGGGATCCTACAATGCTGCTCCGAAAATTGGCGTGGGGCGTCCCGGGTGGGGCGGGGGGAGGCCTCGTCAGTAGCGGTCTGTTGTGCGAATAGTCCCAAGGCAGCAAAACGTGCAGAGTTCTGGACGGCACCCAGGTGATGTCGCCTGGGTGCCGCACTGGTTTAGGGATCCTACAATGCAGCACAGAAAAACAGCGTGGGGCGTCCCGGGTGGTGCGGGGGGAGGCCTCGTCAGTAGCGGTCTGTGTCCAGTGTCACATGGCTGACACAACATGTACGACAGGCACCCAGGTGATGTCCAGTAAACTGCCGCACTGGTTTTCGTATCCTACAATGCTGCTCCGAAAATTGGCGTGCGGCGGCCCGGGGGGGGGCGTGGGGGAGCCGGCGTGAACGGGCCTCCCCAGGTGGCGGCCATCTAGCTGAGTTGCGCTCGCTCTTGCGGCCACAGCGTCTCGCTCACCATGTTGTTGAGTTGCTCCCACTCTTGCAGTGCAGCGATAGGCGGCTGCCACATGGCTCTTAAAATGGCGGACAGCTCCTCGGTTTTAGGCCTGGTCCACTGAAATGGCCCTGGGACACTTTGGAACTCGGACGCTTGCCTGCTAGGGCTTGGGCTCCATTCTCGAAAAGCGTCCCCTCAGCCGTGAAGATTGTATAAAAGTCTTGGGGGCCCCCGACTCCCGCAGGCTTCCGGTGGGGAGCGGCTGCCATGATTGCTCGCGGAATGACCACGACTGAGCCACGAGATGGTGGTGCTCTCATGCTGAGGCCAGCTTCAGTCTGAATGATCCAGAAACAAGGTGGGGCTTTCATCGTTTGGGAAAAAAAATGTTCTAAACCAATGAAAAGTGTTATTTTTAGGTCATATGACCAAGCCTTCCATCTTTAGGAAACCAAAAGTAAAATGAACCAATGAAAAGTTTTATAAACAAGTCACATGACCTGTTATGCGGCATAGGGCTACAAAAAGCGTAGAAAATCCGTTGGCACGTGAGGCGGCGTCAGTAGCGGACCGATGTGCGAATAGGCCGAAGGCAGCACAACGGGCCGAGATCCGGATGGTACCGAGGTGGTGTCCAGCAAATTGCCGCACTGGTGTGGCCATCCTACAATGCTGCGCCGAAAGACGGCGTGTCCAGCTGAGTTGCGGTCACTGTTGCGGTACAGTGACTCGAACGCGCCGAGATCCGGATGGCACCGAGGTGGTGTCCAGCAAATTGCCGCACTGGTGTGGCCATCCTACAATGCTGCGCCGAAAGACGGCGTGTCCAGCTGAATTGCGGTCACTGTTGCGGTACAGTGACTCGAACGCGCCGAGATCCGGATGGCACCGAGGAGGTGTCCAGCAAATTGCCGCACTGGTGTGGCCATCCTACAATGCTGCGCCGAAAGACGGCGTGTCCAGCTGAATTGCGGTCACTGTTGCGGTACAGTGACTCGAACGCGCCGAGATCCGGATGGCACCGAGGTGGTGTCCAGCAAATTGCCACACTGGTGTGGCCATCCTACAATGCTGCGCCGAAAGACGGCGTGTCCAGCTGAGTTGCGGTCACTGTTGCGGTACAGTGAGTCGAACGCGCCGAGATCTGGATGGCCCCGATGTTGTGTCCAGCAAGTTGCCGCACTGGTGTGGCCATCCTACAATGCTGCGCCGAAAGTCGGCGTGGGGTGCCCCGTTGGCTTATGAGGTGATGTCAGTAGTGGACCGATGTGTGAATAGGTCGGAACCAGCACAAGGCACCAAGATCCGAATGGCAAGTCCTGGATGTTGAGTGCCTCAGTTGAGAGTTCTGAGCAGTGCTTGTAAGACTGTCTGAAGCTTATTTGCACCTGCTGCAGCTTCACTAGGTACAGCGGAACTTTTTTCCTTTTCCTTTCTGCTTCTTTTCCTACAATGCGTTTCATCTGAAGACACGACCAGGTCCCTGAATGTGTGCAGGGGGACGCTATTGATTGAATGAAAATGGCGGCTTGACACAAAGCTGACTCAAGCGTTACTGTTGGTGCTATACAGACAAAAATTGGTTTTCAGTTTGTACATTCTTCAGGTTTTTTTTTTCCATCCAAGTCTGATTGAGAGTTTGTAGAAAAATGGCTTCAGATTTTCCACATACTACTCTTCAACATTCTTCCTAAATGTAACAATGTGAAACTCACTAGGAGAACGGCTGTTTCTGTTTCCTTTCAAAATGCTGCCACCAATATTTTCTGAATGGAAGACACCATCTTGTAGCATAAAGGGCCGAAAGGGGTTCTGGTCTGGCCGATGGTTGGTGGAGACATTTTGACTATATCTTGGACCTGCCCGGCCTCGCCCAAAATGGCGCCGGTATAAATGGGACTCGTAACTCCTTGCCCGCAAATGTATATCTAGAAAATGTTATTGTAAGTGGCCCTGTCGTATTTTAATTACAAAATGTACGTCCACCGATTCCGCAACTGTTAGACACCTTTGTTCTTGTCACCTAATGGCCCGCTCGTTACGTTCTTCTACAGTGTAAATGTCTCCTCATCATATACGATTTCAGTTTGCTCCGTGGCCGGCCCACGTGGTTATAGGCCCGTATTTGTATACTGACATTTTCACAATAAAGGTTTTTAAAACAAAACACGGTAGTAGTATTTACATTGGTAAAGTTTTTACTTTTAGTGACTGTTTTCGAATCAGTAAAAGGCAAGTGAAATAAAGCAGTCCAATTACATGACGGATAAAAGGTATAATATGTAGGAACGCAGTAAAGATAAATGGTCAAGGGCAGTTGTGTTTTTCATGTCTGCAACATAAAGTGATCGATAAGAATCTGATAATCAGGCGTATCGGCGACTAAGACAGCAGGCCGAATCTCTTTTACTCAACGGCTCCGTCATGGAAGGAAGAAACGCCCTTTTTCTCGAAAAAGGAATATATTTTACTTGCAAGACAGTTGTAAATTTTCCGGGAAAGTACATTAGCCTGGAATATTATAACATATGTTTGAAAAAAAAATATTGTTCGAAAATAATAAAAAGCGTAATTTTTAGGTCATATGACCAAGCTTTTCATCATTAAATTAACAAAAGTAAAATGAACCAATGAAAAGTTTTATTAACAAGTCACATGACCTGTTATGCTTACGTTACGCGCTGCGCGCCGCGCCTCGGATCACTTCCGTGTGCGCTAACGCGGCGTGTCATAAAACGCATTACGCGACAACGTAGGTCAAGAATATAGTCTAAATGTCTCCACCAACCAGCGTTCAGAACACAACCCCTTTCAGCAGTCCAAAAAGTTCTGTTAAATGACAACAGAGGGGACAGGCAACAAGAACCATCAGTCAAAGAGGGGAGGGCAAGTTCTTCTCTTCCGGGTCATGTTGGGGCGCTACCGGAACTGATCGAATTGGTAGTCTATAGTGTTTCTGGATGTTTCAGACTAAAGCTGGCGTCAGCATGAGACCACTACCATCTCGTAGCTCCGTCGTGGCCATTCCATGAGCAATCATGGCAGCCGCTCCCCACCAGAAGCCTGCGGGAGTCGGAGGCCCCCAAGACTTTTGTAGAATCTTCACGGCTGAGGGGACGCTTTTCGAGAATGGGACCCAAGCCCTAGCAGACAAGCGTCCGAGTTCCAAGGTGTCCCAGGGCCATTTTAGTGGACCAGGCCCAAAACCGAAGAGCCGGCCGCCATTTTGAGAGTCCTGTGGCAGCCGCCTATCGCTGCACCGCAAGAGCGGGCGCATCTCAACTACATGGTGAGCGAGACGCTGTAGTCGCAAGAGCGGGCGGTAAACAGCTGAATGGCGGAAGAGGCACAGTGTAGCTAAAGCGGGCGGAATGGCAACTGAAACAGTAAAGGGGCGCCCCACTACAGCGTGTCTTCAGGTCAAATGGATTGTGGGACAAGGTCCAGAATTGAAGAGTCATCAAAAGGCAAAAAGTTCCGCCGGACCCCGGGAGCCGGCCGCCTATGTCGGGGGCGATCTCAGGCTACACCAGTGCTATAAGACTTGGGGAGGGTGTCGGAGCCAAGCGTCTTCTCCGAGTCCATGGCCATCACACCGCCCCTCAGGGGCCTCCGTCAAGCTGTTTAGGAAGGTAACATATCACATTGTTTTCTAATGCAGTCAGGTCCACAAACGACACTCACTTACTTTGAGAATAGTGAAGCTGCAGTAGGTGGAAATAAGCTTCAGACAGTGTTACAAGCACTGCTCAGAACTCTTAACTATGGCACCCAACATCCAGAACTTATGCCATTTGAGAATGGCAGTGACATCGAAGCAACTCAGGGACCAAAACCATTAACGTAGTTTCACGTATGAAAATCTTACTTGGGGAGGGGGCAGGAGCGAAGCGCCCCCTCCCAGTCAGCGCCACCACACCGTATGTTGAAAATTTGAAGCCATCGTTCTACAAAGTCAAGCAAACTTGGATTGAAAAATCTAGAAAAATGTACAAACTGAAAACCAGTTTTGGTCTGCATAGCATCAGTAGCAACGCTTGAGTCAGCTTTGTGTAAAGCCGCCATTTTGATTCAACAAAGCACAGGCATTGAAAAAGGCTCAAACTCAGAACTCTAAACTATGGCACCCAACATCCAGGAGCTTGCCATCCGGATCTTGGAGCCTTGTGCTGTTTTCGATCTATTCACACATCGGTCCACTACTGACATCATCTTATAAACCAACGTTATGTAAATAGTTTTTTAATAAAATGTTTTACCCTGTTTCTTTGCTGGTGTGTTGTCTATATTTTTAATATTTGCATAGGGTTTGTCGTTATTTTGTGCGGGATGGGTGATGGAGCCGAGCTGTCTTGCAGCCCTCATGGTGTGGAGCTCAGTTCATCTCACTATTTTCGTATTTCTCATGAAGGGTTGTTCCTAATATTTCTATTTTAGCGAGGTCAAAAAGAGATCCAATTAGTGGCCTACTGATTTTGCTCGATTACTTTTATTTTTTTACACGATTTTTCACTATCTGCAAAGACTAAACAGAGTATTGCGACTTTGTGCTTGTTTGTAAATAGAGAATGATCCAAAGAGAACCAATTCTAAAACAGTAAATGCTTCGACAACAATCAATCAAATGGAGAGACAAGGAGGCACGACGGATTACAACGGGGGTAAAGGCCTGCGTTAGCTACCCTTCAGTATCTGCAAAGAGAGAGTACTACTAAGACAAAAGAGGGGAGGGGGGGGGGTGCAGCGTTCAAAGCACATCAGCGTGCATAAATACGAAAATGTTTTTATCTATCACGTACTTGACATTTTAAAGCTTTTCATATTTGCTATTAAAAAACCAATGAAATTCACAGAAAAAACCATAGGTTATAGTGGATATATAGTTAGGAATTTGCATTTACAAAACCTTGAAAATTCAATGAAAAAACCATTGGTTTTAGGCCATATATAGTTAGGGATTTGCATTTACAAAACCTTATTTTACTCGCATAAAACCATTGAAATTCCATATATAGTTATAAGCGCTAACTATATATCGCGCACCCGCAATCCACTGCTGATGATGTCACATATTACATCATTCATGACATGGTTAGTGACATCACTGATGACATCACTGATGACATCTCAAATGACATCACTGATGACATCACTGAAAACATCTCATTTGACATGACTGATAACATCACTGATGATATCATTCATGTGATAATACGATGAACCTCTTCAGACTCTAATATAACCTTAGATACAATCAGTGTAAACAGACACTCACAGACTGTCACTCATCCATGGAGTTACTCACACACCTAGTCAGTCATGCAAAGAATCAATCACACCTCCATTTCCTCAACTATACAGTTATACAAACTTTACTTATTCAAACATATACTAACACATATTTACTCTATTATACAATCCCTGATACAAGTTCACAATGATCCATACAGCCACTCACACATTCACTGGCTCTTATGCACAGTTATTTATATATGTCAACTCTCACATGTACTGTGTTTTACATATGTACTTACTTTGACATGTAGCACTGAGATATCCATTCACTCATCAATACACTCATGCACACAGTCAACCGCCCATACAGCTGTTTCCACATGCACTTTTGAAACCATACATCTAGTGAATCAACTGCTCACACATCTATGCACAGAGTCACACACCTCCCAGCCACCCACACACACACTCAGTATCCCATACAAATACTTGGGCAACCAATCAATAACCCATATAGTTACTCATATAGCTACTTATCAACACATGCAACAGTTTACAGAACAACAGACATAATGATGCACAAATTAAGACAGTTTAGTCACTAACCCATGCACTCAGTGAGACACATTTAATCACTCACTCATACAGTCAGTCATGCACCTACTAAATCCTTCATCCAGACACTTATATATCCACTCATTCTTCAATATGTAAGAGATATGTTAACTTTACAGAAACATACAGTCACTGGATGATGTCATCAGTGATGTCATCAGTGATGTCATTTGAGATGTCATCAGTGATGTCATCAGTGATGTCACTAACCATGTCATGAATGATGTAATATGTGACATCATCAGCAGTGGATTGCGGGTGCGCGATATATAGTTAGCGCTTATAACTATATATGGAATTTCAATGGTTTTATGCGAGTAAAATAAGGTTTTGTAAATGCAAATCCCTAACTATATATGGCCTAAAACCAATGGTTTTTTCATTGAATTTTCAAGGTTTTGTAAATGCAAATTCCTAACTATATATCCACTATAACCTATGGTTTTTTCTGTGAATATATATATATATATATATATATATATATATATATATATATATATATATATATATATATATATATATATATATATATATATATATATATATATATATATGTAATGCAAGAATGGCGTGCTTCCGCCGCTTGTACAGCGGGCATTCGACAGGGTCGCCAAACCCTCAATATGTCAAAATCCTGGTACCGCAATCCAAACATATGAATTAACGCAAGGTTTATTTGCTAAATATGTCAATTTTGAATATGTGCCGTAACAATGTATAAAGCGGTAGCAACAAAGTAGCTACGATAGTCTGTTTTCATGTCAATTACCACGTGACTTGTGCAAACACTAACCTGTCACTTTAAAAGTTTGGCGCTTCGATCTACACTCCACCCGTGAGCAAGAGGTAGGCGTACCTCGAAACGCATAGGGTTGTTTTTCTGCCAAATAAATCTTTAAGCACTTTGAAACTGACTTGGGCTTCGACTCTGGTTTTTCCAAAAGGATTGCGGTACCAGGATTTTGACATATATATATATATATATATATATATATATATATATATATATATATATATATATATATATATATATATATATATATATATATATATATATATATATATATATATATATATATATATTTATTTATATTACCTACTGGCGGTCGCCAGTAGGTATATATAGTTAGGATTTTTTCTCTATGGGATTTTTGAAAATTCTATGTCTAATAACTTTGGCGTTTGTGGACGGAATTGGCTGAAATTTTCAGGAAAATGGAAAATTTTGCTTCTGAGCAGCCCCTGAAAATTTGGGGGGGTTTCATCAAGGGGGGGCCGAGAAAAAAGGGGGGTCCCAAAACACGTTTTTCCCATGTTAATTTCCATAGGGCAGTTGGCCTCACTTTTAGCTCGAACGGCTGAATGGATTTGCACGAAACTTGGCAAAATTGTAGGGACTGTTAGCCCGATGTGCCTTTGCTAGGTCTCAATATATGTGCTCCAGTGGATTTTGAGTAATTTAGGTTCAAAAAAGATATATATCTGGGCGGAGCCTAACCACACATCTGATCTGATTGGCTGTCAGCACTTCATCCAAGAAGTGTTGGCAGCCATCTTGGGACCAATATACATGATAGCACCTCATTAAAAAGCATTGTAGTTAATAGAGGGTTTTAGGACTTTAGTTACATTATAAATCTTTTATTGATGGTACCATACTCGTTTTAGGAATTGTGGTGGGTTCTAAGGTGGTTTTACCATGTGAAAAAACCTTCTGCTGTGATATCATGAATATTGTTTGAAAGAAAACTAATATCTCATGATTTTCCCACAGTGGTTTGGAAGGGGATCTATAAGCTAAACTGAAAGCATATTTTCTGTAAATTCACATTATCTTTCTTAGTCATGTGAAAATGAAGTCTGACATTCTCAGTAAAACATGTACATCCAACAAGGACAGAGACTGTCAGTTGATTCCTTTGTGTTCTACTGCAGCCTCCTAGAGTGTTCTAAAGAACAACTAGAGCGCTAACAGTCCTACTTATTACAAAGGTATGGCACACCTGAAGCCATCTTGATTGGAATAAAGTGGTAACTCTTAAAACATTTAATTTAAAAAGAAACAACATGAGGGGGTATATTTTGCCATAGAAAGTATGATTAGTGCTGCAGAATGAAAAATTAGGGCACATTTTGAGTGACTTCTCAAATCCTTTTATATTTCATTAAAACATTCTGACATGTAGTCTCCCAAAATGGCCACCAGAGACAAAAGAGCCCAAATGTAGCCCAAATATCACCCAGATGTAGCCCAAGTATAGCCCAATGACAGAATGTCCCAGAGTGTTCTAAAGAACAACTAGAGCGCTAACAGTCCTACTTATTACAAAGGTATAGCACACCTGGAGCCATCGTGATGGGAATAAAGTGGTAACTATTAAAACATTTAATTTAAAAAGGAACAAAATGAGGGGGTATATTATGCAATAGAAGGTATTATTAGTGCTGCAGAAAGAAAAATTAGGGCACATTTTGAGTGACTTTTCAAATCCTCTTCTATTTCATTAAAAAATTCTGACATGCAGTCTCCCAAAATGGCCACCAGAGACAAAAGAGCCCAAATGTAGCCCAAATATCACCCAGATGTAGCCCAAGTATAGCCCAATGACAGAATGTCCCAGAGTGTTCTAAAGAACAACTAGAGCGCTAACAGTCCTACTTATTACAAAGGTATGGCACACCTGAAGCCATCTTGATTGGAATAAAGTGGTAACTCTTAAAACATTTAATTTAAAAAGGAACAAAATGAGGGGGTATATTTTGCCATATGAATTATGATTAGTGCTGCAGAAAGAAAATTAGAGCACATTTTGAGTGACTTCTCAAACCCTCTTCAATTTCATTAAAAAATTCTGACATACAGTCTCCCAAGATGGCCACCAGAGACAAAAGAGCCTAAATGTAGCCCAAATATCACCCAGATGTACCCCAAGTATAGCCCAATGACAGAATGTCCCAGAGTGTTCTAAAGAACAACTAGAGCGCTAACAGTCTTACTTATGACAAAAGTATGGCACACCAGAAGCCATCTTGATTGGAATGAAGTGGTAAGTCTGAAAACACTCAATTTTAAAAGGAACAACATGAGGGGGTTAATTTTGCCATAGAAAGTATGACTAGTGCTTCAGAAAGAAAAATTAGGGATCATTTTGAGTGACTTCTCAAATCCTCTTCTATTTCATTAAAAAAATTCTGACATGCAGACTGAAACATGCACTTTGAATACCAGCAGCAGACGTCCCTGGTGAGCAGTAGCTTTACTACAGTGATCTAATGTGCAACTAGAGTGCTAACATTCAGAATTTATGGCAAATGTGTGACACATCTGAATGCCTTCTTGATGGAACCAAAGTAAACAAGCATTGAAAATGCAATAGATCTCGCCCTCGTTTAAGTTAAAGCCATTCTGTTTGTAATGAGGTGGCTTTTTAGCTTTGCTTTTATTAGTGTTTTTTCAACTTTCATGTAAATAACATGCATCTGTATGCATATAAGTATATGTATGCATGCATTTATGTTTGTATTTATATAGATATACAGATGATATATGTTTATATATGTATGTATAAATATATATATTCACTGAAAAAACCATAGGCTATAGACCATATATAGTTAGGAATTAGCAATTACAAAACCTTGAAAATTCACTGAAAAAACCATAGGTTATAGACCATATATAGTTAGGAATTAGCATTTACAAAACCTTGAAAATTCACTGAAAAAAACATAGGTTATAGACCATATATAGTTAGGAATTCGCATTTACAAAACCTTATTTTACTCACACAAAACCATTGAAATTCCATATATAGTTAGTTGCACTAACTATATATCGCGCACCCGCAATCCACTGCTGATGATGTCACATATTACATCATTCATGACATGGTCAGTGACATCACTGATGACATCACTGATGACATCTCAAATGACATCACTGATGACATCACTGATGACAACATCCAGTGACTGTATGTTTCTGTAAAGTTAAAATATGTCTTACATATTGAAGAATGAGTGAATGTATAAGTGTCTGGATGAAGGATTTAGTAGGTGCATGACTGACTGTATGAGAGAGTGGTTAAATGTGTCTCACTGAGGGCATGGGTTAGTGACTAAACTGTCTTAATTTGTGCATCATTTTGTCTGTTGTTCTGTAAACTGTTGCATGTGTTGATAAGTAGCTATATGAGTAACTATATGGGTTATTGATTGGTTGCCCAAGTATTTGTATGGGAGACTGAGTGTGTGTGTGGGTGGCTGGGAGGTGTATGACTCTGTGCATAGATGTGTGAGCAGTTGATTCACTAGATGTATGGTTTCAAAAGTGCATGTGGAAACAGCTGTATGGGCGGTTGACTGTGTGCATGAGTGTATTGGTGAGTGAATGGATATCTCAGTGCTACATGTCAAAGTAAGTACATATGTAAAACACAATACATGTGAGAGTTGACATATATAAATAACTGTGCATAAGAGCCAGTGAATGTGTGAGTGGCTGTATGGATCATTGTGAACTTGTATCAGGGATTGTATAAGAGAGTAAATATGTGTTAGTATATGTTTGAATAAGTAAAGTTTGTATAACTGTATAGTTGAGGAAATGGAGGTGTGATTGATTCTTTGCATGACTGACTAGGTGTGTGAGTAACTCCATGGATGAGTGACAGTCTGTGAGTGTCTGTTTACACTGATTGTATCTATGGTTATATTAGAGTCTGAAGAGGTCCATCGTATTATCACATGAATGATATCATCAGTGATGTGATCAGTAATGTCAAATGAGATGTCATCAGTGATGTCATCAGTGATGTCATTTGAGATGTCATCAGTGATGTCATTTGAGATGTCATCAGTGATGTCATCAGTGATGTCACTGACCATGTCATGAATGATGTAATATGTGACATCATCAGCAGTGGATTGCGGGTGCGCGATATATAGTTAGTGCAACTAACTATACATGGAATTTCAATGGTTTTGTGTGAGTAAAATAAGGTTTTGTAAATGCGAATTCCTAACTATATATGGTCTATAACCTATGGTTTTTTCAGTGAATATATATATATATATATGTCAAGAGGAATGCGCCAAGCGCTTTGGGAGGGCTGCCCATGACTCATCCGACCATCCGGCCTTTCTCTTTGTCCCGATGTCCTCAAAGCCTCTCTCCTGTTGTGGAAAAGAAGTCTGACGCGTTTCGGGGCAGACACGCCCCTTCTTCATGGACGTTTGTTCAACACATTGCACAGCAACTCACCAACTTGACTGAAACGCATTTTGTTCCACTCTGGGCCGCCCTATGTGGGTGTGGCTGATCACGTTTGTGCACCCAGACTTGCTGGTTGCTGTAGTTCCATTGTCGGTGAGTTTGTAGTTCTGCCTGAAGTAGGTGTGCAATCCAGCACTAATCCTTCCAACCTGCAACTCAAGGAAATAAATCAATTTGACATAAATGAACACCGGATTGCACACCTACTTAAGGCAGAACTACAAACTCACCGACAATGGAACTACAGCAACCAGCAAGTCTGGGTGCACAAACGTGATCAGCCACACCCACTTAGGGCGGCCCAGAGTGGAACAAAATGCGTTTCAGTCAAGTTGGTGAGTTGCTGTGCAATGTGTTGAACAAACGTCCATGAAGAAGGGGCGTGTCTGGCCCGAAACGCGTCGGACTTCTTTTCCACAACAGGAGAGAGGCTGTGAGGACATCGGGACAAAGAGAAAGGCCGGATGGTCGGATGAGTCATGGGCAGCCCTCCCAAAGCGCTTGGCGCATTGCTCTTGACATTTACCTACAGTTAGCCATAACCGGGGGAGGGGCTCCGCTTCGCCGTCGATCAGACAAAAAAATCAAATGAGGGAATGGTGTACGCGGCGCGACACAGTACGTCTATGACGTAACACAGGGCATGGCAGCGTGCACTCCCCCATATTTACATGACGTAACGCGTGGCTTGGTAGTGCGCACCCGTTGCATACCAAAGTAGCAGCTGGCGCGACCTCCTATGTATATGTTGTTACGCGAGACGCTGTGCCACAAACCCGTCAGATATAAAATGTGCATCATTTAAATGTGGTGGATAGGATTTGCGTGCTGATCGAGCTTGGTAGACTGCTGGTACAGGATTGTAGTTTTCTAAAAAATAAATAAATTATATACAAATTTTTGGGGGAAGATATAAAACATTACATCATTTTTAAAGTTAAAAAAAGGATGATAGAGTTGCTAAAAAACAAATAGACAAACTATTGTTTTTATAAATATTAAAATATGAAATTAACATTTAAAAAACCTTTGAAATTCACTGAAAAACCATAGGTTTTACAGACGTTATAATTAGGAATTAGCATTTACAAAAACCTGAGAAATTCACTGAAAAAAACATAGGTTTCAGGGACGCTGTAGTTAGTTGGACATTTGACTCATATAAAACCAAGGAGAGTCACCAGTTATAGTTAGTTGAGCTAACGCTAACTATAACTTTCGCACCCCAAATGCACTGCTGATGACGTCACATATTACATCACTCATGGCATGGTCAGTGACATCACTGATGACATCTCAAATGAAATCACTGATGACATCATCCATGTGACAATCTGATACACCTCATCACACACTAGTATAACCTTTGATCGCTCACTGTAAAATACAGAGTTCCATATTTGAAACCATTCACACACATACTAGTTACTACCTACCCACTCACTGATTCCTAAGTCTACAGACACAACTACTCATTCACCCACAGAATCACTTATACTTGCAGTCACTGATCAATAGAAGACTATAAAATGCACTCATACACGTATTTAGACATTGACACATCAGCACTAATCCTAGTCGGTTATGCAGTCATCCTACTCACTCATGAAAAGAATCAATCACACTTACATTTACTCACCTACACAGTTATACACACAACACCTCATTTATTCCTACACATAGTAACTCATAGTTACTGTGTTAAAACATCACCATTACAATTATAGACTCATTCACACAGTTACTCTCACAATCACTGACTCTTACGTATACTTATTTAGATACACCAACTCTCACATACAACTCCCATGCATCTAGTCAAGCAACCACTGACACATTTATGCACAGAGTTACACACACTCCATCCAACCACACACACAGTCAGCCTCCCATACAAATACTCCGCCAACTAATCAATAAGTAATATAGACACTCATGTAGTTAGTGACCAACTGATGCAGCAGGTTATACAACAACAGAGACTGTGACACACACATTCACATAGTTTAGTTACTAACCCATGTATTTAGTGAGACACTTCTAATTACTCACTTAAACACCGCTTTTAATAAATGCTGCAAACAACCGTGATGAGTGGAGGTGGAGAGGCTGTTTGTGATATAATGCGGCATGGTCCAGCCGCGGAGCAACGCACCTTGATAAGAGCGCCATAACTACCCGCAAAGGACCATTGTATCAATTTGGTGACAGCTACTAAATACTCCAGCCGGACAGTTATATATCCACTCAATCTTCAATACAGAGTGGTATATATATAATACATATTTAAATTTCAAACAAAAGCATATTCACTGGATGATGTCATCAGTGATGTCATTTGGGATGTCATCAGTGATGTCATCAATGATGTCTCTGACCATGTAATATGTGACATCATCAGCAGTGCATTGCGGGTGCGCTAGTTATAGTTAGCAGAACTAACTATAATGGAGCAATTTTGATGGTTTTGTACGAGTGAAATGGCCAGCTAACTATAACACCCATGAAACCTTTGTTTTTTTCAGTGAATTTCAGAGGGTTTGTTAAATGTTAATTTCTAAGTTTAACGTCTCTGAAACCTATGGTTTTTTTCAGTGAATATATATATATAAGAGCAACGCACCTTGATAAGAGCGCCATAACTACCCGCAAAGGACCATTGTATCAATTTGGCGAAGGCTCAAGGGTAGAGCCAGCCACCAGGGACTAGACCCTGGTCAAGTCCCTAATACGCTCGGAAAAAGTGTTTAAGGAAATCGCAGCAAAAACTGATCGGCGGATTGAAACAGACATCATCCACTGGAGGGAAGAAAGTACGAGGCTGACTACAGGTACCAGAATGCTTAACTATCGCAGTTCACTGCGACACCCACTAGAGAGAAATCACTAAAGAGATCTCGAAAGCAATCACCTGTTACCTGTATACAGAGCCTTCAGATGCCTGCAGCTCCTCCTCTGACAAAGGCCGAGATGCTGGCCAAAATGCATAAGGACTACCAGAGCTTTGATAAACGCTTTTAATAAATGCTGCAAACAACCGCGATGAGTGTGGCTCACTCTTTTCCCAGGTGGAGAGGCTGTTTGTGATATAATGTGGCGTGGCCCAGCCACGGAGCAACGCACCTTGATAAGAGTGCCATAACTACCCGCAAAGGACCATTGTATCAATTTGGCAAAGGCTCAGGGGTAGAGGCAGCCACCAGGGACTGGACCCTGAACAAGTTCCTAATACGCTCGGAAAAAGCGTTTAAGGAAATTGCGGCAAAAATTGATCGGCGGATTGAAACAGACATCACCCACTGGAGGGAAGAAAGTATGAGGCTGACTACAGGTACCAGAATGCTTAACTATCACAGTTCACCGCGACACCCACAAGAGGGAAATCACTAAAAAGATTGAAAGCAATCACCTGTTACCTGTATACACAGCCTTCAGATGCCTGCAGCTTCTCCTCTGACGAAGGCCGAGATGCTGGCCGAAATGCATAAGGACTACCGGAGCCGTTTAATAAATGCTGCAAACAAGCGCGATGAGTGCAGCTCACTCTTTTCCCAGGTGGAGAGGCTGTTTGTGATATAATGCGGCGTGGTCCAGCCGCGGAGCAACGCACCTTGATAAGAGCACCATAACTACCCGCAAAGGACCATTGTATCAATTTGGCGAAGGCTTAAGGGTAGAGGCAGGCACCAGGGACTGGACCCTGGCCAAGTCCCTAATACGCTCGGAAAAAGCATTTAAGGAAATCGCGGCAAAAACTGATCGGCGGATTGAAACAGACATCACCCACTGGAGGGAAGAAAGTATGAGGCTGACTACAGGTACCAGAATGCTTAACTATCGCAGTTCACCGCGACGCCCACTAGAGGGAAATCACTTAAGAGATCGAAAGCAATCACCTGTTACCTGTATACACAGCCTTCAGATGCCTGCAGCTCCTCCTCTGACGAAGGCGGAGATGCTGGCCGAAATGCATAAGGACTACCGCAGCTTTGAAAACCGCTTTTAATAAATGCTGCAAACAACCCCGATGAGTGCGGATCACTCTTTTTCCAGGTGGAGAGGCTGTTTGTGATATATATATTTATATATATGTCAAACAAATTGCCCAAAAAGCAACGAGAGGGCACACCACGGCGCTTGCACCATCCGGTTTTAAAGCCTCACTGCAGCTCGCTTTTCATTTCCCAGGAATTACAGTCTGCCTCTGCCGACTCGTTTCGAGGCCAATTACGCTTCTTCATCATGGGCTCTCAAAAAAACACTGGTCAAGCACCTCCATGTTAACTCGCCTTTATTTAGTATAATTCCCTCAGTGGGCCTGGCACAGTTCATCACCACAACAGTGTCTTGGGAGATGAAGTCCCCTTGGAGGTACGATTAATGTTCATATCCTTAGTGGGTTCAGTGAGGTTTTGACAATTTGACAGTCTGTTCTCATACCCTTAGTAGGGAGGGAAATGTAAAAAGCTAACTCTTTTTGCAGACAAAGCGCTGTGCTGTCCGGGTTCGGAAGAGTTCCATCCCACAGTCTTCCAAAATAACGAAGCGGAGCTCGTCTCCATGGCCTGAGCAGCCTTGATATTCAATGTCATTTGAGATGTCATCAGTTTATAATGAGTGTTGAAATGTTATGCTACTGTATGATGAGGTGTATCAGTTTGTCACATGGATGATGTAATCAGTGATGTCATCAGTGATATCATTTGAGATGTCATGAATGATATCACTGACCATGTCATAAATGATGTAATATGTGACATCATCAGCAGTGGATTGCGGGTGCGCGAGTTACAGTTAGTACAACTAACTATAACTGAGGAATTTCAATGGTTTTGTACTAGTGAAATGTCCAGCTAACTATAACACCCCTGAAACCTATGCTTTTTTCAGTGAATTTCAAAGGGTTTTTGAATGCTAATTCCTAACTATATCATGTCTGAAACCTATGTTTTTTCAGTGAATTTTCAAAGGTTTTCAAATGCTAATTCCTAACTATAACATATCTGAAACCTATGGTTTTTTCAGTGAATTTCAATGGTTTTGTAAATGACAATTTTTAAATGTATTAATTCTAACATTTAGTTTTTGATACTGATTTACTACATTTTTTAAACCATTTCTTTTAGATATTTAATTTTTTTAATTACATTATAATTACATTATACATTACATTACAAAATATACTTTCTCAGAATGAATTACTTTAGTTTAAACACTTAGCAAATAGGCAATAGTCTTTTAAGTACAGTAGTTAAAGTTGTTGCAATGGGCAACACAATTTCAAACACAATGCAACATTGAGCTCAATGTGAATTTCTAGTTAAATGCAATTAGTTACTTTATGGATTACTTTTCTAACCACAAGACTGAATCCTAGATTCAGTCCTGGGAGATCTCCTATAAACATTTGAGTAAAAGCTTTTTGGTTACAGAAATAATTTTTAAGGAATATTATTGTATTTTAAAAGTTGACACTAAGAATTTTTTTCACATAGAATCACCTATGTTATCCTATGGGAGGAAATTCACTTAGCAGGTAAGTAGTGTCATCATTACTTTTTCTTACTCAGTTTGGATCCTGTATCCAGCACTGGTGCATATCCTGTAAACAGTTGAAAGAATGCGTTTAACTCATACAGGCGATTTTTAAGGAATATTTGTAGTTTTTTTTTAAATAGGCAAAATCCACAGGATGCGCGGATCCGGTCGATAAAAAAAAATAGCCAAAAAGCGGCTTTCAACAAATAGGCCGCTTATGGTGCATATTCATATTCATATACAAAAAATACCTAAATACCGGCAGGGTGATCATTACACCTGCTTTGTATAAGGTCCGGGCCTCACATCACCTGGTACCTACTCAGGACTAAGAGACCCCGCCCTCTCCGTCTGTGCCTCGGGCTTTCCCTGAGAGGTGATCACCCTGCCGGTATTGAGGTATTCTTTGTATATGCATGTGAATATGCACCATTGAACATAACTAGTATGCAGTAGCTGATTCACAATCTAGGTCCTGAAGAAAACCTGGGCGTAAGGTTCGATAGGCTGAAACTGGTTGACCAGCTTTTGATAAGTGGCCTATTTGTTGAAAGGTACTTTTTGACACTTTTTAATTAGGATTGGAAGAGATGTCAGAATAAAAGAAATTTTCTCTACCAAATTCTGTTAATGTTCACTCACTTTGCACTGCACTATTTCTTTTTCCATCACCTACCCTATCTGTTATATCTCATGACTGTGTGGGTCATGGTTTTATAGCCTTTCCTAGACCTCTTTCTGTGATCATTAGGAGAGGTGTTGATAGGATATCCAAATAATGACACTGGCCATTTGGGCAGTTGATGGAAATCCGATTTTTCCTTATTGAGGTCGCCTCTCAGTATTCTTTACACTTTAGTTGTGATTCCTTTGACGTCTCTTTTATTGCTCTTTAATCTTTTTGACCACCAGATTTTGTTATCTTAAGATCGAAAATGACATCACTGATGACAGACAGTCAATCACATTGCTAAAAAATCCTCCATTCAGACACTTATACATCCACATATTGAACCAAACCACATACACTCAATGATGTCATCAGTGATGTCATTTTTGATCTTAACACTGTCTAAGTGACGAATTTAATGTGTCTCACTAAATATATGGGATAGTGATTAAACTGTATGAATACCTGTATCACTCTATCTCTTGCTGTGCAAACAACTACATAAGTTGGTTACTAGCTATGTAAAAGTCTATATTAGTTGTTAATTAGTTAAGTGAGTATTTGTAAGGGATAGTGAATGAATGTGTATGGTTGGGTGGGACGTGTATGACTGTCCAAAGATTTGTAAATAGTTCATTTAGTAGCTATATGAGGATAAGAGTGTATGTGGAAACAGTTGTTTGATTGAGTGAATCTCATTATGGGTGTGCTGATGAGTAATTATTTTTCTGAATGATATATGTCCAACAAACTAGAAATATAAAAGTCAGTGTATGTCACAGAGGTATATAAATAGGTATACCCAAGACTCAGTGATTGTATGAGTGACTGTATGGATAACTGTATACTCAGAATATTGATTTTTTAACACACTAAGTATGACTTTCTAACTCTAAAAATAAATAAAGTGGTGTTTGTGTAAGTTTGTAGCTTAGTAAATAGAAGTATGATCAATTGTATGCATAAGTGAGTAGGATGTTTGCATAAGTGAATAGGATGTGTGCTGGCATGTAATCTTGATGTAGGTGTATAAGTATATTTAACAGTATTCCATTGATCTTTTTAGCATGTAATGATGTCTTGTAAAGCGCCTGAATGACCCCACATGGGGTATCTCTGTGCTGTAGACCGCTGGGGAACCCGTCCTGTTTTTCCCTGTGAGATGGTCCCTACTGGGTATCTCCAAGGTGAAACCAGGCATCCCCGGCGTATGTGGGGGGCCGTTGTGGAGATGAGGCAAGCTAACGCCCAGAGTTGCCGAGTGTGATCCCTGGTTAGAGTAGGCACTGAGGCGAGAATTATCTAGCCCGCTGACCCTGGTCCAAGACCCTGCTGCGTCGGGAATTGAACTCTGGTCTCGGGCCGTCCTCTGCTTCCGGGTCTGCCGCCTCTAACCAGTGAGCCACATCACTCCACTGAATGACTGAATGTATACGTAAGTGTTTAGACGTGTGTGTGTAGATGTAGGAATCACTAAGTAGGTTTTTAGAAACTTGTATTGGTGTGTCAATGGTTTCAAACATGATACTCCATATTTTATAATGAGTGTTGAAATATTATGCTACTGTATGATGAGGTGTATCAGTTTGTCACATGGATGATGTAATCAGTGATATCATGAGTGATATCATTTGAGATGTCATGAGTGATATCACTGACCATGTCATAAAAGATGTAATATGTGACATCATCAGCAGTGGATTGCGGTCTCGTGAGGTATAGTTAGTACAACTAACTATAACGGGGGAGTTTCAATGGTTTTATACGAGTGAAATGTCCAGCTAACTTTAACACCCCTAAAACCTATGTGTTTTTTCAGTGAATTTCTGAGGTTTTTTAAATGCTAATTCCTAACTATAACATGTCTGAAACCTATATTTTTTTCAGTGAATTTCTAAGGTTTTTAAAAATGCTAATTCCTAACTATAACATGTCTGAAACCTATGGTTTTTTCAGTGAATTTCAAAGAATTTTTAAATGCTAATTCCTAACTATAACATGCCTGAAAACTATGTTTTTTTCAGTGAATTTCAAAGGTTTTGTAAATGACAATTTTTAAATGTATTTATTGTTATTTTTATTTTTTTTATACAGATTTTCTACATTTTTTTAAACAGTTCATTTTCAGCTATTTTATTTTTTAAATTACATCATAATTACATTATACATTACATTACAAAATATACTTTCTCAAAATGAATTACTTTACTTTAAATACTTTGCAAATAGGCAATAGACTTTTAAGTACAGTAGTTAAAGTTGTTGCAATGGGCAACGCAATTTCAAACACAATGCAACTTTGAGGTCAATGTGAATTTGTGGTTAAATGCAATTATTTACTTTTTGGATTGGATCCAGCACATGTCCTGTAAACAGTTGAAAGAATGTGTTTAAGTCATACAGGCGATTTTTTAGGAATATTTTTTATTTGTGAAAATAGACAGAAACTTTTCTGGTGAAAACTAGACATTGGATTCCTATGAAAGGAAATACAACTTACTGGTAAGTACAGTTAGAAGAACTTTTCAGAGTCAGTGCTGGGCTAAAAGAGGCCGCACTGGGTTCTCTCCTGATAACAGGTGAGTAAATCGAAATTCGTTGTTCGCATGATTTTAGGTGAATATTTTAAAGTTTCAAAACTCCACAATTAGAAGAATTTCCAAGTGAAACCAGACAATGTTAGCCTATGGAAGGAAATTAAAGCTACTTGTAAGTATGGTTAGAATTACTTTTCAGGATTAGTACTGGGCTCAAAGATGCAGCACTGAGGTCTCTCCTGATAACAGGTGAGTAAATCAGAATTCGTAGTACATCCAGTAAGCGTCACAGAGCTGCGTAGCAGGGAGATGTAAAAAGGGGCATGGCCTGCACCACCTCTCTGCAACGCAGCGCAGTGGCACTTCCTGGAAGCACCTGGTGGGCTACTTGGCCCCCATGATCCCTCTGGTTTGTAGTGGAATTTTTTTCCACGACTTAAAATGCGCCACAGGGCGCGTTTGCACACATCACGTTAGGCCCCGTCCCCTCCCTTCATCACTGTGTAAATGCGCCCTGTCACCGTTTTAAGTTGAGAGATTAAGTCCCCTTCAATCCTAAGGGTCCCAAGGGTAAAACTAGCCCACTAGGTGCCTCCAATTAGTGCCACAGAGCTGCTTTGCAGAGAGGTGTTCAGAGGCCACGCCCCTTTTTACACCACTCTGCAATGCAGCTCTGTGAAGCTTACTGGAGGTACCTGGTGGGCAGGTTGGCCCCCAGGGACCCTCAGGATTGACAAGGAATTAATTTCCCAACTGAAACCATGCCACAGGGCGTGTTGGCACACATGTGAACTCAGGCCCTGCCCCCTTCCTTCATCACTGTGCAAACGCACCTGTGGTGCGTTTTAAGTTGGGGGTTTAACTCCCCTTGAATACTGAGGGTCCCTGGGGTGCAACTAACCCACCAGATACCTCCAGTAAGCACCACTGAGCTGCGTTGCCAAGAGGTGTAAAAAGGGGCATGGCCTCGGAACACCTCTCTGCGACACAGCTCCCTGGTGCATACTGGAGGTTCCTATTGGGCTAGTTGGCCCCCAGGGATGCTCAGGATTGAAGAGGAATTAATTCCTCAACTTAAAACGCACAACAGGGCATGTTTGCACAAAGGTAAAAGAAGGGGGCGGGGCCTGAGGTGACATGGGTGCAAACACCCGTTTTAAAATGGGGAATTAATTCCTCTTCAATCCTGAGGTCCCCTGGGGACCAACTAGCCCAGCAGGTACCTCCAGTATACGCCAGGGAGCTGCATTGCAGAGAAGTGTTCAGAGGCCACGCCCCTTTTTCCACCTCTCTGCAATACAGCTCCATGGTGCTTACTGGAGGTACTTGGTGGGCTAGCTGGCCCCCAGGGTACCACAGGATTAAAGAGGAATTAATTCCCCAACTTAAAACATGCCACAGGGCGTGTTTTTACACATATTACCACAGGACCCACCCCCTATCTTCAGCACTCTGCAAACGCACCCGGTGGCGCATTTTTAGTTGGAGGATAAAGTGCTCTCAAATCCTAAGGTCCCCTGGGGGCCAACTAGCCCACCAGGTACCTCCAGTAAGAGCCACAGAGTTGCGTTGCAGAGATGTGTAACAAGGAGCATGGCCTCAGAACACCTCTCTGCAACGCAGCCCCCTGGGGCATACTGGAGGTTCCTGGTGGGCGGGTTAGCCCCAAGTGACCCCCAGTATCCAAGGGGAATTTGTTCCCTCTCTGCAAATGCGCCAGGGGGCGCATTTGCAGAGTAGTGCAATGAAGGGAGTGGCCTCCGGCTCTGATCCCATTTAAAAAAAAAAAAAAATTAAGAAGGGGGCTCTGTAGCCCCCCTTCTTTTTCTAATTTTTTGGCCCTGGGGACCCCATCCCCAAGGGCCTGCCCCTAATTTTTCTTTTAAAAATATAAAAATTAGGAACGGGCTGCTTGGCCCCCTCCTGAGGCCATAATCTGCCACGGGGACACCATGCCTTTTTAAAAAACATATTTTTAATTTGGATGGGGGCTGCCTTGCCCCCCTCCTGTGGCCCCTTATGGTCCCAAGGACCCCATACCCCGGGGTGGCCTTATTAAAAAAATTATATTTTGGGGATGGGGGCCATGCGGCTCCCCTCCGGGCCACTAATAGACCCAGGGTATCCATTCCCCCCATGATCCCGCCGGCTCCCCGTGTCCTGCAGGAGCCGACATCGCTTTTCCACATGGGGAGCAGCTAAAATTCTGCTCCCCATGTGGGAAAGCAATCTGCTTTGCTATTTGGAAGAGAGAGCAGGTTTTCTGTAGTTTGCAATGACAGGGTGGGAGCCGCGAGGCTCCCACCCTGTCATTGCAAATGGCAGTGTCCCGGGGGTGGGCACCCCGGGACACTGCAGAAGCCGGCCCCAGGGCCATCAAGAGCTCCAGGAGGGGGGCCGCACAGCCCCCCTCCCACCATTTGAAAAGCCCCGCGGATGGTGGTCCCCGGAGCTTTGGGGGTCCATAACGGACCCCAAA
Organism: Lissotriton vulgaris; assembly: GCF_964263255.1. Lineage (NCBI taxonomy): Eukaryota > Metazoa > Chordata > Amphibia > Caudata > Salamandridae > Lissotriton > Lissotriton vulgaris. The sequence continues at coordinate 248,994 of NW_028249189.1, forward strand.
ATAAAAACTTAGTGCCCCGGGGAGGTGGCGGACCCCGGGTCGTGTGGGGGGGCTCAACCCACCCACACAGGTTTTTTTATTTAAAAAAATGCCCGGGGTGGCGGTCCCCGGGGCTGCGGGGTGCCGTGAGCCCCCTGCATATATTTTCAAAAAGCCCCAGGGTGGGGCGGCCCGGGGCTTGGAAGGGCCTTTGAGCCCCCCAACCACTTTTAATAAAAGCCCCCGGGGATGGCGGTCCCCGTGGCTGGGGGGGCTATAAGCCCCCGCACAATTTATAATAAAGCTGATATCAATTATAGTGTGAGAGCCCGCATTTCTTTTTTTTCCATCAGCAAGATCCGTGCTCCCTGCGCGAATTTTGCTGATTTTTTTAAAAAAAATTGGGGGGCCTTATGGGACCCCCTGAGCATGCCTAGGGGGTCAGGGTGTTTCTACTCTGCCCCCTTTTCGCATTTTGCATGTTTTTTTAATAAGTTTCTTTTGCCTTATTTCTACAGAGGCACAAGATGGCTACCAACACTTCCTGATTTGGAGTGTTGACAGCCAATTAGAATACAGCTCGTGCAAGGCAGGGTGTGCTTAGGGTGCGCGGAACCACCACTGCCATAGATATATATATGTACTTTTAAATGTAATTTTCTCAGGAACTACTGAACGGATTTGCACTATGTAAGCAAAAGGCATGAGTCTGAACTAAGGACTACCTCTTTGCCAAATTTGGTGTAATTCCGTTCAGCGGTTCGGGCTGTAGCTGTGGCTAAACGTCCCTATTGAAAATTGCATGGGAAAACACGTTTTTGGACCCCCCTTTTTTCTTGGCCCTGCTACACGAATCATCCCGATACTTTCAGGATAGGAGCGGACCGGAGCTGGCCATTAGTTTTGAACATTTCGCGAAGATTCATCAACCGGCGCCAAAGTTATTCCAAATAGATATATACATATGTGATGAAAAGCTATGATAGCTTTTTCAATTAAATGATGTACAGATGCTTAAAAAGGCTAAAGCAGTTTTGGAAGCATGTTCGGTTCTTCCATTATCATTGATAGAAAGGGCTTCTCTTATCAGTACATTGACAAAAAAACGAATTAATGGTAATATGAAGATCTTGATCAGAGTTAACAGCTCTTTTGTTCAGGAACTCTACTCTTTGTTGAGAAGCTTTGTTGAGGCAAAAAAGCCTCTAGGATGAAATATTCAAAATTACAACTTAATAAAACTCAAGGTGGTTTAGTGCTCCCCAGCTTTCAAGTACATTATCAGCCGGCATTATTATAAATTTTAAAATTTTGAAAACTTTCCTTTTAAATAGAATGATCCAAGAGTCTGCAATAAATCTCCCAGCTTTTCTAAAAGCAGCAAAATTGCCACAAAAAAATTGATATGTTCATTCATGAGTTGAACTAAATAATGTAACTTCTTTTAAGAACGCTTTTTAATGACAGTGGGATCTGGCTTTCTTAACTTGCAGAAGTGTAATCACTTTTGATTAAACCTATCTAGGGTTGTGGTAGGACAATGGACAATGGAATACCACAGGTTTCAGGGAGCTGAGGAGCAATTTAATAGTGAGGGGTAACTAGATTACATGGGATGTGTTTTAGGGGTAGTGCAGTAGGCTTTTGTTGAGTTTTGGACAGATTATTCTTTTTTAAACAATAGTGTACAAATAACAAGTCTAGAAGAACATCCAGCATGGCTGGCTTTAATTAGGAGCAAACGTCTAGGCACCGGCAATTGGTTTAGGCTTCGCTGCAGCCCCAGGCAGCCTCATATAAAATTACCCAATACATTTTCGGGATAAAGAACAGCTCACCAATATGATGTGGATTTAATAATAATTGTGTACTCAACATATTTGTTACTCTTGTGGCAAAAATGCAATAGTGTTTGTCTTTGTCAAACCTTTTCCCAAATCCCCTTTCTTATCCATTCATCAAACCCATAACCCTCTTCCCCCAACTTAATTTACACCATAAATGGATCACACACATGGTGCGGCAGATGTGGTGAAAGTGCCACCAACTCACTGCAGGATCTTCTATTACCTGAACAATAGCCCCCACTGGCCCCATTCGCCCAGCCATGCAAGAAAGTGATCCATATTTTAGATATGGAAGAACATCATTTGTTAACATCATCATTCAGGCTGTGTGTTGTGCTGGTAAACGCTGAACCTAGTCAACTACTGATTCTGACTAAACAATTCCTGACTTGAGGATTTCATACGTTTATTTTTAATTAAATACTAACTCCCAATTGCTCGGAAGTTACTATTGCTAGTTTTTGCTATTATAACAGGTATTCTCTGTTGTGGCATGCTGGTAGTCTGGTCTCAGTCTTTCTAAAGTTATGATAGAAATATTATAATCCGCTAACTCTGTGTTTTCTTTCAGTCTAGTTGCCTGTGATGACTAATACTTTGATTAATCCTACCGTTGGAGTTCACATAGGTAGGAATGGGACCTCACTTGGGATTCCTTACCTGTTAATGCGGTGGTCGGTAGAGGGGGTGGTCGGCACTCTTCATGCTGCCTTCCAGGAGGCAGTACAGGTAGAATCCTTTCGGTCTCTCTCCAACAGAGTGTTGATCGCGGTCCTACCCAAGCCGGGAAAGGACCCTCTCCGGTCCATCTCTCTGCTAAATGGAGACATTAAAATCCTTGCCAGCATCCTAGTTGCGCTCCTGACAAGGGACATCCCATCTCTAATCACACAGGTGAGTTTCGCACCGGTATACTCTTCCAGGAAACACTTGCCCACCCTTGCTCATACCCTCCGGACAGCCAAGGATCTGTTGGACGATGCCTTGTCTCTCTCCCTCAATGACGAAAAGGCATTCGATTGCATCGAGTGTGGATATCTTTTCGCAACCCTGAAAAGGTTCAGGATGAGTGACCAATTCATAGCCCACGTCTGCCTGCTGTGTGACTACCCGACAGCCTAGGTCAACTGCATTTCTTTTATCAGACCCCTTCCAGATCCAGAGGCGCACTTGCCAGGAAGGACCACTTTCCCACTTCCTGTTCCTCTTGGCAATGGAGCCCCTAAAAGCCACCATCGCCAATTGCCCCACATTATCTAAGTCCTCCTTAAGGGTGGGACGTCCATGATCTACCTCTACACAGACAATGTTTTACTTACATTGAATGACCTGCAAGGCTCCCTACCAGCCCTGCTGGAGGTCATTGATGGCTTCTCAGCATATTTTGGTTACAAGGTAAACTGGCATATGTGCAAGGCCCTTTCGCTCTTGACCGGCACTATAAAAGTGGTATTCATAGCTACCCCTTCCGCAGGAAGGGCACATGCCTCAAAAACTTGGGGATCATGATGAATCGGGGACTGGATAGGATGATAGCAGACAACATCGACCCTCTAGTGGCTCAGATGAAATTGGACTTTGAGAAATTATCACACCTGGGGCACTCCATGTCTGGCTGTGAGGATGGTGACATCACTGTGCTTCAAACGTTGTGAATGCTACCTTTGATGGTGCCCCTAGCCACTCTCCAACTCATTGACTCCCAGATTCGTACCTTTGTCTGGGGCTCCTCGCGACGTCGACTGTTAGCTGTCAAACTCATGGCACAGTGTTCCTGGGGGGCCTAAGTCTTCTGGCAGAGAAACATTACATGTTTGGCCTACCCCTGTCACAAATTGTATACCTCTGATGTGCTGGCCTGTTTTGCAGCAGGCCACAAAACAGGCCTGGCCATACACACACTGCCTCTACCGCTATGGGGTAATGATGGCTGCAAATGGATGGAAAGACCCTCCACTGGTCCCAGTGGAAGGTGGTGGGCATACATAGACTAGACAAGGTCCAAGATGATGGTGACCTTAAATCATTTTGATGCCGGAGGGAGGAACTTGGTCTCTAAACCCCAACAGGCTTGGCGTCATCTGCAGCTGACATACTGTTTGAGACAATGTCTGAGGCCCAGTCTATGATATGTACAGACATCGCCTTTGGTGTCTTGTCTCATGATCTGGGTCTGCCACAAGGGGGCTCACACGCCACCTGTTCTCACTGCCTCTCCTCCGTAATAACACTCAAGGAGGATGATTAGGGTGATCTCCTGGATGCCCTGGGTGAGGGCCTCTGTGAGGCATGCTTAAAGGTTTGCCTCATTAAGACGCTCCTCGAATGGCACTGGACCCCAGTGAGATTGAACAAGGCGGGACTACTACCACACACAAATTGGTGGCGATGTCCAGCTATCTGCTGTGATCTAACCCATGTCCTTTGGAAATCCCCCTCATTAACTTTTACAGTGATGTGGAACAACCTGGGGGTCATCATGCTCTTGCCACTCTCCCTCACCCCACCTTAAATGTTTGGGTTGTTTGGGACAGAATTTAGGAAAAAACGAGAGAGTGAAGTACTAGGAGGTGACTGCTTGGGCAAATTGTGTTTGCTTTACAATACATTTAAACCTATGTAATTGTGAATTAACTGAAGCAGACATGCTTTACTTTTCACAGCAGTCACAAATTGAACCATGTTGCACTTAGGTCATGGGTGGCAAAATGCCATGAGTAGGGGGATGATGAATGAAGATGGGTGGGAAAAATATCTGCTGTGCTTAAATACAGTGAGTTAAGGGAGTAGACAAAAAATCAAAATACCCCCACTTTGAACCATAGCTTTTATAAAACAAAGGAAGCAGAGTAGGTCAGAATGCCCCTCTCCAGAAGAGCTCCCTTATTTCTTTATCCAAGCAATTATTCATTCATCCTTTTTTTGTTCTAATTACCCTTTGATAGCCACCATTTAAGAATATGTTCTCCTTCATCAGTCATTCACCAAAATTTCCAATCAATACATCCATTTATCCATCCATTTAGTATACACCTTTTCAACCATCCTTTCACCCATCCATCAATTTACCCACCCATGTATCCTTTCAGCCACTCATGCATCCTTTCACTCATATACTATTTCACCCATTTTTGCTTTGAACCTTCCGTTCCTTCCCGTTTCCATCCACCCATAATTTTTATCGCTCATTATGAGCTTTTGTCTGTTGAGTTGCATATAGAACAGGCCATAATACCTCAACCACCAATTTAGCTGGGGGGTTCATGAGTCACAACGACATTGTAGTCAGGGTAATAGTAGTGGTCAATAAGCAAGCAATGTGACTTACCACTGCCCGACCTTGCTGTCGCTGTGTCTCCCCCTCCTACTTCCTACACGTCTGTAGCAGAGCTGGCACTGGCCCTGTTACTGGTGGTCTGTGTGGCGAGAAAAAATATTGCAGTTTTAGATGCCGGATACAGCTCTCCTTATTTTGTTTTAACAAACTACAACTGCAATGCATCACTGCAGTTCGCCAAGCAGTATTCCCTATCAATAATAGCACTTTGGACATTTTGTTAGTTGACAATGTTAGAAAAATCAGGTAGCCTAGCCAACCAAAAACATTTCATAATGGAGAAGCAGACCTAAAGCCTATGATGATGACTCTGAGTCATTTAAGGCCAATCAAAGGGTGGAATAATGGTCAATGAAGGACATATGGTGTTGTTTGGCAAATGCAGTGGGACCTCATACTTTCCTGCCATGCTGTACTGGCATGGAAACTATTGGTATACTGTATAAATAAATTATAGCACAACTTTAGGTGGCTCCATCATGACCATGGAAACTCTTCTGGTAACTGTTTGAGCATGAGCAAGAAAAAGAATTCCTTCTCAACATACATGCATGGGGAATAATTCTAGCGTACTACTTACTTGGGCCTGCAATCCTCACATTAGTCAATAGAGTATCAACAATCTGTTCTTAGTCTCACAGTACCAAAATATATTTAGGGGTAGGGAAAGCTTACTAACAAAGCAGAATAAAACTACAGGCTAGTTCAGACAGGAGAAAGTCAGCTACAAAAACATGAAGTATGGATAAAACAAAGGATAATGCAGACATAACAAGATGGCAACACAAATTTGATAGAGGAGTTGAAAAAAAGGAGACAGTGTAAAAAAATAAACAAGGTAAAATTTAGATTATTCTAACAGTGGGCAGAGGTGAATGTTAGGGAAATAACGATAATAGCGGTACTTAGTGGAATGAGAAGTATCATTGTGCGCGGCACTGGTGGTGGTATCCCCGCTGGCTCCTGGACCCGCCTCTGATAAACTATCCTCCACCTTCTTCTTGTCCTTGGGTGCTGATGTAAGAAATAAAGAAGATTTTAAAATAGACGATTGGTCCAGTTAATCTCCACAATAATATTTTGACAGGAAAACGCAGTAATATTGTACTTTTTAAAAACAGATCACCTATAGTACTAGTATTGACTATCGAGCTAGCCATACTAATCCTAATCCGTACTCCAAATGTCTTAAACAAAAACTATATTTAGAACATATGCACTGCAACAAATGATCTTTGATTCTATTCTCATTCTCATTTTTCAACCTTAGTCTCCCTTTTTTGCATAGATGCTTACTACACATTACTGTGAGTTTGTTACAGACTGAACGAGCTATATAAAGAAAATCACAGAGAATGCTAACTCACTGATATCACTATATTGGTGGCAGGAGAACAGAGGAGTCTGCAATGAGTTCTTAAATAATCACCCAAAGCGAGCACCGACAAGTACGAATGGGCAGTGCAGAGCAGCTGGCTAGCTCAAACTGGATCACATAATATTCTTTATGTAATCTTATCTTACCTCTGAGTGTGAGCAGTATGCTATTTAAAAAAATATGTTAACAGAACACAAACACAACACATATTTACTTAACAAGTCGTACAATCTTGATGCCTAGCAGGTCTAGCAGGTCCTGCTTGTGGTCAATAATATCTGCCCAGTGGTGCATCAGTTGCTGTTGGGTGCAATGGACGTGAGCGGTGTGGCGCACACCCAGGTGCACCTTTGCCCAAAGCAGCTAATGGTCGCACAGGAGGCAACCTTTCCCAGACCTGACTCAGGGGGTAATCAAAAAACAACTGCTGCTACCTCTACCTCACAATGGCACAGGGCTGCACCCCTTGGCAGGCCAGATGGCTGATAGGTATGCCTATAGCTCTGGGACTGGAGCTGCCACTCCAGCTCTCGTCCTTCTCTGCAATGACACTGGGTGGGGAAAAAAAAAGAAAGAGGAAAAATAAGAGTAAAAGTCAAATTTAAAAAAGTACAAAAATGTCACAAAAAATTACAAAAACTTAAAATACACAAACACAAAGACACACACTGATACAATAATAAAAAGGAGGGATGGATAAGTTGGATAGGGGAGGATTGAAAAGATTAAGGATGGAGTAAATAAACAGGCCCAGCCCCATGCACAGAACAGAAAACAAAATGGCAGCGCCCAAGCGAACTTCGTGTTTGCACACAGTTCTCGGCATGGAAGTGTGTTTCATGCTATATAGATCATTAAAACATCATGCAAATTGGTATTTAGCAGCACCGCTGCACGCTTGTGTTTGTCCACAAAGTAAAGCAGAGTTTTTGGGGAGCTTTGCAGAACTCTGTGTAATTGACTCTGTGAGCTCTGCCCGGGTCTAGTATCCATTCATATTATAAATGTTTAAAATCAAAAAATTTGATTTGTCAGTAAAGGTGAGTAACACCACCCATATATATGAAGGTTTTGTCTCCACCTTAGCCTGACCAATTTAGAGACAGATATATTAAGGTACACAGCCCTGCATTGTCTGAACTAGAGGTTGACAGTATGTTTGGTAGACAAAAATTGGATAAAACCGTCTAAGAAAGGTATAATTCTAATAGACCAGGTTTCCTGAAAGACTAAAATCTGATGTGACCTAAAAGAAATTTAACTATTTCAGGTCACTGACTTTCTACTCTAAAAAAACTAAGCCGGTAAACAGAATAAGGCCCTGAAGAGAGACTGTCATCACCCCGCCCCCATTTCAGTGCCAAATCTACACCACAATCAGGGTGGGCTAGTCAGTCAACCTCCTTACATGTATCAAGCACCTAAAATGTGGTTTTTGGGGGGCGTGGCCGGCCAGCCAACATGGCGGACGTGTCCTGTTAGAGCTCCGTTGCTGAGACCCCTAACAGATCCTGAAAGCCAGCCTTAAGAGCGACTCTACGCCTGTGAACCACTGAGCGAGTGAGGGGAGGTGGTGTGGAGCCTGGGACGGCCTGCAGCCTTGAAAACGGGATTGCGGCAGTGAAGATCGGGGGAGTGGCACAGAGTTGCGGCCTGCCCGGGAAAGGTGCAAAAAATCCTCCGGCGACCAGTCGACCGTTGGGAGGTCTGGAGCTGCCGATGCGGTGAGGGGAGGTACTGTTCGACGCTTTCATCCCGGGCGCCAGCTACTTCTGAAGGCAGAGCCGCATTATTGAGGCTGGGGAGCCCTGAGTCCTGACACTGCTGACGGACACCGGGGGAGCGCAGGGCCCAGAGTGCAGCCTAGTGCAGAGCCGGAGATGTGGCGGTAGTGACCGGAAAGGCTGGAATCGGTGTCTGTGTGAGGGCGGACTCCGAGATGTCACCTCTCAGCTCCTGAGACCTGCGGGACCCGGAGGATTTGCCCAATTGCGCTGCTGCAGTGGTGGAGGAAGGCAAAAGGCTGCAGCGTGGGACGACATCGCGGACTGGTGAGGAGCTGGACCCGGGGCGGACTGGGGAGGCCCCGAGCAGCGCTGACACACGTGGGCACACAGGCAGTGCTGAGGCGCCTGGAGCGACCGTAACAGAGTCAGGAGGCAGGCAGCTGCAAGGCAGGAGAGGGGGAGCGGAGCGCTGTTGGGACCCTGGCGCTGTGAGGAGGAATACCCTACGAGCCCTTCCCACTGCAGAACAACCGCAGATAGGCCGGCACACGCAGCGCTCGCACGCAGGCAGGGACATATTAACGCTGGGTCCCTGCATTGTGGGAATAGCCTCGACAGCGGCTGGACATGCTTATCACTGACTGTTGAGGCGAGCTAACGGCAACTCACCTGGCAGTACACTGACAAGGAGGCTTTGGCGGCCACGGGAACGCCGGGAACATAAGCTGGCAAGAGAGTGAAACTGACAAGGGGAACTGAGCCTGCGACGAGCTTGAGCGTCCACTGCGTGCTCAGACACGAAAGTCAGGATAGCGTTTCCAGATCTGTCGAGGGCAGAGCGCTACCGGGTGTCTGGGGCCACCGCTCCCGCCCTCGCAGCTGCCAAATAACTCATCAGGAGTTAGGGACCAGAACCGGCTCCCCACATCTGAGATCACGGAGCCACATACCACAGAGCTGCTGGCACGGAAAACACGCGGCTCCCGGGTGCGGAGACTTACGAGAGGCGGTCACAGGAGCGAGGGCCGTGGGAGCCCCCCGCATGACAAGGGGGTGAAGCAGGACTACCACGAGGGGGGCACCTGTTGCAATGACAGGCGGCTCCAGTCATTTACACCCTGCAAGGCGGCTCCCTGGCGTGGATAAGAGATACCGTACTGTGACCGGAGCCCGGGAGGAGCGGGCAAGGAAGCCTCACTCCTGGCCCTTGCAAGGCTGCCTGCCACATGGAGCCTAACCGCCAGCGATAGAGGCGGATGCCTACCGCGCAACAATTGGCAATGGGCAGGCTCAGGGACAAATCCCAGCAGCGGCAGCAAGCGGCTGATGACCCAGGCTCGCCTCGCAGGAGCCAGAGACAAAACATGGGACGGCCGCGGCCCTGGACCACCAAGATGGATACCGTGTTGGCGGCGGTGGAACGCATCGGAAGCTCCCTGGAACAAACTAAAGCGTCACTGGAGGCCTGGATCCACAAGGTCACCTCAGACTTTACCCTCCTGCATGCTGATCATCACAAGCTAACGGAGTCGGTTGCCACGCAGCGTCAGTCACTTCAGAAGCTACAACCGGTAGTGCAAACACATACCTCAGCGCTTCAGGACATTATGAACAGAATGCATGCACTAGAAGACCGTATTGAGGATGCGGAAGGGCGCTCCCGGAGCAATAATGTGCGGGTGGTGGGCCTGCCGGAGGGCAAAGAGGGGGAAGACCCGGAGCGATTCACCAAAAGCTGGCTGAGGGAGATCCTACCCCAGGAAGTACTGTCCACGCACTTCGCAGTCAAAAGGGTGCACATGGTGCTAATGCAGGCGCCCAAGACAGGAGCCTGGCCCCGCCCGTTCATCTTCAAGCTCCTAAACTACCACGAACGGGATGTGGTACTGCGCGAGACCAGGAAGCTAGAAGACCTCACAGTGCGCAACAGTCGCGTGATGCTCTTCCTGGATTACACGGCAGCGTTACAGAAGCGGAGAAACACATACATGGCGGTGAAAAGGACACTGAGGGACCTCGAGTTGCCTTACTCCTTGCTATTCCCCTCACGCCTACGTGTGATCTCGAAAGATGGCGCCCGATTCTTTGATACCCCATCGGATGTCTGGGACTGGCTAGAGGAGACAGGACAATCAGTGGGGGCATGGCCTGCAGGCACGGAAGACGGCGGGTGGCAGGAGCAGCGATCGAGATGACGCCGGAGGAGAGGAGGCCGCCACGGCCCGGGTCCTGCTGCACCAAGCCCGGAGAAACGGAGGATGGAATGGCAAGATGCTCTTGATGCGGTTGCGAACTTGGTAGTGGTGAATGACACTAGTTGTATAAACTTCCAGATGCGCAGAGAGCTGGATACCAGCGGCTCCACATACCCGTCCACGGTGATCTCCAAAGAAATGAACATGCCAGTGGTGACACCCCAAACAGCTGACCAACTCATGTGACGGACTAATAGTTTCCAAAGGCCCAATAGGGACCTCCACCCCTGAGTGCACTGTTAGCTGTATCCTTTATGTACCAGTGATATCTCTGGTGTTGTGTCAGAAGGGGGGAAGGGGGTTACCCACAATGTATGCGCCTGTGGTTGTGAGTTGTTAATTACTGAACGTATCTGAGAGCGGCCGCCACCCTGCGCGGGAGAGCAATAGCCCTTTTACGGCCCCTCTGGCCTTATGCGCTTACCCACATCAGATCCCTAATGTGCTTTCCTCATAGTTCATGGGTCCGCGATTGGGGCCGGAACTGACCGGGTTACTGGCAACACACTCACCCAGACAACTACTGCATTGACCTCCCACCTTCCCTGAGGGGGGATCTTGTTGAAGTTTCGACGTACGCCCACCTGGGCCTCGCCCTATTAGTTACTGTGTTCTTTTCAATTGTTTCCTGTTGGAAAATGCGGCACATAGACATTTCTCCCCCAGATACTACCCGATGCCCTCCCTGGAAGATGCGAGGGCACGACTTACACAAACACATGACACACGCTTACATATTGACATGGAATATCCGCGGTATGCACACGCCATCACAGCGCTATTCTGTCTTCTCCTACCTACAGAGACATGGGGTGGGAATCGCCCTTCTCAAGGAGACACACTTGATGCAGGTCGAGCTTGAAAAACTCTCTTGGCAATGGCGGGGGCACATCTATGGGACCACCTTCTCTGCGCATGGGTGAGAGCAGGCATCCCATTTATTTGCAAGGATGTGCAGGTAGATCCAGAGGGAAGGTACTGCCTGCTGCGGGGAAAGTTAAATGGCCAGGAACTCCTGCTGGGGTCGCTTTACCCCCCAAACTCAGACCAACCCTCCTTTCTAGTGACACTGAATCAGGTCTTACACACATACGCTGGCCTCCCCTGGCTGTTGGGTGGGGACTTCAACATGGTGCTGGACGTGGGGCTGGACCGCTCCTTCCCCCCACTCAGGGCCACGACGGTGATGTCCAATGCCCAGGCGCTTAGGGATTGGCTGACACACTGGGGGCTACAAGATCTATGGCGAGTACAGACATAATATATTCATACTACTCCTCGGGGCATAACCTGCATTTCCGGTTAGACCGGATACTTGGCACCCAATCGCTGCTCCCCTTGCTTGCTGAATCGGAATACTTAGGGAGAACACATTCAGGTTACAGTCTCAGCTGAGATGCGGGCCGGCCGCCTGTGCCTACGTGGAGGCTGCAGCCTGTTGCGCTCGAAGACCCTGAGTTCTGATCCTCGCTAGGCACCGCTGTCCTTGACTACTTTGAGGTTAATGAGGGATCTGCTCATAGTGCTGCGATGGAATGGGATGCGCACAAAGTAGCCGTTCGGGGACACTGCATGGGAGCCTCATAGAACATACGCAAAACACTGTCCGCCACACTTACTCGCTTAGAGAATGAGCTCATACAGCATTAAAGGGAGGGTGAAGAGACTGAGGAACACGCGCGCACGCTCAGAGACCTGCGCGCCAAGCATGCAACTCTCATGGAGCAGCTGAGGTGTCATAATTAGGCACCGCACAGGGCTCGTACACATGCCAGGGCGGATAGGGCTGGCCGCCTACTGGCCTGGTTGATACAAAGGGAGAGCCGAGGTGCCCCCCTTCAAACAGCGGAGGGAGCGGTGGTATACACACAGTGCGAGATCCACCGTGCCTTGGTTGGACACTACACGCAATTGTATAGGGCTTGTGGAGTCGGTCCCAGGCACGCACTAGGAAACTTTCTTGACTTGGTCATCTTGCCTATGGTCTCAATGCACCTCTCACATTGGAAGAGGTGGGAGACGCGATACAGGCTCTGGCGGCCGCGAAGATGCCAGGCCCCGATGGGCTGCCTGCAGAATACTATAAGGCCTGCAAAGACACCTTAGCGCCCTTACTCCTTCACATGTATAATGAAGCAATAGATGACGGCGCATTACCTTCGTCCATGAGGGAGGCTTTCTTGGTCTCATTACCTAAGCTGGATAGGGATACAATGCAATTGGGCTCATACAGACCATTGGCGATGCTCAATGTAGACTACAAAATCCTAGCGAAGCTGCTTGCTGAAAGGCTAGCACCAGTGGTCCCACATCTTGTGCATACTGACCAAAACAGATTCGTGCCGGCACGGTCCACATCCTTAAACCTTAGAAGGTTCTTTCGGATAGCGGCAGAAGCGCCCAGGAAGTGGCCCAGAGCGGGGTGTCTAATACTCGACCTGGAAAAGGCTTTTGACTGCCTAGAATGGGGGTACTTAGCAGAGGTGTTAATGCACTATGAGTTTGACGTGGAATTCCTCCAAATGGTCGATCTTCTCTACAAAAACCCTGTAGTGCGTGTGCGGCTGGGCCCCTACATCTCCGAAGAGGTAGTGGTGGACAGAGGCACTAGGTAAAGCTGTCCCCTGTCGCCCCTGCTGTTTGCACTGGCGATAGAGCCTCTGGCGGCGGCACTATGGCAGACCTTAGATGCGGGAATCCCCCTAGGGGACGCAACACATCAGGTTTCTCTCTATGCTGACGACCTGCTGGTATTTGTGCAAGACGTGACCGGCATACCGGAGCAGCTGGCGCAACTGCTGAGCCAGTTCGCAGAAGTCTCGGGGCTCTGGGTAAATGCGGCCAAGTCCTGTTTATACGTGTTCGACGGCGGGGCGGAGGTTTCGGAGTACAGCCTGGTGGGGAAGAGAGTCCGATGGCAGGCAGACACTTTTAAGTATCTGGGGATCCAGATCTACCGTCAGCCAGCTGACCTGTTTGATGGCAATCTGGGGCGGGCCTTGACTGTGCTCGGGTCTCAGATAACCTTTTGGTCCACGCTTCCGTTGACAATGACGGGCAGAGTATCCCTTGCCAAAATGGTAATGCTCCCCAGACTCCTCTACTATTTTGCCAACCTCCCACTATTTATCCCGGCCCCCTTCTGTTTAAAACTTAACGCGGTCCTGCGGGACTTCATCTGGGGCGAGTCTAGGCATCGGCTAGCGCTGACGTAACTCTTTCTGCCGACTGACAGGGGAGGACTAGCCACCCCTTGTTTTGAACACTACTATCTGGCGGTGCAGCTGCAATGGATTGCCTGCTGGATGGCAGATAAAGGGAGAGAAGACACTGCTACAATCGAGCCGCCATACTCTTTGTGCCGTCTCACCAGGCTCTTCCACCCGCTGACGGCACCTGGGAAACTAGACCCGCCGCTGCTGGCGGTGGCATACAAATGCTTCCGTAGAGCCCTGTTCCTCACCCGAAAAGTGCTGCCGTACGCGCCTGCTATACCCTTGGATGGCTCTCCAGGATGCGGGGGGCTATCACACACCCTATGCTGGAGCAGTGGAGGGATGCGGACATACAAACGCTGGGTGATCTCTTCAGAGACGGAGCACTAGTGGCCTATGAGACGCTAGTATCTGAGGACGTGCTACCCCCCGGGGGATTTCTGCTACAACGTTCGCTCGTAGCACAAATGGCGGCCAAATGGGGAGACATGACGACAGAGCCTGAACAACATCTAACCATACAATATCTGCACGTTATGGGAAGGGGCAGGCACCTGGTCCGTTGGTTTGCCGCATCGCTAAGAGCCCACACAGAGATTGACTTGACCCCGCTTAGAGGCAAATGGGAGCGAGATATGGAGCGACCGCTGACAGATAAGGACTGGGAGAGAGTTCTCAAAAGCCCGACACGTATTCCCCGAAATATGCGCTTCCGCCAGATACAACTCTTCATCGTGCATAGAGCTTACCTTACACCTGAGTCAATTAATAGGTACTTCCACCATACAGATGCGTCCTGCCCTAGATGCGATGAACTAAACGTAGGCATTATTCTTCTCCTATGGAACTGCCCCAGATTGGGTGCTTATTGGAATGCGATAAGTGGAATGCTTGTGGTGTGCACGGGTCGATCATCCCCTTTACCTGGCCTGAGTACATCCTACACCAATTCAAGAGGCCACCCAAAGATAAGGCATCCTCCCGCTTTTTAGACCTGTGATTGGTGGCGGCGAAGCGCCTCCTCACGAAGAGGTGGAAGGCGCGCGAGCCACCTGCTGTGCAGGCGTGGGTCTACTCACTTCTAAGAATGGGCGGAAAATCCGTTCCGCTCGCGGAATTTGCGGATTTTCAGTAAATTGCAATCCGCGAACTCTGGCGAATTTACCGAAAATCCGCAAATTCGCACACAGCGGATTTTTTTGCTTGGTGATACAATATTGCGGCGTGCGGTGTTCACTTACCGTCATTCAGCGTTTGCCGAGTTGTTTTTCTCTATATTTTGCGAGTGCTGCGGCAATTTGGATCTTGCTGCGGGATCCCGCGGGAGTTTGGCGACGCATTGCGAGAGTTCGCAATTGCGAACATGTAGATGCGGCGGGCAGCAACAATCTCGCACTCGCGAAATTACAAAATTTGCAATTCTGCACAAGAAATCCACCAGCAAGCAGCATAAACCTTCTGAAAATGATGATTTTTATCAGAATAACTCCTCAGGTTGACATTTGCCTGCACTTTTTTGGATTTGAGGCCTTTTTGACTTTCTTTGGATCACTTTTGGATTAGAAATCAACTTTCACAAGTAAGTTTGTTTGGGGCATTACAGTTGCTGTTCTGCAGAAAAACGAGTTTTGCAAAACTGAAAGCACTCAGCAGGTGAAAAAGTTCAAACTCATCATTAGTAACCATTCCCTGTAGTGCTTCCTGAGGGGCCCCTCCAGAGTTCAGTTGCCTAGGTTTGTTTGGGGCATTACAGTTGCTGTTCTGCAGAAAAACTAGTTTTGCAAAACTGAAAGCAGTGCACTCAGCAGGTGCAAAAGTTCAAACTCATCATTAGTAACCATTCCCTGTAGTGCTTCTTGAGGGGCCCCTCCAGAGTTCCGTTGCCTACTTGCAACTATTCTATGACCCTGCTCTGACCCTCACAGCAGGCTCATAGAATAGCTACAAGTAGGCCACAAAGGTCCTGGGAAAAAAAAATTGCACTGCAACAGAAAACAAATTACAGATAAGGAAGCAGGTGCCAGACAGGAAGTTTAAATTCGGTGACACATTAATCAACCCCAAATTAATTCATGTCAGTTGAAGCAGGGCAGGTGTGCTTGCCTTCTCCCCCCCATAATCTACAGTGATGAACCAAAAATGAATTCATGTCAGTTGAAGCAGGGCAGGTGTGCTTGCTTTTCCCCCACATAATCTACAGTGATGAATCAGAGGGTGGCAGGGATGTACCAGAGGGTGGCATGGGTGAATCAGAGGGTGGCAGTGGTGAAACAGAGGGTGCTGTGAACTTGTGATGATGAACCAGACGTAGAAACAACAAAGTCACGACCGTTGCGAGCCGACAAGTAAGTTCGCAATTGCGAACTGGTACAAAATCCTCGCGAACTGGCAGAAACCCTTGCGAACACAAAAAAAAATGTGCAAATTCGCGAGAGTTCGCGGATTTTGCGGATTGCGAGTTCGCAAATACGCAAATTCGCGAACGCCAGATTCGCAAAATTCGCCCATGTTTATTCACTTCAGGTGTGGGCCCGGGCAGAATGGATAGGAATACGGAGGGAGGAAACGATAGGGCTCCAAAAGGAACCTTTGGCGGAACGTTGGGAACATATGCTTAATGGCCTACAGCTGCCTGTGGGGACTAGCGATTCAGCTGCTGAAGCGACCTAAGTAGATAGACGGAGGGACTGGAGCGTACCGTGGGATGTCTTACTACCCAGATACCCTGTCATGTCGTTTTTTAGTCTTTAGGTCCGTAGGTATGTGATGTATTGTTAGAACTGGGATTTCTGTTTGGCTAAGGCTTACGCCAAATCCAGGAAGAAACCACCATTCTAGTCAGGGCAAGGGAGTCACATGCCAAGATAACCCCTGCTCACCCCCTTGGTAGCTTGGCACGAGCAGACAGGCTTATCCGGGAGGCAATGTGTAAAGCATTTGCGCATGCACAAAACAGCAACAACATCCTAGGCACACCACAAAAGGAACGCCACACAAGGTTATATAAAAATGACTTTTATATTGTCAAAACACATCATATAGTAATCACACAATATACATGGTGCCAACTGGCACGGGCAATATTCACATGGGATTATTTATACCAGGACAGGGCCACATGGACCACTGTCAGAATCAACACTTAGCAGAAATAGCACCGCTAGAACTTAGAATAAGCGTAGCACAAAATAGCAATTATAGGTCACAACCAGTAACCACTGGTAACAGGTAGGTACACACTACGCAATATTAATAACCAAAGCCAAGAAAGCGGAGATAAAATTATCTCCCTATTACCTAGCTGTCGCTAACACCAGTTATCGACAGCTAGAAGGAGATAGCGACCAGCTTGGGCCCCACTTTGCATGTCAGTGATATTTATCACTAATGATATGCAAAGTGGGCGTGCCAAGATGTTAGCGACTGAAAACATCGCTATCTCCTATTACCAACTTTTGAAGATATTCGCGCTAAGCGCGAATATCTCCAAAAGCTAACACCTGCCCTGAGCAGTTCTTAGCCATGTTATCCAATGGGAGGTGGATAACATGGCTAAAAGCATTAGCTCGGTAATGCATGAATATCGCTGACTTTTCAGCGATATTCATGCATTGCAGCGATTTTTATCGCATTCGCGATAAACCTTGGTAATACCAAGCTTTATTTGCGGTAAAAATCGCCGCAGCTCAGCGGTAAATTTTTGTCTCTAACCAAGCAATAGCGATAATTATCGCTATTGCTTGGTAATATGCCCCCATAGGCCTAGATCACGCATGGACACATAACCCCTCTAGTATAACATACTAGGCTAAGCAAACATCAAAGCATGAGCACCTTTAGAAGTATAACGCAAGCATAAAGGCAAAGCACATTACGCAGCAATCACATTTAGGCCTAAACGGTATAACTACAGTAGCAATCTCTCACTAGTCTAAGCACATTAGACTCTCCCCCTAAGCATAACTCACATTTAGGGGTGTAACTCACAGTGAAGTAAACTCTCACTAACATAAATCTACATTGGTAAAATAACCTCACAATCCTAGTAACATCGCATTGTGCAAAAATCACATTAGGCAATTATTATTATAAACATAGTAAAATCACATTGCGCAGGAATCACATTAGGGCCTTGCGCCCTACCCACATACCAGCCCCCTGGCCAACTGGCCTTCTAATAAAGGTACTCAAAAACCCTGTGTCCAGAATGTCAGGGCACGCTGCCAATGCAGCGCCCGTCAGGGGTGCGCCACAGGCGCAAACCTAAACGTTGCAGCTGCCCACTACTTGCTGGGCAGCTGGGACAAATCACAAGGGCCTAAACGGTGCAGCTGCCCACTACTTGCTGGGCAGCTGAAAACTCAAAACTGCAACATGGGCCCTCACTGGCCCTCTGGATCAAAAGACTGGGCCAAAACGTTGGAACCCTCTGGCTCTGGAACAATACTGTGCAGAACAGTGGAGCCCTCTGGCTCTAACAGGAACATGTCCATTTTGGGGAGCTCTCTAGGCTCTGAACAAATCCAAGCCCACACGTTGGCGCTATCAGGCTCTGGAGAAACAAGTGCCCACTTTTTGAGCCTCGGGGGCTCTAGAACAAACAATGGGGCCCTCACGAGCCTCGCAGGCTCTTGAACAACGTTGCGCCCCGTTGTTGGAGTCCCCCCTCTGGGGACTCAAAGTCAATGCGGCACTCACAAGCCTCTCAGGGCTCGTAAAACAAATATTCCCCCTAGAGCCTAGTGGGCTCTGCACAAATGCCCCACTCGCCGTTGCAGCGGCCCTCACACGGAGAGCACCCTGGGTGGGGCGGGCACCGGTAATGTGCCCCGATGCCCCCCTCTAAAAATACAACCACCGGGCCCCATTCACCGGTCTCTGGTCAGGTGGCTGGTAGCGGGGCTCTCCCTCACGCTGGGGAGCTCCGCCCCCTGCTTCAAACACGGCGTCTGCTCCTCTCCGCCTGCAGCTGTGGGCGGACTCAGGTAATCCTCAGCACCACTTCCTGCATCCACGCTTCCCTGATGGCGGCTCCTTCACGGATGGGGCACAAGCGCAGGACCAATCCGTGGGCGGCTCACCAGACGAGCCCCTCATGACGCGGCAGCTTCTTCCTGGGGACCCGCCAATCAGAGCGCGGCTCCACGGGACCAGCCCCCAACAGCGGCCCAATCAAAGCGCGGCCCCTACGGTTCTACGTCCGCGGCCCCGGGCTGAGGCGATTTCTCTGGCAATTTTAGGCCCCGGACAGGGGCGGTGATATGCAACCCGGGCTGAATGAGGGGTAGGCTCCCTCGCAATCAAATATAATGTAGGCGGCCATGACAAGGGACGGCACCCACAAATCAAATATAGATAGCACGGCCAAAATGCAGGGTGGGCACCTGCTTTGCACATGCAGGCAAGTTAAAATAAAGTGCTTTCCCAGGCGCTAAGGGGGCATAGAGACTACCAAGCCCCAGGAAAGGATCCTTACAGCAAAAAGCGGGTCCCAGCAACAAGGTCCAAGAGAAGTCCTAAAGGACAAGTCCATCAGGTATCCGGGGGCTGGGCAGGGTCCAGAGAGGCAAGCCTTCCCCTGGGCCCAAGCAGCAGCATGCCCCTAGCAGGATTCAACTGGTAAAACAAGAACATGTTTAAGGGGATACAGACCCTTTTTATACAGTCCAAACCTTTGTCTAAAGGTGCAGGGTGGGGGCAAAACCAGGCGGAGCTGGTTTGTGAGCACTCTTGATGAGCTCAGCCTCCCCTCCCATTCACTAGTCAGGCTAGGGTCATCAGTCGCACCACAGGAGGCGGAGCCAGCATTGTGTGGGGAAAGCCCAGCCCTATTGAGGTCCCAGGTGCACCCCTCCCCTCACATCAGCATGCTAATCTCTCCACTCACCACCGGGGCAGACCCATCCAGACTCTTGGAGCCAAGCTCACCAGCCAGCTCCAACCAATCACGTGCCAGCACACTCACTACACACGCACACCCATGTCTAGAAGTGGCACTTCCACACTAGACACAATCATGCCGCATACATCATTGTGCAGCATTCAATCTCACGAGTTTGCAGATACCAAACTCGACCCTGCACTCCCCACACATCAGGAACAACCATGGTCACACATATTCCCTATGCATTCCTATGGGAGGGCAGGTCACAATCACCACACACACAAAGAGCGCACGCACTTTACACTGGACCACAGTGAAAAGTGTGCAGAGACCTAAAATCACCAACAGCAGGTTACAGAAACAGGCTAGGCAAAAGCAAAAAGTTTCGGGGTGAACCTGCCAAAAAGGGCCGGGTCCAACATGTATATTTATTCGTAGATGCAGGTATGCATGTGGGGGGGTGCCGAGGGGGAGGCAGGGGGTAAGGGAAGGGAGGGGGAGTATAAATACACATGATTGTATATGATTTGCCGCTAATGTTTAAATATTGTTTACGTTTTATCTTGTTATATAACGGTTGGATGATTGTCATCTCTGGACGCAAGTACATAGTCAAAAGATCCACCCTAAGTACATGTTATTGTGCAAGACTGAACCGCCAGATAGTTCAGAACGTATATGGAGGGAGCCGGACTAGGCCCTCCACGTACCAGTCAAATCTAAGCACATGACCCTCAAATATGTGACATTGTCAGCGCTGCAGCATGATTTCCTTCTGTATAGACCTGAGACAACTGTATGTTGGGCCGGCGAGACCGGAATGTCATGATAACCTGATCGTTCATTAAACTGTATTTTAAAAACATAAAAAATACTAATAAACAGATTTGACAAATGATCAAGCACCTAAAATGTGTTAGAAAAGTAAGAGATTGAGACAGGAACCATAGGGTGCCTGAGATGTCTCTCATAAAGACCCCATTCTGCCAGAGCACAAGCTTGCCTGGTTGTTCTCGCATTAAACACAGTACCTGGTCTATAGAAAAATCCCAATGGCTGCAGCCCTATACATGTAGAGAAGTCTTCCTTCCTCTAAAAGGAGACTAGGATTCTGCTAGCAGCCCAGCTATTAACTGACATTCATACTATGCAGTCACCTAAAACAAATGTTGTCCTGCCCTACCCAATCCCACCCTTTGAACCATATGAAATCTTGTTTCAACGGTGATCCTCCTTGTTAACTAATGTGTCACTTTAATTTTCTAACTGTAAGAGCCCTTCACTGGTATTTAGTTTAAGCGGAGGGACATCTACTAAAACCACCACATAAGGAGTACAGTCAGGGGGAAGTTCCAACTCATCTGTTCTAGGCTGATGTCAACGCAAGCCCACCCATGAAAGAGCCAATGTTTGATCCCTAAATGAAAGATGTTGAACAGGAATATGTTCAGACTCATGGGGAACAGATCGAAAGGACTATATCGTTATTACCAGCTTTTGGATGATCAAGGCAGATGCTTGTTACACCAGAAGTACCCTGCCATGAAAAGATAGAAACAGCAGAGGGGGACGTGGCTAGCGCCCAAAGAAGATGGCTGCTGCTCCATAGCTCTCCCGGCCCATGGAGACGGGAGATGGCTCGGAAGCGGTAATTGCCACAAACAAAGATGCGGAAATGCAGGAATAACCGTCAGAAGTTGTGAGGCTTTAAGGGAGCT
Source organism: Lissotriton vulgaris (assembly GCF_964263255.1). Taxonomy (NCBI): domain Eukaryota; kingdom Metazoa; phylum Chordata; class Amphibia; order Caudata; family Salamandridae; genus Lissotriton; species Lissotriton vulgaris. The sequence continues at coordinate 270,334 of NW_028249189.1, forward strand.
GTTTATCTCAACTCTTGGTGAGCTGCAGGCAATTATATTTTATCAGCGCGCTGTGGAACGGCTTCGCTATTGTAGCGGCTACCATTTTACGATTCTACCACTGATGAAATCACCTCAGCGCGACGGCTGCAATTGAACACAATCCTAGAATATTTCAAAATATGAGGATGAGACATTTTACTTCTTGCATATGCCCCTCAACAAATAATGATGCTTAAGTATGTGTCACATCTTTCTTTGCCTTCCTTCGTGGGATAAAAATAACCTTTTATAACTTATGCCAGATAGCATTGGTTACCTTAATGGAGCGTGTGCTTTATTTTTCTCCTCACCACCATTCTTTCAGCGCACCTTGGCTCGAAAATCTTCACATTATCTGAGATTTGGTCATTATGATGTGAGCATTTTCTTAACTTCCCTTGACGTTACCGGCTCTCTGTATTTCTTCGCACATATATTTCTTTATTTATATTACACCAAGGAGTTAGTTACTGAGGCTTTGTGAGTTGACATTTCATAAGTGCTGTTCCTTCAAAGTATTTCTGATTCAATATATGGGACGAATAACTAAAGATTTCTCTCAAGCAGAGTCCTCAAAGTGCAAATTCCTAATTCGCACAAGTTCTCATTTTAATTGTTTCTACATGGAGAACTCCACAAACGTATTGCCTAAAGGTGCTTCCCCATCCGCTACCAATATATCTTCTGGCGTTAGCCCACTGCCGGGAAAACGGTTGAAGAAGGATCCTCCTTCTCCCCCTAAGCAACCTACTTCAGTCACAATGGACTTATTGTTAGAAGAAATTTGGGCCTTATGTCCATTTGTTGAAGAAACTAACTCTAAGATACAACTGCGAACTGATAGCTGGTCAAAATTGGAAGAGCACGTTATCCCAATGGAATAGAATATTGACTCTCTTAGCTCCTCTATTTTCAAAGTAGAATCCTTATCCTATCAGGGGTCAGCGCTACACAAGCAAATTGAAAATTTAGAAAACAAGAACAGAAGAAATAATCTCCGCATTTATGGGTTTCCTGAGGGGGTGCAAGGTACAGACCCAATTACCTTCTTTAAATCCTTCATTCCAAAAATCCTCAAATTGCCGGATGGTACTCTTCTTAATATCCAAAGGGCTCATTGGTTGTGCCCGGTATCGTCATTCTCTTCAGCGTCTTCTACTGCAGTAAAAAAATGAGAGGAGTGATCTTATTTTTTCTGAAGTACACTGACCGGGTCAAGATAATATCTGAAGCCAAGGCATTAAATCGCATTACTTGATCTTCTCCCAAGATTATGACGCAAGGAGTTCCTATCATTGAGACCGAAACTTCGCTCAATAGGCCAAGATATGGCCTCTTTCACCCTTGTTTGTTCAAATTAACCATCATCAACAAATCTCCCACCTATGAGGAACCAGTAAAATTGAAGAGCTTCCTCTATTCTTTTCACGCCGAATCTATGGATTTCTCTTCATCAAATGCCAAATAAGACACTGTGACTCTGAAATGCATCTAGTTTTTTTAAATCATTTACATCTGTTAATGTTCTGCATGCGTGTTGATACTAAATATCACTTACAATTTTCATTGATATTTTTGATTATATCACTGACTCCCTTTTTCTCCTCACAGGTTATGTCTCCCTGTCATATTCTCCTTATGTTTCATCATCCGTTGGTTCTGTTCTCCTTGCGGCAGTGGAGTTCGGACATGTCATTGTTCCTTGTGGCCTCACACACCCCCACCTTTCATATGTCTGGGAGTATTTGTAAGTCTCTTGATTTACTCATTTTCTTTCTCTTTCATATTGTGCTTATTCTCTTTTATCTTTCCTTTTCTCTCAAAGTTTTGTTTCAACTTCCTGTCATCTTAGAATTACTCTTTCTTCCATGTCTTTCTTTTACATTTCATATGCTGTTTATTCCCTTCAATTATCCTTCCTCTCTCTTTTCTTTTTTGTCTCATTTGATCCAAGGTACATGTGGTCAGTTTGTTATTTGGTATATTTCATATCCATCAGAGATTTCTTATGATCGGATCTCATTTTGTGCACCAATCATGTGTATTTACATCTTTGTTCTATGTCTTTAAAACTTGTTTCATGGAATGTCAGAGGTTTGCATTCACCTATTAAAAGGCAGAGGGATATGACTCATTTAGCTAAACTAAGGGCAGATATAGCTTGTATACAGAAATCCCACCTAACAGCTGAAGAATCTATAACAATAAAGAGTGGTTGGGCGGGTGAGTATTTTTTCTCTCCGGGTGATGGTAAACATAACGGAGTTCTCACTTTCTGTCGTAAATCACTTCCTATCAAAATGTTATCGCAATGTGCAGACAAAGATGGTAGATGGTTATTTGTTAAATTATTGGTGGGTAATGCTCCGATCTCTTTATTGAATATTTACGCACCCACAGCTGGAGATTCCTCTTTCTGGACTTCCTTGGCCCAACAAATTACACAATGTTTTGAATTTTTATCCTTACAGGTGATTGCAATCAGATCCTTGACCCTTTTTTAGATCAAAAATGGGCGTTTCCCTTTCTACCTCATAAAACCCATAATCTCTTTACACAAATAATTCAGCAATATAAGCTTATAGATGCCTGGAGGCTTTGCAATCCCACATTAAGAGAATACACTTATTACTCCCCGACGCATCACACCCAGTCACGACTAGACTATTTTTTATATCACATATTATACCTCAATTGTTAATGGCGGCAGATATTGGATCTATTCTAATATCTGGTCACGCTCCCACTACTATCCAACTTGACATTTTAAAGAAACTGAATCTATCTTGGAAATGGCGATTTAATAATGCCCTACTCTTAGATTCAGCATTTACGTCCTCCTTCACCTCTTATTTTCATGAATATTTCCTCTACAATCAATCAGATACCTTGCCTTTTCATGTGATTTGGGATGCTTTCAAAGCAACAGGTAGAGATTTTGTCATTAGGTATGTCTCTAAAAAACCTAGAGCGGCAAAAGAACACACCAGAACCCTTTTGGCCAAAATAAAGAGATTGGAGCATTTGTATTACTCTTTCAAATCAAAAGCTTGTTTGTCTGAACTTATACATGCCAAATTTCAATTTAACAAAGATACAACTAATAATGCTTCTAATTATGTACTGAAAGTGTAGTACGACATTTTATGGTGGCCAAAATGAAGCTGGGAAATTATTAGCTAATTATTTGAAGGTTAAACATAACAAACAACATAGAATCTATTTTGGATAAACCTCGTACACTGATGTTCAAAGACGAGGTTATTCTAAATGAATTTCTCCCATTTTATAAAACCTTGTACACATCTGAAACTCCCCCCTCAGACCACTCTATTTCTCACTTTTTATCCAGTATTCAACACCTTTCTGCCACACGCTCGGATCTTTCACCATTAGAATTTGCCCTTACGCAGAAGGAGCTTCTCGCCACTTTACAAACACTTAAGAAAGATAAAGCCCCCGGCCCAGGCGGTTTCCCTGTTAAATTTTTGCTCATTTTGCGCATGTATTAATTCCCAAATTACATATCCTCATAAATGCTTTTTTGCAATCAGGTGAATCTTCTGGTTCATGCCTCATACCTAAAGATGACAAGGATCATCAACATTGCAAAAATTACCAGCCCATTTTTTTGGTTAACATTCATTACAAAATGTTTTCAAAAACCCTAGCCCTAAGTTTGGAATACCAGTTGACAGAACTTTTAGGAAAGGAACAATCTGGTTTTGTCAAAGGGCAACTTATCACGGATAATACTTGCATATATTTTTTGACATCCAGTCCAAAGCATCACATATTCCACATTCCTTAGCAGCAATAGCTCTGGATGCAGAGAAGGCATTCAACAGAGTTCAATGGCCCTATCTTTTTCATAAACTTAAATGGTTTGGATTTGGCCCAAAGATTTTTGCTCTGATATCTATTTTATACTCCAATCCAAGAGTGGCAGTCTGTGCAAATGTGAAAACAGGTATATCCTCCTGTTTTCAGCTGGGTTGGGGTCTCCGACAGGGCTGTACACTTTCAAACAAAAGAAATAAACATTAATCGCAGAACAGGCGAGCGCCAGTGGGTAAGAGAGCTTACCAGTTGGTGGGGCCAGCGTGAAATCTGGGGGGAAATGAAGGGAAATTAGACTGTAGCCGGGAAAACGGGAAGGCTATGTCGCTAGCGATACTCTGCTGAGTGAGCTTACCTATATGAGCGGTGCCATTGTCCAAGAATCTGTTGGCGAGGAGAAAAAACAAGCGCTATGAAGACAGGTACTGAGTAACAGTGCCGAGGTGATCAGCTGCGCGTCCATTGGACACCCACCCCCACGTGACTCGCAGCCGCTTCTCCATTACCGATACTCAGAGCTGCCTACTCTTCGTGAAGCCTTCCTCATGCCGTGCAAGGACCCCCATCGTGGACCTGTACTAGCATCATTTTCCGGTAAGCCCCTGGTCATTACTGCTGTTCGCCGCGCTTGATTACCCACTGGCGCTCGCCTGTTCTGCGATTAATGTTTATTTCTTTTGATTGCTCATTTTCCCTTTCTCCAGAAATTCACTCTAATCATTGCCGATCCTTGGCTGAGTGAATTTCAGCTTTTCCACATTGGTAAGCCTCCGTATCAACTCACTCCGGCATTTGCTCACAGCCAATCACGTTGTGTCGGCGTCCTTAGTTGCACTTCACAAATCCGAGTGCTTTTTCCTCGCGGCAACGACACCTTCACTTCGTCACTATTTATAGGTCGATTAAAACGGGAATCCGTGCCTCCTTAATGTACCCACCTCGTTTTTACGAGTAGCACTGCATAAAATTGAGTGTAGCCGCCTTGTTACAACATCACCCCTCACCTTCACTCCACTGCCATTCTGTTTGAATTACACGATTTCGTGCCTCTCAAATGCATCTACCTCGTTTTAACAACCCCAAGCTCACTGCATGTAAACCGCACTCTGCCGCCCTTGACACCTTGGCATGGTATGAGTGGGGCACTGCATATACAAATTGAGACAAGGGAATGATTTACTGACATGTTTTATTCTTTATGTCTCCCTTCTTCTCTCCCCCTGTTCCCATCCCTTGCTTATTTTTCTTTAATACTGTATGGCATATTGACTCCTACATAGTGGGTTCAAGCTAAATTGTTACTTCTTTAAGCAATCATTTCTGTCCTGAGGATGAACCGAGAATTTGTATGGTTCGAAACGTCGTCGACAAAAATGCACTAAATGCATAGTTAACACTAAATTGAGCATGCATATGTGTACATTGTGGATTGTCTACTTATGATCTATGATATTTAGATGACCCAATTTTTGCCTACTACTTTTCTCCCTTGTTTGTGTTCCCATAGTGTGTTAGCTGGACGTTGGCTGGTGTCCCACGTTCATCACACTCTGTGTTCTATGTCCTTTTGCATTATTCTTATCAAGACATTAAAGTGTTCGGCTGGGCATTTCTTAAAATATAGTTCTATTTAGTCTATATTTATTTCTCTAACATTTCCCTTCCTTTACTAAGGACCAATGTTATTGATAACAAAATTAATATTATTCACTTACTCCTTTGTAAATTCTAAAGCTTGTATCTTCATGACCTGTATTAAATGTAAGGAAATAACATATGCCAAAATCTATTTTTTCAAAGTTCACGAAATGTACAAATAACTCCCTTTCCAGAGTTCTAGAAATCTCTATATTCCTATGCCCTTTTTTGTCTTTTTCTTCTCACGGGAATATTTTTTCAAAGTTATAATTAAGGTAAGTTTTCTTAAATGTGCTTTCTGCTTTCTTGCGTTGGGAATCTAGAAAATGTTCACTTAACTTTTATTTCTTCTTGTCTTTGCAGGTTGTCGAATGCTGAGGCTAAGCTGAAGACACCAAGAGAAGAAGACCAGAATGCCTTGAAGAACGGGATCCCTCGACGAATCTCAGGTAAGCTGGGCATTGTCCCGATGCTGGAACAGAAGGCAAAGCATCTTCGTGATGTAGGGTGTGGCAATTTATAGCCTTGCCACAACCAATATAAACGTTGACGTCTAGCGTGCGCACGTCTCACGACGTGCGTTCTGCTGATTGCTTCCTTTCTTTGTGAACGAACTTACTTCCCGCAGATTCATTGTTAAAGAAAGCCGTCGCTTTCCTGCAGACCTGGATTCTTGTTGCTTGTGTCTGAGCTTAGAGTGCCATCGAAATTAGATGCACTCAAGTACCAATTACATCAAATGCAAGTTAACATAACATTATTTGAACATCATACAATAAGGTATTCTTTCTTCTTTCAGTCAAAAAGTCACTACAAACATCACAAATCTTTTAACATGTCTTTACATACTGATAACCATGGTGTGGGGGATGCACGGGACAAGGGTGGGTTTTCTAAGCGGGCTTCTAAAAGAGTGCTTTCTTAAACCTTTACGTTTCTTTATGTGGAGGTTCTTTTTAGGAAAGTCAAGAGGCGGCATGAAGGGTTGCATGAGGGGTGGCATGACAGTACCCCCCTCAGAATCCCCTCTAAGACTTGAGGTATGGGTTTAGGTTTGTCAGGATACTGAGAATGGAACTTTCTTACCAATCGTGGTGCATGTTGTAAATTAGCAAGAGGTTCCCAAGATCGCTCCTCAGGACCATAACTGTAGGAAAGTAGGATCTGCTTTCTATTGTTACCCCCACTTTTTGCTGGTGTTTCACTGTTTTTCGACTTTAGTCTGGCTGGGGTCCTTATAACCGTGACCCCAGCCTAGCTGCTTCCTCTCTAAATTGATTGCATGTACTTTAGGTACACTCCAGATTGGTTACTGGGTTACCCTTGTGAGTCCCTAGAATATGGTACCTAAGGTACCAAGGGCATAGGTACCCCAGAGGCCTACCAGGGGCTGAAGCATGTATTATAACACCCCTGGGAAGCCTTCCAAAATGTCACCACAGGTCTGCTACTGCGGCCTGGGTAAGGTGGTGCTTGCAACCCTTACTAAGATATAGTATACCTATATCTACCTTTAATAACACATATAAACCTATAAGTCACTCCTATGGCAGGCCTTAACTATCCTGAAGGCAGAGTGCTTGGTTTTGTGTGAGAGGGTGCTCAAGCATGAACTGAGCCCCTCTGCAGCTTTCAGAATCTATTCTCTGAGGCTGTTCCGTGATACAACCATACCATATACTCTTAAGTGCATTATAACCTCGCAGTAAATGCTAACTTTGGAATGGCTGCATCAAAACATGTTGTGTTTGGTGTCAAACACTTTGGAATCCTACCCCCCGCCAGTTCTGGTCGCGGGTGTAGAATTTCACCCTTCTACAGTGAGAAGACATGTACACACTTACCTGACCGGTAATAATTTAAAAGAGCCCCAGCATCACAGAATGGATGCTGCAGCCACAGACACGAGTCTGACCACCTGCTGCTGGATGAAACTCCGGCAGGGGAGTACTGGACAATAGGTTTCCTGTCACAGGGATATGTAACCACCTCCCCAGACAGGTTTTAATGTATTGGGGCTGGGTGGGTGCATTCAGTGAATGCTTTTCAGACAGTGCTGGGGGCACACTTGTTGTCCCTGTGCATACCCCAGGTCAAACCCGTTGCAGGGGCACTCAGCCCCTGCTCTGGCATGAAACTGGACATAGGGGAAGAGGTCTAACCACCCCACCACGGGTCCCCCTATAGGTGGAACCCTAGAGTGAATGTCTGACTAAATATCGAAATTAAAAATATCGACATACAAAAATATCGGGACAAAAATATCGAAGTCAAAAATATCGGAATCCTATTCCTAACAAGGTAAGTACAAAAATATCGGAAAAATAATATCGTAGTACAAAAATATCGAAATAAAAAATATCGTTTTTTAAAATGTATTAATAATGATGTTAAAATAATTATAAAATACATATAATGTTACAGATATTAAATAAAAATATTAAAACATAATTAAAAATTTAAAACTAATACATATACATTTAAAATAAATTAAAAACTTAATAATTTAATGTAATTTTATATTTTGTAATTTCATTTAATTGATTTAATTTAAATTTATTTAATTTTTACCCTGTACGACTGTACCCCAAAAACCCAAAACTGACCCAGAACCCTAAAAATACCCCTTTACCCAAAAACTGAAAACTGACCCTGAACCCTAAAAATACCCCTTTACCCATGAACTGAAAACTGACCCTGAACCCTAAAAATACCCCTTTACCCAAAAACTGAAAACTGACCCTGAACCCTAAAAATACCCCTTTACCCAAAAACTGAAAACTGACCCTGAACCCTAAAAATACCCCTGTACCCATGAACTGAAAACTGACCCTGAACCCTAAAAATACCCCTTTACCCATGAACTGAAAACTGACCCTGAACCCTAAAAATACCCCTTTACCCATGAACTGAAAACTGACCCTGAACCCTAAAAATACCCCTGTACCCATGAACTGAAAACTGGCCCTGAACCCTAAAAATACCCCTGTACCCATGAACTGAAAACTGACCCTGAACCCTAAAAATACCCCTTTACCCATGAACTGAAAACTGACCCTGAACCCTAAAATTACCCCTGTACCCATGAACTGAAAACTGACCCTGAACCCTAAAAATACCCCTGTACCCATGAACTGAAAACTGACCCTGAACCCTAAAAATACCCCTTTACCCATGAACTGAAAACTGACCCTGAACCCTAAAAATACCCCTTTACCCATGAACTGAAAACTGACCCTGAACCCTAAAAATACCCCTGTACCCATGAACTGAAAACTGACCCTGAACCCTAAAAATACCCCTTTACCCATGAACTGAAAACTGACCCTGAACCCTAAAAATACCCCTGTACCCATGAACTGAAAACTGACCCTGAACCCTAAAAATACCCCTGTACCCAAAATTAATTAATATTATTTAATTACCAATTAATTATTAATTAACAATAACAATAAAGTAAATATATTAGCACATTTGCTGTAATTAATCTAATTTAAATATTAATATTATTTTGCACAATTAATTAATTAAGAATAACAATAAATTATATATAAAAATTACTGTAATTAATTTTTTAAATAATTAATAATAATTAATTACCAACTAATGAATCATTATAAATATGAAAAAAATGATAATAATTAATTAAGTAATTAATAGAAATTAATTACCAATTAATTATTAATTAAAATATATACAAACATATATCAATTAATTAATTATTATTAAATTACTTCCCACCCTATTCCCCTATAAACCCATAACCCGCTACAGAACATATTTATCAATTAATAAATTAATTAAAAATAATTTAAAATTAATTCTCAATTAATTAATTAATAATTCCTAATAATTAATAATTAATTTAACATAATTAAATTACTTCCCACCCTATTCCCCTATAAACCCACAACCCGCTACAGTAGTAAAACACAATATTTAATAAAATAACATTAAAAAAAATAATAAAACATAATTAATACAATATAATATACACTAAATTTATTTAAAAATAGATATTAGTAACATCAAAGTTAATAATTTCGATATTATTAACATCGATATTTACAACTTCGATATTACTGATATCATACCAATATCGATATTTAGACTGTCGATATTACTTACCTTCGATATTTTTGTATATCGATATTTAAACTTCGATATTTTTGCTTATCGATATTAAAAAATCGATATTTTGTCTGTGTACCCCCTAGAGTAAGTACAATCCCTAAACGTAGTAAAAATATAGGAACCAAGTCCTTAGGACTTTAGATTTCCCTGGACGAACTCTGCAACATATATCCTGGACCTTTGACATTCTATTTTGACTAGAGATGGAAGAATCTCCCTTGGGGGCAAGGAGTGACTCATCTTTTCAAACAGGCACCAAAGAGGCATCTTGCTGGTCTGCATTTCCGAGGCTCCTGCCGGATCCCAAAGGATTTGTGACACAGAACCCAAACTTCCAGACATCTCCGAGGCTGACACGAGATCACAGCAAAGCTGAGACCCGTAGCCATCAAAAAAGACATGGAACAGGAATCCCTGGACACCGTGCATATTTGCTAGTGCATCTACTTCCCGAGCTTTCCCGAAATCGTGCATTGGGCTACTCGTAGTCCAAGCCCTGAGCACCATCTGCACCGAAGATTGTGGGCCTACACTCCACGAGTGTTCCGTGGACCCGCTTCTAGCATTTTTGCTTGAGGCCCCTTGGCGATCCCTGATCCGTCGACTGGTGGGTCCCCACAAAGGTAACTTTGTTTCCTGGGCTTCCCTGATTGCTCAAGATGTGCCCTGACTCCCCTCCAAAAGGTGAGTCCCTCAGACCTTGCTGGTCTGCTCCGAAGCCGATATTTGTTTTCTGTATGGGTTGCTGTTGCCAAGAACTGTTGGTCCCAATCTGGATACCGACTCCACAGCACTCAACATCCAACATGGGACAGCTTCAATCCAGCTCCTGGTTGTCGTCGACGCCTCCTGGTCCTCGTGGCTAAAGAGTCATGCTTCGCCTCCTGCACCTGAAAACACCCGACATCAGTGGGCATCTGCTCATCGCCTTCCTGGTCACTGGCTAGTGACCCAGACTCTGTCCCCTCTGCTATCAGGCTCTTCAGATCTTCGATGCTCCCTTTTATTCATCCGGACACCTTCGACCTGGACGCCTGCAGCACTTTTCCGCAGCTTGCCATAGAAAACGACAACGAAACCTGACACAAAAAGAATCCTATTCACCCGGCTTTCCTGGGTGAGGTAACACAAGTACTTCGGTGCTCCCGTGGGTCTTGGCTCTCGAACTGTCCAGTTCTTAAGAGGTTTGCTCCAAGTCCACTACTAAGTGTCTTTAATCTTCAAAATTCTAATCGCAACTTTCTCCATAGTAGTCAATGGTGATTCGCGGCTGTGTTTAGACAATGCACGCATCCCCCGTGGGTCTCCTGCGTCACTACCTTGGGTGGTTCCTGGTTGCTCAAGCGGTTCTACAGGCCCTAGGCCTTGTGTCTTTGTCGCTTGTGATTCTTATACCACTTTCTTAGAATATAGTGTGTGACACCTCTAGGGCTAAACGTATACTGTGCCAATTTACTGTGTGCTAAATAAGTGTACTGTGGGTACTTTGCCTGTAGCCTCATAAAGAGACTAGAGGGATGTGTTTTGATTAAATACATATATTTTATATATATATACCTGGTGTGGTTCTCCTTGCATTTGGTCATTCATGAGATTATAGACTGGTTAAACAAGCTGCTTTACATTCCTTCACGACTTAGCCTGAAGGCTGCTCTCTACAGCTACCAATAGGATAGCTTTCTATATAGGTTGCTTTAAACCTACCATCAATAAGTGTTGTTTGTACTGGTGAAAGGTGCCTACTAGAATAGAGGACAGCATATGCCAGGACAACTTCTCACAATAACCTTTCCAATGAATTAAATAGAACAATTTTCCACAAATTCTCTTTCAATCTAAAATAGATTGCACTTCAAATTCCGGCATACCGTCACCATCTATAGCTGTAGGAGCTTCTATAATTCAAGTCATAGGATTGAATGGTTTTATCAGTGACACTTGAAAAACTGGATGACAACGATATTGACCCCAATAGCACCTATACTGTCAATAGGAACACAAACGATTCCTTAACATAGCGTAAAGAATGGACAGTGAATTATTCACTTCATTATGCTCGAACTGTGTTTCAAAAGTCCGCCAGGAAGAACCCTGCAATTTAAAATCTATGTCTCAACAAACTGCAAAGCATAACCATTTGTCCCAGACTTAACCCCAAGTCCAGAACGAATCACGTGCTTACCAAAATAGAAATTCGAGCACTTCTGTTGTCTCTACGCTCGTATAATGCAGCGTGAAGAGGGGACCCAGGGAGAGCCGTGCGCGAGCCGGTCTCTCCCTGGGTAGGTTCACGCAAGGGCTGGCCACAGGGACAGGTGGTAATCAGTCAGGCGGGAGAGTGGGGCGGAGGGCTTAAATAGGAGTGGAAGCGACGGGAAGGGAGCGGTGACGGCGGGAGGCGGGTAGGGGAGTTTGTTTTGCTTGCGCTCGGTTCGGGCTTTCACTGCTGTGTCACTCACCCGGTAGGATGCAGTCATGGAGGCGTCGTCTGAAGTCTGGAGGGCCATTCAGGTCCTGTGTGCGGCGGGTCGGGAGGACCTTTCTTCTTCCTGGAGTTCTAGGTGCGGCGTGGGTGGGGCTGGCGCGCCCTGTCCGGAAAGTGGCTGGAGGTGTGGCTAAGGTGGTGTCTGCCTGCTTGTTTTCGCTGTTTGTTCTGCTCCTGAGGCGGAAAGCCGGGAGCTGTGCTGAGTGAAGTGTCTGACGTGCGTGTGTAAACTCTCATGCTGTGCTGTGTCACAGACTTATCGTGGCGCTTATTTCGCTTTTATGAATTTAAAATCATTCACTGCAAATATTTTTACCTTGCACTCTGCTCTATCTTTGGCAGTTTTAACTTGGATTTCCCCGCACTCCGGGCGATACTCAGCCGAGTCAGGTGCTGATTCTCTTGTTCCCAGGTTGTGCTATTTGGCAGCGGCCATCTTAGGTGGGAGGCATCACACGCTGCACTCTAGTCGTCAGTACATAAGGAGCACTCTTGAGGCAGACGTGAGATCGCTGTTTGTTTCTGCTCCTGAGGCGGAAAGCCGGGAGCTGTGCTGAGTGAAGTATCTGACGTGCGTGTGTGAACTCTCATGCTGTGCTGTGTCACGGACTTATCGTGGTGCTTATTTTGCTTTTATGAATTTAAAATCATTTACTGCAAATATTTTTACCTTGCACTCTGCTCTATCTTAGGCAGTTTTAACTTGGATTTCTCCGCACTCCGTTCGATACTCATCCGAGTCAGGTGCTGATTCTCTCGTTGCCGGGTTGTGCTATTTGGCAGCGGCCATCTTGGGTGAGAGGCATCACACGCTGCACTCTAGTCGTTAGTAAATAATGAGCACTCTTGGGGCAGACGCAAGATCGCTGTTTGATTCTGCTCCTGAGGCGGAAAGCCGGGAGCTGTGCTGAGTGAAGTGTCTGACATGCGTGTGTGAACTCGCATGCTGTGCTGTGTCACGGACTTATCGTGGCGCTTATTTCGCTTTTATGAATTTAAAATCATTCACTGAAATATTTTTAACTTGCTCTCTGCTCTTTCTTAGGCAGTTTTAACTTGTATTTCTCCGCACTCCGGGCGGTACTCAGCCGAGTCAGGTGCTGATTCTCTCGTTCCCTGGTTATGCTATTTGGCAGCGGCCATCTTGGGTGGGAGGCATCACACTCTGCACTCTAGTCGTCAGTACATAAGGAGCACTCTTGGGGCAGACGCAAGATCGCTGTTTGTTTCTGCTCCTGGGGCGGAAAGCCGGGAGCTGTGGGTGGGAGGCATCTCACGCTGCACTCTAGTCCTCAGTACATAAAGAGACGGGCATGGCTCCGCGCAGCGAGCGCGATCAGCGGTTGCTCCGTATCTGCTCCAGAGTCGCGCCAGAGTCTAGCCCGTCTGTGCCCGTCAGCGCTAAGGCAGCGCCAGGGGGCAGGGAGGCGATTTCCATCCACTCTCATGTCCCAGCTGGTCACTTATACACCCTACGTTTTTTACAAGCCCTCAAATCCTCCTGGCAGCCTTGCCATTACACATTCGCCCCGGAAAAGCTCATTGGCGCCCTAGATTGCCGATGTAGTGGGAGAGGAAGTCATTCAAACACCTTTGATTGCTCTCTTAAGCGGGCCTCTCTTAAAAGCCAGGCCCCCCCTGACTAAAGACACCGGGTTCCTTATCAATGCTCGTTCACTTGTTAAAAATAACGTGGCGTTCAGGGAACTTATCTTGGATAGAAATCCCTCTTGGGCCTTCATTACTGAGACTTGGGCCTCTGATTTTTCAGGGCCTGAACTAATAAACGCAATCCCCGACGGATATGCCCTTGCTAGAATGGATAGAGTAGGCTGCAGGGGAGGAGGGCTGGGCATACTGCACAAAAGTTCAATTAGATGTCGAACTGAGCCCTTGCCCTCCCTGCTGGACTACTTCCAGGCCATGTACTTCAGTCTAAATTCCTCCCCCACCGTTTCCTTCTCCGGGATTCTGATCTATAGACCCCCAGGCCCTAGGTCAGCTTTCAAGCATGATCTACTTGAGACCTTTGAACCCTATATTGACAGACCCAATATGACCATTCTCGGGGACTTCAATTTTCATTTGGAGGACGTGAACTCCTCTGACACTAGTCACCTGCTAGACTCCCTGGCCTCCTGCGGACTGCTACAAGGAGTAGGGACCCCCACCCACTCAGCCAGTCATACCTTGGATGGGGTCTACACCAACAATTCCAGACTTGAAATTGGCTCCCCTTTCCCCCTGTCCATCTGGCCGTTCCCCTCGAATTCGCATCTTCCCACCTGGATATGTCTCCGTTAGATCATAATAATTGGGAATTGAGGAGGAGCTTCAGGGGGCTGAATAAAGAAACTCTTGCTCCCCTGATGGCTAGCCTTAAGCCTCCCCTCTGGAGGGATACCGACGCAGCTGCCCTTGACCTGTCTAACACTCTGGCAAGTGCCGTGGATATTCTTGCGCCGGTCAGAGGACACTATTCTGCCAGGAAATGGCCTTTGGCCCCCTGGTTCTCAGACTCCCTCAGATTGCTTAGACAGGGGTGCAGGAAAGAGAGGGAGAAACATAAATGCTTACTTAAAGGATATAAAATCACGGTGCTGGCAGAAAAGAAAGCGTACTTTGCAAAATTGACCTCCTCTCTTAGCTCCCCCAGGGAACTGTTTAAAATTGTCCACTCCCTGTCTCTTCTTCAGTCACCCGACTCCATAGTACCTTCTCAAGACCTGTGTGATCAGATCTCCGCCTTCTTCCATACAAAGATTATGGATATCCACACAGCCCTGGAAGTCCTCAACTTTGACTTAGAGAGTCCCCCCTTGTCCGCTTCATTCCCCCTGGAAAGACAGGCCCATGAATCCAGCATCAACTTTTCCAAGTTCCCCCTCCTCACCCTTGATCAACTCAGTCTGCTCCTGGACAAGCTCAATTCTGGATCCCCTTTGGACCCTTGTCCACTGAGGATCTTTAATGAGTGTAGGGAGGTAATGTTGCCCCCCCTCCTGGAGGTTATGAACCTGGCAATCTCTGAAGGTGTTTAAGAAAAAAAAAAACAGTGGTCCTTGACTATCAATCAGTGTGCCTGTACCCATAACGTCCCCATCCTCTTCTTACCCCCTAAAACAAATTGTGCGGACAGGCACACACCAACAGCGGAAGGTTGCCCGCTTTGTTCTATTGTAAATACCAGAACTGTATACCTAATTTCTTTCCTTTCTTCTTCTAAACACTTGAGCACCCTTTACCTTTTCACTGACTATACTTAATAGTCCTTGCGCCGTTTGACAACTATTGTTTTATAAAAACTCTAAATAAATATGTAAATTCTCTAGAAGTACATTTTCAGAGTGTGGTGACAATTGATTGATTTTGTTGATACACTAGGGTACTATTTCTTTTCTATTCAATGTATATAGAGGCAATGAGATAAGATATATATCTCCCTTACCCCGCTTGAGTCGAAGTATGCTGATTTAATTTGCATTTTCAGAATCAAAAATGTTTTTCATGTAATGTTTGTTTCCTGATTGACAGTCAAGGACCACTGTTTTTTTCTTAAACTGATTCATACCCAGGTCCTTTGATTCTATGGGTGTCACCCCATTGATTTAATAATCTCTGAAGGTGTCCATCCATCATCTTGGAAAATGTCCATAGTCAAGCCCCTTCTAAAGAAGGCTACCCTAGACCCTGGAATCTTGAAAAACTTCCGCCCCATCTCCCTTTTTCCTGCTCCCGCTAAGATGCCAGAGGCCCACCTTAACCACCACTTGAGTGCCTTCCTCGATAGCGCCAGATCTCTGCACTTTTCCCAGCATGGCTTCCGAAGGGCACATAGCACTGAGTTGGCTCTCACAGTGGTTGTCAATAACATCCGCACCAAGGTCGACAGTGGCCAGACTACTTTGCTAGTACTGCTCGACCTTACAGCCGCATTTGACACCCTGTCCCCTTCCATTCTGGCTACTCGCCTCAGGGAGACTGGAGTCGACGGACCAGCGCTTAGCCTTCTTACATCTTTTCTGGACCAACGGAATCAAAGGGTCAAGTTGGGTGACTTCCTTTCGCCAGTCAATCCTGTGCAGTGTGGGGTTCCCCAGGGCTCATCTTTGAGCCCCACACTTTTTAACATTTACGTGGCCCCACTCGCCAGGCTTGTAAGATCGTTTGGCCTGGAGGTTCTTTCCTATGCCGATGACACCCAGATCATGGTCTCTCTGTCACAATCAGTTAACATAATTTTAGGAACTGTATTGAGGCAGTCGCAGGCTGGATGATTAAGAACTTCCTCAAGGTAAATGGGGAGAAAACTGAGGTCCTTATTTTCAGAGGCAAACAGGAGATCTGGTCGATGGACTGGTAGCCCTCTGCTCTTGGCACCTGCCCCATGCCCTCTACTTCGGCACGCAACCTGGGTGTGATCTTGGACACCACCCTCTCTTTTGATAAAACAGTAAGCAGGACAGTTTCTACCGGTTGTGGTGCCCTAAGGATCTTGAGAAAGATCACCCATTATCTTACCTTTGAAGCCCAAAAACAGGTTGCTGTGGCTCTTATATCTTCCAGGCTGGACTACTGCAATGCACTTTACCATGGCACTAATAAAGGTCTAGTGCAGCGCCTTCAGATAGTGGAAAATACAGCTGCCCGGTTTGTGGTAGACGCCCCGAAGCGCTCCTCAGGCTCCGCCATTAAGAAGGACCTGCACTGGCTCCCCATGCAGGCCAGGATCAACTTCAAGGTCCTCTACCTTACGCACCGTGCCTTGTCTGAGGCTGGACCCGAAGATATCCGGTCCCTTGTTTCCTATTATGTGCCCGGCGGGGCCCTCCGCTCTGCCAACAAAAAACTGCTAGCCGTCCCCCTATTCTCTAAGGCCAGATGGGGAGGAAGGGCCTTCCGCTCTTTTGCGCCCAGACTGTGGAACTCGCTTCCAGATGATCTTAAGGGCCTGGCTTCTCATGCGCTCTTCTGTAAAGCACTCAAGACCTGGCTCTTCCGAGAAGCCTACCTGTAATCTACTCTCCTTTTCCCTCTGTGCAAACAGCCGTACCATCTGTTAGCGCCTTGATGCCTTCGGGTTTAGTTGCGCTTTACAAATCCTCAATTCATTCATACATTCATTCAAGCAGGACGAAGGGTCACAGAGTGCTCCGTCGGACGCTGACCCCCCGCGATACTGGGCGCTCCTGAAAAGGTATGTCCGGCTCCCTCGGGAGCGGAGGGCAGGAGGGGAGCCACTGGTGGGAGGGACGGTGGTCTAGTGGGTGGGCCACGCAACGGAGGGGTGGGGTTTTTTTGGCAGAGCTCTCTCCCGGTCTTTTTCTGGCTCGAGGGGGAGGCGGGGGCGAAGTTTGGATTTGGTGAGCTGCCCTTGTTTTTCTGCTGTGGTTCCTGCTGGCACCCCTGACCTCCTGTTGCTCTCTGCTGGGCACACATTCGCGCAGTCCATTCAAATCAATGGGCGAACTTATGTATTGCTCCCTTCCCCTTGTCAGAGTGTGGTTGGTGAGTAGGATGGTTCTGGGGAGGGTGTTTGGGTGGGGCCTGTGGGTGGCTTTTTGCCCAGGGTTGCTGTACTTCATTCAGTGGGGAAGGCAGAGGGGCAAGTTCCCAGGCCCCCGCTGTGCCTTTGCAAGCTGGTGCTTTGGCCCTGAAGGTCCCTACGCAGGTGCCCTCTTTGCCGCCTCCTTGCCCAACACCTGGTCCTGCGAGCGTGGTTGTTGGTGGGGCAGGTTTGGGGAGGTTGCTTGCCATACACAGGTTCGGTATTTTGGGTCTTCCTGAGGAGTGTGTTGAGGGTGCTCGGCAAAAGGCAGTCCCTGCGTCGGGGAATGGTTCATGGCTTTGGCTGAGGCTCGGGTGCGGCTCCGGCGGTTGTTTCCAGTAGCCCGTCGGGGGATTTTGGTTCTTTTGTTTCGGCGCAGTCTGGCTTGTGCAGCCCCATGGGAAAGTATGCATCTACAGCGAGCCGGCCCTCTAGGCAAGAGGAAGTTGCGGGCTGACCTCAAGGTGGGTCGGCTTGGGGGGGAGCGCAGGAAAGGGATCTGGAGCGGATTTCTTTCCTGTAACGCAAGGCGGAATGAGCAGTGATGATATTCAATGGCAATTTTATGATGGTGGTCTGTTTGGCAACAGGGAGAAGGAATTGTGTCTAAGCGGACCAGGTCCATTGGAATTGGAGATGAGATGATTGGGGAGCAAGTTGCTGACAAGACGCTGCCGGTGCGGCAGGCTAATATGATGGGGGAGTTGGAGATGGCGAGATGCCTGGTGGAAGTGGGGAATGTATTGGAAATGAAGATGCCTTACTTTTGGATATTGATGATGATGACCTGGAGGAGGGTGAATTACGTGATGGGGTGGAAACGTTACAGTGCAACATCAGAACGGGGGTTTGGGGCAACCCAGTTCTCTTAGTTTTTTGCAGGTGTCTGGTGCGGACCACGCAAAAGTAAGAGTCCCCTCGACCGTCAAGTCACAGCAGGAGGACCCTATGGTCGTTTCAACAACAAAGGTCACAGTTGCCAAGATGTAATACAGGTTGGTGGTCTGTTTGGCAACAGGGGGAGGGAATTGCGTCTAAGCGGACCAGGTCTATTGGAATTGGTGATGAGATGATTGGGGAGCAAGTTGTTGAAAAGACGCTGCCGGTGCGGCCCGCTAATGAGAAGGGGACAACTGGTGGGGATGTTGTTGCTGTCAGCCCTGGTCCTGCGGGGGGATTCTGCAGCCACGGCACCGGTGGATGAAGGTAAGAATGTACATAAGAAATTGCCGTAGTAGGAATTGGCATGCCATTAGGTTCCCGTTTGTCCGAAAAGACTAAGTCTCGGATTTGGTCCCATGATTTTGTGGATGTTTTTCAATTACATCATCGTGATATTCCGGCTAAGGAGACATGAGGTGTTTGGTGTCCTGTTCTCTGTTTGAAGCCTTTAGCACCCCTTTTACAGTGGCGCTTTACTTTTCAGTGGGCATGGGCTGGTTTGTCACTATTTGGATGATTATTAAAATTCATTGCCGTGCACAATACTAGGCAGTGTCATTTGGCTTTGCACACGTTTCAGGCTAAGACTCACGCTCTTGGTGTGCCTTTGGCTCCTGACAAAACGGAGGGTCCTTGCACCACTCTGACTTTTTTGGGGATAACAATTGACACCATGGCAATGATGGCTTGATTACCGGCTGACAAGTTGCAGGAAATTTCTGCCTTTTTGTCATCAATTGTGGAGGAGCGTAAGTTGGAGCTCAAAAAAGTGCAGAAATTATTGCGCTACCTGAATTTTACATGCCGGGTGGTTCGAGCTGGCTGGACATTTTGTAGGAGGCTGGGTATGTCTTTGTCTGGGTCCTATCTCCCACATCATCGGGTGCGCCTTTCTGCAGCGGTCAGGGAGGATCTGTCCATAGGGTTAATTTTTCGACAGCATTTCAATGGAGTGTCTTTGTTTTTTGCGGATGAAGACACGATTTGGCAGGTACAGATCTACACGGATGCTTCTGATGCCAAAGGTTTTGGCATATTCTGGGAGGGGCGATGGTGTGCTGCAAGTTGGCCTGTGCACTGGCGGAGTCATGGCCGCAGTATTGCTTTTTTGGGGTTGTTCCCCCTGCTGGTGGCTCTGTATGTCTGGGTGAGGATTTTCGTAACAGGACTGTGTTATTCCATGTGGATAACTTGGTGGTGGTTGACTTGCTCAACAGGCAGAAAGCAAAGGATTTGGGTGTGCTGAAGTTGCTGCGTGCTTTCATCTTGAGGTGTGTACAGCTGAAAATTGTTTTCAAAGCGAGACATATCCCAGGAGTTAATAATTGTATAGCGGACGCTTTGTCTCGTTTTTCAGTGGACTGAGTTCCGCAGACTGGCTCCTGGGGCAGAGCTCAACCAGACTCAGATCCCACAGTACATATGGGCATGTGAGGATTGAGGATTGTCAATTTGGTTGAGAATTCGGTGGCTGAATCTACGAGACGGAGTTATCTGTGAGCATGGCAGGAATTTCTGAGATTTGGTAATGTGTTTCCTTTTTATGGGGGTTGTCTGGGGAGCAGTTTTTGTTGAGTTTTTGTTTTGCACTTTCTTGCTAAGAGTTTTTTGGACACCACGATCTCTGGTAAGCTGGCTGGTATTTCGTTTAATGGGCAGCTTAGGTGGGGGAGGGATCTTGAGGGGTGGGGGGGTTTGGTAAAAAAGGTTTTCAAAGGTTTGGGTAGGCAACGGGCTGGTTCTAAGCGGTTGCGGCAGCCAGTGACGTTTGCTTTGCTTCAGAAGATGTTGCTTAAGTTGCTCTCTTGTTGTTACGATGCTTTTGAGTGTGCCAAACTTCGGTTTGTGTTTTCTATGGTTATTTTTGGGGCATTTCGTGTTTCTGAGCTCTTGGGTTTGAGAACCAGGGTTGGCATAACTATTAATGAGGTCTTTGAGGAGGGTGATCGGTTGAGACTTTGGCTGAGGGCTTCTAAGACTGATCAGTTGGGCAAAGACAAATGAGTTTTCTTGGGGAGGAGTGGTTTGGATTTCTGTTGCCGGTTCGGGAGTGGGAGGTTTTTGGGTTTCTTTTTGTTTCCTGCCTGGTGTTGTTTTTCTGTCACATTGACGGGAGTCCTATTTTTATTGCCCAGTTGTTGGCTGTTTTAAGGTAGGTTGTTGGCTTTGGGGGAGGATCTTTTGGTTTTGGGAAGCATTCCTTTCGCATTGGGGCGGCGACTGAGGCTGCCCGTTTGGGGTGGGATTGGTCGCAGACCCGCAGAATTGGGAGTTGGCGGTCGAAATGCTACGAAAAGTATGTTAGAAAATAGTTCAATTTTCTTCTTTTCTTGTTAATACATGTTTTTCTGCCTAGGTTCTTTGCACAGGATTGTCCAAGGTAAACAGACGACTTGGTTTGTGGGACACTCCTTTGTTAAATGGGCCGCGGTTTATGCTGAGTGGCAGATTTGCGGGAGAGCGCTCGGACTCAACAGTGTTACATATGAGGTTTTCTGGCATTGTAAAGGGGGAATGCGTTGGGGGGTATTGTTTCCTTTGTTGTTTGCACTATGCATGGGGGTTGGGGGCCTCCAGATCTACTGGTACTTCACCTGGGCGAGAACGATCTGGTGGCTCTATCTGGCCTGACTTTAACACCAATGATGACGTTGGATCTGGCGGTCATCACGGACACCTGGTTGAGCACCAATGGTGATTTGAATGGAGTTTGTACCACGATTGCACTGGAGCGGAGCACGTGATCAAGCAGCCATGGAAAGAGCACGGAGGAAACTGAATAAAGCTATGAGACTTTTTTGTGCAGGGATTGGTGTTGGCTCACACGCATTTACAGTTTGATGAACGACACCTTTTTCGGGAAGATGGGGTCCATCTTTCTCAAATGGGTCAGTCTTTCTATTTACTGGAATTGCGGGATTTGATTGCTAAACTTTTGGATGTGCATCCATGGTGTTCTAAAGAACGGGTTTGAATTTTCTTGGTGGGGCAGGAAAACTCTATTCGGTTTTCCTGGTTGGTGGGTTTTTATGGGGGGTGGGCAGCCTGGAGCGGGTTGGTCCATCCTCAAAGGGCTGTTAAAGGAAAGGAGGGGGTATCAACAAGAGACAGTTGCTTCTGGGTTTGTTGGGGTTAACTTGGTGGGGGGTTTCCTCTTTAGTAAGAATGTTAGGATAATCTGAGGGAAGTTTTTGGTTTATTAAATAATGAATTTACAGATGTTCGATCAGAATTTTATTTACACCTGTACCATTGAGTTGGGTAACAACAAACATCTGTTATTCAGCGCCAAGATACCCGTAGTGGTGAACGTGCGCTTTACAAATACACATGTTATGTTATGTTATGTTATAAAGTGGCCTTTCTTGCTAACTAAGAAGTTGTGGACAATGAGTTCTTGAGCGAGGGGGGACCCAGGGAGAGCCGTGCATGAGCTGGTCTCTCCCTGGGTAGGTTCGCGCAAGGGCTGGCCACAGGGACAGGTGGCAATCAGTCAGGCGGCAGAGTGGGGCGGAGGGCTTAAATAGGAGTGGAAGCGGCGGGAAGGGAGCGGTGACGGCGGGAGGCGGGTAGCGGAGTTTGTTTTGCCCCACCAACCTGTCCCCTTTTTTACTTCTTATTCTCTTTTCTCTCTTTCCCTTCCCCCTTAGGTCTTTGGTTTTAGAATTGCAGAGGTTCTAGGCTTGCCACGATAAGACAGGTTTTAGGTAGTTTCTATCAGCTTAGACAGGTTTTTATGGGGGGTCGGCAGCCTGGAGCGGGTTGGTCCATCCACAAAGGGCAGTTAAAAGAAAGGAGGGGGTATCAACAAGAGACAGTTGCTTCTGGGTTTGTTGGGGTTAACTTGGTGGGGTTTGCTAAGATAAGCTGAGGGAAGTTTTTGGTTTATTAAATAATGAATTGAAATATGTTTGATCAGAATTTTATTTACACCTGTCTTTAATAAAGTGGCCTTTCTTGCTAACTAAGAAGTTGTGGACAGTGAGTTCTTGCGTGTTGTTCACCTCATAAATACTCAAGCAGTAAACCAAACCGCCGTAAAAATCCCTGCGATTAAAGGGCTATCAGTTAGTAAACTAAAAGGCTCAATATTTATCTCAAACAAAGCCCTCATACCAAATCAAGTCCCGCGCTTACCGAGGTCAAGTGAAATCGCACGCTTCTAGCGTTTCCGCGTCTGTACTCAGCCGAGTCCTGTGACAATAGTGCTTGCGCATGTTTCAAACGCCAATACATATTTTCGCTTATCGTCCTAATAGGACCAACTCCACGTATCTATGTCGTTGCCGGAGCAACCATTACCCGAACAGAGACCTTTTTTCAATAAAACTAATGAGCACTATGTGCAACAGGTGTAAAGTTTATTCGCACTGCGCATTGAGTTCCATACAGCAACAAGCTGGTTTGTTGATTGTAATAGTGCCCAACATTCTCTGTCTTCGATCTTCCTCTGACAAGAAGTGTTTAAACCTCCATGAGTTTCCCCACATTGATATTATATTGTTTAACTCCATTTCATTTTGAACTATATATATATATTTTTTTTAATTTCTTTATTGCATCAATAATTAATACAGTCATGTGAACATTTCTCTGTTACATTACCATACATTCTAAATTGTACATCCGACTGCATATTTAACATCATATCTTTCAGTTTTCTTATTTTGTAGAACTCCCATACATTTGTAACTGCCCCCACCCACTGGCCCTTAGCACTTATCAGTACGCACACATCTATACCTTCATGTCAAAGTCAACCATTTCTATACATCTGCGCATTGTAGTCCTCTCTTTAGCATCTCTTCCATCTGCCTACGTGTACTCTCCCATTAGGGCGCTGTCCATACCCTGCCATGCTGGCGCACTGTCCCCTCCGACTAACATATTGCCTATGGTGTAATGAAAACATGCAGTTTCTTATGTGCAGACCAGCGTTGTCTATTACTATTCTATAAATGAGTCAGCACAAGCTTCAAATTCTGCTAACATTGTGTCCCATTCTAGTGAGATGTGCGTTTTTTAAACTATATTTCTTAACATAGATTGTAATGTCCACTCGTTGACAAACTATTTGTACATTATTGTCATTTTCATATATATGATATGATTACTTGGCTAACAGTTTTATCCTTTGTGTTTATCAATTCTAAAGTGCTTTACTGTATGTAATACTTCATTGTTATTATATTTTCTGTATTATAATTTTCCTCTCAATAAACGCACTTTTTGAACTAAGAAGTTAGAAACAGCGGGGTTAAGAAAGGGAGAGTTGTTCCTTCTATCATGACAAACGGTCAATAATGGGCCAGGATCTGCTAGGTTGAGCCTTTTAGTTTACTAACTGCTAGGTTGAGAACGCTCTTTTTTTTTTTTTTTGCGCGCACTGTAGTAGTAGCTTTAGCTTTATTCGATTTAAATATAAAATCATAAAAGCACATTGCAAGATATAAACACAATTACAAATCAGATTAATTCAGTTCATTTCAAATCATGTCACGGTAGGTAGCATAAAATAAAATCTTTTTTGTTGTTAAAAAGTCAGGTAGCGAATCAATGGAATGTCCAGAGAGGGTCTGTATATTAAAAGCCCTTCACCCCGGAGGTGTATTGGCCCAACCAAAAGTTAATCTCGGCGATGATCTTGTATGAGGGTGTAGTGCTTCTCTAGGATAAAAATCGGATAAACCCCAGGTGTGTATAGGTCCATCTCCTATCTGTGGTTTCCAAGATTGGAGGTAAGGGACAACATTGTTATTAATGAACTTTATTAGCACCAGATCACCAGATCTCTCTTTACGGAGCGGGCCTAACCATCCCACCCTTCTAACACATTTTATTCTACCATCAATGTATGGGGGTAGGGGTCTATTTTTTGTTAGCCAAAATAGTGTCTTATTTCTCAGCTCCTGTTCGCTTTCAGATTTACCCTTTGGGAGTTCCGGCACCCCAGACAGGACACCCACGAACGGAGCAGCCTCCGGTGGTAGATGGATGTGATTAGTTTTCCTTTGCATGTTCCGTATCATGGGGGGTAGCTCTTTAGGTGGCATTGTAGCATTATTCAGCCTCGTAGTAGAGGAACAGCTAGGTATTGTTTTTGTTTTGATGGGGGCTTTCCCGCTAGATTGAGTTGGCGTACCTGCGCTTGTCCGTTGGGGTTGGGATACTCTAGTTTTTGAAGTTGTTGAAGGCTTAACAGTATTACGTGGAGACTGTGATAGATTGGGGTCTGCCACGTTATTTTGGGGGAGAGAGTTTATCTTGATCTTTTCCTCTATTGCCGTGATCCGGACCCCTAGGTCCTTTATTTTTTCGATTAGCGGGTGTATTGCGGCATTGATCATAGTCTGTATCTGGGCCAAGAGTGTTGGTGTGATTGAGTGGGCAAACGATATCTCCTTAGCATGAGTGCCTATATGTTTGTCCGCAGCATGATTCCTTTCACCAGAGGGGTCCTGGAAAGACATTATTGGGTTCATGTTACTTAATTCTGGTGGACCGAGAGGAGTATCCAAGCGGTTTCCATAGGGTGAGCATAAAGAACTGAGGTGGGGGCTTGTAATGGCTGTAGGACAAAAGGAGGCGTTAGTGTGCTCTGATGTCGACTTAACGGCCGCATATTTGGTGTGGCATAAGCTGTTAAGTTCCTCCAAGAAGGATAAGTTTGGAGAGGCGACGATAGACTGAGGCTGAGGGGGAGTAATGTCATTATTGGGACGGTCGGTAAACAATTGATCTTGTGCTATTCTTACTGGTTGTTGGACAGTGGACGGTGCAGTATGTATTAGGTATTGTACCATTGACCCCTTGGCCCGATCACTAGACCCAGTATGCAGTTTCTTGGCCCCTTTACAAGACATGTAGTCAGTAGCAGCAGGCACCTGAAGGGATTTGAAAGACTTAGCACAAGAAGTCTTACCTATTTCAAAGGAACGGCCAGGGGGGGTGGCCCGTCCCGGCCTCCTCTGGCCTTTGATGGCCTTAGATGGTCCCGCCTTGTCCCGGCCTTAGCCCGGCCGCTCCCGCGCGCGACTCGCGGTGCGAGAGGTTCTCCTGCTTTTCTCCCGCGCCTCCGGGCGCTCCGCTGACGTCACCCGACCGCCGGGGTACCTGGGGGATGTAGTCCCTTGCCCTCGCGGCGGTCGGGTTGCTGGCACAAAGTTCGCACTTTCCAGCCGTTCCCCTCACGGCACCAGGGTCTCACAGCAGGCCTCCCCAGAGCGTTTTGCCTCCCTGGGCGTCTGGCTTCCCGGTGACTGCTTCCCCCGCTGCGCTCTTAGCTTGGTTGTTTAAACATGTGAGGTGGAAACAAGATTGTTTTACCAAGAGTTTCTCCATTAATGTATTATTGGTTTCAAAAAAGTCCATGGCCCTTCTATTCAGGGTGAATATAGCGTCTCTAACCATGATATAGGCACTCCTCAAATTCTCTACAAGGCTTTAAAATAATCCAAGTGTACATAATTGGAAACATTAGAAACCGGGCCAATGAAGTGCCAGACCTCATATATATATATAAAAGGAAAAAACAAATGTTGTGTGCGGTGTCCTCTCGCTTTGGGAGCAACTTCATATGGAATATTTGTTGGCCCGCTCTGACCACGAGGACGACCCCACTGCGGTAGCAGGTCCATGTGCCTCTTACTGCGGCGTAACGATGGAACAACGTTCCTGTTTGCGATGGTGTAAGTGAAGCTATAGGCAAGGCATGTCCTGTAAGCGACCCAACGGGACAGGATGACAATGTAGGGAGAAAGCGTCATCCACTGTGAACTTTTAGACCTGTAGTCTTAGGGTTGTTTTCCCCCAATATTTTGCCTTACTCCTCTATTTTTGCTGTTTTTTTCTGGCTGGCCTTACGATTCAGTTCACTTTAGCCCTGCTAACTAATGCTGTCTGAAACCTATGGTTTTTCCAGTGAATTTCAAAGGTTTTGTAAATGACAATTTTTAAATGTATTAATTGTTATATTTATTTTCTTGATACTGATTTATTACATTTTTATAAACTATTTTTAGATATTTTATTTTTTAAATGACTTCTAGTTGCACACTTATTACCTCATAAGTGTGTCACCCTAGGCACCAGTAATCTTGTGCTGGAATCTCCAGTGAAAATTTCAATTCAAAGTTCAATTTAAATGCTTCTCAATAAAGTTTACTTCATACGTTGCTTTTTTGTTCAAAAACCAAAGATGTTTTATTCACTTTTCTTTTCATTCAACATTCAAGACAATCCATTGTTCCAACGCATTTCAGTGTTTTACTACACCTTCGTCAGGGAACGTCTAGAATTAAACAAACAAAACAAAACATATTCTAAATTCATGTTACTTAATGTTAAGCTGTTCTTACGCGCTGCGGGTGTAATTTAAAACTCAACTTGGTGTGGGTCTTGGCTGATTCTCTATGTTAAGTCTGTCTGTTTCTGGCAACAGTATCGAGTATTTATTTTGTTTGGTCTTTTGCGTTGTTTATGTGTAGTTAATTACGCGCTCGATACACTGTGATGTTATGTATCCGTGGGTAAGGTCCCTACTACTGTTCGGCGCTAACCGTTCCTGAGACCGTAACAAACGGCATGTGTTGTCTGCTAAGTGACTATGTCCGCCATTTCTCACCTGGTTGTTTAAAATGAATCCTGCTCGTTCTGCTACGCGAAGCCGCTCCGCTTCGCTTGCCCTTCAGAAAGTAGATGCTCACTAGGCGCTGGTACGCGCATGCGCTATGTGTTGGACTAACTTTTTTTTTAAAGGTTGTGTGCGATAACTTTATTGTTCGCTAGCGCGGTTAATCTTATATTTTCATAGTTAATATTAGATCAATCTAGATTCCATGTGATAAAGTGAGCACTAAAATGCTCGCTGTTCGTAGACTCTACGCATAACTTACTGATTATATTTACAAAAGTATGTGTATGATGACAATACTGATATATGAAATTATCATAGATAACAAGTAAATTCTGTCCTGTCGTTCATTCCATTGGGCTTCAGGCTACAGAGGTAGTAAATCCAGTCGTTCTCTCTTTTCAGGAGGTTTTTTTTATTCATTAGACATTCTTTTTTCGGTATTACTTCCAGTACACAGGCCCTTAACTGGTTGATGTTATGTTGCTTTTCGACAAAATGTGTGCCAACTGTTGATTTAGATGAATGTGTTCTTATGTTGCTTTTGTGCTCATTGAGCCGAATTTTTAACTTTCTTTCTGTGTGACCTACGTAGACACTGCCACATGGGCATTTCAATAAGTAAACAATGTTAGTTGTGTCACATGTGGCATTCACTCTTAAGGGTATTTTATGTCCTTTCATTGGGTGATTGATGCTGGCACCCTTCATAATGTTATGGCAATTGCCGCAGTTTAAACATGGTACAGTTCCTTTGTAGGTCTGATGGTTCATCTTGTATTTCTGTGTTTTTAAAAGTTCTCCAATATTTTTTCCTCTTGTGTGTGCGAACAGTGGTTCTTTGTCAAATATGCCTTTAAAGTCTGTTTCCAATTTTACTATTTGCCAATTCTTGTGAATTATTCGTTTGAATTGGGCACTAACATTCGAGAATTTACTCACACAAGTGATACGTTGTTCTTTTGTTGTGTGTTTGTAGGTCAGTAATTCAGTTCTTGTTTTCTTCTGTGCTCTTTCCATTGATTTTCGTATGATTTCCTCGGGGTATCCTCGAGTTGTGAATCTGTTGGCCATTATACTCAGTTGCTGTTGACAGTCGTTCTCTTCAGAGACCACTCTCCTTACCCTGAGAAATTGCGAGAACGGGAGGTGTGTCTTGAGTGATTGCGGGTGATGACTTTTGTATTGTAACAGATTGTTTCTATCCATTGGTTTACGATACAGATTTGTTGTGAAGGTTTTGTTACTTTTGGTGACTTCTACATCCAAAAATTGTATGGTGGTGTCATTCATTAATGTTCCACGTAAGTCTTATTCTGTCGTTCCTACTGTCCAGAATTTCTAATTGTTGTTCCAAGGAATCCTGTGTACCCTTCCAGATTAAAAAGATGTCATCAATGAATCTCACATATGCAAGAAGGTGGGCTGCCCATTCTTGGTTGTTGTAAATGCGTTCCTCTTTAAATGATCCCATGAACAAATTGGCGTATGCCGGTGCGGCGCAATTTCCCGTCGAAGTGCCGTTTAGTTGGATGAACCAACGGTTGTTGTAGGTGAAATAGCTGTTCATCAATGTAAATTGCATCAATTCCATCAAGAAAATCTGCAAATCTTCCGGGTAGGTGCTATGTAGTAAGGCTTTCTCTATGGCTTCTAAGCCTTCTTTGTGTGGTAAAGCGGTGTATAAAGTTTTTACATCTACTGTGGCCATGATGAAGTTGTCTTCCATTTTCACCTGTTGCAATTTCAACAAAAAATCGGTGGTGTCTTTGATATGGGATAAGTTCTTGATGACTAGAGGTTGTAGGTGTTTATCAATGTACTTTCCCACCTCACACACGTTGGCGCCGCATTGATTGGACATACTTGCTGAAAGTAACCTGCATTAGTTTTTCATTGCCGGTCCTCGGCTGTGCTCCATTTTGCTTCCTGTTTACGTAGCCATTTTGTTGTTGTTGCTCCCCTCTCCTGGCCCGTATCTCCTCCTCGATCCCGCCTCCCAGCTGAGACTCCCTCCCACAATCTCTGTTAGCTCGACCCTCCTGCACTTCTAGCGCTGTGACCACCTGGGCTTGTCCCGAAGCGGTCGCTCAACCACGCTCCCACGCTTGGTACCACCCACGCTTGCTGCCTGCCGGTGTACCTCTCTGCAGCCTGCTACCTCGGTGTTCTGATAATCAAGCTCCTCACCACGATTGGTATCGTAGCCTCTTAGCGCTTTTGGAACACTCCTGCGCCGCATTGCATAGCTCATTTTGTCATATCGTGCCTGTTTGAATCTCGCTCATGCGCAATTAGATTGCTTCACACACGTTGGCGCCGCATTGCTTGGACATACTTGCTGAAAGTAACCTGCATTCGTTTTTCATTGCCGGTCCTCGGCTGTGCTCCATTTGGCTTCCTGTTTACGTAGCCATTTTGTTGTTGTTGTTCCCCTCTCCTGGCCCGTGTCTCCTCCTCGATCCCGCCTCCCAGCTGAGACTCCTTTCCACAATCTCTGTTAGCTCGACCCTCCTGCACTTCTAGCGCTGTGACCACCTGGGCTTGTCCCGAAGCGGTTGTTCAACCACGCTCCCACGCTTGGTACCACCCACGCTTGCTGCCTGCCGGTGAACCTCTCTGCAGCCTGCTACCTCGCTGTTCTGATAATCAAGCTCCTCACCACGATTGGTATCGTAGCCTCTTAGCGCTTTTGGAACACTCCTGCGCCGCATTGCATAGCTCATTTTGTCATATCGTGCCTGTCTGAATCTCGCTCATGCGCAATTAGATTGCTTCACACACGTTGGCGCCGCATTGCTTGGATATACTTGCTGAAAGTAACCTGCATTAGTTTTTCATTGCCGGTCCTCGGCTGTGCTCCATTTGGCTTCCTGTTTACGAAGCCATTTTGTTGTTGTTGTTCCCCTCTCCTGGCCCGTGTCTCCTCCTCGATCCCGCCTTCCAGCTGAGACTCCCTCGCCCCCGCCCACTCCAACTTCTACATCTGAGAGATGCACCCGCGCGCAGCGTTCACGCGCAGCTGTCGCGCCGAAGGTGCGCCAAAGGTAAGCCCGTCTACGCCCGTCCACGCCTGGACCGCGCCCAGCGCCAGACCCCCTGGTCCCCGTACCACCCACCCCACCCGCTTTACTTATGACGCCTCCACCCTCCTAGCCCTAAACCCCGGCAGACAGCCCAACTGCGCCCAAGCCGCTCCTAGACACACCCATGGACCCTTCTCTTGCAACTCCTGTAAGTATGACGGCACCAAGACCAACTCCTCATCCACGAACACCAAACAGAGATCTGACACCAAATACCGAAAATGCATCCTGCTCAACACCCGCTCGGTCCACAGACACGCCATCGACCTTTGGAATCTACTAGACACCATCTCTCCGGACATCGCCTTCCTAACAGAAACATGGATGAACTCCTCCTCAGCCCCAGACATCACCATTGCCATCCCGGAAGGCTACAAGATCATCCGAAAAGACCGCAACAAGCAAACAGGAGGAGGCATCGCTATCGTCCATAAGAATTCCATTCGCATCTCAACCAGCTCAGACGTCGATTTCGCTAGCGCCGAACACATTCACTTCCAGATCCACACCGACCCCAAGACCACATTCAGAGGCACACTCCTCTACAGGCCACCAGGACCCCGGGCACAATTCAGTGAAGACATCACTGACTTCATCATCCCACACGCCCTCCCCTCCGAGGAATACATTCTTTTGGGAGACCTCAATTTTCACCTGGAAAAGAGCAACGACAGCAACGCCAACACCCTTCTAGACAATCTCGCCAACCTCGGACTCAAACAACTTGTCAACACCCCCACTGACAACGCAGGTCACACACTCGACCCTATCTTCACCTCCAGCAAACATATCTCCTTCAGTCACACCACAGTTCTCCATTGGACGGACCACAGCTGCGTTCACTTTGTCTCCAAAAAGACCACAGCCCACAACCATCCTCAACCTACTCTGCAAAGAAACTGGAACAAAATCACCATCGACCAGATCTCCTCATCGCTGCTTCAAAACCCCCCTGCCTACGCTTCGAACCCCAACGAAGCAGCCATTAACCTCACTCAATGGCTAACCAACAGCACCGACAACCTAGCACCTTTGAAAAAACGTCAATTCAAACTAGGCAGCAAAAACGCCCCCTGGTTCAACGATGATCTTAAGAACTCCAAGAAACTCTGTCGCTCCTTCGAGAAGGTCTGGAAAAAAGACCCAAACACCAGCACAAGGGACGCCTTCAAAAACGCCACCCGCATACACCACCAACTGATCCGGACTGCCAAGAAAGCTGCATTCAAGGACCGACTAGACAACAACGCCCACAACAGCAAGGAATTATTCAACATCGTCAAAGAGTTTACCAACCCCACTGCCAACTCCAACGACGTCACCCCATCTCAAACCCTCTGCGACTCCCTAGCTTCGTTCTTCCACAACAAAATCGCAGACATCCACAACAGCTTCGACAACCAACCTGGAGACCAACCCACACAAACTTCGGCTGCACCTCCACCCCCCTTGAACACCCTTAATGACTGGAACCCAATCTCCACTGAGGACACCCTCCGCCTGATGAACTCCATCCACTCTGGATCACCTACCGACCCATGCCCTCACCACATTTTCAACAAAGCGGACTTCATCATAGCACCACACCTCCGAGACGTCATCAACTGCTCCTTCAACTCCGCCACCTTCCTGGAAAGCTGGAAACACGCCGAACTCAGCGCCCTTCTGAAAAAACCCACAGCGGACTCCACCGAACTAAAAAACTACCGCCCCATCTCGCTCCTTCCATTCCCGGCCAAAGTCATCGAGAAAGCCGTCAACAACCAGCTTGCCACCTTTCTAGAAACCAACAAATCCCTCGACTCCTCACAGTCCGGCTTCCGAGCCAAACACAGCACTGAGACCGCCCTCATCGCAGCAACAGACGACATTCGAACTCTACTAGACAATGGAGACACAGTTGCCCTCATCCTCCTCGACCTCTCCGCAGCCTTCGACACAGTCTGTCATAGCACCCTCCTACAACGCCTCAGAAACATCGGAATCCAAGGAAAAGAACTGGAATGGATCACCTCATTCCTTGCCGGAAGAACCCAGAGAGTACGCCTCCCACCATTCAAGTCAGAGGCCACTGAAGTCATTTGTGGTGTACCACAAGGATCTTCCCTCAGCCCCACCCTCTTCAACGTATACATGAGCCCCCTCGCGGACATCGTACGCCAACACAACCTCAACATCATCTCCTACGCGGATGACACTCAACTAATCCTCTCGCTCACCAAAGACCCCAACACCGCCAAAACCAACCTACATGAAGGAATGAAAGAAGTAGCTGAGTGGATGAAGCACAGCCGTCTGAAACTGAACTCAGACAAAACAGAAGTCCTTATCTTAGGTACCTCCCCCTCCACCTGGGACGACTCTTGGTGGTCAGAGGCCCTTGGAAAAGCACCCATCCCGACAGACCACGCGCGTAACCTGGGCGTCATCCTGGATTCCTCACTCTCGATGACCAGACAAGTCAACGCCATCTCATCCTCTTGTTTCATCATTCTTCGAATGCTCAAAAAAACATTTAGCTGGATCCCCACCGAAACCAGAAAAACGGTCACCCACGCATTGGTTACTAGCCGCCTGGACTACGGTAACACCCTAGACGCCGGAACCACCGCAAAACTCCAGAAAAAACTCCAGCGCATCCAGAATGCATCAGCCAGACTCATACTAGACATCCCGCGTAAAGACCACATTTCTGGTCACCTGAAAAACCTTCACTGGCTTCCCGTCAATAAGAGGATAACATTCCGCCTCCTAACCCACGCACACAAAGCACTTTACGAACTTGGACCCGAATGCCTCAACACACGACTTTCATTCTACACCCCCTCCCGCCAGCTACGCTCTTCCAACCAAGCCCTTGCTGCTGTCCCTCGCATTAACAAATCCACCATGGGAGGAAGATCCTTCTCATACCTGGCGGCTAAAACCTGGAACTCACTTCCCATTCACCTTCGCCTCACTCAGAACCACCTAGCATTCAGAAAGCTACTTAAAACCTGGATATTCGACAAGTAATTCCCCACCCTTCCTCAAGCGCCTTGAGACCCTCTGGGTATGTAGCGCGCTATATAAATTACCGACTTGACTTGACTTGACTTCGGTACCATATACATAGATGGGCTTTTCGAATTTTCTTGTGTTAGGTACTTTTTCGTTTTTTCACTGATAGTGCCTCTTTCTACTGCTTTCTTGAGTATTGTTTGCAGGGTTTTACGTATTTCTTCTGTTGGGTCTGTTTCAATTTCCATATACGTGTTGGTGTCTCCTAGGTGTATTTTTACTGAGTTCTCATAGAAGTCTGTGTTTAGTATCACCATAGCCCCTCCCTTATCTGCTTTCTGACACATGATCTTCTCGTTGCTTGCTATGCTTTCTATAGCTCCGAACTCCTTCTTATTCATATTCTGGTATTTGCTTCTTCTGTTGGTATTGATTTTGTTTATTTCTTGCTTACATAGATTTTCAAATAGGTCAATAGTCTTATGAGATACTGGTGGCATGTATGAACTTGTCGTTTTCAGCCCCTTTAGTTCATCTTCCTTATTAGATGGCTTTTCTGTGACTACGTTCTCAAAAAAGTGTCGAAGTCTCATTTTACGTGTCAATTTAAAGAGGCTAACTTCTAGTTCCAACAGGTTGGTACGTGCACTGGGTACGAATGATAATCCACGTTGTAAAGTGTTTATTTGGAATTCACTCAAATGTTGATTTGAGATGTTTATCACTAGGCTATCCGTGTCTTTCAATGGTTTTTCTTTTTGTCTTTCTTTGAAGTCACATTCCTCGTTTGCGGTGGGGCTTTTTCTTTTGTTTTTGTTGCGTCCCCTCCTGGGTCTTCTACTTCTTCGGGGCCTGAGACTAAAAAAGGCTCCGATGTGGATGGTCCCTCTGTGGGTGTGGTTTTCTGTTGGTTATATTGTTTTTGCGTTCTAGAAGTGGGTCTATCACTGTCCGTAGATGATGTGTCGGTATGTGATGTGTACTGTTTAGTTTGACGCCTTTTAGCATAGACTTCGGCCCATATGTAAACTTCTTGGAGTTTATAGTCAAGGGTGTCCCTTTTATATTTCCTTAGTTTCCGTTCGTTCACCTCTTGTGTGTGATGGGCTAATTGGGTGTTTATGTCCTGTAGTATTTTTTGTAGTTCTTCTTCTGATACTCCTTTTTTGAGTTCTTCCGTGTTTGTTTCTATTTCTATCTTAAGTTCATCCAGTATTTTAGCTAGTTCCTCTATGATTAGCAGTATTAAATCCAAGCTACACTTGTTGAGTATAGCAAACCAACGTTCGGTGAAAGGTTTAGAATTTTTGCATAGAGATGGTTTCAGGGCTATTCGAAGGCCTCTGGGTATTCGCTGAGCCTTATGGTATTTAACCATGGTGCTCGCATGGAGTCGTTGATTGATCTCTTTTCTTGTGAGATATATGAGGTGTTTTATTTGTTGTTCCTTGTTTCTTGTAAATGTGTGTTCTGAGGTCTCGGTTTGGATTAGTGAATAGATTCTTTCACTGGCTTCTGCCGTGAAAGCAAATGTGTCCGCTCATTTGTCCGATGAGTGAGTGATGTCTTCCCACTGCATTTTTATGCGTGGGCGTGCTACTTCCCTGTGGGGGGATCTGCACTTAGCTTCTAGATATCGGGTTGTGCACCGCCAATTGTTTATTCTGTTTCGACTGTGCTCATGGGAATCACTCCCCTCCTGGAGTGTATGTGTTACTAACTTCTAGTTGCACACTTATTACCTCATAAGTGTGTCACCCTAGGCACCAGTAATGTTGTGCTGGAATCTCCAGCGAAAATTTCAATTCAAAGTTCAATTTAAATGCTTCTCAATAAAGTTTACTTCATACGTTGCTTTTTTGTTCAAAAACCAAAGATGTTTTATCCACTTTTCTTTTCATTCAACCTTCAAGACAATCCATTATTCCAATGCATTTTGGTGTTTTACTACACCTTCGTCAGGGAACGTCTAGAATTAAACAAACAAAACAAAACATATTCTAAATTCATGTTACTTAATGTTAAGCTGTTCTTACGCGCTGCGGGTGTAATTTAAAACTCAACTTGGTGTGGGGCTTGGCTGATTCTCTATGTTTTTTTTAAATGACATGATAATTACATTATACATTACATTACAAATGAATTACTTTAGTTTAAATACTTTCCAAATAGGCAATAGACTTTTAAGTACAGTAGTTATAGTTGTTACAATGGACAACTCAATTTGAAACACAATGCAGCATTCAGCTCAATGTGAATTTCTAGTTAGATGCAATAGTGTCTATTTTCACAAACTAAAAATATTCCTAAAAAATCGCCTGTATGACTTAAACGCATTCTTTCAACTCTTAACAGGAGAATGCACCAGTGCTGGATCCAGGAGCCACCACTGAGAAAGAAAAAGTAACTTTAACACTACTTACCTGCTAGGTGAATTTCCTCCCATAGGATAACATTGGTGATTCTATGTGAAAAAGTTTCTGTGTCAACTTTTAAAATACAATAATATTCCTTAAAAATCACTACTGTAACCAAAACACTTTTACTCAACTGATTACTGGAAATGTCCCAAGACTGAATCTAGGATCCAGTCTTTTGGTAAGAAAAGTAATCCAAAAAGTAACTAATTGCATTTAACTAGAAATTCACATTGACCTCAATGTTGCATTGCGTCTGAAATTGTGTTGCGCATTACAACAACTGTAACTACTGTACTTAGAAGAATATTGCCTATTTGCAAAGTATTTAAACTAAAGTAATTCATTCTGAGAAAGTATATTTTGTAATGTAATGTATAATGTAATTATAATGTAATTAAAAAAATAAAGTATCTAAAAATAAATTGTTGAAAAAATGTAGAAAATCAGTTAAAAAAAATTAAAATAACAATTAATACATTTAAGAATTGTCATTTATAAAACCTTTGAAATTCACTGAAAAAAACATAGGTTTCAAAAAGGTTATAATTATGAATTAGCATTTAAAAAACCTTTGAAATTCACTGAAAAATTCATATGTTTCAGACAAGTTATAGTTAGGAATTAGCACTTGAAAAACCTTTGAAATGCACTGAAAAAAACCATAGGTTTCAGACAAGTTATAGTTAGGAAATAGCATTTAAACATCTTAGAAATTCACTGACAAAACCATAGGTTTTTGGGGTCTTATAGCCCCTTCGATGCTCATGACGAGCTCAGCTCGTCATGAGGTCTACCTCTCGTGTGCTCATGACGAGCTGAGCTCGTCATGACCACACCAATTTCGATTTCCATTATGGCCCAGCACAGCAGGGGAATCTTCTGAGCACCCAAGGTGGAAGTTAGCTCGACATTTCACTCGTATAAAACCATTGAAATTCCCACGTTATTGTTAGTTGTACTACCTATAACTCGCGCGCCTGCAATCCACTTCTGAGGATGTCACATATTACATCATTCATGACATGGTCAGTGACAACACTGATGACATCTCAAATGACATCACTGATTACATCATCCATGTGACAAACTGATACACCTCATCATACAGTAGCATAACCTTTCAACACTCATTATAAAATATGAAGTACCATATTTGAAACCATTGACACACCAGTTCAAGTTTCTAAAAACCCACTCAGTGATTCCTACATCTACACACGCATCTAAACACTTACCTATATATTCACTCCCACTTTGAGAACATTGATTAATTGGGACTTTTGAAGTGGTGCGCTCACTGCAGCAAGACTATGCGCACTACAAGATCCAGGATGCCGGGCGGCGGGCTCCGCCCAACTCGGCAGGTGTTTTCACTTAAGTGCGCATTTGAACAGCGCTTTCAGAAGGCCATGCATCATGCCACTGAAGAAGAGAGTTCACACTCTTGAAACGCGTCTGGCCACATATTTTGTTGATGAAGCCTCATCTAGCCGCCTGCCAGCCTGCTGTCACGCTTCTTTGTGAACACTGCTTGCTCCTTGAGGCCGCCCTCGAATAGGGTGCTCCTGCACAGTTTTGGATTTTGCAACGGCCGGTCCCGGTCGTGGGGAGCGGTCCATCACCCCGTGTGAGCCTCGCCAGGCACCTGTGAAGGAGTTTGGGGGTCGAGGAAGGAGCGAGACAGGCGCTGTTGCAGGGCAGTGTCTGCCCCATCACGCTGGCAGCATAGAAGCAGGGCAGGTGTCGAACTGATGCCCCCATCAAACCCCACTTTGAGAACATTGATTAATTGGGACTTTTGAAGTGGCGCGCTCACTGCAGCAAGACTATGCGCACTACAAGATCCAGGATGCCGGGCGGCGGGCTCCGCCCAACTCGGCAGGTGTTTTCACTTAAGTGCGCATTTGAACAGCGCTTTCAGAAGGCCATGCATCATGCCACTGAAGAAGAGAGTTCACACTCTTAAAACGCGTCTGGCCACATATTTTGTTGATGAAGCCTCATCTAGCCGCCTGCCAGCCTGCTGTCACGCTTCTTTGTGAACACTGCTTGCTCCTTGGGGCCGCCCTCGAATAGGGTGCTCCTGCACAGTTTTGGATATATATATATATATATGTATATATATATTACCTACTGGCGGTCGCCAGTAGGTACATATAGTTAGGATTTTTTTGAATACGGATTTCTGAAATTTCTATGTTGAATAACTTTGGCGTTGATGGACGGAATTGGCTGAAATTTTCAGCAAAATGGCACATTTTGTTTCTGAGCGTCTCCTGAAAGTTCGGGGGGGTTTCATCAAGCGGGGGCCGAGAAAAAAGGGAGGTCCCAAAACGTGTTTTTAACATTGAGTTTTCCATAGGGCGGTTGGACTCACTTTTAGCTCGAACGGCTGAATGGATTTCTATGAAACTTGGCAAAATTGTAAAGACTGTTTGCCCGATGTGCCTTTGCTAGGTCTCAAGATATGTGCTCCAGTGGATTTTGAGAAATTAACGTTAAAACAAATATATATATTCGTGACAGCGTCCCGGTTCGCGCCCCGGTTCGCGTACCAGACGCGTAACGGAACTTCGAGAGGAGAAGCGGATTGGCTCTCCGGTGACTCTCAACATTCTAAACAGTCCGGAGCGGCCGCCATCTTGTCTCTCGGTAGGATCGAGAGACAAGAGGTGGAAATAAACGAAGGGAGAAATGAATGAAAGGGGGCAAGGTAGACCCCTCCTGACCCCCTAGGATTGACGTGGGGGCTATTAAAGGGCCCCGTGGGGCTAAAAAATAAAATATTTTTTTTTTCGATTTATCGTGGTGGAAGCGCTACCCAGTACGCGAACCGGGTAGCTCACCGGTAGCGTAACGGGAGTCCGCCATCTTGTGTTTCGGACAAATTTAGAAGGATGATAAACAATGTTGGGAATGGGTATAAGGGGGCACGGGAGACATATCCTGACCCCCTAGGTTTTCTGAGAGTGGCTGAGGAGGCCCATATATATAAAAAAAAAAAACTTTTTCATTTAAGTTTCGCACGGTTAGCGCCCGGTCCGCGCACCGGGTAGCGTTCCGGAAAGCGTAACATGGGGAAAACCAAGGGAAATAGTAAAATAATATTTTAGAGTGCTTTGAGGTAGGGTAGCTCTGAATAGAGCTGTTGTGTTGTGTGGGTGATGTAAGTACCAACATGTAGGTACCAATGAAGAGTCTAAAATTCAATGTACACCGTCTCCTCTGTAGATATTTTGTATGTTCTAATATGGGTTATTTAAATGTAAATGTGTGGAAAAGCACTTCATGCTTTAAAGCAATTGTATTTTTTAACTGATTGTTCTTTCCTCTTAGTCCTCCTCTTTGTTTTTTTTCCCCACACTCTTCTTCAGCATGATAGTTGATAAATTTGTTCCCTCAAAAAATTTATATACATAAAGAAATTATATTAAATACATATAAAATATATTTTTCCTTTAAAAGAAGAATACATTTTACAGCTTTTGATATTTGCTATTAAAAAACCATTGAAATTCACTTAAAAAACCATAGGTTATAGACCATATATAGTTAGGAATTAGCATTTACAAAACCTTGAAAATTCACTGAAAAAACCATAGGTTATAGACCATATATAGTTTGGAATTAGCATTTACAAAACCTTATTTTACTCACACAAAACCATTGAAATTCGCATATATAGTTAGTTGCACTAACTATATATCGCGCACCCGCAATCCACTGCTGATCATGTCACATATTACATCATTCATGACATGGTCAGTGACATCACTGATGACATCCCTGATGACATCTCAAATGACATCACTGATGACAACATTCAGTGACTGTATGTTTCTGTAAAGTTAAAATATGTCTTACATATTGAAGAATGAGTGGATGTATAAGTGTCTGGATGAAGGATTTAGTAGGTGCATGACTGACTGTATGAGTGAGTGATTAAATGTGTCTCACTGAGTGCATGGGTTAGTGACTAAATTGTCTTAATTTGTGCATCATTATGTCTGTTGTTCTGTAAACTGCTGCATGTGTTGATCAGTAGCTATATGAGTAACTATATGGGTTATTGATTGGTTGCCTAAGTATTTGTATGGGAGACTGAGTGTGTGTGTGGGTGTCTAGGAGGTGTATGACTCTGTGCATAGATGTGTGAGCAGTTGATTCACTAGATGTATGGGTTCAAAAGTGCATGTGGAAACAGCTGTATGGGCGGTTGACTGTGTGCATGAGTGTATTGGTGAGTGAATGGATATCTCAGTGCTACATATCAAAGTAAGTACATATGTAAAACACAGTACATGTGAGAGTTGACATATATAAATAACTGTGCATAAGAGCCAGTGAATGTGTGAGTGGCTGTATGATGTAATATGTGACATGATCAGCAGTGGATTGCGGGTGCGCGATATATAGTTAGTGCAACTAACTATATATGCGAATTTCAATGGTTTTGTGTGAGTAAAATAAGGTTTTGTAAATGCTAATTCCTAACTATATATGGTCTATAACCTATGGTTTTTTTCAGTGAATTTTCAAGGTTTTGTAAATGCTAATTCCTAACTATATATGGTCTATAACCTATGGTTTTTTCAGTGAATATATATATATATATATATATATATATATATATATATAGCATATATATATATATATATATATATATATCTATCTATATATATATATATATATATATATATGCTACAATTATCCAAGCATTCACTGCCTCCACCATACTGAGAGTTGCGTCGTCACCATAAGACTCCTTGGATTGAGTCTCGCTACTCCATCATTCAAACGACCAC
Source organism: Lissotriton vulgaris (assembly GCF_964263255.1). Classification (NCBI taxonomy): domain Eukaryota; kingdom Metazoa; phylum Chordata; class Amphibia; order Caudata; family Salamandridae; genus Lissotriton; species Lissotriton vulgaris. Next base: position 310,885 of record NW_028249189.1, read on the forward strand.
GCCGTGTGAGATTTCAAAATGTCTTTATTTCGCCGCTGCCAAACGCGTTTCGACTACACAGGAGCCTTGATCACTGGTTACGGTTTGAAGAGCGCGCGGCCATTTTTAAAGAAAAAAAAAAGTATTCACAATACGTCATTGGCACTACCTGTCAACCGACAGGAAAGTTCACTGTTCTGTTATATGTTCTTTTTACACATTTGCTTCAACACAATTAAATACATTTTTTTTTAAAATGCATAGCGAGTGTCAGTTAATTCAATTCATGCATAACTGAGTGTTTTAAATAAAATACTTGGTGCGAGTATTTCTAGTATTCAACTCTCATGTCAAAAAAACTTTATCGACAATGACACGCAGTTTAAAAGCTGCGAGCTGTACATGTGTATTACATACCCATTGTCAATTCATTTTATGAGCTGAAGAAGTATGCCCATGTGGGCCTGCCGACTCATACATCGAGTTATGCTACTCATTATTAATTTATCTTTTCGGCTACATATTACTCAATGAGTTGTTGTCTCATACCAATTTCATATAATGCGAAAAATAGAGCTCAAGTGAGCAAACACACAGGTTATACCATTGTTGAAAATAAACAGATATTATACCCGATCATTCAAATAGATGTTGACTGCCAAGTGTAATTAACATTATTAAAAGTACTGTCCACAAAATATTAATCCTGATCAAAATAGTTGTCACCTTTGTTTATAGCGGAAACTACTTGTTAATTACAGAATAACTAAGATCATAGATGTCTATGCAAATCTTCTTCAATATTAAGACCGTTTGGTTGCTTGGTATTTAACTTGATTATATATCTTGATTCAAGTTTCTTTAGCCTGTTCAGTCTATTGCCCCCTCTTTGACTAGCTGGAATCGAGTCAATTACACAGTATGTCAGCCCTTTAGCATCCTTGTTGTGCATTAGTTCAAAATGCCTGGCTACAGGATAAGCCCTGTCTGCATTTTTAATTGCTCGCAGGTGTTGTAAAATCCTTTTGTAGGCTTCATTGATTGTACTGCCCACATACCGAAGCCCGCAAGGGCACTCGAGAATGTAGATAGCATAATCAGTTTTACATGTATATTTGTTTTTAATCTTTTCCATTCTGTTGGAAAGGCCCAATCTGTATTTGCTACAGTTTACGCCGTGATTACATGCCTTACACTTTGTGCATTTCACGAAGCCATTTTGATCAAGCCAAGTTTTTTTGGGTTGGGGTTTTTTAAGCACATTGCTTACTAAACAGTCTTTGAAGGATTTTGCTTTCTTAAAAGTAATTTGTGGTCTCTTGGGGACTTCTTTCCCAAGCACAGGGTCGTTCTTAATGATATGCCAATGCTTGTTGAGTATTCTTCTCACCTCAACATGTTGGTTACAAAAACCTGTTATAAATCTGCATTGGTTTTCATTACTGCTGACTTTTGTATTACCGAAGAGGATTTGCTCTCTCTTCAGTTTTGAGGCTTTTTGTATTCCCTCTGCTATCCACATAGTGGGGTAGCCCCGTTCTTTGAATCTTGTACTCAATATTTCTAGTTCTTTCTCAGTTTCCAAAGGAGTACTACAATAACGCATGACTCTGAAACTTTCCCCATAGGGTATACTGCTCTTGAGGGCCGTCGGGTGAAAACTTTTTGCGTGCAACAAAGTGTTGCCACTGGTAGGTTTTCTGTAGAGTTTAGTTTGAATGTTCCCATTTTCGACATACACTGTTAAATCTAAGAAGTTGACACTGTTTTTACTTATGGTACTGGTAAAGGATAGGTTTAACTCATTTTTCTGAAGGTTTGATATAAAAGCATTAGCCTCCAGTTCAGTGCCTTTCCAGACCAAAAATAGATCGTCGATAAAACGACTCCAATGAATAATGTTTTCATCCCACTCCTTCTGGTACTGCGTCCGGACCACCTGCTATATATATATCGGGTATTACACTAAATTGGGAGAAAGCTAGATCTTCACTCAGAAGGTGTGCTATTTGTGATGTGAAGTAAATGCATTCAGCAGTTTTTGAAAAATTAAGGTTCAAAATATATGTATGTGTCACACCACGAAGGATCTGTGGAGCCAACAAATGTAAAGATATGATCTGATCGGCTGCCATCCCATCAATAAAGATATGGCATCAGCCATTTAAGGACTCAAAGACCCAGTTCTCTGGCCTACAAATAGGTAAAAAAAATAAAGGGGGTAGGGTACATATACCCTGCCCTCACAGGGTAAATTTGTGGGGAGGTCTCAGAGGGACCCCTGAGGCCAAACTCTTAATTTAAAATGACACCCACAGCAATGGTAGGTATTGGGGCCACAGGGGGAGCCCGAGAACCCTTGCGGCCTCTGCAATCTGTTTTGCCTGCACCTATGGCAATGCAGCATGAGCCAGGTGCAATTGCTTGCTACTACCCAGCAACAACAGCTTTTGTGTGCTCCTGCCAGGCTTGAGCAAACCTGTGTTCCCTCCCTGCAAGAGAGCAGGCAAGGGGTACAAGTTCTCCTTGGCCGCGTTCTTGCAAGCAGGGAACAGCAGTGTCACAGGAAATTGGCCACTGTTTGGATTGGGGAAGGCCCACACTTCCTCCCTATAAAAAAACAGCACTGGGTAATGTAGTCCCTGGGGCCCTTCCATGCTCTGGGGCCATAAGTAAATCTCTGTATTTTTTTTATTTAGGGCGGTGGAGGAAGGCCCCCCTCCCTGAGCCATGAAAAGCCCCACGGACCCTCTCCCGTTTAAAAAAAGTAATTCCCCCAGGGGACAGGGTCCCCGGGGCTTTTAGATGACACAAGAGGGAGGCTGCATGAGCCCTTGCCAAATAAAAAAAAACTATTAATAAGCAGTGAATGTTAAATGAGCAGAGTAGCTGCTCTTTTCACATTCACTACTTCAGTTAGGGAGCACCCCATGATTCCCTGCATGAGCTTTTTTTAAAACATATTTTTTTATCAAAGGTGTGTTTATTGGCATTTTTAAAACTCATAAAAACATGCAACAATCCCGCACAGCTTCCCACGCAGGAGGCAAAGTAGGATTCCAAACTGTGTATAGTCCAGGACCTCTGGGGGGACCGTAGAACAAGGCCAGTGGCGGTCGGGTCATAGCAGGATCCACGGAGCATGGTTTGGACCATCTCCGATCAGGCATTCAGTAGAGTTTAAGACCCATTAAAAACGTGGATCATCTCTGAGCAGAAGTCCCATGAGGCCTGGTCTGTCCCGCCCCCATGCCAACATAGAGCAATCTCAGCAAAGTGAAGGAACACCAGTAACCATAGTTTAGAAAGAACCCCCCCTCTAAGCCCCCAAACTACCTCCCAACCCCCCCCTCCCAGTGGTGGTAGCATTCCGATGGGTAAGAATTTGTCTAAATAGAGCGCTAATCACATTTGGAACAGATGGAGGGATCGAACATTGGGTGGGCACGCCGCAGACGGTAGCCTAGAGGAAAGAAACCAAACCAGAGGGCCCGAGCGAAATTCAAAGTTTTTAAAATCATCTAGAAAGATGTCAGCCATTCTTTCCATACTCAACAAGCGCCAGAGTCTCGCATGCCAAAGGGAGATCGCCGGGGCCTCTGTACGCTTCCAAGCCGCAGCCAGGGTTGTCTTGGCTGCTGCTATGCAGAGCCACATTATCTTCTTATCCGCTTTCGTCTAGAATTCAAGGATTGGGTCTCTAAGGCCCAGCAGGACATGAGCCATTGAATCTCCAATCGGGTAGCCGAGGATCTCTTTGATGTGTGATAGTATCTCAGCCCAGTATGGACGGACAACCGGGCAGTCCCACCAAATATGGGGGAAGTCCCCCGCAGCCCGCACACGCTCCAGCACCTGTCGGTAGAACCAGGGAAGATCCGCTGTAGCTTGGCTGGGTACATGTACCAGTCCATCATTGTTCTGAGATGGGCCTCCTGGAGCTCCACCGAGTGGTTGTGTTTTGCTATATCAGACCAAAAGTGGGACCATTCAGAGTCAGTGATATCCCGGCCCAGGAGCTCCTCCCAGTGGGACAATTAGCGGGGTCTAGGGGATATGGCAGTAGTCAAGAGGAGACTGTAGATAAAGGAGATGACTCCTCGCATCACAGAGGTCTTTGATAATAAGGTTTCAAAAGGCGTGGGGGGCCTAGTGGCTAAGTCTCTCACCGAAGGGGACAAAGCCCAGTGTAGGAGCTGGGTATGTTGGTATCGTTCCGTCTTCTGTACCCCATAGTCCCTCATACAATTATCAAAAGTGAGTGTGGCAGAGCCATGAAATAAGTGCATAAGCGCTAGGCAGCCCCCCTCCCTCCAAGCATCGAAGGGGCCCTCGAGCGCCGCCGGTGTGAAAGCAGGGTTAAAGTGTATAGGTGTAAAAGGGGAAGGGAATGTTCTCCATCCGTCATCCCCCGAAACCGAGTCCCAGACTCTCAGGGTAGTGCTAGTGGGGGTACTAATGTAGGCGTTCTTGGGCCTGTCTCCTTTGGGCTTCCATATTAAGTCCCAGGTTGTCCTCCCTGTCACGCTCCTGTCCATGTGTAGCCAATGCTTTTCCGAGGTGGGCTGGGACATTCTACTAAGACTCAGAGTTGAGCTGCCTTATAATATAGATGCATGTCGGGTAAGCCCACCCCGCCTTCCCTGCTCGGACGTCGCAATGTGGCAAAGGAGAACCGCGCTCGACCCCCTTGCCAAATGAAGCGGAGCATCATCGTTTTAACTCGCCTGAAAAAATCCCCTTCAAGGGAGATGGGTAAATCCTGAAAAAGGTACAGTAGCTTGGATAGAAGAGTCATCTTAATTGCGTGAATCCGACCCAGCCACGAGATGAACATAGGCTTCCAGCCAGGGATCGTTGAATTTCGGCGAGCAGTGGGGGGAAGTTCGCAGAGTAAAGTTTGCCCACCGTGGGAGTCAACTGGATTCCCAAGTACGTTATGGAAGAGGTGGACCATGGAAGGGGCGTGAGTGGATGGAGACGGGTGACGTCAGCCAAGGGAAGAGTAAGATTAAGGACAAAAGATTTCTCAAAATAGACCTTGAAGCCCGCCACCCCCTCAAAGCGGTCTAGGATCGTCTGTACTCGAGGTAGAGAGCGAGCAGGGTTCGCAAGCGAAAGCAGGACAACGTCCGCAAACAAGGTGACTTTGTGTTCCTCTCCAGTGAATGGGATCCCCTTAATAGCCGGGTCCTCCCGTATTGCCACAGCTAGCGGCTCAATGCTCAGGGCGAATAACAAAGGGGAGAGGGGGCAGCCCTGTCGCGTACTCTGGGAGTGCAGAAAGAAGGCCGAGAAGTGTCCATTGACAGCAACTCTGGACCGGGGGGAACTGTAGTTGGCTTTCAGCATCGTCAAAAATTTGGTAGACAAGCCGAAAGCAGTTAGGGTTTGGAACAGAAACCCCCAGTCCACCCTGTCGAATGCCTTCTCGGCATCTAGGCTCACGAGTACTGCCGGAATTTTGAATTTGTTGACCTCCTCAATCAGGTGTACTATTCTTCTGGTGTTTTCGTGTGTCTGTCTGCTCTTTATAAAACCGGATTGGTCCGGGTGTATAAGCACCGGCATTAAATCGTGGAGCCTAGTGTCGAGGATGGACGGGTAGAGTTTGGCGTCGAGATTGAGGAGGGCAATTGGCCTGTACGAGGAGCATTTAGAGGGATCTTTCCCGGGTTTGGGAATGACCGATATGGTAGCCTCCGCCATGGAAACCGAGGTCACTCCCTCCTCCGCCATGCTATTAAATAGTTGTGTCAGAAAGCCGACCAGTTCAGAGGCGAAGGTCTTGTAAAATATGGCTGTATAGCCATCCGACCCGGGGGCTTTGTGGGGTTTCAAGGCCTTAATGGCAGCAAGGACCTCCTCTCTAGTGAAGGGGGCAGTGAGCGCCTCGTTCCACTCCTTTGATAACTGGGGCAGCGGTAACGTGGACAAGTAGTCCCCTAGCGTTTCGTAATTTAGGGTGTCTCCCGCGTACAGTGCCTCCTAGAAAACGCCAAAGAGACCAGCTTTGACTTCATCATTGTGCCTTAGGACCCCATGTGCGTCCTTTATTCCCCCGATATATTCCTTCTACCTTTTTTCTCGGAGCTGCCGGGCCAAGTGTTTCCCTACCTTGTTCTCTTGGGAGTAAGAGAGGCGCCGTAATTTCAGTAGTGTGTATTCCGCTCTATTGTTATAATGAGCCTTGAGTTTACCCCTCACTGCCGTCAGTTGTCGCAAGGTCAGTTTGGAGGGGGTTTGTTTATGAACCTGCTCAAGAATAGAAAGCTCCTCTTGTAATATCTCCCTGTCGTGTCTCCGTAGTTTGTTAACACCTTGGCTGCTAGGGAGATTTTCCTCCTGTGCTGCTGATCCTTCTTTCCCATTGTTTCATGACGAGCTCAGCTCCTCATAAGCAGGGAAGGGGTTAAGGGCTGCATTAAGGGCTATACAGCTGCGCGTATGGAAGCATAAAAGGCATCCCAAGGACCGAGGCATCGCTGGTGGGGTTTAGGTAAAAAAATGTGTTAATGGCCTTCCGGAGCTCGACGCAGGAGGCCCTGTCCCGGACCAAGGGGGCCAGAAAGTACCATTTATGGTGGATTGTAGAGGCTATTTCCCATCGTAGGCAGATAGCGAGCAAACTGTGGTCAGAGACCGACAAGGTAAAGATCCTGGCCTCGCGCAGGTCTCCTCTAAGAGATTGACTCAGGAAAAAGTGATCTAGGCGCGAATGAGAGTGGTGGACGTGGAAGAAAAAGGTATAGTCCCGCGAGTGTGGATAAAGAGAGCACCAACCATCTACTAGCTCCATATCTGACATTATCTGCCGTGTATCAGCGGAGAACACGCCTGTGTCGGATCTCTGGTGAGGAGTACAATGATATCCTTATTCCATACCAGGTTGAAGTCTCCAATCGCTAACAGTGGCCCCTCGACAGTGTCAAACACCGTCCTCCACAGTTCCTGGAGAAATCTATTCTGACCCACATTGGGGGCATACAGAACCAGGAATGTGTATACCTTGCCCCTTAGCTTGCCTTTAACCAGGAGCCAATTTCCGTCTTTTTCCCCCCGAACCTCAATAGGTTGGAATTGTAGTGTTGATCGGAACAGAAGGGCAACTCCCGTGTGTTTTGTAGTAGCTGAGGTTTTGTTAATAAGGGGAAATTGCTTATGTTTGAGGCGTGACTCATCCGATCGTGTGAGGTGAGTCTCCTGCAAACCCACTATGTCTAGGTAGTGGTCAAGTATGTATTTCCACACCTTCTATGGGGGGAGTTCAACCCTTTCACATTCCAGGACCCCAGTGTGATCGACATCAGGGACAAAATACCAGGTCGTGCTCAGCATTCGGGCGTTCGCTAGCTTCCTTCTCATGCGCGGGCCAGTCTCGCCCGATTCCAGTCTTGCCTCTCTCCAGTGTGCGTGCCCCATGCCGGCAAGTGTTCAGCCCCCTCATCAGCCAAACCGAATCGCTCCACATACATTCCCAGCTTGCATACCTGGCTACCTCTAATCCTCGAGGCGTGTTTGTAAACAACCCTTCGCTACCAGCACTGCCCCTCCTCACCCACCCCTCCCCCCAACTCCCACAAAAACTCAGGCTTAGCCAGAAACAGCAAATGAAGCAAACAGAAGGACCCCCAAAGGGGGGATTCGAGTGCGACTGTAAGGGTCAAAGTTTATGGATGTAGTCAATGTCCTCCCTTAACCCTCCATGGGGTCGCTCCTCTGGGGAGGGCCTAGAGTACCTGTGAGATCTGGTGGGGTCGCGACCCTGTGGCGCCAGCGGTATCCCCTCTCAGGGGTTCAATCAGCAGGGGAATCATCCTGTGTCGTCGCCTCAGTCACTAGTGCCACGGAGGCGACTGCCGCCCCCCTCTCATGAAGGCTTGTAGACGGGTCCGGCTTCTTCGATGCCACGTTCCGGTCCACCTTCTGCCAGGCCGGAGAGTGCTGTCGTCAGCTCTCAGGGGAGCGTGTGTCCGTGGGTGCTGCAGCAGACTTTTCTAGGCCGAGGATCTCCATGGCTGCAGCCAGGGACCTGACTTGGACCAGTTTGTTCTTTCAGCGAAAGATGATGCAAAAGGGGTGGCCCCAAGAGTAGGCCACATTCTGGTAGGAAACTGGTGTTTGGCCGGAACTCCCTTCGTTTTTGCAGAGTAAAAGCTGCTAGGTCTTGGAATAGCTGAGGACGATGGTCTCAAAACTGCAGGGGGCCGACTTCTCGCGCCTTCCTGAGTATTCGTTCTTTCAGTTGGAAATCATGGACGTGGACCAATATGTCTGGGGGAGGTGCCTTCGAGCCCCGCGGCAGCCCCACTCGGTGGACCCTCTCCATGCGTATTTCTTGAAGTTCTTCCCCACCCAGAACGTGTTTAAAGAGGTCCTCCACATACCCCCGCAGGTCTTTGCCTTCTTCGTTCCAAGGCACCGCCCGAATTCTAATGTTGTTGCGGCGCGACCGGTTTTCCAGGTCCTCGGCATGGGCCTGGAGGTCTAGGTTCTGCTTGTTGCAGATGATGAACGTCCTCTGCCATTCCCACGTCGTGTTCTTCTAGCATCGCCACACGTCTCCTACTTCGTCCAAGTCTCTCCTCACCTCACGCAGATCTGTCGTCAGCTGCGAGTGGAGCTCTGATATGTCCTCCTTAATGGCCTTGAACAATTCAACCATGAAGGTCTTGGTAGCCGGAGCGTCATCATCCCCTCGGGGGAGCGACTTGCTGGGCCCAGGTGGCGTCGTCGGTGGAGCTCCCTTGGGCAGGCCCTCCTTGCAGTCTGCCCGCCATGTTAGCATCCCCAGTGTCCCTGCGATCCGGGCAAGGCCTCGCTGTATCCCTCTTTCGGGCCTTGTCTCTCTATGAGCTAAACCGTGACTTCTCCAGCATACCACAGCCCTGGTTATGCGTCGGTGCTTCAGCCCAAGTCGTCTAGGTCCCACTGCTCTTCCGCTCTCCCCTGTCCTCCGCGCCGGCCTGCTGCTTCACGCCTTCCCAGACTGCGTGGCTCGTTCCTCCAAGCAATGGGGCTTCGCAGCGTCAGGATGCCAAATTGGGCTTTCGTGGGGTCTAGCCCATCGGTCTCCGATGCTCACTGTCGTGGGAATTAAACCAGTGTACCTGGGGACCGCTGCACCTCCTTGTAGGCCGCTTGGGCTACGCTTCACTCAGCTGCTCATCTACGTGCCCTCGTCTAGGTAGGCCGCACGGGGACAGCTCACTCAGACCACCGACTAGGCATCAGGCGCGTCCAGGCCCCAGCCGTCTTGCGGCCCCCTTCAGGCAGATCTCTTCCGCAGGCACTCAAGGTGGATCTGGGCCCCCGCCCTGCACCCCCCCACCCGGCAGCGCTCGCCCGTTAGTTCCTGGCGTGGGGGGCACAGCACCACCCCCGGTCGCCCTCGTAGGCCCCGAATCCGCGGCCTCCATTAGTTCCGGCCACAGCTCTCCCCTGGTCCCGGGGCCGGCGCGCCTTCCTCTTGTGGACCGCTCCAGGTGCGGACACCGCGGCACCCGTCTCCCTCCACCACAAGTCGCAGCAAGTGATGGTGTTCCGGCAGCCAGCAAACGGGCGGCAGTGCTCCAGGAGGCAGTCCCGGCTCGGAGATCACACCCGTTTCTATTTGCGCCCAAGGGCAGTCCAGACCTCCGACAACTGGACAGGCTACGCCGCCGATCTCAGCACTCTGGGCACCGCGAGCGATGAGAAATCCACCAGCGGGAAGTCCGCGGCAGCGCAGAGTCAACCCGGGCAGCCGTATGGGTGAAAAACGGCCCTGAGGTGGTGCTTCTCAATGCTATGCAGGTCGTGGCGCCGTAGGGACTCTGATACATGTCCTACTCCGTCGTCATCTTGGCCACGCCCCTTAAAACATATTTTGATGCTGGTGGTGCCCCTAGAAGGCGCTGCAGCACCATCAAACATTTTTATAAGTGTTGTGGAGGACTGCACGGAGCGCAGCAGCCACTCAGTAACATTGAACAAAACACAGTAAGTCTTCTGGGTCACTGAGTCAATGACCCCAGAAGAGCATACTATATTTTTTTTCAAAGCAGTCTGAGATGTATGCTTTTCTGATGGAATGCAGAATCCTCTTGTGGTTTCATTTATAGATGCACATTATGGCCTGAAAAATGTTGAAAAATTACCCTAAGCCATGTTTAATGTTCTATTTTACCATTGATAACACCACTCCAACATCTGGAATTACATCATTGATGACAACACAGTGCATGGCAGAGGCATGAGTTTTAGTTTCCAGAGAAAAACATAACTGACAAACTACAGTGTTTTTGTTTGTTTACAATGCAATGTTTTAAGTAAAATCTTTGCATAACTATAACATTGCTTCAACCTTTACTTTGTAAAGTTTTTGTATTGTAACTTACGGAATTATTACAATTCCTAACTATGTCTATAAATCTATAACAACCCTTTAACATCTGTTTTTTATATATATATATATATGCACGCAAATTCGCCATCAACTGAAGCAGCCGCCTCAGAACAACAATCCAGAAATGACGAAAGAACAGACCCAGTAGTTAGTGCTTAATCAAGGTGATTTATTCTTGCCAGCTAGCCTGCCGCCATCATTACGCGTTTCGCCTTTACAAAGCTTGATCACATGTATATATATATATATGAAACACACCCAATCCAGGAACCCTCGGACTCCCACATCCGCCGGAGCACTTCAAGGCGAGGAAAGAGGAGCTGACTGAGAAAATGCAGTGAGCAAATTACTTTTTATTCGTGGAGGCTCGCCCTGCCAGCATAACGTTTCGGCCTTCACAGAGGCCTTGGTCACATGACACCAATGTGGGAGGGGGGACTATTTAAAGTGCAAGTGCAAAGGGAAAAAGGGTTACAATTGGTCAAAAAAGGCGCTTAGTGATATCCATAAAAAGAGGACAAAATACCTGCATCAATGCACGTTACCTCACTTAATGCTGCATATTAACAAGACCGTGTGGAATGTTAAAAACATGTAAACAATGCACTCGAATCTACAAAATATATATATATAGATATATATTCATATATAAAAGCTCTACCCCTCCCGGTCCCGGGTGGGAAATAAAGACTGCACACACGGGAATCTTGAATTCAAGGCAACTTTTTACTCGCACAGACGCGTTACGGAAGCCACGCTTCCTTCCTCAATGTTGTTACATCGCAACGCGCGCCAGAGCGCCATTTTATTTCAAATGCACACATGGGTTTTGATGTGGGACATAGAGAGAGGACTGACGCGTGAGCGCCATATTGCTAGTAAATGTCATTCAACAATAACATAGCAGTAAATAAACATTCTCCACATGATTTCTATGGCAGTATTTAGAATAGGAGCAAACCTTGAGAATTAAAAAGTTACTCACAATGAAATATAGCCGTGGATCGGCATAGAACCTCTCAATTGACTTTACAGAGGGTCATGGAATAAGATCTCGCCGTGGATCGGCATGTGGCAACCAACCAGGTTGCCTCTTTAATCTCCAAAGCCCAATACACTTAATTGTCCCAAAACTTCCCTGTGTTATAAATTGCATATTGTTATAAAGTTGCTATACGCTTAACAAAATCCTGCTAATACCAAGAAATCTACATTAATCAATCTCAACATTCATTTGATTAATAGTTCTCATCAGTTCATTCAACAATAAAAAACACCATCAGTGACCGAAGGAAATTCATAGCAGGTAACAACCCCATATCGCTTGTTCTATGTACATGTATGGCCAACACGGGATTGATTGCTGCATTTATCACTACTGCTCTATCGTTTAGCTTCCTAGGTGTACTGTTAATTCTTCCCCACAGTTCAGTCCTAAAGGGGCCTTTGTCTGGCAGTCTATAATATATCGAGATTCTAACCTACGGAGTTTTTGTAGTCTGTCTCCTCCCCTGATGTTATCAGCAATTGCGTCCAGACAATAATATTGTAACAGACTTCTGTCGCTCTTATGTTTGATGGAAAAGTGTCTTGCGACAGGATATGTGAAGTCTCTGTTAACTATGGCCCGCATGTGTTCCAAAATGCGCAATTTTACGGGGTTTATAGTGCTGCCTATGTACTTAAGCCCACAAGGGCATTGGAGGCAATAAACTGCAAATGGTGAAGTACAGGTAAGGAATTGGTTGATTTTCTTTTTCATTTTACACCCTATGATCTCATATGAGTGAACCCTTTTACTACTGGCACAGGCCTTACAACAGCCACAAGGGAAATAACCCTTCACATCCTTCAGCTTGCCTGTTTTTTTGGAAATAGGTGACAGATGACTATGTACCAGAGTGTCCCTCAAAGATCGGGCCCTCTTAAAAGTGATTAAGGGGTTGTCAGGTATATCACTCCCTATGATGTTATCGCTTTTCAGAATGTGCCAATACCTTTTCAAGATTTTTCTAAGTTGTTGGCAGTCCTGAGAAAACGGGGTGATCATTCTGAATTTGTCTGTATTGGTTGAGGGTTTGTTCTTTTTAATGAATAGGGTCTGTCTCGGTGGTATCCTCACCCTGTCTAGAGTATTCTGTAGTAGTTGCTTGCTATACCCCCTGGCCTCGAATCTTTCATTGCTCTCCTTTGCTGCAAGCTCAAAGTCTTCATTGTTAGAACAATTACGTTTCAACCGTAGAAGCTTGCCGTACGGTATACTTTTGATTAGTTTTTGGGCATGGTTGCTCGACTCATGTATCGTACTATTTCCTGCCGTTGGCTTTCTGTAGAGGGAAGTTTTAATCTTGTTATCCATCACCTCCACTTTTATATCTAGGTACACTGCCTCACTTGTGCTGACCTGGCCAGTGAAAATCAGATTACAATAATTCTCATTTAACACTTTGATATATTGCCAAGCTGTCTCAACTGAACCATTCCACACTATGCACAAATCGTCTATATAACGATACCAGGAGACGATGCAATTGGACCACTGCTCTTTCTCAGGGGCCCAGGCTTCCTGCTCCTCCCACCAGCCCACGAATAAATTTGCGTAGCTGGGGGCGAAGCAGGAACCCATGCCTGTACCGGAGAGCTGTCGGAATAGGGCATCTTGAAATAAAAAGATGTTATTATGGAGACAAAATGCAATTAACTCCATCAACATGCTGTTGTGCTGAGCATATTTCAAGGGTCTTTTCCCTAAAAAATAGTCAATCGCCTTCATCCCTTGTGCATGCTCATTGCTCGTATAGAGGCTGGTGATATCAAGTGTCAGTAGGCAGTACCCTGGATGCCAATCAATTGATTCGATCTTTTCGATAAAATCGGCAGTGTCTCGAATGTATGACATCAGTCCCAAAACCATTTCAAATAAAAAATGATCTTAGAATTTCGAGAGATTCTCGGTGAGGCTGCCCATGGATGAAATAATAGGGCGCCCTGGTGGTTTATCCATCCTCTTATGTACTTTGGGCAAGTAATAAAAGGTGGGGGTGACTGGATGTGTTGTTTTCAGAAAGAAATATTCTTCAGTCTCAAGCATCTGTTTATCATGCCATTTTTTGAGTAATCCATGTAGCTCTTCAATGCTGGATTGGTATCTTTGTTTAGTAGTTAGTTCATAGCAGGCTTCGTCTTGCAATTGTCGCATGGCTTCTTGGACGTATTCCTCTCGTGACAGAATGACCACGTTACCGCCTTTATCTGAAGGCTTACAGACTATGGATTTGTCATCGGCCAATGTTTTCAATGCTGTCCGCTGTTTTTCAGTCAGGTTGTTCCTACGTCCAAATAATTTTTTATGCATGCGCATTTTTCTTAGATCCTTGATCACTAGTTCTGAGAAAGTGTCTATCATGTCTGTTTGTGTTGGAGGCACAAATTTCTGGTAGACCTATGCTGAGTGCAACAGCACTGTAATTTATGCTGGGAGATAGAATCAGCTCACCAAGACACCACCAACCCAGCCGAAACGTAACCACCTCCCTCCTCAGGACCTACTTACCAAGGCACCTGGGTACCTACCTGAGGATGGGGAATTAGCAATATACAAGCTTAGATCCTCTAAAACACCACCAAATCTACAGGGATCAATAGAAATACTCACTGATTACTAAGATATTCCATATACTACACCACACTCATACCTTATAGTCTTGCGGCAACTCAGGCCCAGACTATTCTACCCTCCTTCTCATAGTGAAGGGAGCAGTTCTGATTACTTACCATTACACACTGACCACAATCAGTGCTCACTCAAGCCACAATCCTGTGGGTATACACATTGACCTCAATCAATGTTCTCATTAATGCCACTCTCTCTAGCAGCAATCTCACTACACACCGTGTCCTGTTGGTGCTCTCACAAGCCACAATCCTGTGGGTATACACATTGATCGTAATCAATGCTCTCATTAATGCCACTCTCTCTAGCGGCAATCTCTGTCGTATGAATACCTTCAGCTCTCTCTCTCTCTCTCTGTTGGGAAGTTTCTTGATATATCTATTATCTACTGGAGATGAATTATTATATTTTATGTGGTAAATAGACAGTTCAATCCTCTCACACAAGAATGGCCAAATCACAATACGCAAAGGTTATTTCCTGAGTCAAGTGCCCCCTGCTCCCTTGCTCAGTTACCATTTACCCGGACGGGAAACGCATCCGTCCCCATAACAGCATCTGACTAGAAGAAAGGTTAACCTTATCATAAGAAAACAACAGTTACACAATGGTTCACTAAGAACTGGGGTTCCTTTATTACACAATAACAAATTATAACAACAATATAATATAGCCTGAAAAGCAAAGGAAAGAATTAGAAAGTGTGTGCACGCTTATAAGAAAGGGTCGACATCACCTTATGAGTACGAAGTCTGGACTCAGTTGTCATCTGGGTTCCCTTCTCGTCTGTGCCTTGGCTCATCTTAGGATCACCCCTGCAGTCATGGATACACGTCTGCACCGCTATGCTCTGTCTCCTCTGCTCCCCTCCAAGTTACTGGAACCTTCCTCTTATTCTCTGTTTCATCTGCTGCACTCTCGCTGTTCGGCACTACTCCTCTCTCCTCTCGACCACGGACTATCTTCACCTTCCAACTTCGATCTTATAAATCAGTTTCTGCCACTCTGGTATTTGTTCGCTCCGCTAACTGCTTCACTCTGCATGCTC
The DNA here is from genome assembly GCF_964263255.1 of Lissotriton vulgaris. Lineage (NCBI taxonomy): Eukaryota > Metazoa > Chordata > Amphibia > Caudata > Salamandridae > Lissotriton > Lissotriton vulgaris. The sequence goes on from NW_028249189.1 coordinate 325,972, forward strand.
TGATCTTAATGTCAAAGCTCACCAACTGCTCCAACTAAAATAACTTCAATCTTTCTGAGAGATTATCAGCCTTCGGTCTTTTTCAGACTTCAAAATGGCGACTGTCTGCCTTAAGTTGATTAACTGCAAAAATGCTAATGACTAGCTGCAATCTACTAACTGAATCAATGAACAACTGCCTTGAACTATCCATGCTTTCGCTAATATGGAACCTTTTTCATGCATGGAAATTTCCGGCCAGTAACCTGCCGCCCACCAAATTCTTGTACCACCCCTTGCCAAGGACACGTTCTCAGCTGGCCGGCCTGATGTTATGTCTTCGACACGAAGAAAAATACAGTCTTTCGATAAGGGCCAGCCTGAGCCGGTTCTCTCCAAGCGAACAACACCTTATAACTAAAACATCACATTTGACCTAAAAGCGTCTCAAGCAGCCGCGGCAGAAAGAAAGATGGAGTCTCTCTCGTTCGAGGCCTACAAGGCCCAAAGTAAGCATAACTCTGTCAGAAATATACTAATAGCTTTACAAAAGAACAAATTAATACTGATACTAAGGAATCTATCCCCTAATATAAACATATAGGCCCTGGAATAAAGAAAAGAATAGGGAATTCTGTCAAACACCTTGTAAATAGGCCAGGTCTGAGGCTCTAATCCTCCTATTAGAATGATAGCAGGCTAAAGTCACCTTCACTCAGAAAGGGGAACAAAAACCCGGTTAGAACATTTCACCCTTGACTTTAGACGGCTAATCATTCGCTAAATGGAACTAACATCTGTCGAAGAATAATATGAAACAAAACAAACTGATCTATTTCTAGTACCACATCTACAAGTTTGAAGTAAAGAAGGAATACACTGAATAAAACAGCAAATAGCAACTAAAATGCAAATAGCGAGCAGGATCCCCCCTAATATCTGACGTAAAGAATGTAAGTCTGGTAACCAATTAAAGAGCCAGTCAAACCAGCCCTGGTCAATGTGTTTTCTAACTTCTTTGGCTAAGTCGTGTAATTTGTCAATGTGAGCCTGAATGGATCTAGTATGGTCGGATAAATTGAAACAACAAAGACCCTCATAGTCAGAACGGTCATGTCCATGTTTAAGTAAAAGATAATCAATGGCAGCTCTATTTTGTAAAATAGCTCTGCGTTCACCCTGGCCGTCCAATAGCATGTCAGATAGAATAGTAGAAGTGTGATTGATGGATTTAACCATCCAACAGGCCATTTTTCCAATAGATTTAGCATTGTAGACTGCTAGGGCAGGGACGCCCAGAATAGAAAAAGCCAAACTAAGATATTCAGATTCAGAATATAAATGTAGTGTAGAATCACAATTGTCTTTCAACATAACTGCATCACGGCCAACACGGGAATGTGCATTAGGATGTGAAGAAAACATTAGCAAGCTTAATCTAGTAATAGCACAGGGTCCTCCGGTGATATTTGCAGGAATGTAAGGCCAAGAGGTATTGCCACATGAAAAGCCATCCAGAGGGTAATAGCATTGTGCGATAGTGGCTAGGGGTATCTACAAGACTTTAGCAGGTCATATTGTTTTTAACGGAAGTACAAGATTTCGATGATCTCCGGGAACATAAAGTTCTTTCATGATCTGTAAATGAAGTAGCACCCTTTAGTTTCAAATGAACACATTCGGTTATAGCGTTTGGATCACAAGTAACGAAAAAACATAAATCACCCTGCGTGATATTATATGTAGTAATTTGAGAATGAATCGGTGATACTGGATCTAATAGCACAGTACATAAAGGTCAATATTCATGAGTTGCAAAATCACCAAGAATAATATTAGGACGGGCATTTGATAAATTGAAAATATGGGCAAGGGTCTCCAAAGAAGCCGGGACGGCAACCAAACAGGTTGCTAGTATGTCAGTCACCGAACGCATCGGTGTTAAACAGAAATGTGGGGAGTTTGTCACCCTTCGTGCCAGGGTAGTCCAAAAGTTAGATGATGAATCCCACGCAGCGAAGGAAAGTGGCACTCTGATTCTCCAGTCAACCAGAGTCTGGGGGTTTCGTCCTCTGGCGACGTAGCAGGCTAAAAGGAGTCCAACGCCGGCACATCCTGCAACAGCAGTCCAGAGAATGATCTGAAAAAGAATCAAATACAGGCATCATTCATTCTCGTAAGTAACATTTGTCAGCCGGGACAGCTTCCCAGCTATCTCTCCATGGTCTCATGACAAGTACTGTATTATCATGACCCGTTGCAATAATTTCAGCTTGTTCAGGGGGACTTTTAGGCGTTTGCACCCACACTCTCGCTCCTGGATTATCAGTAGAGCCAAAACCTTTTTGTCCTCGAAAAGTTGACAAAGTTGGGGCAGTGCCTTTTTGAATCTCACCACTGAAAACAGGCATTATCAACAATTGAGCAACTCGGTCAGTCTTATGAATTGGTCGATCAACCTCACGGCTATTTAGCAGGAGTACCTTAATCTCTCCTTGATAATCACTGTCAATGACACCTCCAAGCACTTGAATGCCTTTTAAGGCCATGCCCGATCTAGGGGCTATCAGGCCAAAATTTCTAGTTGGGGTACTAACACCAATGCCAGTCTCAATGATAACTCGATCTCTGCCTTTTACAGTAATGTCATTCATGGCATGCAGGTCCAAGCCTTCGGAACCTGGGGTTGCTCTACATGGAGCCAGGGCTCCAGGGGAAATTTCCCAATACATTACAGTATTTTTGATTGTATTCGGTTTAGCATCAACAGCTGGAGGAAATAAACGCATTAATGGAGATTCAGCATTTAAAGAGGGATGATTATTCAAAATCAAAATTGCCTGAAACAAATATTCTCTCCAATTTTTATATTTATTATCAGTTAATTTACGCAAACGATCTTTTAGCAAACCATATATTCTCTCCACAAGGCCTGCTGCCTGTGGGTAGTATGGTATGTGAAACACCCATTCAATGTTGTTCTCCACACAAAATTCCTGGGCCAATCTTCCCTTGAAATGTGATGCATTATCAGATTGAATTTGAAATGGGACACCATAATACAGCATAATCAATTCCAATGTTTTAATGGTATTTACTTGGGTAGCTCGTATACAGGGAAAGGCCACTAAAAGACCACTGTACGTATCAACAATGGTGCAAATATATTGGCAATTTTTACTCATAGGGAGTGGACCAATATAATCAACCTGCCAAATTTGAGCGGGTAATTTTCCTCGGTGTAAATGTCCTCTAACAATATGGGGTACTTTTCGTTGTCTAGAATGTTGACAGATAGGACAATGCAGTATAGTATCTATAATCAAATTTAAAGGAATATAAATTCCTCGATCAGCAGCCCACCTGCTAGTGGCTCTCTCTCCAAAATTTCCTGCTTTCTGATGGGCCCATTTCACCAATCCTGCCAAATCAGAATCCTGCATGTCCACCACTGCCTCAGCAATTTTAGATTTCTCATCTGCAATGTTGTGAAAGAATTTGTCAAGGGAGTCTATTGGTGTATGAGCATCCACATGTAAGATTGTAACAGTACTTTGTGGAAGCAGCTCCCAAATTTCTTGCCATAACTCTTTACCCCAAAGTTCTTTAGAATGCAATTCCCAATTACGAGCATGCCATGTTGGTAACCAAACCACCAGTCCATTAGCAGTGGACCAGGAATCAGTAAAAATTTGACACGTACAAGGTAGTTCTTGTTTTAAAACTTGGTAAACAGCATACAATTCAGCAAATCGACTACTTTTTCCTTCACCAGTTGTACTCAGCAATTTTTGTGTGATAGGATTAGAGGACACTGCCTTCCAATGCCTCTTCTCTCCTATGTACCTCGCTGAACCATCCATAAACCACACATGGTTTCTGTCCTCTGCGGACAGATCATCAAATGGCTTACCCCACTTAACAGGGGATTCCTGTACTATAGGTACGGAGCAATCACTCTCAGTCTCAGTCGATGGCGCCTGCACCACTTGCTCATGTAATGTCGCAACACCTTTCGGACCCACACATGCCCTGTCTTGTATGTACGATTTCCACTTAATCACACTCTCCTCTTGAGCATGTCCAATTCAATGAGTTTTCGGCGAACTCAAAACTCATTGCATAATAGGAATTTCAGGTCTCAACATCACATCATGTCCCAAAGTCAGTTGCTCGGTATCCACCAGAGCCCAATAACATGCAAGTAATTGTTTTTCAAAAGGTGTATAACGGTCACCAGCATCCGGTAACTTTTTAGTCCAGAAAACTAACGGTACTTTATTTCTGCCTTGTTTTTGCCACAAACTCCAATTTGCATAAGGACCTTGCACAGACACATTCAGATCCACATCACCATCACGCACGGGCCACAGATCCAAAGCATACTGAATTGCTTCTTTCGCCGAATCAAACGCATCTTGCTGCGGTTTACCCCATTCAAACACATTCTTTTTTACGAGTGACTTTGTACATAGGGGCCAATATCAAATGTGAGATGTGTTGACGCCAAAAACCCAATAAATCTCTGGGCTTCTTTTCGGTTCCTAGGAACTGCAAAATCAAGAATTTTCTGTTTCACCTGGGGAATTACTTCTCTGTTACCTTTATGCCAATTGATGCCTAAAAATTTTACGTTTTGTGACGGACCTTGTAACTTGTCGGGATTGATTTCCCAACCTTTTTTATGTAAATGATCAATAACCTGATCTAACTGAGTCTGAACTTGATCCTGTGACTCACCTTGAATCAAAATGTCGTCAATATAATGACAAATTTGTATTTGTGGGTTTATTGGTATTTCAGATAAATGTTCCGCCACCAGCCGGTGACAGATCGTAGGACTGTGTACATAGCCTTGAGGAAGACTTCTAAACGTCATTTGACGTCCATTCCATGTAAAACTGAATTGTTCTTGACACTCAGGGGCAATTAGGATTGAAAAGAAAGCATTAGCAATTTCAATTGATGCATACCACATTCCTGGATGCTTCTGAATTCTCTCAATTAAGGAAATCATATCTGGTACTGCAACAGTCAAAGGGGGGGTATGTTTATTCAATTCGCGATAATCAACAGTCATACGCCAAGAATTATCACTTTTGCGCACAGGCCAAACGGAATTATTCCAAGCAGAAGTAACCGGAGTTATGACTACTGCATCCCCTAGATCCTGAATAGTAGCACTGATTTCTTCATGACCACCTGGAATACGGTACTGTTTTTGGGAAATTACTTTTGTAGCCTGGGGAATTTTTATAGGAGGCATTCTCAAACGACCAACTCGTACAGGTCTGGATGATATATAACCTCTACTTCCAAATTGATAACAACAATCATCTAAATGCAATGTCATACCTTTTAGGATATCGATTCCAATTATGTATTCCAAAAGTGGCACAACTAAAACAGAATATTCGTTTCGGGGAATTCTACCTATTTTCATCTCAACATTCGTTTGTACTGCGGGAGTCTCTTTTCCACCTAAACCAGTAATTATAAAAAAATGTCCTTTAAATTTCTTTGATTTTCCATGAATTAGAGTGGCCTCCGCTCCTGTATCTACCAATGCTCGGGCCCTTTGTATATTACGATGTCTCCAAAAAATTTCAATATCTACATAGGGTCTATTGTCTTTGTGAGCCTAACTGTGTACTGGAGCTTGACCTATTTCCTAGTCATTTTTATTGCGTTCTGACAACCAAGACAAATCAGGGTAAATGCTCTCAAATTTTCTGGACGATGTAATTTCTTGTTCATATCCATCCCCATTACGAAATGGATTTTTGTCATCTGCATAGTATTGTAAATTTCGTTCAGAAAATCTATGTTGATCCTCTCTTCTCCTCATCTCGGGGGACTGATCCCTTTCATCTCTATATCTGCTTTCAACACGGTCATCTCTCTCCCTCTCTCTTTCCCCCGCTCTCCCCCTCTCTCTTCAAGCCGAGGGGACACATCTCGCTCATTCCGTCATCTATCACACCGATCAGAATCATCACGACGTTTATCATCCCCACTGTCATCAGAATATTCACGATCACATTCATTCTGCCGAACACGTCGAGCACCCTCCTTCCGATCCAAACCACGCTTGGGAAACATTTCCCACAAGCGATTATTAGGTTCACCATCAATGTCCTCTCTCTTCACACCATCAGCCAGCAAAGCAAGAAACATATCTTGTCTAGAAAACTGATAATTTCCAGCAGTACGACCCTCAGGTCTGGACTGTCTTTCAGGTTTAATCCATTCGCCCAATTCACCAAGCTGACGCACAGATTCAAGCACTAAGGACAACGCATTACCAGTCTGATTGATCAACAATGTCATCATAACTTGTTTATATGCAACAGCGGAAGAACGGATAATGCGATTCCGCACAGAAGATGTCAACAAACCATCCAACACCCTGTCAGAAGTACTGAGAAAAATTGCAGTTTTCATCACCTCCTCTTTTAGTCTTTGTGCCGCATCGCGTAACGTATACCACGGCTTGTCATTCAAGGGCCAATCAGATTCAGTAGGGTATTTGTGATTACAACCATCAGTCGCTAATTGAAGTAGACTAATTTGACCACCACCATTATAGTTTCAGAAATGATCTTGCACAGTAGAATCTGAACTCAAGGAACAAAACTTCAAAGCATCTCCCGCATCTAACATGATGCCAGCAGCACCCAGTTCAAAGAGACGCACCATCCATGTAAGTAAGGCCTCACCGGGCCGTTGTCGAAATCGCTGCAAAATGTCACTAACTTCCTGTTGAGTAAAGTCTTCTAAACTATCCAAAGGAATACCATTTAGATTACCAGGAGCCTGCTGTAATTTTCGTCGAAAAACTGGATGAGCAGAAACTTCAGTACGAGCTGCAAAAGGAGCTCCATCAACAGATTTAGAGGGATAGTCAAATCGAGAAACGTCATCAGAATCAGGACAGCGACCGCGGTCGCCGGAATCATCATATTTGTCAAAAGTATTAGATTTACAGTCACGTCCGGTGCGAGAACACTCGTGTCTGTCAGACTCCTCAGCCGAGGAGCCAGAATCGTTTGAGTCCCAGATATTACCGTCCCACTCATCAGGATTCCAGTCCAGTCCGGGTTTTGCCACGACCAGACGCACTTTCCGTTTGCTAACTCGACCACGACGATTCTTATATTTGTATTTAACAATACGAACAGCAGCTCTTTCAGCAATAGTCTGATAAGTCTCACGGGCTATCTTCACCTTCCAACTTCGATCTTATAAATCAGTTTCTGCTGCTCTAGTATTCATCCGCTCCACTAACTTCTTCACTCTGAATGCTCTGATCTCAGTATCAAAGCTCACCAACTGCTCCAATTAAAGTAACTTCAATCTTTCTGGGAGATTATCAGCCTTCTGTCTTTTCAGACTTCAAAATGGCGACTGTCTGCTCCAAGTTGATTAACTGCAAAAATGCCAATGACTAGCTGCCGTCTACTAACTGACTGAATTAACTCTCCTCCTCTCTATACTTTCGCTAATATAGAACCCTGTTCATGCATGGAAATTTCCAGCCAGTAACCTGCTGCCCACCAAATTCCTGTACCACCCCTTGCCAAGGACACGTTCTGAGCCGGCAGGCCTGATGTTGCGTCTTCGACACAAAGAAAAATACAGTCATTCGATAAGGGCCAGGTCGAGCCGTTTCTCTCCAAGCGAACAACACCTTATAACTAAAACATCACATTTGACCTAAAAGCATCTCAAGCAGCCGAGGCAGAAAGAAAGATGGAGTCTCTCCCGCTCGAGGCCTACAAAGCCCGAAGTAAGCAGAAAGATGAATAACTCTATCAGGAATATACTAATAACCTTACAAAAGGACGAAATAATACCAATACTAAGGAATCTATCCCCTAACATAAGCTTATAGGCCCTAGAATAGGGAAAAGAATAGGGAATTATGTCAAGCATCTTGTGAATAGGCCAAATCTAAGGCTCTAATCCCTCTATTAGAATGATAGTAGGCTAAAGTCACCTTCACTCAAAAATAGAACAAAAACCCGGTCACAACAGGCACGTTTTGGGTAGGGGAAATAATTCCCCTTGAATCCTGAGGGCCCTTGGGTCCAACTTGCTCACCAGGTGCTTCTATTAGGGGCCACTGCGCTGCTTTGGCCCTTAAGAGGTGGTTTAGGATGTGCCCCTTTTTACACTTCTCTGCAACGGCGCTTACAGGTGGTACCTAGTGGGCTAGTTTGACCCTAGGGACCCTCAGGATTAAAGAGAACTTAATCTCCCAACTTCAATTTCAATAGTAGCTTTATTCGACTTTACAAGGCATGTCATATAAGCATATTTAAACATTTCATTTACAGACAAGTATAAAATCAGTTCATTTCAAAAAAGTCAGTAGGAGCAAAATGTATTAGCATAAAGAACCACACTGTAGATATACCATAGGATAACAAATTGTGCAAAATAAGCAAATGTTAAAAAAGAGGCAACAAAGGCCTAAAGTGCCAAACAATTCAATCGTTAAGTTAAAAATACATCATGTACAGTTAGATAGAGTCTATAGCTGCCATCCCCTAATGCATCGACAGCCTGCATCTAATTATATATTTTAAAAACTTTGCTGCTACTGCAATCTCCCAACTTAAAACGGCCACAGGGTGTGTTTACACAGTGGGGAAGCGAGGGAACGGGGCATGATGTGACGTGTGCAAACACGCCCTGTGACGCGTTTTAAGTTGGGGAAATAATTCCCCTTTAATCCTGAGGGCCCCTGGGTGCCAACTAGTCCAACAGGTGCTTCCAGTAAGCGCCACTGTGCTGAATTGCAGAGAGGTGGTCCAGGCCGTGCCCATGTTTACACCTCTCTACAACTCAGCTCTGTGGCACTTACTGGAAGCACCTGGTGGGCTTGTTGTACCCAAGGGACACTCAGGATTCAAGTGGACTTTATCCACCAAACTAAAACAGCCACAGGGAACATTTGCACATGTCAGCTTTGCCTCCTCCCTTCACCATTGTGCAAATGCGCCCTGTGGCCCGTTTTAAGAGGTTGTTTTAATCCCCCTCCCCTATTATGTACTAGGGTCTTACAGAGGAAGCAATAGTAATCACAGGTGTACCCCAACGCATAGTGTTCCCTAATGTATGTAGGTGTTTTAACTGTATTCTAAGCTCTAGACTGGTTAGTCAGAGTCAGTTACCACAAGTACCCATCTTCAAAAGTTGAGGGTGCAGGATGATTTTGCAACAAGGCCTCTTTCTGCTGCTCTGTTTGTTCTTTCTGCACGTCTTCCTTCTTCCTGTAGTTTTCTTCGTCTTTGAGGACTTCTGTTGCTTTCTTTTCTTCTTTCTTCTTTCTTCACATGTCTTACCTCTGAAGGCATAGTTAGAGACTAGCATTTAAAGCACCTTAGAAATTAACTGAAAAAAAACATAGGTGTTAGGCACGTTAAAGTTAGAAATTATCATTTAAAAAACCATTGAAATTCACTGAAAAAAACATAGGTTTCAGGCACGTTATAGTTAGGAATTAGCATTTAAAAAAACCTTAGAAATTCACTCAGAAAACCATAGGTTTCAGGGACGTTATAGTTAGTTGAAATTCCCCCGTTATAGTTAGTTGAGCTAACTATAACTTGCACGCCCGCAATGCACTGCTGATGATGTCACATATTACATCACTCAAGACATGGTCAGTGACATCACGCATGACATCACTGATGACATCACTGATGAGATCACCAATGACATCATCCTTGTGATAGAGTGGCAGACCTCCTCTCACCTAATATAACCTTTGATACACACACTCAAAAATAGAAACTAACATTTTCAAAACAATAGACATACCAATACAACTTACAACACACCTTTTTAGTAATTCCAAGATCTACACACACATCTACTCATTCACCAACAATCCTATACAGTCAGTCATACATGTACTCACTCATCATATGTACTCATACACCTATACATCCTGTTACACAATGACACTCATCCATAGAGTTACTCACACACATAGTCACACATGCAAATAAAGTATCAATCACCCATTAAATTGCATATACAGTTATACACACAACACCACACTTACTGCTACAGAAACTTACACATGCTTACTCTCTTAAGCAATCACTTATAGAAACACATACTAATGGATACAGGAACTCTTCCAGTCTCTCACTCTCACATATACTCACTTATTTACACTAATACTCACATATACTAGTTTAAAACATATGTAGTTACTCATAAAGACACTATTGAGACAGTCATTCATTCACTAACACAACTATACACACACTCATCCACCCATACAGTCCTGGACACATGCTGTCTTCAACACATACAAGTAGTGAATCACTCATTCATGCATCTATGCACTACGTAAGATCCCCCAACGACCCATACAGACATTCAGACACTCATATTGATACTCAAAAAACAAATAATAACCTATATAGATACTCATGTAGCTACTCACCAACCCATGCAGCCACTTATACACAAAGTGAGAGACTGATAAATGAATATATATATTTAAACATTACTCACTAACCCATGTATTCACTAAGATACACTTAATCAGTCAGTTATGCAATCAATTTCCCCCCAAAAAATCATCCATTTAGACACTTATCTACCCATTTATTCTTCCATCGACCTTGAGATATACATATATAAAACATATTGTTGCGTGTTTATCTAGGTTCCTGATCGATACTGTAACCTTATGCCCCTATTCGGCTATAAATCCATTTATTCCCTATATTGGCATAACCGTTCGAGTGCGATTTTCAGAAAGTCATCTCTGGCCTCACACGAACAGAGCCACATTCCAGCATAGTTCTCTGCCACTTCCTTTGCAACCAATTAGTGCAATGACAGAGCAGAAGTCAGTATCTGATATTCCTAGATTAACACTCCGAGTTCTTCAACAAGATAAAAACTCAGCAAACCTGGAAATCCCCGCTTGCTGTTTTTTGATTAGTAATGGAACTCTAATGAGCAACTGATAACTATCACTTCCTAGTGACATCTTTAATTGACGTCTTATGTCCAGCAAACTTGCGTCAAACCCGGCACCTGCCAGGTATAAATATTACCAACGTTGCCTTAAGCAATGAGAGCAAAAGAGCTGTCGTGCTGTTGTAAGCTGCTGTGCACCCTGTGTGCATCCCATTGCTGCTGCAGGCAGTACGCTGCTGCTGTTGTCCCTTGGTGGTGAAGCTACTGATACCATTATCGCTGCTAAAGCGCGAACGATGGTGCAGTACGCTTAGGAGCTGAACAGCCGTCCCTCTACGAAGAGCCCAGCAGATTCCAGCTGCCGCGGACGCTGTCCCCCGCCTCCTCCTCCCGACGCGCTGAAGAGAGCCGCTGCCTTTCTCCTGCAGAGAAATCCAGCTCCAGCGTTTCCGGTCTGCCCTCGCGGGTGACTGGGATATTGAGTGCCCCCTGAAGGAAATACCAGACTTCCATCATTCTATTCAGAGGTATGGTGTTGACTAAACCCTTAGACGATAATTCTTGAAGCAAACCTTGGCAAAACCAACTTAACTTAAAGCTACTTACTTACTCCCCTTCCACGTGTTAGGCTTAGGTCAGGCACACTGGGGTAGGCTTAGTTAGAAGCACCAGTTGAGTATGTTAGCCTAATGTATATATGAATGTATATATGTTTTATTACTTTTAAACCATTGTATGGCTAAGAAACCATATCAATGCTTTTACAGTTCTATTTCGCAATACTTATCTTACTGTACGTACTTTTTATAATAACAAGTCTTGCAATTGTGGCAATACATTTCTCTTGTACGAGAAGAAAGACTGTTCAATAAATGTTAACCCTTTATTGACAAACGCCCATCTCTCTATTCTCTACATCTCGTGAAAGTAAACTGCACTAAACTGACTGAGTGAAATACATGTCTATTGTTTCACATGACCCTAGAGATTGACTCTTGATCTGAGGAGCAAAGTTGTCATGTTGCACGGTTGTTGGAAAGCTGAATCCCTTCTTGTCTGTGCCAGGGAAGCTGATCACTTCCTATGCAGAGAAGAAAGTTTCCAGTGACCTCTGAGCTAGTTGGTAACACACCCAATTAAGTTTAGCATAGTCAGTGGAGGCCTGGAATATCCGCAGTTCCACGTCGATACTACTGTTTATGTTATTCCAATGCGCAGGGCCTAGTGGGAAACTAGGAACTACACTACATGGCGCCCAAACGTTTGGTAAGGCGATAAACTAATGCAAGACAGTTAGAGTAACTCAGTCGTGCATATTTCACACAGACCCCTTTCTCCCGTAAATACTCCAATAGACGTCTGGAGTGGGTGAAAGGTTAAAATCCGCCCGACCTTAGTAGGAAGAGATTCCTATGTAAAGCTCTGGTTTATTCAACGTTGAAGGATACAGTGTTCCAAAATATTGTGCACCTAATCTTTGTCTCCTTGGAGACCAACTCTGCAAAGCCTGCATTTATAAAAAATGACAGACAGTGAAGAAGAAAGGGAAGCAGTTAGACTGGCAACCCTACTAATAGAGGAAGACACGAGTCTCCTAGACACAGACCCGGGTCCACTTAAGAAGATATATAACGTTAAAACTTATAGAGAATGGACTGACACCTCAAGGTGGTACAGTAATTTTCGTGATAGAGGCTCACGAGTATCGGCAGACAGAGGTATTCTATTCATGGATAAACTTTCCAGCGGTAAACACTAAAACAAAAGAGTTTCACTATTACAAAATAGAGAAACCTCCGGAAGAGTACGCTCCTTTCGAGGAGATTGAAATTCCACTTAAATTTCAAGAGCACCTGCTCTGGTTTAATGGCGCCCTAAAACAAAATGATCACATTACCAGGCTCGGTCCACTAGGTAGACCAGGAGCAACGTGGCCGGTTCTAGCCAGCTACACACCACATCCTGACATTGTAAAAATGTCTAAAGAAGAGCTGTTAGTACAGCTAAAAACACTAATAAAAAAACATAGGCAATTAGTCCAATATGTAATGCGGACTGCAACAGTCCAGCCAGCTGTTAATGTACCAAAGCTGACCCCTCATCAGGGGAACACTAATAAAATTACACTACAGAACATACAATCATGTCTTGGTAAAACACCCGTAAAACGGGAACAAATTCCTTTCTGGTTAGCACAGAAAATCACTCAAATAGAGGCAGTATTTCCTGATACTACCCCTATTGAGAAACACAGAATCTTGACCATCTGCCTTTCTATGGGAATCGCACCACACGTGGAGGACTGCGACACTTGGGGTACAGTCTTTGCTTCCATTTACACAAAAACACACGGTGTTCTGTCTATGGCGGTAATACCAGAAGTGCTAAAACAGATTCAAAATGAATACGGTCCAGAGACCGCTTTAAATCTAGGTATGAAATTACTGAAAGACTTCAAGCAGGTCTCGGCTATATTATTAGCCAACATAAAAGGAGAAGCAGCATCTGTGGCGATCCGCCAGAAGTTGAAGGAAACAGTTATAGAAGATCCTGTTGAGCTTGCAAAAATCATAGAAAAATGCTATGAAGAATTAGGTAGAGACAGCTTGGGTGGGAAACCGGTAAAGCCCCAACTGCTCGAAAATCCTGAAAAATTATTTATTAAAAATAATTCAAACACTCCTAAAAAGAGCTGGGATGGAAATAAACAATCCACTCCCAAGGAAAAAGTTTTCCAGTCCAGAGGAAGGTCTCCTCGACGGAGGGAAAGAACTCCGACTCGAGAACACCAGTCTCCCCAGCGGGAGCACTCTGAGAAAAGATATAACCTTAGAAATAGGGATAATCTGAAAAAACCTGATAGATATCAAAGTATTGATACACGTCCCTTTCGATCTTTTCCACAGAATTCGGAAAGAAGAGGACGGTCAGGCCCAGGAGAGCACACCAAGTCCAAAGACAAGGAACCTGCTCAAAATAAGAAATCTCAATTTCAGAAAAAGAAGGTAGCCAGTATTAGAGTAATCAACCATGCCGAGAATACTGAGGACACAGTTGAAAAACGGGGAGTGGGCATTGACAATGTTGGACAGTGCAGCAGAAATCAGTATAGCCCGCAAGATCTTGATGAGTCATCTGGAGACAGTGGACACAAATGAATACATTCAGGTTGAAACTGCCGACACCAGACTTAGCGAGCCCCATAAAATATATGAAATAACATTGCGTATGGAGGGTGATAAGACTAGGAAAATAAAGGGTCTATTTTGGGATAAGCTCTCAAAAGGCTATGATATTCTGTTAGCTGAAAAAGATTGGCCCCCGGAGTTTGTCAGGGAGTGCCCTCGTGGCGAAGAAGTGATTATGCCAGCCTTCTCGAATCACATTCCGATTCACAAAAAATATATCTATGTAAGGAAATGGGCAGTAGCCCAGGCTCCGGCATTATATAAAAATCATGTAGGATGGGATGAGGACTCTCCTCCTCACAAAATCCAATTAAAAAGTGAACCAACTGCCCAACGGCAGTATCCCATAAAGCAAGAAGCTAAAAAACAAGTCAGGGAGATCTTAGATCAACTTGAATACCAGGGGGTGATTGAAACATGCACCTCTCAAATTAACAATCCTTTGTTTCCTGTCTCCAAGCCAGACAATTCATATTGTCTAGTTTTGGACTACAGACATCTTAATACATGTTGCAAAACTTTTGCAGTACAAAACTCGCATAGTGCAGCCCTAATGAATAACATAGTTAGGAAAAAATACAAAACGACATTAGACATATCTAATGGTTTCTTTTGTCAAAACATTGCACCAGAAAGCAGATATTTGACCGCTTTCTCAGCATTTGGGTCACAGAAAAAATTCTGTCGACTCCCACAGGGGTTCAAGAACAGCCCAGGACTATTCTCAGCTAGAGTAACAGAGTTACTACAAATCTATGATGATGAAGCATTATCTTACGTAGATGATATTTATCTCACAGACGACGACTTGGATACTCACTTGAAAAGAGTGAACACCATTATACTTGGGTTCGCAGCGGAGGGTTACAAATTCAACTTTAAAAAGTCCCGAATTGCCCATCTGACAGTACTATTCTTAGGGTACGAATTATCAAGTGAAGGGAAAAGCCTAGCGGACTACTTCTTAGAGAAGTGCGCTGTACTCCAAGCTCCAAAAACGAGGAAGAATTTACAATCCATACTAGGTTTTCTGAATTTCTGAAGAACTTACATTCTAAATTACGCAGAAAGGGTTAAACCTCTCTACGAATTAATTAAACCTGATTTTAAAGAAATCAATTGGACTCAAAAACACACAGAAATTTTGAGATCACTGCAAACAGACATGTTAGCAAAAACAAAATTAGATACACGTGACAACACACGCGATCTTGTAATCCGAGTCATCCCAGGAAGATGCGGATTCACGTACCTGACCTCTAATGAGGGAGAAAAGGTACCAATTTCAATTAAATCTCACTTGTACACACAAGCAGAAAAAGCATTCAGTCACACAGAAAGAACTGTGAAAGCAGTGCAAATCGCATTAGCAAATGAACGAGAACTAGCACACGGCAAACAGATTAATATCCTCACAGCGGAATCCGCCTTCGAGGCGCTATTCAGCCCAGTAAACCTGCCTACAGTGTCACTGGATCCGAAATGGATACAGTGTGTAGATTCTCTAGGAGCGGAAGACGTGAAATACTATTTCGCCCCACATTTTGAAGAACTGAATGATTTAGAATATGAAGAAGAATATCCTCTGCCAATCGAAATTTTGCCTCTCCCACAATATGCCTGTATAATCTATACAGATAGCTCTGTACAGCATTTCAACTTAGAGAGAAAATCCTACGATGCAGCAGGTGCGATTATTAAAGGTCGTTGGCTGTGCGGTAAATTCAGACCGAAAGTAACAAAAACTGAATCTGTAAGAAACTGTTCACTTCAGAGAACTGAAATCAGATCTTTAAAGATGGCGCTCGAAAATGCAGAACGTGAATTCCCGACACTTATCGTGTGCGATTCTCATTTTTGCGTCAACTCTTACAATAACAAACTGCAGAGCTGGATTGAAAACGATTACAAAGATGACACAGGTGCCACAATAAAGCATACATTGCTCTGGAACGAGGTAGCTCTTTTACACAAAGAACTACAAAAGACTCACGTGATTCACGCACAGAGTCTTCAACGTGATGGCGTTCACGTTGCAGGGAATTCATTGGCTAATACAGCCATAGCGGAAGCAACTAAACCGGCTTCTGTAGCCACAAAAAAGCGTACAGATAAAAACATAGACGGGGAAACCATGCTGGCAGTAAAAACGACCGTAAAAGGCGACTGTGCAGCACTACCCGTAAACTATCCACTCAATTATGCATACATAATCGATGCAAACTCCGTTCCTTTTGCTCGAATCCCTGGAGTGGGGGACAGAGTAATTCCAAACAGGAGCAGGAGGGGCTTCCTCTTACTGGAAGCACACATGGGGTTGGGTCTGAGACACCAAACAATTAAGGTTTCTCTGAAAGAATTACAATCAGTATACTGGTGGCCGGGAATGAGTGTAGAACACCAAATATATGTAAACAACTGTGAAAAATGCAGTAGGGATCGCAGTAGTGAACCATGTTACCGGCTACCAGTCAGAAAGAGCCTAACACTGCCTACACCCCATCCTGCGTCCTATTAACAGTTAAGGCTAAACACACTTAAAAAATGAGGCTTCCAGGGCTCGGCTGACACTAGAACGGTTATAAAAGATTTGCGAGTCTTTATCGGCACATACGCAATTACCACGTTCCATTCTGACCAGGGTCCTGCTTTCAGCTCTCGATCTTATAAGGAGGCCATGGCTAGCATGGGAATTGGGTTGCGGTATTCTTGTCCGTCGCACCCCGAAGGGAACAGTGTGGTAGAAAAAAAAAACCGTGACATAAAGCAATCTATAACTGCGAAGGTATTAGGTTCAGGCGCTGGGTGGGTCAAACATTTAATAAGTGTCCAAACTAGTCTTAACAACATGCCAAGAAATTCTCTAAAAGGTTTCAGCCCATACGAACTATTGTTCGGAATTAGAATGCGTATTCAGGACCTCGATAGTCAGATGTCAGTGGTACAAGAAGAAACAACGCACTTTGATGTAAAGGATCGTTTGGCTGTTTTACAGGAACTGAATGAAACAAGAAAATCATTAAGCAACATAAAGTTAAAGCAACAGCCAGATACCACTGACAAGGCACCACCAGCAACAGCCCCAGCAAGGCCTGTCTGGATTCCAAAGATTGGGGATCTAGTAAAAGAAAAGATCGCGGTTAAGAAGGAATTTGGGCCTTCTTACAGAAAAGCAGTACCTGTCTTGGCAGTCACCGGAACAAGATCAGTTGTGCTACCGCCCCTTGCTGGTAAAAAGGAGAACAGAGTCGTGTCTATCGATCTGGTAAAACCACAAGCATGTGGCCTATAATCAACAGTAGGCCCAGTGGACTCCCAAGAAACAACAGAATACCCAAACTTGCAACAATCCAAGAGGTTCAAACTGAAAGACTAATCACATTCGATCAGCCTGCAGTGCACAGAGAAGGACTATGCAATAATGCCATGGAACTCGTGCCTCTTGAGACACAGATTGAAACAGTTCGTCAAGAAACAACACCAGCCTACAATGATGTGGCATCAGAAAGTGCTACCGAAAGACAGATTGAAAGAACAATCCCAACAATTGACAGAACTGCCTCTGGTTATTTCATCAACTTCGACAACTTCTCTGAAGATCAAAACGACCCCGAAGTGATGCCAGAAACAAAAAAGACTTTTAAAGAAAAAGCAATGGAACTCTTTCATCAACTGAAGGACATCTACCTTATTTCCCCTTGGCTAGAGTTCTGGTTCGGTCTAGGTGTATTTTTCCTCCTGCTTTGGCTCATCATGGTACTGTGTTTGGGAAAATTCATTGAAGGAAAATATATTACAATGGACACAGCAAGTCAGAACATCAACCTAGTCCTGAAACCACACAGATCATCCCACGTGAAGAAAAGAGAACTGTCAACAGTAAATGTCACAGCAATTCCAATACCTGGTGGGGTAGTATGGGAGAAAACAGACTATGAAATATATGGTCCGGTCGAAATCCTGAAGTATCCTCATCAACTGAAGGTTTCCTTAAGTGACTTTGTAAAACCTAGTACATTCTCTGATGATTGGGACTTTAACAGTATTAATGACATGATGTCTGATTTAGTAATGTCAGCTAGATTTACAGATCATGATTATTTACAAGGTTCATCTAGTTATGAGCAGCTATTCTGTTACACCCACTATGGGGATCATTACCTGCATAAATCTGCACAGCCTAGAAATGTTTTTATGTTTAATCAATGGGAACATTGTGCTACACCACCTAAAAGCAGTTCTAAAGCATTTTTTGAGAAATTCAAATACTTCTCAGGGTTTAACACCAGTGATGCAGAAACGTTTTATTACAAACTGTTAGATAAAACAGGAATGAAAACAATGCTGACAAATTCTAAATTGATATATTCAGAAGCATTTTATGACAAAATGATGACATTTGGTTTTGATTATTGGAAAAATAATATTTAAACGAAAACAATTTGGGGTACAAAAGATTAGCAGGTACACGGCATTGAAGCACTATTTAGAACCTGCATGATACCAGAACAAATGTTGTTTTTAAATGACACAATACACCAAACATCTTGTCTTGGCCTAGCTAAGATCAAAGACCTTAAAACACCGTCTATACCAAAGTCAATACCTGAGAATGCAACCACAGATATTGAGTTAGACGTGTCACAAATTTTACATTTTAACAGATCACATCCTGATTGGAAAAAGTGGTTAATCTGGCCTACTGACACAAACAGCTGTCAAGATAGATTCCTGAATAAAACACAGGGGTTAAAAATGACCAGACTAGACCCGAGATATTCCCAGAGACAACATCCAGGGATAATAACAACATACAGTGTAGGGAAACTCTGCCTTGAATGGCCAACATCATCCACACTGGCTGAAATTAAGCAACACTTGTCTGTACTAAAAGATGGTGCTGATTTGCGTGATTTCATTCTTGGACCACGCAAACAGCGTCAAAAGCGTTTCATAGCGACCAGTATCTATGCTGCTTACAACGAGGCTTGGAAAGTGAAACAAATTGAAACTGCTGAAAAAATACGAGAAATTGATCGTATTAATTTGGAGAAATCACTTTCTGTAGTAGACAATGGGTTAATGACTCTGTCTTCCAGAATATATTCGTTGGACAATATTGTATCCTCTGCCTTTGATGTGATAGACAGAGACTTGCTAATGTTACAACATGGCCAGTCGCAATTACGTTCTATTATAGAATTAGGCTGGACGCTGCAAAATCTTCGTTCAGGCTATGTGCCTTGGCGTTTAATCAACACAACGTCATTATTTTCCAGTTTTAACCTTACTGATAAACAGATCAGTTTGGCACAGAAAGGAGCAGACTATACAATCCTGAGCATCGAAAAACTTGAGAGATTACCATTGACAATGTCAGAGAGTCCTGTCATTGAATGGATAATACACGGAATTATCACAATTCCGATAACAACTTTCCGATTTAAAAAGTGCCTTGAGTACATATCTGCTGGCCAGTATGAACAATTGGTTAAAGGATATGTAAAATCAGAATGGAAATTACCATACACACATTCTTGCTACAGTGACAGCGACAAAAATGTATTTCTTAGTGGTAACAACTGTAAACGTTCACTAAGCGGTATACTTTTGTGTCAGGGTATTAATTTACACGGAGCATGTGATGGAAATTCTAACAACCTTTCATGCCACCAGCTAGTCACACCTGCAACTCAGATAGAGCCCTTCTTTATGCAACTTTCAAACGGGAGTTACATTCTTAGAACGATCACAGATGTTGTGGCCTTGTGTCAGGGAAAAGTTATCTAGTAAGAGTAACATCCACGGTCAAATGCTGTATGCAAGCATTGTTTCCGAGTGGGCCTGCAGACACAGTGACTCCCATCTGGCCTCGTCTGAATCTCTATTCTATACGAATTGATACATTAAGCAAAATGAAATCTGTACTTTTACAGACAACAGTGCCTATAACGTCATCAAAAGAGACGTATGATCTTCTAGTTGTAAGGACAGCTACTGAAGTTCATGACCTTTTATCAACAAATTGCCCCGTGCATTTCGTAGAAATGTTGAGCCAACTCCTTAACATGTCTAGTGCAACAAGCATCCCATGCATATTTAAGACAGTCTTTACGGGACTTCTAACACCCTTCCAGGCAATTTTGGGAATCGTTCCTAATTTTGTACACTCTGTTTTTGGCGGCATACCATTATTTTTGGGACTCGTCGCAGGGATTTTATTTTTGACCCTCCTGCTTCATTATGGCAAGCCTCGGCTCAGACATAGCTCCCATGGGAATGGAAGAGACAATCCTAGCAATGCGCTACCGGGATAGGATAACTAACGTCCTTGGATTGGCCAGGCTGAGAGATCTAAACATGACCTGGTTCCTTTCATTCAGACCGATATGGCAAAATTGCATTTTACCTGTGCTATGGTGTATGCTTTGCGGCGATGAATGCGTGTTGGACATCTGTCTTTCACTTCCATCAGCAGTACCAATGGACGTCGATACTTTGCTCAGTCCAATAACGGCTCACGCATTGTGTTGTCCCCAGCGGCTACCAATCCTGATGACGGCATTCGTGGAGACTCCTGTGCTACAACCAAGTGGTAACAGTGGAGCGAGTGACAAAAGCAACATCATCCAGGTACAACGTTCTGTGAGCATTGCTGCTCCCGACTATGATGACAGCAATCAGTCTCACACCTGCCAAGTTACAGCGCTATCTAATTTGGTTGAACTATCACCTGATTTTGTAGACCAATTCTTTGAGAGCCTGTCTGACACGATGTTCTCACCCATACAGAAACAATAACTTTGGAGAAGCTTTCCGACACACAGCGTTCCCATGAACTCTGAATTCGGCCTTCAGTTTTAATCAACAAAAACTGCAAAAAGCTTTGTAACTCTATTTCCCCGTTCAAGCATTAATTCTTTTGATTTGGACGATTTTTCTAATATTCACCCTTTTTTGGCACAAACAATTCTTTGCTTAACGTAAAAACTATTCTTAGAGAACAGAAGCTTCACACTTCTATTTCTAAACACATCTAGAGACATAACAACATTACATCAGCCTCTAGCACATGTTATTACAATGCATTTATACGTGATGATTTATCTCGCCCTTCTTCTGTTAGAGATACTTCATGTGTAATTCTTATGCATAATCGTTCATTGATTTCATATGCAATACTTTTTGAATGATTTCTATGCTTAAAAAAACGTACAGTACCTAAATTTCATGTATTACAAATACGCCTATTTCGAATGCATTTATGTATTTTGGGGTGGGCAATGTTACACATGCATCCAATTGCTCTAGTTTTAGTAATTTGATGGACATGAATACGTGGAGTGGGTGTTGCGTGTTTATCTAGGTTCCTGATCGATACTGTAACCGTTTGAGTGCGATTTTCAGAAAGTCATCTCTGGCCTCACACGAGCAGAGCCACATTCCAGCATAGTTCTCTGCCACTTCCTTTGCAACCAATTAGTGCAATGACAGAGCAGAAGTCACTATCTGATATTCCTAGATTAACACTCCGAGTTCTTCAACAAGATAAAAACTCAGCAAACCTGGAAATCCCCGCTTGCTGTGTTTTGATTAGTAATGGAACTCTAATGAGCAACTGATAACTATCACTTCCTAGTGACATCTTTAATTGACGTCTTATGTCCAGCAAACTTGCGTCAAACCCGGCACCTGTCAGGTATAAATATTACCAACGTTGCCTTAAGCAATGAGAGCAAAAGAGCTGTCGTGCTGTTGTAAGCTGCTGTGCACCCTGTGTGCATCCCATTGCTGCTGCAGGCAGTACGCTGCTGCTGTTGTCCCTTGGTGGTGAAGCTACTGATACCATTATCGCTGTTAAAGCGCGAACGATGATGCAGTAGGCTTAGGAGCTGAACAGCCGTCTCTCTACGAAGAGCCCAGCAGATTCCAGCTGCCGCGGACGCTGTCCCCCGCCTCCTCCTCCCGACGCGCTGAAGAGAGCTACTGCCTTTCTCCTGCAGAGAAATCCAGCTCCAGCGTTTCCGGTCTGCCCTCGCGGGTGACTGGGATATTGAGTGCCCCCTGAAGGAAATACCAGACTTCCATCATTCTATTCAGAGGTATGGTGTTGACTAAACCCTTAGATGAGAATTCTTGAAGCAAACCTTGGCAAAACCAACTTAACTTAAAGCTACTTACTTACTCCCCTTCCACGTGTTAGGCTTAGGTCAGGCACACTGGGGTAGGCGTAGTTAGAAGCACCAGTTGAGTATGTTAGCCTAATGTATATATGAATGTATATATGTTCTATTACTTTTAAACCATTGTATGGCGAAGAAACCATATCAATGCTTTTACAGTTCTATTTCGCAATACTTATCTTACTGTACGTACTTTTTATAATAACAAGTCTTGCAATTGTGGCAATACATTTCTCTTGTACGAGAAGAAAGACTGTTCAATAAATGTTAACCCTTTATTGACAAACGCCCGTCTCTCTATTCTCTACATCTCGTGAAAGTAAACTGCACTAAACTGACTGAGTGAAATACATGTCTATTGTTTCACACGACCCTAGAGATTGACTCTTGGTCTGAGGAGCAAAGTTGTCATGTTGCACGGTTGTTGGAAAGCTGAATCCCTTCTTGTCTGTGCCAGGGAAGCTGATCACTTCCTATGCAGAGAAGAAAGTTTCCAGTGACCTCTGAGCTAGTTGGTAACACACCCAATTAAGTTTAGCATAGTCAGTGGAGGCCTGGAATATCCGCAGTTCCACGTCGATACTACTGTTTATGTTATTCCAATGCGCAGGGCCTAGTGGGAAACTAGGAACTACACTACAATATTTCAATTTCAGAAAAACACACATTCACTGGATGATGTCATCAGTGATATCATTTGAGATGTCATCAGTGATGTCATGAGTGATGTCACTGACCATGTCATGAGTGATGTAATAAGTGACATCATCGGCAGTGCATTGAGGGTGCCCGAGTTACAGTTAGCTGCACTAACTATAACGGGGCAATTTCAATGGTTTTGTACAAGTGAAATGTCCAACTAACTATAACCCCCCTGAAACCTATGGGTTTTTCACTGAATTTCTAAAGTTTTTTAAATGCTAATTCCTAACTATAATGTGCCTCACACCTATGTTTTTTTGGTGAAAAAAAAAAATATATATATATATATATTCACTGAAAAAACCATAGGTTATAGTCGATATATAGTTAGGAATTTGCATTTACAAAACCTTGAAAATTCAATGAAAAAACCATTGGTTTTAGGCCATATATAGTTAGGGATTTGCATTTACAAAACCTTATTTTACTCGCATAAAACCATTGAAATTCCATATATAGTTAGATGCGCTAACTATATATCGCGCACCCGCAATCCACTGCTGATGATGTCACATATTACATCATTCATGACATGGTCAGTGACATCACTGATGACATCACTGATGACATCATCCAGTGACTGTATGTTTCTGTAAAGTTAAAATATGTCTTACATATTGAAGAATGAGTGGATGTATAAGTGTCTGGATGAAGGATTTAGTAGGTGCATGACTGATTGTATGAGGGAGTGATTAAATGTGTCTCACTGAGTGCATGGGTTAGTGATTAAACTGTATTAATTTGTGCATCATTATATCTGTTGTTCTGTAAACTGCTGCATGTGTTGATCAGTAGCTATATGAATAACTATATGGGTTATTGATTGGTTGCTCAAGTATTTGTATGGGAGACTGAGTATGTGTGTGGGTGGCTGGGAGGTGTGTGACTCTGTGCATAGATGTGTAAGCAGTTGATTCACTAGGTGTATGAGTTCAAGAGTGCATGTGGAAACAGCTATATGGGCGGTTGACTGTGTGCATGAGTGTATTGGTGAGTGAATGGATATCTCAGTGCTACATGTCAAAGTAAGTACATATGTAAAACACAGTACATGTGAGAGTTAACATATATAAATAACTGTGCATAAGAGCCAGTGAATGTGTGAGTGGCTGTATAGATCATTGTGAACATGTATCAAGGATTGTATAAGAGAGTAAATATGTGTTAGAATATGTTTCAATAAGTAAGGTGTGTATAACTGTATAGTTGAGGAATTGGAGGTGTGTTTGATTCTTTGCATGACTGTCTAGGTGTATGAGTAACTCCATGGATGAGTGACAGTCTGTGAGTGTCTGATTTCACTGAGTGTATCTAAGGATATATCAGAGTCTGTAGAGGTTCATCGTATTAACACATGAATGATGTAATCTGTGATGTTGTCAGTGATGTCATTTGAGTTGTCATTTGAGTTGTCATCAGTGATGTCATTTGAGATGTCATCAGTGATGTCATTTGAGTTGTCATCAGTGATGTCATCAGTGATGTCACTGACCATGTCATGAATGATGTAATATGTGACATCATCAGCAGTGGATTGCGGGTGCGCGATATATAGTTAGCGCATCTAACTATATATGGAATTTCAATGGTTTTATGCGAGTAAAATAAGGTTTTGTAAATGCAAATCCCTAACTATATATGGCCTAAAACCAATGGTTTTTTCATTGAATTTTCAAGGTTTTGTAAATGCAAATTCCTAACTATATATCGACTATAACCTATGGTTTTTTCAGTGAATTTCAATGGTTTTTTAATAGCAAATATGAAAAGCTTTAAAATGTCAAGTACGTGATAGATAAAAACATTTTCGTATTTATGCACGCTGATGTGCTTTGAACGCTGCACCCCCCCCCTCCCCTCTTTTCTCTTAGTAGTACTCTCTCTTTGCAGATAGTGAACGGTAGTTAACGCAGGCCTTTGCCCCCGTTGTAATCCGTCGTGCCTGCTTGTCTCTCCATTTGATTGATTGTTATCCAAGCATTTACTGTTTTAGAATTGGTTCTCTTTGGATCATTCTCTATTTACAAACAAGCACAAAGTCGCAATATTCTGTTTAGTCTTTGCAGATAGTGAAAAATCGTGTAAAAAAATAAAAGTAATCGAGCAAAATCAGTAGGCCACTAATTGGATCTCTTTTTGACCTCGCTAAAATAGAAATATTAGGAACAACCCTTCATGAGAAATACGAAAATAGTGAGATGAACTGAGCTCCACACCATGAGGGCTGCAAGACAGCTCGACTCCGTCACCCACCCCGCCCAAAATAACGACAAACCCTATGCAAATATTAAAAATATAGACAACACACCAGCAAAGAAACAGGGTAAAACATTTTATTAAATAACTATTTACATAACTATTTTATACTTTTTATTGCCCGATCCGGCTAGCTCAATCGATCGAGCATGAAACTCATGCACTCTGATAGCAAGCGTTGCTACTGATGCTATGCAGACCAAAACTGGTTTTCAGTTTGTACATTTTTCTAGATTTTTCAATCCAAGGTTGGTTGACTTTGTAGAACGATGGCTTCAGATTTTCAACATACGGTGTGGTGGCGCGGACTGGGAGGGGGTGCTTCGCTCCTGCCCCCTCCCCAAGTAAGATTTTCATACGTGAAAGTACGTTAATGGTTTTGGTCCCTGAGTTGCTTCAATGTCACTGCCATTCTCAAATGGCATAAGTTCTGGATGTTGGGTGCCATAGTTCAGAGTTCTGAGCAGCGCTTGTAACACTGTCTGAAGCTTATTTCCACCTACTGCAGCTTCACTATTCTCAAAGTAAGTGAGTGTCGTTTGTGGACCTGACTGCATTTGAAAACAATGTGATATGTTACCTTCCTAAACAGCTTGACGGAGGCCCCTGAGGGGCGGTGTGATGGCCATGGACTCGGAGAAGACGC
Source organism: Lissotriton vulgaris (assembly GCF_964263255.1). Taxonomy (NCBI): domain Eukaryota; kingdom Metazoa; phylum Chordata; class Amphibia; order Caudata; family Salamandridae; genus Lissotriton; species Lissotriton vulgaris. The sequence continues at coordinate 351,876 of NW_028249189.1, forward strand.
TTGGCTCCGACCCCCTCCCCAAGTCTTATAGCACTGGTGTAGCCTGAGATCGCCCCCAACATAGGCGGCCGGCTCCCGGGGTCCGGCGGAACTTTTTGCCTTTTGATGACTCTTCTATTCTGGACCTTGTCCCACAATCCGTTTGACCTGAAGACACGCTGTAGTGGGGCGCCCCTTTACCGTTTCAGTTGCCATTCCGCCCGCTTTTGCTACACTGTGCCTCTTCCGCCATTCAGCTGTTTACCGCCCGCTTTTGCGACTACAGCGTCTCGCTCACCATGTAGTTGAGTTGCTCCCGCTCTTGCGGTGCAGCGATAGGTGGCTGCCACAGGACTCTCAAAATGGCGGCCGGCTCTTCGGTTTTGGGCCTGGTCCACTAAAATGGCCCTGGGACACCTTTGAACTCGGACGCTTCCCTGATAGGGCTTGGGTCCCATTCTCGAAAGCGTCCCCTCAGCCGTGAAGATTCTACAAAAGTCTTGGGGGCCCCCGACTCCCGCAGGCTTCTGGTGGGGAGCGGCTGCCATGTCTGCTCGTGGAATGGCCACGACGGAGCTACGAGATGGTAGTGCTCTCATGCTGACGCCAGCTTTAGTCTGAAACATCCAGAAACACTGTAGACTACCAATTCGATCAGTTCCGGTAGCACCCCAACATGACCCGGAAGAGAAGAACTTGCCCTCCCCTCTTTGACTGATGGTTCTTGTTGCCTGTCCCCTCTGTTGTCATTTAACAGAACTTTTTGGACTGCTGAAAGGGGTTGTGTTCCGAACGCTGGTTGGTGGAGACATTTTGACTATATTCTTGACCTACGTTGTCGCGTAATGCGTTATATGACACGCCGCGTTAGCGCACCCGGAAGTGATCCGAGGCGCGGCGCGCAGCGCGTAACGTAAGCATAACAGGTCATGTGACTTGTTAATAAAACTTTTCATTGGTTCATTTTACTTTTGTTATTTTAATGATGTAAAGCTTGGTCATATGACCTAAAAATTACGCTTTTTATTGTTTTCGAACATTATTTTTTTTTAAACATATGTTATAATATTCCAGGCTAATGTACTTTCCCGGAAAATTTACAACTGTCCTGCAAGTAAAATATATTCCTTTTTCGAGAAAAAGGGCGTTTCTTCGTTCCATGACAGAGCCGTTGAGTAAAAGAGACTCGGCCTGCTGTCTTAGTCGCCGATACGCCTGATTATCAGATTCTTATCGATCACTTTATGTTGCAGAAATGAAAAACACAACTGCCCTTGACCATTTATCTTTACTGCGTTCCTACATATTATACCTTTTATCCGTCATGTAATTGGACTACTTTATTTCACTTGCCTTTTACTGATTCGAAAACAGTGACTAAAAGTAAAAACTTTACCAATGTAAATACTACTACCATGTTTTGGTTTTAAAAAGCTTTATTGTGAAAATGTCAGTATACAAATACGGGCCTATAACCACGTGGGCCGGCCACGGAGCAAACTGGAATCGTATATGATGAGGAGACATTTACATTATGGAGGAACGTAACAAACGAGCCATTAGGTTGCAAGAACTAAGGTGTCTAACAATTGCGGAATCGGTGGACGTACATTTTGTAATTAAAATACGACAGGGCCACTTACAAAAAAGTTATCTAGATATACATTTGCGTGCAAGTACCATGGGTGACGTTAATTCGAACTTTCAATTGTACAGTAATCAATAACACATCAGAACTTAATATCAATAGGGATGTCGAAATATTCAATCAATTCTCGTCCCCGCCCGCCATGAGCTTCAAAACTGCATTCATATCTCGTGATATCAAGGTTGTTCAACTAGTACACAACAATGAGTTACGAGTCCCATTTATACCGGCGCCATTTTGGGCGAGGCCGGGCAGGTCCAAGATATAGTCAAAATGTCTCCACCAACCATCGGCCAGACCAGAACCCCTTTCGGCCCTTTATGCTACAAGATGGTGTCTTCCATTCAGAAAATATTATTGGCAGCATTTTGAAAGGAAAAATAAACAGCCGTTCTCCTAGTGAGTTTCACATTGTTACATTTAGGAAGAATGTTGAAGAGTAGTATGTGGAAAATCTGAAGCCATTTTTCTACAAACTCTCAATCAGCCTTGGATGGAAAAAAAATCCTGAAGAATGTACAAACTGAAAACCAATTTTTGTCTGTATAGCATCAACAGCAACGCTTGAGTCAGCTTTGTGTCAAGCCGCCATTTTCATTCACTCAATAGCGTCCCCCTGCACACATTCAGGGACCTGGTCGTGTTTTCAGATGAAACGGATTGTAGGACAAGAAGCAGAAAAGAAAAGGAAAAAAGTTCCGCCGGACCTCGGGAGCCGGCCGCCTATGTCATGTGCGACCTTTGGCCACACCAGGGCAATAGTGAAGCTGCAGCAGGTGCAAATAAGCTTCAGACAGTCTTCCAAGCACTGCTCAGAACTCTCAACTATGGCACTCAACATCCAGGACTTGCCATTCAGATCTTGGCGCCTTGTGCTGGTTCCGACCTATTCACACATCGGTCCACTACTGACATCACCTCATAAGCCAACGGGACACCCCACGCCGACTTTCGGCGCAGCATTGTAGGATGGCCACACCAGTGCGGCAACTTGCTGGACACCACCTCGGTGCCATCCGGATCTCGGCGCGTTCGAGTCACTGTGCCGGAAGAGTGACCGGAACTCAGCTGAACACGCCGTCTTTCGGCGCAGCATTGTAGGATGGCCACACCAGTGCGGCAATTTGCTGGACACCACCTCGGTGCCATCCGGATCTCGGTGCGTTGTGCTGCCTTCGGCCTACTGTAGCCGCAAGTGCGGACGCAACTCAGTTGGACGGCGAGTGAAACGCTAAGGGGCGCCGCACTGCAGCCGAGGAGCCTCCATCTTGGGGGAGACGCACAGCCCCCACTGACTGACTCGACCTCACAGGCCAACGGGGCGCCCCACGCCGACTTTCGGTGCAGCATTGTAGGATGGCCACACCAGTGCGGCAATTTGCTGGACACCACCTCGGTGCCATCCGGATCTCAGCGCGTTGTGCTGCCTTCGGCCTATTCGCACATCGGTCCGCTACTGACGCCGCCTCACGTGCCAACGGATTTTCTACGCTTTTTGTATCCCTATGCCGCATAACAGGTCATGTGACTTGTTTATAAAACTTTTCATTGGTTCATTTTACTTTTGGTTTCCTAAAGATGGAAGGCTTGGTCATATGACCTAAAAATAACACTTTTCATTGGTTTAGAACATTTTTTTTTTCCAAACGATGAAAGCCCCACCTTGTTTCTGGATGTTTCAGACTAAAGCTGGCGTCAGCATGAGAGCACCACCATCTCGTAGCTCCGTCGTGGTCATTCCGCGAGCAATCATGGCAGCCGCTCCCCACCGGAAGCCTGCGGGAGTCGGGGGCCCCCAAGACTTTTGTAGAATCTTCACGGCTGAGGGGACGCTTTTCGAGAATGGAGCCCAAGCCCTAGCAGGCAAGTGTCCGAGTTCCAAGGTGTCCCAGGGCCATTTCAGTGGACCAAGCCCAAAACCGAAGAGCCGTCCGCCATTTTAAGAGTCATGTGGCAGCCGCCTATCGCTGCACTGCAAGAGTGGGAGCAACTCAACAACATGGTGAGCGAGACGCTGTAGCCGCAAGAGCGGGCGCAACTCAGCTGGATGGCTGCCACCTGGGGAGGCCTGTTAATGCCGCCTCCCCCACGCCCCCCCCCGGGCCGCCCCACGCCAATTTTCGGAGCAGCATTGTAGGATACCAAAACCAGTGCAGCAGTTTACTGGACATCACCTGGGTGCCATCAACATCTCAGCGCGTTCTGCTGCCTTGGGACTATTCGCACAACAGACCGCTACTGACGAGGCCTCCCCCCGCACCACCCGGGACGCCCCACGCCAATTTTCGGAGCAGCATTGTAGGATACCAAAACCAGTGCGGCACCCAGGAGACATCACCTGGCTGCCGTCCAGAACTCAGCACGTTGTGCTGCCTTGGGACTATTCGCACAAAAGACAGCTTCTGACAATTGTTGCTTTTTTTGGTGAAAAATGTTTAAATGTTTTTACAGTTTTTGTTCCGTTCATTATATTTAAAAGTTAATAAAGTTTTATAATCTTACTTTGTTGGAGTGTTATATATTTTTTTTTAAACGGGTGAATGGGGCCTTGAATCGGGTTATTGTCATGTGTGGGCTTTGCAAGTGTACTGCTACAGGATCGGACATTTCAAACTCAAATGCACGTTCTTTTTCTTACCTTTCCGAAGCATGGAGCGCAATAGCAGGCAGAGAAAGGGTGATGCAAGTGTTGAACACTGCCTAGCCTGGAAGTTGCTGGCATTCCCCCCCCCCCCCCCGCCCGCTCCTGAAAGAGGACACACACACACCGCCGCCCCGAGTACTTCACAGATCTTTAAAAGACCATGCGCTTGTTTATGAGGCTTAAATGGTTTATCACCCCTTCTAGAACCCCTGCATCGACCCTCTGACGTTTCCTGGAAGAATTACCACGTAACACAATACCAAGCCCTGTCAGCTGAACCCCCAAGGAATCATGGGGCATATTATCAAGGGGGTTTATCTCCGCTTTTTTGGCTTTAAAAGCCAAGAAAGCGGAGATAAAATTATCTCCCTATTACCAAGCTGTCGCTAACACCAGTTAGTGACAGCTAAAAGGAGATAGCGACCATCGTGGGCCCCGCTTTGCATGTCAGTGATAGTGCCCTGAGCAGTTCTTAGCCATGTTATCCAATGGGATGTGGATAACATGGCTAAGAGCATTTGCTCGATAATGCATGAATATCGCTGACTTTTCTGCGATATTCATGCATTGCGGCCGTTTTTTATCGCATTTGCGATAAACCTTGCTAATAGCAAGGTTTATCAGCGATAAAAATCGCCGATGTGCGGTGATAATTTTTGTCTCTAAACAAGTTAGAGACAAAAATTATCGCTAGTTGTTGGTAATATGCCCCCGGGTTTTTGCTTGCAGAAATCGGGAGGCGGGAGACTAGCACTGAAATCAGTAGTCTCACGCCTGAATCGGGAGGGTTGGCATGTCTGGATTCTCTACAGCTGGGGCCATAAACTACATCCGCAGGGGTAGGTGATAGCCTGGGACCAGCCTGGCATCTAAAATGGCTGCCGTGCACGACAAAATTGTGGCATTGGAAAAAAGGCAAGATGGCGCAGACAATGTTTATCAATAAGGATTCATTTATAACAAAATATTTTATCGCAGTGACAAATTGGCGGTCAACACTTCCTGATTTCCATCGAATCAAACGTTAACAGACGTCACGCAGCAAAAAAAATAAAAAGCTCACGCACAACCGCTGGAAGAGATGTATCAACATATATGAGCCTCCTCAGCCACCCTCATGAAACATAGGGGATTAGGATACGTCTCCCGCACCCCCTTATACCTAGTAATTTAATTAAAACGAAGCACAAAATGGCGAATTCTCGTTTCGCTACCAGTTTGCGGCCCAGTTCGCGGCCCGTGAAGCGCTTCTACCGTGAAAAATCTTTTTTTTTTATTCTCCCCACGGGACCCTTTAATAACCCCAACATCATTCCTAGGGGGTCAAGAGGGGTCTACCTTGCCCCCTTTCATTAAATTCCCCCTTCGTTTTTCACCTCTTCTTCTCTCTCGATCCTACCGAGAGATAAGATGGCGGCCGCTCCGGACTGTTTAGAATGTTGACAGACACCGGAGAGCCAATCAGCTTTCTGCGCTCAAAGTTCCGTTTCGCGAAAAGTAAGCGAACCGGAGCGCAGCCTGGAGCGCTGTTACAGATATATATCTTGTTTTAAACGTTAATTTCTCAAAAACTACTGGAGCACATATATTGAGACCTAGCAAAGGCACATCGGGCTAACAGTCTCTACAATTTTGCCAAGTTTCGTGCAAATCCATTCAGCCGTTCGAGCTAAAAGTGAGTCCAACCGCCCTATGGAAATTAACATGGGAAAAACGCGTTTTGGGACCCCCCTTTTTTCTCGGCCCCCCCTCGAGAAAACCCCCCCAAATTTTCAAGGGCTGCTCAGAAACGAAATGTGCCGTTTTCCTGAAAATTTCAGCCGATTCCGTCCACAAACGCCAAAGTTATTAGACATAGAATTTTCAAAAATCCCATAGGGAATAAATCCTAACTATATATACCTACTGGCGATAGCCAGTAGGTAATATATATATATATACATATATATATATATATATATATATATATATATATATATATATATATATATATATATATATATATATATATATATATATATATATATATATATATATATTCACTTAAAAACCATAGGTTTCAGGCCTTATATAGTTAGGAATTAGCATTTAAAAAACCATTGAAATTGCTCCTATATAGTGAGTTGTACTAACTATATTTTGCGCACCCGCAATCCACTGCTGATGATGTCACATATTACATCATTCCTGACATGGTCAGTGACATCACTGATGACATCACTGATGACATCTCAAATGACATCACTGATGACATCACTGATGACATCTCATTTGACATCACTGATGACATCACTGATGACATATTCCAGTGACTGTGTGTTTCTGTAAAGTTTAAATATGTTTTACATATTGAAGAATGAGTGGATGTATAATTGTCTGGATGAAGGATTTAGTAGGTGCGTGACTGAATGTATGAGTGAGTGATTAAATGTGTCTTACTAAATGCATGGGTTAGTGGCTAAACTGTCTGAATGTGTGCATCAGTATGTCTGTTGTTGTGTAAGCTGCTGCATGTGCTTATCAGTAGCTATATGAGTGGCTATATGGGTTATTGATTGGTTGTCCAAGTATTTGAATGGGGCACTGAGTGTGTGTGTGGGTGGCTGGGAGGTGTGTGACTCTGTGCATTGATGTGTGAGCAGTTGATTCACTAGGTGTATGAGTTCAAGAGTGCATGTGGAAACAGCTATATGGGTGGTTGACTGTGTGCATGGGTGTGTTGGTGCGTGAATGGATATCTCAGTGCTACATGTCCAAGTTAGTACATATGTAAAACACAGTGCATGTGAGAGTTGGCATATATAAATGACTATACATGAGAGCCAGTGAATGTGCGAGTGGCTGTATGGATCATTGTGTACTTGTATCAGTGATTGTATAAGAGAGTAAGTATGTGTTAGTATATGTTTGAATAAGTAAGGTGTTGTGTGTATAACTGTATAGTTGAGGAAATGGAAGTGTGATTGATTCTTTGCATGACTGACTAGGTGTGTGAGTAACTCCATGGATGAGTGGCAGTGTGTGAGTGTCTGTATAGGTGTATGAGTGCATATGATAGTGTTGTATTGATGAGTGACTGTATGTATGAGTGATTCTATGGGTGAATGAGTGAATGTGCGTGTAGACCTAGGAATCAGTGAGTGCCTATGTAGTAACTGGTATTGGTGTGTCAATGGTTTCAAGAATGGTAGTCTGTATTTAACACTGGGTGTATCAAAGGTCATATTAGAGTGTGAGGAGGTGCATCGTATTATTACATGAATGATATCATCAGTGATGTGATCAGTGATGTCAAATGAGATGTCATCAGTGATGTCAGTAGTGATGTCATTTGAGATGTCATCAGTGATGTCATCAGTGATGTCACTGACCATGTCATGAATGATGTAATATGCGATATCATCAGCAGTGGATTGCGGGTGCGCAAATTATAGTTAGTACAACTCACTATATAGGAGCAATTTCAATGGTTTTTTAAATGCTAATTCCTAACTATATAAGGCCTGAAACCTATGGTTTTTTAATTGAATTTGCAAGGTTTTTAACCCCTTCGCTGCTCATGACGAGCTCAGCTCGTCATGCAGCACACTGGTCGTGTGCTTATGACAAGCTGAGCTCGTCATGAACAGTGCAGATCTGGATCTTTCAGCACCGGAGGGGAAAAGCCATAGCAGCCAAGGTGTTAGAATGCTAATTCCTAACTATATAAGGCCTGAAACCTATGTTTATTAAGTGAATTTGCTAGGTTTTTAAAATGCTAATTCCTAACTATATAAGGCCTGAAACCTATGTTTTTTTAAGTGAATTTGCAAGGTTTTTTAAATGCTAATTCCTAACTATATAAGGCTTGAAACCTATGGTTTTTTCAGTGAATTTGCAAGGTTTTTTAAATGCTAATTCCTAACTATATCAGGCGTGAAACCTATATTTTTTTTCAATAAATTTCAAAGGTTTTGTAAATGCTAATTCTATTAGCGGATAACGTTTATATATGTTATTATCCTTCTGGGACCACCTGAACACATGTAACACACTTGATGGTGCTTCGCATGCAGAGAGCTGGTGGAAGATGATGTGATACTCTGTCACTGAGATTTTAAGGTAAGGACCCGCCCTGCTAAAACACAAATGAGACCTTCATAGATATAAAATACTATGCTAAATAGGGAGGGTGAGAAATAGGTATTGGTAATTCCTATTCATTGCAGCATCTTAGTATGCTGTCAACGTTCGCTTTCTATGGACTAGTAACTATGCTGATAACTTTGTTTCTTATAATATGTTTGCTTGTATTATATAAGATACTGCATTTGAGAACCCTGCATTAGTAAATAAATATTTCAAATATGCACGTGTCCTCATTTACTCCACGTTCTGGTTTGAAATGAGTATATAGCGAAAGAGTGTTAATGTGTTCCACGATACCTGAGGTACTCTAAGTTCATGTTCTGGTTTGTCTAACTATTGGGAGTTGGTTATGGCCAATGAGACACTGTAGCTAGCTCGGTAAGGGGATTTTGGGTACTGAGGTGAGTTTTGGGCCATCCTAATTCACCGAGGTTCCAGGTCTCTATGCACAGTTCTGTAGGAGAACAGAATTCCCGCTACATGGCGCTCAACGTGGGGCCTTGTATCATGAAACTCGAGTAGTATATCATTCAATCCTTAACCCCATCGCTATCGTTTCCGGAAAATGGTGGTTTCGGAACAAACCTACCTATTTGTGAAATAGGTCTTTTCAAGCTTGAATCTTACTAAAACGGTTTCCTTGAATTACTACCCAGTTGTGCTATAAAGTGTATTTGTTTTCCTTAGTTCCTGTGCTGTCGTGGCTGCTGTGGACATTCCGCAGCATAGTCGCATTGTGGTACGCGATCATTTGCGGAATTACAATGTGCCTTTGGAAGGCTTGGCTGTGATAATGGTGGTGAGTGCGGATCATGCTTACCCTTACAAACTGTTTATTTCGTGGGTGACATTTCCGAAGGTGGACGCTAATTCTGGTGTGTTCCACACTTACACTCCCTCTGTTGTACCGAATGAATATGCTCCGTACAGGGCACAGGTAGTTCCTATTGACGTTTGGCAGCATCGAGTTTGGTTTGGTGGTGCCCTACCCCATTCTTTGACGGCTCCGTGGTTAGGTCCTTTGTCCATTCCAGGCGCAAGTTGGCCTGTTTTGGCTAGTTTTACTCCACGTCCTCTGCACGGCAATTGTAACGTAGCTGAACTTCGGAGACTACATGTGGTCTCCATTGCCGTGATTAGAGCCTTAGTGCACTACATGGGCCTTCATCTTCCGGTTGGACCTCCGGGAGGTGCGGCACTTCCAGCCGGACAGGGTGGTTTGAAACTCAGTCCCGTGATGTTCAATGCTGTGATGGGTAGAAAGCCCCAGGAAAAGGATGATTTTCCTTTCCGGCTTGCCGAGAAATTTGACCAGCTGGAAGCTGTATTTCCTAATACGACTCCTGGTAAAAAACACAGGATTCTAACGCTTAGTTTGCCGAAAGATTTGGCCCCTGAACTCGTTGACTGTGAGACCTGGGGTAAGACTTTTGCAGCGGTCTATGCGAGGTGCTATGCACTCCGTCTATGGCTGTGCTGCCTACTGTCCTTAAACGTGTTCAAGATGATCACGGACCGGAGTCTGCCGTTGAGTTGGGTATGCGCCTGTGCGGCTCCTTTGATGTGGTTTGCGATCTGATCCTTGCTAATGTCAAGGGGGATCCAGTGAACTTTCAGGTAGCGAACGCTTTGGCAGCAATTCCTGATGCCGAGAAACCCCGGCAGTTAGCGAGAATTATTGTGGTGGCTTATAAAACCGTGGGTCGCAATAGTAAGGGTCTTAAGCCTTTTTCTGTTAGGGAGAAAAAGCAACCCCAGGGATAAGCTTCGGAAACAGAAGTTCAGCCCAAGTCCAAGAAACAGATTTGGCCTAAAAAACAAAAACAGGGAAAGCAACAGCAACAACAACAAACACAGGTTTCACCCCCTGCGTCTCCGTTGCCTGCACAAACAGAACCTGTTTATGACTTGCGCGATCGCGCGACGATTAAAACACCTGATCGATTTCAGGTTTCTGATCAACGCTCTCCTTGTTTCTTTCAGGACTCATCGGCCTCGTCGACCGGTGGTGGAGGGGGCGGCACGGGGCGGGGTGGCCAACAAGGATGTGGCCAGCCCCTCCCGAAAGACGGTGCAGGAAAGCAGGACGACTCAACTCCGAGGAGAGCACAGTTTGCCAAAAAGAAATTTGCGGCTTTAACAGCGCATCGATATGCCACAGATTGTGAGAACGCGGCTTTGGAATCTGACGTGGGCTCTGACCTTGCTGGACAGCGCAGCGGAGATTACCATAGTCCGCGAGGTGAGGAGGTAATCCTCCCCAGTTTCGCAAACACAGTCTCGAAAGAGGATGCGCTGCATTTTGCAGAAGAGTGGGCTCTGGCTCTAGCGCCGGCTGTGTACCGCAATCAATGTGGTTGGGATAAATTGTCCCCGTGCCACGAGATTCCTTTACGGTCTCAGCCGCAGCCTCAACTTCAATATCCCATACGACGTGAAGCCAAAGCTTCCGTCGCGGCAATCCTTGAACAATTGGAATATCAAGGTGTAATTGAAACATGTGTGTCACCGATGAATAACCCTCTTTTTACTGTAAACAAGCCTGATGGTTCAGATCGTTTGGTGTTGGATTATCGGCATTTAAACTCGCATTGCCGTAACTGTGCAGTACAGAATACCCACGGCTCTGCTCTAGTGAATAGTCTTGTGCGTAAGCGGTTCAAAACCACGCTTGACATTTCCAATGGTTTTTATGCCCATAGATTTGATGGTCTGAGTTCCCAATGGACCTCCTTTACTCGCGGTGGTGTAAATAAACAGTTTTGACATTTGCCTTTGGGCCATAGGAATAGTCCTGGGGTTTTTACTGCCCGCATAGTCTCTCTTTTGGAGAGAATCAACCCGGATGCTTGTTCGTATGTGGATGACATATATCTCACAGACAACGAACTTTGGGAGCATCTCTGTCGAGTCAACGGAATAATTTGTAACTTTGCAGATATGGGTTACAAATTTAACTTTGCAAAATCGCACATTGTTGTTTCTGGGCTACGAGCTCAACAATGAAGGAAAAGGTTTGGCTCCTCACTTCCTGGAGAAATGTGCACAGCTGTGCACTCCAACAACACTGAAAAAATTACAATGTTTACTGGGCTTCTTGAATTTCGGGAGGACAAACATTCCGGAATTTGCCCAGCGTATCAAGCCTTTGTATGCTTTGATACAACCATCATTTTCCAAATCATGCTGGCTGCCTGTGCATTCAGCTATTCTGCAGTCTTTGCAAGCTGATCTGCTCGCTTCTAAATTCTTACAGACATGTGATAACCAGACCAACCTGGTGATAAGAATTATCCCTGGGACGGTAGGTTTCACGTACCTAACTTTTAATGAAGGAGACACAGTACCTATTGCTTACAAGTCACACTTGTACACTTCGGCTAAAATGCGATTTTCCACTGTGGAGAAAGTTTTGACGGCTGTGCAGATGGCAATTCTTAAAGAACGTGCCCTGTCACAGGGAAAACGCATGTTGGTTGTTACCCCGTGTCCTGCCTTGGAGGCAGTTACGAAAGCCAGTGTACCAAATTCTAAAGCTTGCACCCTCGGTGGATTCAATAGGCTGAATCCTTAAGTCCCAGGATGTCGCGTTCATTTATGACGCCTCATTACGGTCGCAGGAGTACTTGCAGTATGAATTCGTTCATTCGGCTCCTTTAGCGATGCGGCCTTTGGAGGATTTCCATTGCATCATTTACACTGATGGTTCGGCGCAGGTTGCGCATGGCTCTAAACATGCCTACGTTTCCGCATGCGCCATTGTGGTCGGTGCCATGGTGAACGATGAGTTCAAGTCCAGTGTCGTGCACACGCAGACACTAGGGGACTGCACAGCACAATTAGCTGAACTTCGTGCTCTGATGCTTGCATTGGAGTACGCAGATCCTAGTGTGACGACTTTGATTGTAAGTGATTCTTACTACTTTGTCCAGTCTTACAATGAGAACTTGTTCTTTTGGATTCAGAATGATTTTCGTGATTCCAAGGGTAGCACAATAAAACATAAGATGATCTGGGTCCGAGTGGCTGAACTTAAGGAAAAGTTGCCACTCGTGTTTGTGATTCATACTCTTGGCCACCAGCGTGTTGGAGTTCACGCTGTCGGTAACTCGCTTGCTGATAAGGCGGCGAAATCAGCGGTGTCAAAATATTTAGTTGCCGCAGTTACAAGGTCCAAAAGTAAAATAGATGATGACATCTTGGCGGCTGTAGCTGCCACTGATAAGGGAGGTAAATATCCGACGGGGTTCCCTTCGAAGTACACATACCACTTAAGTCCCGACAAGGTTCCTTATGTGAAAATTCCTGAAGTTGGGGAACGTCTGATTCCCAACTTGGATCACAGGGCTACGTTGATTACAGCAGCGCATGAAAGTGTGGCGTCTGCGCATGCGGGCGTCTCGGCCACTGTAACTCAGCTACAACAACGTTTCTGGTGGCGGGGGCTGTACAAACAGACGCACGATTATGTCCTTCAATGTGACATTTGCCAGCAGATTAAGCCTTCGACTGCTGCGCGTCCGCCTCAGACTCAGTTGTGCATATCTAATAAACCACTGGGTTGTGTTTATTTAGATCACTGCGGTCCTTTTTCTTCTGATACTGCTTATAAGTACACCTTAGTAGCAGTTAATTCATGCACACGCTTTGTGTGGGTCCGGCCCCATCGCAGCGCTGAATCACGGACTGTCACAGAGATTTGCGTGTCTTTGTAGGGATATTTGTGTACCGATTACCCATAGCTGGAGAGCCAGTATACGGAAATACCGCTGCAGCACTACATCTCCCAGAAAGCCCTGGGACTTGGTTAAACGGCCCACGCCTTCTGGGAGTGTATAAAAACACTCCTATCCCATTACCGGATGCTTGTCAATCCTTCCGGTTTTACTATCGTGTTTGGACGCTTGCCTTCCCGCTGAGGACGCCGAGTTCAGAGGTTACGCGGACACTTGCCTTCCCGCTGAGGACGCCGAGTTCAGGGTTGCGCGGACGCTTGCCTTCCCGCTGAGGACGCCGAGTTCAGGGTTGCGCGGACGCTTGCCTTCCCGCTGAGGACTGAGACACTTGGTATATTCTAGTAAGTGGAACTCCGTTATATATACATTTTAGCACGGCCGTGCTATTAGAGTGTAGGGAGCTACTGTCCTTCGGATATTTTCCTGAAGATATTACGATACCTACAGGTACTGAAAACTTCCTTCCCTCCCGTTAGTGAAGGCAAGCGTCCGCGCAACCTCTGAACTCGGCGTCCTCAGCGGGAAGGCAAGCATCCGCGCAACCTCTAAACTCGGCGTCCTCAGCGGGAAGGCAAGCGTCCAAACACGATAGTAAAACCGGAAGGATTGACAAGCATCCGGTAATGTGATAGGAGTGTTTTTATACACTCCCAGAAGGCGTGGGCCGTTTAACCAAGTCCCAGGGCTTTCTGGGAGATGTAGTGCTGCAGCGGTATTTCCGTATACTGGCTCTCCAGCTATGGGTAATCGCTACAGAACCCCCTCTGGAGGATCGCCGACCCAGCGGTCGACCTGGTTTCCCTGGATTCTGCTGATGAAACTGATTTACCAAATCGGGGCAATGGAGATTCTGCTCTGGTTCCCATGTTCTCTCCTCAACTCCAAAACCTTTCCAACCAACCAGATACTGCACTCTGCCCCGATGGATCCGTGAATCCAACAACTCATCCACCTCGTATTCCTCCAAACCATCCACCAACACCGGTGCAGGATGAACGGGCAATCTAGTGTCTAAGGGACAAGGCAAGAGCAGGGAGACGTGAAAAACAGGATGGATCCTCCAGTTCTGGGGAATGGATAGCTTTAGGGCCACAGGGTTGATGACTTCCTCAACACTATAGGGACCAATATATCTAGGTTTGAGTTTGTTGATACCCCGGAGATGAATGTTCTTTGTGGAAAGCCATACCTTATCCCCCACCTGGTAGACTGGTTCAGGAGTGCGTTTCTTGTCTGCGTAACGTTTCTGAGATGCCTGAGCTTCCGCCAAGTGTCGCTTCGCATCTATCCGTACAGCCTGTAAATGAGCATGATGTTCTTGTATACTGGGCAGGTTGGTTGTTACTGGCCAATCAAATGGAAGAATGTTTGGATGGTACCCGAGGAGGCAAAAGAAAGGGGAACAACCCAGGGTGGAGTGGTCAGAGTTATTATACGTGAATTCAGCTAGCCATAAGAGGGTGACCCAATCATTCGAGTTTTGCAATGTGAAGCAACGCAGATATTGTTCGATAGTTTGGTTGAGCCTCTCCGTTTTGCCATCTGTCTGCGGGTGATAACTCGTAGAGAGCCTAACATCAATAGCTAGTGATTCACAAAGGGCTTTCCAAAAACGAGATGTAAATTGAGCCCCTTTGTCTGTAATGAAGACTCGTGGAATGCCATGGGCTCTGATGAGATGCTGCAATATAATCATGGCCAGTTCGGCTGACGTAGGTAGACCCTCCAAAGGTACAAAATGACCCATTTTTGTCAAGTTATCCACAATCACCAGTACTGTAGTTTTTCCTTGACATAAAGGCATCTCCACAATAAAATCCATAGAGACAGTATGCCACGGTTTAGGGGGTACTGGAATTGGACGTAGCAGACCCATAGGTTTGGTGTGTTTTGTTTTACCTTGAGTGCACACTGAACAGTTCCTTACGTATTTTTTGACATCATTACGTAAGGTAGGCCACCAGAATGATCGCTCAATGGTGGCTATAGTCTTGTACACTCCCCAATGGCCGCCTAACACAGAGTCATGTGCCCAATGGAGCACCTGCATTTGCAATGTAAATGTAAATGTAAATGTAAATGTGTTGTATTTGTATAGCGCGAACAGTCACCCGTAAGTATCCCGGCGCTTGTACTCCTACCACAAGGGAACCCCTCCTGGCTTTTCCTTGTGAGGTGTCCACTCCTGGGCATCCCATGGTGAAACCAGGCATCCCTTGTGTATCGGGGGCCGTTGTGGAGACTAAGCAAGCTATTGCCCAGAGTTGCAGCGTGGGGCCCATGCTTAGATTCAGCACTGAGGCGAGAATATCCAGTCAGAGGAATTTAAGCCCGATCCCGCCGAGGCGGGAATCGAACCCTGGTCCCTGGCCAGCACTCTGCATCAAGGTCTGCCGCTCTAACCATTGAGCCACACTTCTCCACAATCCAGGGTCCGGCACATACAATGACTGGCGGTAGTACAGAAGTTCATCATTTTGTGACCTCCATTGGGGTTCTTCCTGTAGCCAAGCCTGGACATCGACATCCGTTAAAGCCACTCTTACATCCTCGATAAAATCAGTAGAGGTGAGCAAGGCGATAGTGTTTTCTGGGAAAGACTTTTCAGGAAGGATGGAGGATGGTTCCACGGGTCCTTCTGACTGGGTCTCATGAGTATCGTGATTCCTGGAGAGGGCATCGGCTTTTCCATTTTGAGGGCCGGGACGATATTTGATGACGAAGTCGTAATCAGAGAAAAAGAGAGTCCATCTCAATTGCCGAGGAGTGAGAGCTTTTGCTGTTTTTAGGAATAACAAGTTCCGATGGTCCGTATAAATCTCGATGGTATGTCGTGCTCCCAGCAGGTAATGTCTCCATTCCTCACAACCCCTCTTTATGGCTAACAACTCTTTGTCCGTAATCGAATAATTGACTTCACTGGGGCTTAACTTCTTCGAGTAGAATGCCACTGGGTGGATTTGTCCTGTGTCTGGGTGGCGTTGTGAGAGCACACCCCCCAAGGCATATTGTGAGGCATCGGTTTCTAAAATGAATGGAAGTTGAGCATCGGGATGCCGCAATATGGGGGCATGAGTGAACCTGTCTTTAAGAATACGGAAGGACTGTTCTGCCTCCTCACCCCATTTGAAAGGGACGTTTTTCCGTAACAAACTGGAAATGGGGTGGATGATTTTGGAGAAGTCTTTGATAAAACGTCGGTAATAGTTCGCAAAGCCAAGGAAACTCTGTACCGATTTCACGTCTTGTGGGGTTTTCCAATTCGTGATGGCCTCAACCTTCCCACTTTCCATCTGAAAGCCATTGGCGTTGATCACGTACCCCAGGAAGGAGACTTCTGTTGCATGGAAGAGGCACTTTTCCAGTTTGGCGAACAGCTGGTGTTGTTGCAGACGACTCAGTACTTCTTTGACATGCTGTTCGTGTTCCTGGAGAGTACTGGAGTACACAAGGATGTCGTCGATGTACACCATACAGATGGTATCCAGAAGGCCCCTGAGCACTTCATCCATGAAAAATTGGAATGCCGCAGGGGCATTGCATAGACCAAAGGGCATGACATTATACTCGAATAAGCCGAACTTTGTTCGGAACGCGGTCTTCCACTCGTCGCCCTTTTTGACTCGGACCAGATGATACGCCCCCCTGAGATCTAACTTGGTAAAGTAACGAGCGCCTTTAATTTGGTCCATCATGACTGGAATCAGTGGAAGGGGGTATCTATTCTTCACTGTGATGTTATTCAAGGCTCGATAGTCGATGCAGGGTCGTAATTCTGCGCAATCCTTCTTCGGGATGAAAAATAAGGGTGAAGAAGCAGGAGACGTGGAATGGCTGATGAATCCTGTAGCGAGATTTTCCTCAATGTAGTTTTGTAAGTAGGTGTTTTCATGTTCGGTTAGAGCATACACTCGACTACATGGAATAGCCGCCCCAGGGAGGAGTTCGATGCAACAATCGTAGACCCTGTGCGGGGGCAAACCGGTAGCCTTATGTTTGTCGAATAAGGAACGGAATTCCTCATATATTTCAGGTAGACTGGAAGTACTACAGAGGTGCTTCTCTGTGTATGCCACCGCCAGGTGTCGAATACTAGGACATTCTTCGTCTTCAATAGACATAGGCAAAGGGTTGTGACAATGTTCCATACAATAGGAGGATGTTAAGGCGACTGTGCGAGCAGACCAACTCACCACAGGATCGTGTAATGTGAGCCATGGCATGCCGAGGATCAGGCGAAACTGAGGAGCAGCAATCAAGTCAAATTGGATATATTCCGTATGTTCTCCATGCTGCATTCGTAAAGGGAGAGTGTGTTTAATAACAGGCCCAGACGACAAGGTGGATCCATCTACAGCCTTGACATGTTCAGGTTCTTCCTTCTGTTCCCGCAATATCCCAAGGGAGTCTGCATAGTCAAGATCCATGTAATTACCCGTGGCCCCTGAGTCTAACAGAGCATCCATTTGCGTGAAGTTATCCCTGGGATACTGGCAAGTTCATATGTGCAACAGCTGGCATCATCGTATTGGCAATTAATGTGGAGATCATTGTTGTTGGCCGGTCCATCCCAGAGATCTCAACCTGGTTTGGACGTTCTAGTTTTCCGACGTCTCTCGTGTTCCAAGAGCCGCTGACTTTCGTGGGGCGGGATTTCTCTCCGTTTGAGGGGTTCTTGCTCTGCACTCTCGTATGAAGTGTCCCCCTTTTCCACAATACATGCAGAGTTTCATTTTCCGCCGTCGCTCACGTTCCTCAGATGTCAGAGGACCTCGAATACCCCCGATCTGCATGGGCTCAGTACCGTCCGAACTTTTAGTGCTGTCTTCTTGTGGGAGTTTGAATTTAGGAAACCATCCCCGTCCATCACCCCTGCTCCGATCTCCTCGTCTTTCCAAGAGCCGATGATCCAATTGTACGGTTAGGTCGATGAGTTCTTCACATGTCGCAGGCAGTTGGACTACCTGGGACAAGACGTCCTTTAATTCACTCCTCAGCCCTTGATAGAACAGCGAGGTCCTTTTTTCTTGCGGCCAATCGGTCTCGGCTAAGAGCCGGTTAAATGAGGTGATGTAAGACAATAAGTCCTGCGACCCTTGTCGCAGTGTCAAGAGTTCCTTATCCAAGGATAACATGTGGGTCTTGCGATCAAAGAGTCTCCTGAGGGCAGAACAGAAATCAGGGAACCGGTGTAAAACGGGATCAGTCTTTTCCATTAAAGGGATAGTCCAGCTTGCAGCGTTTCCACCCATGTATGACATCATGAAGGAGGTTTTGGCCGCATCATCCTGAAACACAGAAGGTTTACACAAAAAGTGGAGGCGGCACTGGTTTAGGAATGTCTCAAATTTCTTGGGATCTCCGTAGAACCTCTCAGGGGGAGCCAAAGGTATTCCAGTGTTCTGAATGACGTGCACCGTCGGAGTATGGTCAGTGGAGGATGAAGGTATGGCTGTAGAGGAAAAGAACCCACCCCCGGCTGCCATCGGGGTCGTGGCCTGAGATAAAGTTTGCCCTGGAGGGGGTAGCGTGGCTTCTCTAATATACGACCCAGCCCCGGTATTCTTTCTGAGCTCTTGATTCTCAACTCGGGATGCATGCACTTCTTGCTGTAGTAAGCTAAAGCCTTCAAGTAACGAGGCCATTGTTGCACTCGCATCCATGGCCCAGGCTGGTCTTCTTCCTTGGGCTTGTCAATCTGTCAAGGTTAGCAGCAGACAAGTAACCCACGTGAAGAACACACAAGCCACTAACCTTAGGTGTCTAGCCAGCGGGGACCACAGAGTGAAGTTAGTCTTCCCTACACCCGATAGCACTGACCCTCTCCGTGTGACATACACACCGGAGATAGGTAGTCCTCCAGGTAAGGGGAAGGATAGTTGCTCGGGAAGGTTGTTGTGAAGACACCCCTCAAGGTCTGGTCTAAGGCTTCGGATGACTTCAAATCACAACACTGGCTGTAAACACAAGAACACTTGTTTAGCAATACGAGCAGGCAACTATCATTATGGTAACATATATACATAGAACCAGCAGTCACTTACTAACGACCACCGCTTGAACAGCCTGAAGTCAGCAGGAGAAGGAGACTCAAGTCCAAGCGGAATGGGGGGAACGGGCTGTTAATTCACAGCTCGAATTCAACGGAAGGAAATAAGTTGACAGAACTCCCCGAATAGTTGGCTTCACTAACGGGAGGGAAGGAAGTTTTCAGTACGTGTAGGTATCGTAATATCTTCAGGAAAATATCCGAAGGACAGTAGCTCCCTACACTCTAATAGTACGGCCGTGCTAAAATGTATATATAACGGAGTTCCACTTACTAGAATATACCAAGTGTCTCAGTCGTCAGCGGGAAGGCAAGCGTCCCCGCAACCCTGAACTCGGCGTCCTCAGCGGGAAGGCAAGCGTCCGCGCAACCTCAGAACTCGGCGTCCTCAGCGGGAAGGCAAGCGTCCGCGCAACCTCTGAACTCGGCGTCCTCAGCGGGAAGGCAAGCGTCCAAACACGATAGTAAAACCGGAAGGATTGACAAGCATCCGGTAATGGGATAGGAGTGTTTTTATACACTCCCACAAGGCGTGGGCCGTTTAACCAAGTCCCAGGGCTTTCTGGGAGATGTAGTGCTGCAGCGGTATTTCCGTATACTGGCTCTCCAGCTATGGGTAATCGCTACAATTTGCCTGTGGTGCCTTCCATTCAGATCAGGGTCCGGCTTTCGCCTCTAAGGCGTATAAGGATGCTATAGTTTCATTGGGGTCCAAGTCAAGTTTTCGTCTCCATACAGACCTGAGGGTAATAGTGTAGTGGAACGAATGAACCAAGGCTTAAAGCAATCTTTGACAGCTCGAGTTATAGGCACTGGCAGAAACTGGTTGGCCCATCTCAATGGCATGCAGCGTGCTCTTAATAATCTCCCTAGAAGGTCTCTGGGTGGGCGGACCCTGTACGAAATGCTCTTTGGTATCAAGATGTATGTCCCTGACCTCTACGCTCTAGACTGCGTGGCCCAAGCCACGGCCTTTGACGTAGATGAACATTGCAATGTTTTACAGGATCTACAAAAGACCAGAGACAGTCTTGCAAAGGAACACTTGCCCTCCACATTGGATGATGCGTTGCAGATCCCGGTAGTTGGCTGGCTACCCCAAGTTGGAGAACTGGTTTGAGAGAAAATCGATAACAAGAAAGAATTTGGTCCTTCCTACCGAGCTCCGGTTCCAATTCTTGGAGTGAAGGGCACGAGAACAGTCATTTTACCACCACTTCCAGGTCGTAAGGAAAACAGGTTTATCTCAATTGACAATGTCAAGATACACAGGGTGGCCGATTCTTCATAGTATGACTCCGGCGGTCTCCTGCCCTTCGATTGTGAGAAATTCTGTTTTGCCACTACTTCTAATGCTGAGCCAGAAGTGGCCCTTGAAATGCCTGCTGTTTCCCATCCTTTATTAAGTACTTTGCCTATTAATAACATTGATGACCTAGACTACTCCTATCCTGCTGACTTATCGATGCCTGATTTGCAAACACATTTGGCCACAGAATCCAGATTCTCCTTTGACTCTGTTTCAGTGAACTTGAAAAGAACCTCACGTTTTGCAGTTTATGCCACTTTGTTTAAAAAACATTTTTTGATCCCCCTTGGACATATATTTGGCTGGAACTTTTTTCATCTTACCGTTTTATGTCAACTGGCTTTGTGTTTTATTTTTTCTGTCTTATCAATGGACAGCATGTGGAGGAGAGAACATGCATTCGACATCTTAATGGAACTTTGGCTCCCCTTTCCTCGTCACATTCTGCACACAGACTGAAGAGAGACTTGAGTTTTGTTAACATCACTGCTTGTCCTGTTCTTGATGGGATTGTGTGGGATGCGGTTAAATTTCAAATCCATGGCCCTACTGAAGTGGTTAATGTTCCTAATGTACTCAGAGTGAACATGGGGGATGTGGTGAAACAAAACATACGTTCTGATGATTGGGATATACAGGCCGTCCAATCACTTTTCTCTGATTTGAAATATTATGCTGCCTTTGATGCTGAATATTTGTATTTAGAATCTGCTAATTATGGTGAATTGTTTTGCTTCCAACGTTTTGGTAACCATTATCTACATAGAACGAGTTCCAGAAGGAGTAATGTAATTTACATGCAGTGGGAACATTGCCCAGCACCGTTACATGGCAGCTCTAGTACATTTTTGAAAAAGTACACTCATTTTACTGACTTTAATCAATCAAATCCTGAGTCCTTTTATTTTAAAATGACACAAAAATCCATGTCCAAAGTTAGACTTACCAATACAAAATTATTGTATTCAAAGTCCTTCCTAGACAAGTTGACTGTAGAGGGCTACGAGCTATGGAAGGAAACCATTGACCTTAAATCGGTTTGGGGTTCTAAAAGTTGGCAGGTACACGGCGTTGAGGCTTTGCACCGTGCATGTCTCATCCCAAATCATATGTTGTTTTTGAATTCTACCATTTTCCAGACAACATGCTTTGGATTGGCTACTTCTAAAAAATTGAATACACCTACTATCCCTGATTTAGAAGAATATTCCGGTTGGAATAATTTTACACAGTTTTCCATTCGAGAATTGCACAATTCATCCTTTAATGTATCCAGTTTGGATCTAAAGGGTTGGCTGATGTTGCACAGAAGCTCTGATTCTTGCCAACGTCACATTCTGGGTTTAACTGAAGGATTTACACAAGTCAGGCCTGATCCCCGTTTTGATACTGACCATTCTGTCACCACTTACTCGGTAGGCAAATTGTGTCAGAATTGGCTTCAACATTCTACATTGGCTGCAGTTAAGTTACATCTATCCAAATGGTCCGATGATGTGGATTTAAATGATTTCATAAAAAGCCCGACAAGTGGTAGGTCTAAAAGATGGATTTATGCGATTTACAATGAAATCTGGAAAACTTCACAGGTTGAGGCTGCTAAGAGCCTTTGAGCAATTGATCAAGCTAATTCGGAAAAGGTGCTTGCAGTTGTGGATAATAGTATTAACATGCTTTCTTCTCTAGAAGTTGAGGAGCCTTGTGTGCGTGGGTGAGGAGTCTGAACCTGATTCTCTTGCTGACGGGGAGCCAGTGCAGGTCTCTCAGGTGTCTGGTGATGTGGCTGTGTCGGGGGATGTCCAGGATCAGTCGTGCGGAGGCGTTTTGGATGCGCTGGAGTCTTTTTTGAAGTTTGGCTGTGGTTCCGGCGTAGAGGGTGTTCCCGTAGTCCAGTCGGCTGGTGATGAGAGCCTGGGTGACGGTTTTCCTGGTTTCAGTGGGGATCCATTTGAAGATCTTGCGGAGCATGCGCAGGGTGTTGAAGCACCAAGATGAGACGGCGTTGACTTGTCTGGTCATCGACAGGGAGGAGTCCCGGATGATGCCAGGTTGCGTGCGTGGTCCGTTGGCTTGGGAGCGGTGCCTAGGGCCGGGGGCCTCCAGGAGTCGTCCCAGGCGGAGGGTGATGATCCCAGGATGAGGACTTCCGTCTTGTCTGAGTTCAGTTTAAGACGGCTGTTCCTCATCCTGTTGGCGACGTCTTTCATCCCTTCGTGTAGGTTGGCTCTGGCGGTGGTGGGGTTGTTGGTGAGGGAGAGGATCAGCTGGGTGTTGTCGGCGTAGGAGATGATGTTGAGGTCGTGTTGGCGTGCGATGGCTGCGAGGGGGCTCATGTAGACGTTGAAGAGGGTTGGGCTGAGTGAAGATCCTTGTGGTACGCCGCAGATGACTTTGGTGGCCTCGGATCTGAACGGGGGGAGGCGGACTCTCTGGGTTCTTCCGGCGAGGAACGAGATGATCCACTCCAATACTTTCTCTCGGATTCTGATGTTGCTGAGGCGCTTCACTAGGGTGCGGTGGCAGACGGTGTCGAACGCTGCAGAGAGGTCAAAGAGGATGAGGCCGCTGTTTCCCCATTGTCGATCAGGGTTCTGATGTCGTCGGTGGCTGCGATTAGGGCGGTCTCGGTGCTGTGGTTGGCCCGAAACCCGGACTGGGAGGGGTCGAGGGATCCATTTGTCTTGAGGAAGGCGGCAAGCTGTCTGTTGACGGTCTTCTCGATGACTTTGGCCGGAAAGGGAAGGAGCGAGATGGGACGGTAGTTCTTGAGGTCGGTAGGGTCCGCCGTTGGTTTATTCAGGAGGGCGGTAAGCTCGGTGTGCTTCCAGCTCTCCGGGAAGGTGATGGTGTGGAAGGAGGAGTTGATGATGTCCCGGAGATGGGGTGCGATGATAGCGTCGGCTTTGTTGAAGACGTGGTGTGGGCAGGGGTCGGTTGGTGATCCGGAGTGGATGGAGTTCATTGTGCGTGTGGTGTCTTCGGTGTTGATCAGGGTTCAGTTGCAGAAGGTGGTGGTGGTGGGCGTTGGTTCGGCGGTTGGGTGCGTGGTCTGTGCGTTGAAGCTTTTATGTATGTCGGCGATCTTGCGGGGGAAGAACGTGGCAAGTGAGTTGCAGAGGTCTTGCGAGGGAGTGATGTTGTTGTTTCGGCGCTGGGGTTGGAGAACTCTTTGACGATGCTGAAAAGTTCCTTGCTGTCGTGGGAGTTGTTGTCGAGTCGTTCTTTGAGTGCCGACTTCTTGGTGGCACGGATCAGCTGGTGGTGTTTGCGGGTGGCGTGCTTGAGGGCGGTCCTGTTGTCTGTGGTCTGGTCGACCCGCCAGGCTTTCTCGAGGGTGCGGCAGTTCTTCTTGGATTCCTTGAGTTCGTTGGTGAACCAGGGGGTTTTCTTGCTGCCGGGTCTGCTGGGAGGGTTCTTTAGTGGTGCGAGGTCGTCGGCGCAGGCGGTCAGCCACTTGGTGAGGTTGCTGGCTGCTTCGTTTGGGTCCGTTGTGTTGGTGGGTGTGTTCTGGCTGAGGGAGGCGGTGAGCTGTTCGGCGGTGATCTTGCTCCAGCTCCGGCGGGGAACCTGTTGCTGGTGGTGGTGGGTCGCAGTCTTTCTGAAGCTGAAGTGGACGCAGCTGTGGTCGGTCCAGTGGAGTCCGGTGGCGTGGCTGAAGGAGTTGTGCTTGCTGGATGAGAAGACGGGGTCAAGCGTGTGGCCAGCGTATTGGGTGGGAGTGTTCACCAGTTGCTTGAGTCCGAGGTTGGCGAGGTTGTCCAGCAGGGCGGTGGCGTTTCTGTCGTTGTTGTTCTCCAGGTGGAAGTTGAGGTCCCCTAGGAGGATGTAGTCGGCGGAGGGCAGGGCGTGCGGGCTGATGAAGTCTGCGATGTCTTCGCTGAATTGTGTGCGTGGTCCCAGGGGTCTGTAGATGAGGGTGCCTCGGAGGGTGGTCTTTTGGTTTCAGTGTGTATCTGGAAGTGCAGGTGTTCGGCGGCGGTGAAGGTATCGTCGGAGTTAGTCGAGATGCAGATGGTGTTCTTGTGTATGATGGCTATACCTCCTCCCGTCTGGTTGACGCGGTCCTTCTGGGTGATCTTGTATCCGTCCGGGATGGCTATGGCGATGTTGGGCGCTGAGGAGGCGTTCGTCCATGTTTCCGTGAGGAAGGCGACGTCTGGTGCTGTCGCGTTGAGCAGGTCCCAGAGTTCCACGGCGTGCCTGTGGACGGAGCGGGTGTTCAGCAGGATGCACTTCAGGTGGTTGCTGCTGGTGCTCGACTTTGCGGTGGTGGTGCAGGTCCATGGGCAGATGAATCGGCAGGCTTGGCAGGTGAAGGGTCCGTGGGTGCGTCTCGGGGTGGCTCGGTAGCAGGCAGGGTTTCAACCCGCATTGAGTGCATTGAGGGTGACGGCGTCGTAGGTCCGTCGGGTAGTCATGCATCGGCGGGTGCCAGGGGTCCTGGCACTGGGCCCGGTCCAGGCACGGACGGGCGCAGACGGGCTTGCCTTTGGGGCGCCTTCGGCGCACCCGCTGCGCATCCGCGCGGTCACCATTGAAGGCTAAGTGGGAGGGAGGAGCAGCTGGGAGGCGGGAGTGGGGAAAACACGAAGCAAAGGGGGCGTGGCCGCACGTGAACGGCGGCAGGAAGCAGGGAGCGGGCCAGGCAGGCACAGGGGAAACAACAGTAATAAGATGGTCACAATGAAACTAAATACAGATAACAGCAGATACGGCGAACAGCTGCGGAAGGCAGGCACAGGGGAAACAACAGGGGAAACAACAGTAACAGGATGGGCACAGCTATACTCAGTACAGATAAACAGCAGATACGGCGAACAGCTGGGGGAGGCAGGCAGGCAGACGGCACAACGAGGCAGCGAGCAGCAGCAAGGGGCACACACACAGCTGGTGGCCGTGCGGCGCGTGGGTGTCCTGAGAACAGCCTAACAGGCTTAAGGCTGGTAGGGTGCCTTGGAATTACATGAACGTGTCCTCCCTCTTTGCCCCTTTTAATTTAACGGACAAGCAACGCATGCTTTCAATGCATGATGCATCCTTTTCCATGTTACACATTAAGAGGTTGGAATCTTTACCGTTCTCTGTAGCTGAGGCCACTGCTGCAACGTGGCTTATCCACGGATTAATCACATTACCATTTTCCTTGTACAAATTTACAAATTGTATGCGATATATTGCGATAGGGAGATATGAACCATTAGGTAGCTTGTTTCTCCATGAAGCATGGTCGCTCCCATGCACTTATAGGTGCCTGAAAGACGAGAAAGAAGTTTATCTTAATGGGGAGGAATGCACAGAGACACCTGATCATTCATTGTTATGCAGACACATCCAGTTGCACGGTTCTTGTAACAAGGACCGGCCGAATTTGGCCTGTGTTTTAAAAGGTACTCCAGTTCCCGCAATAGTTCCCACTTTCAATTTGCTGGCGAACGGTAGTTATTTACTGTTGAATAACGAAGAATGTTGTGTGGTACCGCAGTGTAAAGCCCGCTTTACACTGCGGTACCATTACGACGCAGCAATCACAACACAAGTCGTTACAACGACTTGCGCTGGAGGTGCTGGATTTAGGAATAGTATATTTTACTATTCCAACTCCAGCCCACGTAACAGTAGGGAAGGTGTTGGAATAGTAAATCATGCTATTCCTTAGTATATAGCGCCATCCAGCGCAAGTCGTTGTAACGACTTGCATTGTGATTGCTGCGTCGTAATGGTAGCGCGGTGTAAAGATCGGGTTATAATGGCTGTTTCCCATCTAAACTATTTACAAATACGAATAAATAATGATAAAAAATATATTTACCCATGAATAATTAATATCCAATAAATTAATTATTAATACACAACTATAAATTTGATAACTACTTAATTACATATCAATTACTTTACACACTATTTCCCTATAAACGCACGACAAACGGCAATAATAAAATAATACACTTAACATAATTATCAATTGATCAATTAATAAAAAATTATTACCAATTAATTACCAAAAAATAATTATTTACCAATAATATAATTAGCAAAAACAATTAATTACAAAATTATTATTACTCAATTACATTTAAATTACTTCCCACCCTATTCCCCTATAAACCCAAAACCAGCTACAGCACATAATTATGAATTAATCAATTATTTTATTTTTTACCAATCAATAAAAATGTATTACCAATTAATTAAAATTAATTTATAATTCCTAAAAATTAATAAATATTTAGTTTAATTAAATTACTTCCCACCCTATTCCCCTATAAACCCACAACCCGCTACAGAACATAATTATCAATTAATCAATTAAATAAAATGTATTACTAATTAATAAAAATGAATTACCAATTAATTAAAAATAATGTATAATTCCTAAAAATTAATAATTAATTTAGTATAATTCAATTACTTCCCACCCTATTCTCCTATAAACCCACAACCCACTACGGTACTAAAATACAAAATGTACTTAAATTACATACAAAAATAATAAAATACATATTAAATACATAAAAATCATATAAAAATCGATATTAGTAACATCGATATTACTAACATCGATATTAGTAACATCGATATTACTTACATCGATATTCTGTCCATTCAATATTAAAAAATTCGATATTACTTACCTTCTATAGTTTGTCCCTTCAATATTTGTCTGCATACATCTATCCTGTTGTGGGGTCTAAACGTTGACAACCTGTCCACCTGCCAGCCTCTACCCTAAGCGTGATTTATACTGCAATCTTAGAAGCATGGCATAATGTGATTTTTGTACATTAATTGTTCATTTGTCTGGCTCTGTTTGAAAGCCAGGTTTAGAAACTGTTGTGATTAAGGTCGCTTGACCTTCACTATACCACTTCCCGAATTCTGCACTTATTTCCCCTCACAGACACCCCCCTTCCCCTACCCCAAAGGGGCACTTCTCATTTTTTGATGATAATCATGTGTGTACAAATATATTTTTTTTTGGTGCATTGTGATTAAATTACAATGCTCCTTTAAGTTGATTTCATTTGTTTTAAATTTTTGCTCACATTTAGTCTTATCATTTGCATATCAACAGTGATCTGGGACCATATTCTCTCTGTACTGACTGGCACCCAGGTCCCAGCGACACTCATTGGGTTTACCCATTCTTTGTAACCCAAGAAACAAGTGAGAGCACCCCCAAAGGGGCGCAGCGACCACTGGTGCACAAGGGGTGCCTAGCTGGACAAAGATTTAGCCATAAGACCCAAGAGGGATCCAACAGAGTACCCACACCTGAAAGCCAAAAGGCTGGCAACGTCCACATTTTTGAGAATGCCACTATTGTCACTGGGAAACCATCCTGCCAAATATTGCTGCCTGAAAATTTACCATGAACAGTATGGAATAACACTGGGATAGCCTCCACAAAGCATTCACATCCCAAAACCAAGCTCAGAACAACACAAACGCATTGCACAATCTGATGCAAGGTAATCAGGCTGCATCGACCCAAGCCCAACAGGGACTGGGTGGTTGGCGGAAGGCAGGGCAACTGTTGCTACATGCAGGGACCTCAATTGAGCAGACTGGGCCCACAGCAGTGTCAGGGTGGGGTGACTATATGTGGTGGCAATGCCCTAGCACAATCACAGGGTTCAAGCACACGTAAGCCCAAACACATGCCCCGAAATGACGTAGCCCCTTCAGACCACTCCCAGACTCATTTCCTTACCTGCTTTCACAGCTTTTATTCATGATGGCCATGCTCTGTTGACTGGGAATCCCTGATAGAGTTTGCGTTCTGGTTGCCCCGAGGGGCCGAGGGCTCCAACTTCTGTTGATCCGCCAGGGCTGGGAATAGCCCATCATGTCTCAAGGGAAGGACAGTCTGGCAAAGAAGCAGGGCAAGCCCCAGCTGGTGCATGCAAAATAGGCATTCAGGTCCTCTAGCCCAAGTCACTAGGGCACGCCCCAGATCAAAGGGATCCTATTCTTCTATATTTTTCAGGCCTCCTTCAAATGAAGGCTCTTCTTTAGTTCTAAAAGGAGGCAAAGACTCCAGCCTCGTGATCCGGGTTCCTCAACACACGTAGGGCAACAATGTCCTCAAAACTCCAAGGAAACCCACTTCACATGACCCCAGTCAATAGGAAAATCCATTGAATTCATTAGCGTTACCTACATCAGGTCGAGCACACAAAACTCACAACAAGACCATCAGAAAGCTAAGCAGACAAAGACAATTCCAGCCATTTCCCCGCAGGGCCCTCTGGGTTCCACACATGACTTTCTCACAACCTCCGGTATCCTTTGTTAAAATTAGCAACATAATTAAAAAAATTAATTTAAGAAAAACCTTGTTCCACGCCACATGCAAAGACCCAAGAGTGGTACATGTGTCAATGGCCTCAAATTGAAACATCCACTTCCACTTCACAAGTACACACAGCATATGCAGGTCAAAAGGACATGCCTGCACCAATCAAAACATCACACCTTTATACGGAGCAGCTCACAGGCAAAGAGTACTGTCCCCATTGTAGCAAGTAGAGAGGGGAACCCAAAATACAAACAACATTTTAAAACTTACCATTCTCCTAAAATCCTAGCACCCCCTGAAACTGTTTAAAATTCACCATTCCCCTAAAAGTCCTAGCATCTTCTTTCAGCAACCCACTAGGAAAACATTTGCTCAAAGTACTACCCCTGAGTGCATCTGTAAAATGTAAACCTACAAATTTATCAAGTAAAAACCTAACAATGTGTTTTATCTAAACTAGCCTACAACATGCAGCTCATACCCTACAGGTCTGCGTCTAGCTGAAAGTGCACCACACTCCTGCAGACCACCATCCCTTTGATGAAATCTTTCAAAAGGAATTTCACAAGGCCGCTCACTCAAGTAACAGGCTACAAACTGACTTTTGAAAGGGAAACAATCATTACAATGCAGACCTTACAACGCACTAACTTTACAACGCAGCTGTTACAGCGCAACTGCCTTTACATCGTTTGCCATTATAACGCGTGCCATTACAATGCATGTCACTCCAACGCATGCCATTAAAACTCATACCATTTCAACGCATGCCATAACAACGCATTATAAAGTAAGTAATGGGGATTGGGTTTTGGGGTACATTGGATAGTATTTTCACCCCTACACAAACCAACACCTATCCTACTGTTGCACTCACTGGACTGGGAATAGTAATTTTTACCCCTACACTATCCAACACTTACCCCACTGTTGCCCCAAAAGTATCATGCATTGTAATGGTATGCGTTATAATGGTATGCGTTGCAATGGAATGTGTTGCAATGGTAGTTTCTAAAAATGTGTTTTAATGGCATGCGTTGTACAATCATGCGTTGTAATGGTAGTTGCGATGTAAAAACCGCATTGTAAAGGCATGCGTTGTAATTGTTTGCGTTGTAACATCATATATTCCGTTTGCAACAACTTTCTTAAGAGGCATTTTTTATACTGCACCAAGAAAAGGTACCTTTAGGCACCCAGATGACAGACATCTCCCCCTAAAAAGATTCCTCTGCCCTAAAATGTTTTTTAAGGTATGTATTTCTGTATTTTTGTACTCCCTCCATTTAGCGGGAGGGCTCTTGAGCCCCTCCAGAGAAGACGTATGCATAATCTCATAAACTCTACTTCAAAATTCCTGCAAGTCATTCGCAGGGACATCTCGTACACCTATACCAAACCAAATGCTAGCCTTCCTTACACACTCCTACACAACACCTGGTACCAACACAAGACCACCATAGGCAATCAAAGTACGAAGAGATCATGCTGCATATGTCCACCAATACCCCCACACCGTAGGTGCAAACAGGCTTTACTTATCCCAGGAGAGTGCTCCTTAAATAGCAAACTGTCTCATCCATCTGTACCTATGTAGGATCAGGGCTAAGCTTTAAAATAGAGTAGAACCCCGTAAGGCAATACTAAACATCACTCAGTATGAAACCAACCCCACAGCATTGTACCTTTTCACCAATCCTAGCGACATCCAAAGTGAGCTAGACAGGATGGGCAGAAGGGGCACCAAAGAGGAGGACACGGTTTGGCCCCAGGACTTCATGGAGAAGAGGTTCCTGGAGGCAGCAAGATCACCCTACCAGTGCACAAATAAGTCCATTCCTGCCTCCGTCTGCATTCCCATGGTGGCCTTTAGCATCTTTGAGGCCACCGTCTTTAATGACAAATGGACCTTGGAAATGGAATTTCGGTGGAGGGCCTTTCACCTCAATCACACTAGGGCAAATGAGTCCAATGGGGGGGGGTTCAATGCTAGCATAGACAAACTACGCCAGGAAATCTGGGATACCAAAATGTATTTATTTATTTATTTTAAAGGTTTTATATAGCGCTGGATACACCCTGAGGTATCAGAGCGCTTTACAAGAGTATCAGACCAGAATTATAGGTTACATCGTTACAAAGGTTAAACAGTTTTTGGAGCCTGGCAACATAGCGAAAAGTAAGGTCGAGACAAACAAAAAGGACATATACGTAAGGGAAAAAGCAGGTAAGGGGAGAGATTCAGGGGAGGGAGGTAAGAGCAGGGGAAGAAGACAGAGTATGGAGGTGGGAAAGAGGAGGGGAGGGTGAGAGACACAGCATGGAAAGAGGAGAGGGAGGGTGACGGGGACGGGCACAGTCCTGGTAGGATTATGTTAGGAAGATTTCAGCTGGGGGAAAAAAGTCACAACTGGCAGCCATGTTAGGGTCAGGCACCCATCAGCCTCAGCTGTGACCCTGTTGGATTGTGAACTAGTAACACGTACTTAGGTAGACGAGTCAGAGCTGCATCCAAAGTCCAGTAAGCTGTGATCACAGGGGAAGTGGTATCATTTGCCCAGCTTTATTGCAAGAGGCTCCCTATACGCAGTGGACTCTCTCAGAGGGGGTCTCTGTGACTCCAAGGCCTACATACTGGATCCTTCCAGAAAAAGGGGAGAGGAAGTGTTTTGGTAAGTGGTGCCATACCATACCTCAACTGTGAGTGGCTCCCTAGGTGCTGTGGACTCTCTCATCGGGTTCGCTGAGATTCCAGAGTATAAACATTGGATCTTTCCCCAACAAGGGGAGAAGGAGTGCTTAGTCAAAGGGCACAAAAGGACAGGGGGCTAGGCGGTACAGCGGGCAAGATTCAGGTGAGAGGGGATAGGAGCAAAGGAAGTAAAACAAAGAAAGAAAGAGTGCTAAATGGGAACAGATAGATAGATAGATAGATAGATAGATAGATAGATAGATAGATAGATAGATAGATAGATAGATAGATAGATAGATAGATAGATAGATAGATAAGTAGATAGATAGATAGATAGATAGATAGATAGATAGATAGATAGATAGATAGATAGATAGATAGATATATAGATAGATAGATAGGAGACAAGGAAAAAGCAGAGTTACAGAAATAAGATGAGGGGGGGGGTGGGTGAGACAGGGAGACGGGGAGAAAAACTGTGGCCAAAGTCCGTCTGGGTAGGTGACAATAGCTGAACACAGCAGCTCCACTGGGCGTCGGACATAGCGCTCGGACTCCGCTGTCAGGAAGGAGATCAGGAGTACTCAGAGATTGTCAGATTTGGAGGGGGGAGAAACCATGGTCCAAATGGATTCCAGACGCCATCTTGAGGTCAGGCACAGTCCTGGTAGGATTATGTTAGGAAGATTTCAGCTGGGGAAAAAAAAGTCACAACTGGAGGCCATGTTAGGGTCAAGCGCCCATTAGCCTCAGCTGCGACCCTGTTGGATTTGAACTAGTAACACTTACTTAGGACTCTTGGAAGGCAAGACACTTGATAAGGATCACACATCAGGCTTTCTACAGAGAGCATCTCCACAGTGGAGCCACCATCTCACATATAAGTGAACAGGTCAGTCCAGGCAGATCAGACTTGTGCAAATCCAAAGGAGATTGTTTAAATGTTTAAATGTCGCTGGCATACAATGTAGATTCTGTACACAACAGCATGCATCTGCTTCATATTAGGGTTCTGACCATGCACCTGACTGTAATGGAAGCCACCATTTTAGGTCGTGGCATCGGGGTCAGGCAAATCAGGTAGGAAGGATCAGTAGACTACTGTGAACAGAGCACAATGAAAGAGGTATAACTTTGTAATAGGTAATAGCCTGATCAAGGGTTACTCCTTCCCCCAGGATATGCTCCCCTCTTTCCACTGCGCTGTCTGTGTTAGTTGGTGCCTTTTTGGGTCTACTGGCCATCTGCTGCTTTTTAGAAATCGCTCTCCCAGCTGATTTTCACTGTATAATGACAGCAAAATTCTCTTCACCTATGATTTGTGTCGCAGGTTCGCAAGCACGCACTCAGCACCCCTGGGGCTCCACCTTGATCCTCAGGCTCTCACCATCTCTCGGGTCCGGGTGGCCTGAAGGGCTCACTTCATTTCTACACATCCCTCATCGCTCTGCTTGCCGACCGGGTCACCTCTCCTCGCAGCGGCCCACACCGCACCGGTTTGTCACCCCTCCACGTGTCCTGGCTCAGTGCCCCCGATCTCTGCTTCAGCCACCAGACTCACCTCACCACTCAGGCGTGCTTTCTCAGTTGTTCTCGGGTAGCTGGAGCTCACTCCGCCGTGTAATCTGGTCCCGGCATGGTATTCTCAGTTCCTTCTATCAGTCAGGCAGCTACAGGGTGGTGCCGGTGGGTGTTTTGCAACTATGGAAATATTAGATACACATGGTTGAAGAGGAAGGAGCAACCTCTAATTGTACAGAAACTTACACTGTATTCTCAGTGTTTCAAAGGCAAATGAACCATATAATTGGGCAGCAACAAAAACTGTGGGGTGATACTGCACATACCCGACCTGCAATGGGGCACCTCCACAATGATGGATGTATACAGGCAATGTGGTGACCTTGCCTACACCCAGCTCGTCTCCAGATGGGGGGCCTCTGCACCTTCATGACTATAGACACCCCAACACTGGTCATCCATGGAGAAGACATTTTTAAGTTGTTTCAACATCTGTTACAGAAGAAAACAACTCTGTTGCATCAGGCTCAAAGGAGAATAACTGCTGATTATTTCGGCTGGGATCAGTTCAAGGACATTCCAGAAGAATTTAGACTGTTTACAGAGACTCAAGTAAACGCAGAAGGGTCAATATCCTTCTTTGCCATGCAAACAAAGGCAAACACCTGCTGGTTACAAATAACCAGGTAGGAATTGCTGAAGTTGATTAATGATGCTGAGCTCAGCTTAAACGCTTTTAAGGAAGAAGTGAGAGCCATCCATCTTACAGTAATGCAACATCCGTACATGTTTGACTTGATGACCGTGATGGGGGGTGGTGTGTGTGCCAAGATTGGTGCTTCCGGTTGTTCTTTTATCTCTGGAAATGATATGGACAATGGGACATTAGCTCTTGTCATCCAAGAACTTCATTGTCTGCAAGTGGACATGAAGCTTAGCAGCGCCTTAGACTCCTTCTCACCCACTCCCTTTAGCTCCGGACCTGCTCTCGGCTGAGTGTTGACGCCGAGGGCAGGGCTCCGGTTTTGGCGGCCATCTTGGGTCGGGTTGGGATGGTGACGCGATTGGCAGCGCTATAAAAGGGGCTTGTGTTAGTGAGCAGGTAATACTGACACAGCACTCATTTTTCCCCTCCTGAGGTGGAAGCCGGGAGGTCTCCTATCTTTCCTCTGTTTTTAAAAGCCGATTTTAATTTGTTTTGCACTTCGTGCACACCTGAGCTAAATAGGTGTGCTGAGACTCCCTGCGCTTAGCAGCGCCTTAGACTCCTTCTCACCCCCTCCCTTTAGCTCCGGACCTGCTCTCGGCTGAGTGTTGACGCCGAGGGCAGGGCTCCGGTTTTGGTGGCCATCTTGGGTCGGGTTGGGCTGGTGACGCGATTGGCAGCGCTATAAAAGGGGCTTGTGTTAGTGAGCAGGTAATACTGACACAGCACTCATTTTTCCCCTCCTGAGGCGGAAGCCAGGAGGTCTCCTATCTTTCCTCTGTTTTTAAAAGCCGATTTTAATTTGTTTTGCACTTCGTGCACACCTGAGATAAATAGGTGTGCTGAGACTCCCTGTGCTTAGCAGCGCCTTAGACTCCTTCTCACCCCCTCCCTTTAGCTCCGGACCTGCTCTCGGCTGAGTGTTGACGCCGAGGGCAGGGCGCCAGTTTTGGCGGCCATCTTGGGTCGGGTTGGGCTGGTGACGCGATTGGCAGCGCTATAAAAGGGGCTTGTGTTAGTGAGCAGGTAATACTGACACAGCACTCATTTTTCCCCTCCTGAGGCGGAAGCCGGGAGGTCTCCTATCTTTCCTCTGTTTTTAAAAGCCGATTTTAATTTGTTTTGCACTTCGTGCACACCTGAGCTAAATAGGTGTGCTGAGACTCCCTGCGCTTAGCAGCGCCTTAGACTCCTTCTCACCCCCTCCCTTTAGCTCCGGACCTGCTCTCGGCTGAGTGTTGACGCCGAGGGCAGGGCTCCGGTTTTGGTGGCCATCTTGCGTCGGGTTGGGCTGGTGACGCGATTGGCAGCGCTATAAAAACAGACAGGGATGGTTCCGCGCAGCGGACGCGCCGGACCTGCGCCGGAGTCGTGCCAGAGTCCTGCCCGTCTGCGCCCGTCCGCGCACGAACGGGCTCAGGGCTCAGGAACTCTGGCACATGCATCACCTACACGGCAAATGATCTCCTAGCACTGAACTCTGACAGGTATAGTCTGACTCCCATCACGTGTTCCGTTCTCAAGGAAAATAATATCCTTCGTCTTCCCAGCCATAAGAATACTAGCCTTTCACCCCCTTTAAAGCTAGCCACCCTAAATACTAGGTCACTACAGAAACATCACCTGGAAATTTTCACCCTTTTACAGGACGAGACCATTGACATACTGACACTCACCGAAACCTGGTTGAGTGATACCTCCTCCCCGGACATCATAGCCGCCCTCCCTAGCGGGTATGACATGATCTGGCATAACCGGCCAGATGGTGCCCGAGGCGGTGGCGTAGCAACGATCTTTAAAAAACAGCATACGGTGACCAAAATCCTAACTGAGACTATAAAGGCTGTTGACCTACTGGGGATAAAAATAACCATGAACAATTCCTGTCTTATCATCTTGACGGTCTATTGCCCACCCCAATGTACATCAATGTTTAATGATCTCTTTTTTCCCATAATATCGGATCTATGCACACGCTACAAAAATATTTTGGTGACAGGTGACTTTAATGTTCACTGGGATAAAATAGATAAAGATCTACCAACTCGGAAACTGCAGATTTCCATGACCGCTTTAGGACTGGTACAATTAGTGGAAGCCCCAACCCACATAAAAGGTCACATTCTCGACCTCATTTGGTCCTCTATGCCAAAGGTGGCTCTCACAAATATCACACCTTGCATCTGGTCGGACCACCACCTAATTCTGTGTGACATACCACAAAACAATCCTCAGGCTTAACTTCCATTAAAAACCAAAAAAGTGCGCCAATGGAAAAAAGTCGACCCAGAAACCCTGACTAATGTCCTGTCCAAATATATACAGAAACCCATGACGCCATCAGATGGCATAGACTTAGATCTAAACTATGATACTATAGTAGCCACCCTCAGGCAATCAATTGATGAGATAGCCCCTGAAAAGACACAAAAAATAAAGGGTGCAGAAAAAGGAGCCCCCTGGTTCACTCAAAGCCTAAGAGATCAAAAAAGAAAGCTCCGTCATCTTGAAAGACGCTGGAGGAAATCTAAAAAGGATATTGACCGGGAACTATACAGAACATCCTTTCAACTGTATAAAAAGTTTATCGTATCAGCCAAGAAGGACTACTATGAAACACGTATGAACAACGCCGTAAACGTCCAGAAAGAAACCTTCCAAATACTGAAAGAACTAAGCAAAAAGGAGGAAAAGGTAGATACACTGATTGACTGTGACACCTTCCAAGGATACTTTCTTGAAAAAGTAGCGACTATCCTGTCAGACATCAAGAAAGACAACTCAACTATACACACCATGCCATCGCCCCCTCAAAACCCCTCAACCCCTATTATTACTAGATTTCCTAAAATCGACTCCACTACCCTTAGACAACTAGCAGCATCAACCAAGTCAGGTTCCCCTGCCGACCCCTGCCCTCCCGATATTTTTCGGTTAGCAATTCCGATCTTGGAAGACCAGATCCTAGACCTCCTAAATAATTCATTAGCTACTGGATCATTACCAAATACCTTTAAAGAGGCACGCGTCAGACCACTGATAAAAAAACCTGGGGCGGATCCAACTAGCCTTAAGAACTATAGGCCAATCTCCCAGATGCCGTTCCTATCAAAAGTTCTAGAACAGCATGTGTTAAAATCACTGTCACTCCTCCTGGAATCACACCATCTACTCCAGGAGAGGCAAGCTGGTTTTCGTGCCCACCATAGCACGGAACTAGTAATGCTGTCAGTACTGGATGAGCTCAGATGCATGGCTGAGAGTAATAAGCCAAGCGCCCTGATATTACTAGACCTTTCAGCGGCGTTTGATACTGTCAGCCATGCACTGCTCCTGGACAGACTAGCCAGGTCTGGAATAAAAGAACAAGCTCTCCAATGGCTAACGGCCTTTCTGCTAGGGAGGACACAGAGGATCCAGTTAGCAGATCAGGTCTCCGACGTGGGCGCCTTGGTATGTGGAGTCCCGCAAGGGTCCGCACTCTCACCACTTTTATTTAATTTATACCTGCAGCCACTGATAGACTCTTTGGCAAACATGGGCTGTAAAGTCTTTAACTACGCCGATGATACTCAGCTGTTGCTGAGTATCGATAACACAACATCGGCTCAGTCCATGGCCCAAAATATACTACGGTTCACAGTAAACTGGATGACGTCCAACCTATTAAAAATTAATCCAGACAAAACGGAGGTCCTTGTAGTTTCAACCTCTACTTCCCCCTGGAATGATTTGTTCTGGCCACAAGAACTCAGACCTACCCCAAAGCCATGTCCTAGTGTAAAGAGCCTCGGTATGAAAATCGATCAGGAACTCTCGATGACCAACCAAGTGTCCGCTGTGGTTGGCTCCTGTACCAACCTGATTAGGCAGCTACGTAAACGTGTCCCTTTACTCTCAACGAACATGCTTCGAACCATTGTTTCAGGCACAATAGTGTCCAGAATCGACTATGGAAACGCGTTATACCTAGGTCTTCCAAAAAATTCTATTAATCGTCTACAGGTCATCTTGAACGACGCAGCCCGACTAATCTTCGGATTACCCAGGCGGACCCATGCCTCCCCTCTGCTTTATAGGTTACACTGGCTCCCTATAAAGCAGAGGGTTGAATTTAAGAGCATGTGTATTTGCCATAAAGCAATCTATGGACAGGCGCCAGCCTATATAAAAGATAGGCTTGAAGTGTATGAACCCAAGCGCGCTCTGCGATCCTCCGACTCCTTTCTGCTATCCTGCCCACGTTTTAAACTGGCAACCAAAGGTGGCAGATCCTTTTCAGTCCAAGCCCCCACCATCTGGAACAAGCTACCGGAGGTGCTTCTTAGAGAATCCAATCTTCTCCGCTTTAGGAAATCCCTGAAGACTTTACTCTTCAAGGACGCGTTTACATCCCCGTAAGATAGGTCGGTATTTCCACACTCTTCTACCTTGTTTCTTGTTGCTGTACTTGGTCAGAAGCGCTTTGAGACCTGTCGGTGAGTTGGCGCGATATAAAACCCAGATACAAGAAGGAGGGAGGTGCACCAGAGCAGGACTGGTTTCATAGTATTTTTTCTTGGATCCAGATTATTCATGTTACAGACACACACACATTCTCCAATAAAATACCTAGAGCGGGAATGTTGTAATGGGTGAATATGACATCAATGAATACCAGGATATGTGCAATCCCGACAATGGCAATACCAATAAATGCAATGTCAAAGTATGCCATAACCAGTGTCCACAAAAATGTCAATACCCATAAATGCAATATCAATGTATGCCATAATCTATACCCTCACAACAGTGTCAATAATGTTACGAATAGAAACAATGTTGATGTATACCATGATCTAGGCATGCATTTATATGCCAATATCAGTCAAGACAATGTCAATGTACACTGTGACAAGTGTATGCACGATGTTGAGAATGCAGATAAAGATGATATCAATGACTGCCATATTACTTTCAGAAGTTCAAATGAATTCGACCTCGAGTCCGTGATATGTGTTCAGACAGGTCCTGCGACCCCAACCCACACCTATCAAATGACAGGTCACAAATGGGGGTCTCACTTAGCCTAGAGACAAACACACACCAAAGGAAAACCCTGATCAATCCCACAGATAGAAAGCTGCACCACAAACAGGTCAGAGGAAATTGATCCCAAATATAAAACATTTGGTTAAAGGTGCACGTTCCCCAAAAATACCACAAAGCTAGATGTCACATGTAGGTAGGAATACTCAGAAAATCAGGACACAACATGCACACCACACATAGGGATTGGGTGCTCCCCATACAGGACATCTGGACACATACACACCAGCCCACTCTAGCTCTCCCAGAGGTCGCGATCAAGCTGTGTCTTATCAGATGCCCAAACTTGTTAATTTACGAGTGAGATGCTTTTTCAAGAATGCATAATTGTTTTATTGGACCTCACGAAATATATATATCTGTAGCCCAAACTTCTGTACCATGAGAGGTTCTTCAGACACACTCTGTCAAGAATATCCCAGCCACTGTGCTTAATTAAACTAACTTATTCCTGTTTTGCCAAATGCCTCTTGTCTTTTCATTTCTTTAAGGTAAAATTAAATCCAAGCAACAGTACCCTGATGATATTATTAGGATCAGGCTAGTGTATTTGAACCAAAACACATGTAAGGGTACCTGGATATTGTTGCTGCAATGCTCATTGGTATTTAGTACTTTGAATAGACATAGGCATTCTTAGGAGAAAATAACTGTGGTGGGTAGTACAAGGTGTAAAATCGGGGTTTCTCTTGGGGACACAGTAGTAGATAGGCCCATATACGATTTGATGCAGAAGAAGAATTATACTTCTAGTTACAGAGGATCATCCTTAACCCGTTGGTGCACATGATGAGCTCAGCTCGTCATGAGGCACGGTCGCGCTGTGCTCATGACGAGCTGAGCTCGTCATGACCGTTGCACTGCGCCCACGCGGGGATAATTTGCCTGCTGTACTGGGCGTTCCATTGGAACGGGCGTGGTCGTGACGAGCTCAGCTCATCATGAGCATAGACCCACCGTGCTGCATGACAAGTCGAGCTCGTCATGAGCACTACGGCGCTGCGCATCCCACCTCCCCCCAGCATAGCAGGGGAATTAGCCCTGCGGGAAAGGGGTTAAAGCTTGAGATATTTTAAAAGTTCTCTTTCAGTGCTGCCTTTTTTATGGCTTGACAGGGCAGCTGTTGGAACACAATTATACGAGAATAACCATGAGAGTTGATTCATCTCCACTTACATGTTGGGAGCCAGGACAACATGTTTTGTTTGGCAGAAGTTGTGTGCTTCTACAGTAAAGTGCTTACCTTCCACAAAACTGTGATCATTTTGTTCATTTACCGAGCTGCTTGAGCGTGAACCACACACAACATTAAAATGCTATTAAAGTGTCATAGATAACTAGATAATGTATGTTTTTTTCTTTGGCAGCAGCACAGATTGTAAAAGGACAGTCATTAACCAACATGGATGTTTAGGTCTGGCATGAGAGTGCAACTGTCACCTGACCTTCTAACCTACACCCATATTATTCTACTGTTTTTGCTTCTACACAAATACGTCCATTGCCATATTTACCTGTAATGCTTCACATTACCATAAAACATCTCTTTGAAGACAGATCCATTGACATTGTCAATGCTTGTTATCCAGTATATTTGGAATAAAGTGATGTGCTGTCTGGTCACATTTCTTTCAAAGTTTGATTAGGGCTTAAATCCTTCAAACTCTTCTGGTGATCTTGCCTCAAAGCTCAAACATATCTCTAAATATATAGGATAGCATGGATTCCATCCCCTTTCATTAGGGTAAGACAAAAACGTTGTCCACCTGTCTTCAGGCAAGAACCGGAATATAAAGGGCACAAGTACTTTACCACAGAGACTCTATGTGATGAATTATAGCAGTATGCTACTTGCAGTGAGAGCTGGAAGGCATGTCGGCTTTGCTAACTAGCATTGCCATATGTTAGGTACCAGTTTTACCGAGTTACGAAAGTCCTTTCCGATAACATTAGTGATGTATATGTTAATCAATTGTCACCTCACCATCATCTCATCTTCAACTAACCACCCAGAGCCACTTTCAGTATAGAACTCCAACTACATGTTTGGCATCTGTCTATTAATATCTCACAGGCACATAGGCATATACATACTAATGTTTGAACAAACACACACATTCTTTGTGCCAGATTTACTAAAAATTGGACAGTGCAGCATCAAAATACACAGCACTGTGTATAACCTCAGGGTCATAAGATGTGCAGTGCGATATTTACTGATTCAAATGTCGATGATGTCATCGGTCATGGCTGCATTAAAAATCCTACGGTAACACATAGCTAAAGTGCCACTGGAAGGAACAAGGGCGAGTAAGCGGTGTCTTGCCTCGGATGTGTGCTCGAGGCGCCGCCTTCAGTGCAATATCTAATCACAGGCAACAAATAGGTCAAGTGCAAAATGTGGCGATTCGAGGAACGTGCACATATTCGGCCTGGACATTTTCACATAGAATTATATGTTGTACGTAGGGTTCATACCCTGTTAAACCCTTTGACATAGATTATGCTACATCGTGGCATTTAAGACTGTACCTGTGAATATTTTAGTGAAAAATACATTTCCAGCAAACGTCGATGAGCGCTGCAGTTTCTGCGGTTTGTGCTGCTCTGCACTATGAAGTTTTGCTTGGTGTCACGTTAGTACCCTCGTGAGCAGCAGTAAATGTCTTCATCTTCAACATAATTGGAGTTCATTTATTATTCAAACAGACCGCTTAAATATTGTGCAGACATTTTCCCCTCCTAGCATACATGCCCCACGCCAACAGAGGAATGCCAGTATCATAAAACAAATAAACTATGCGCCCACTATTCCCATTCGAGATTTCATAAATGACACTTATAAAAAGGAAAACATGAGAAAAATCAGACGCGTTGTAAGTGTACACACTTATGTGGTGGTTTGTGCTAGGGGTTAAATTTAGCATTACACATTTATGGCATTTTAATTGCCTGGAAGACACAAGTATTTCCACTGCCCACCTGCACCATCCAGAATATATTGTTGCTGCTGACAGGTTCTTGTGAGGGCTCCATTTCTCCACTTCAGCTGTGAGAGAAGGGGTTAGCATCTGCAGGGCAGGCCACACTCTGCGCTGCTTACTTGTGGTGACTCAACATCTTAACCCCACTGCACATGGCATTCGATCTGTTTTCAGCTCTAGGGAGGACTGTGTGAAGCCTACACGGCTGAGCTGCTTTTGGTGAGCTCTGTTCTGTGTTGTGGCAATTAGGGGAATATAAAAAGCTCATGCCCAGCAGTAGGCATCTTGGACTGTGTCCTGATGCAGCACGAGCTGAACGTATAGCAATAAGGCGGAGGGCTTGTGTAGACTGTGCAGACAAAAGAAAGGTACACTAATACAGTATATCACTCTCATCTCACAACTTTTATCAAAGGACTTTTCATAATATTACTACAATGCACATGCGTACATTGTACCTACAGAAAACCTACACTTTAATAGAAACCCGCATGAGTGAAGTTTTATAGTTTTTTTATTAAAACATATATATTTAGATTTAAACTACTAAAAAATGTTTAAAACAGTAAGGGGTCCATTAGGATGGCGGGCGGGCTTTGGCGGCCCGCCACCCTAACGGAGAAGTGGACCGCCAGCTAACAGTGCGGGGGTCCCGACAATGGCATTAGGATGCGCCCGCCACACAGGCGGGCGCATCCTGTATGTTTACCTTTGCGGCGGGCGGAGCAGGAATCGCCGCCCGCCGCAATGGTAAAAGTGCACGTTGTACTTTGCAAAGTGCAACATGACAGGCACCGCGCGGTGCCTGCCATGTTGCACACTGAAATGCGGGGGGGTACCGTAGGTACCCCCCATGTGCACCTCCCAAGCCACAGACTTCCAGGGGGCCCGCAAGGGGCCCCTGCAGGGAGTCTCCACATGCCTTGCCGCCACGGAAATGCATTGTGCAAAGCCCATTGTAATATGGCGGGCGGTGTCTAAAAGACACCGCCACCATGTTACAGGTTTTCCGCCCCGGCCGCTAGGCGACCGGGTCGGAAAACAGGCGGGTGGTCTTTCACACCTCCACGGTCCCCTCCGCCATCCTAATATGGCGGGGGGGGGGGAATTGGGCTGATGATGTCGGGCGGATTTCCTCCGCCAGGCTGGCGGCAGCCACCGCCATCCTGGCGGAGGGAATCCGCCTGACATGGTAATGGACCCCTAAGTGATCACATGAAGCAACCTCATGAATGTACAAGAATACACATATGTACTACCTGTTCTGAAAGAAGCACAAAAAATAGATTTTTACTTCCCCAAATCCCAATGTCAACAACTTGGTGAAACAACAACGTTTCTAACCAATAGTTTGCTAGTATTATCTGTTAATGTCACCTTTGAGCTAGAGTAATAAAAATGTCTCCAGACTTTCTCAAGGCTAAATATTTTTAGACGTTATCACTCCTCCCACTTGATAGGTGATTTGTGTAAGGGAGATAATTTTAAATCTAAATCTGTCACGATGACAAAAAACCTTTGGTAGGCTTTTGAAATCAAATTCTGGCAAATAATTTCCAGTACTTTACTACCAACTAATGTTGTTAGAATGTACAGTAGTGAAACACACATTTCAAGTGGCACAGTTCCACAAAAAAATTGAGGTACACATCAGGTTTATCATTAATATTCCTTGTTTTAAAAAATTTATTTTAGAGGGGCAACTCGGTGTAACGCCCATTTAATTACATTCCGAGAGCAGAATCAAGCGTCAGAAGATCGGCGCCTTTGTTTTAATCCTCCTGCACGATTTTTCCATGCTGCACAAGCATGTTTTCCTCCACAAGAGCTTCTGCCTGCCACGAGGCACGTTCCTGGTTCCAGTGAGGAATTGTTACACTGGGCCATTACTGAGAGTGCTGCAATATCCCCTCTTTCGAGTCATTCTGCTCCATGAATTTGGTCTCTCTTCATGTTCATGTTTGCTGGCTAAAGGTACCTTGTCCTTCTTTCATCATATAGGGGGTGTTTTATATCTATACTTAAGGCGGGTCTCTGGAATGCCCTTCATTGCCTATTCCAGTCTTCTTTATTGCTGAAGCACACTGTCTGACTATCTCCTCCTGCATTTCGGGGCATAGGGCCCATTGTTTTGCCAAATGAAGGAAATACTAAGTTTGCCTGAACAGGGTTTTCTGTGCACGCGATCCTCCTACCTGTATTATACTGTACAAACGGACTTTAATTGTACTCGTTTTAAGTAGAGACATTGCACTGTTGATTTCTTCACCATATAGGAGGTTTCCTTGCTATTAATCCTGTTTTTATGGGTAGGTCTCAAAAACAGAGGGATAAATTGCTACCCATTCTATCTTC
The DNA here is from genome assembly GCF_964263255.1 of Lissotriton vulgaris. Lineage (NCBI taxonomy): Eukaryota > Metazoa > Chordata > Amphibia > Caudata > Salamandridae > Lissotriton > Lissotriton vulgaris. Next base: position 396,014 of record NW_028249189.1, read on the forward strand.
TACTAAACTCATCACCTGTCCTAAATCCCAACAGCGAGATTTAGCCTCTGGGTCTCTTACAGCAATTACGGAGAATTCTACAGACCTAGGTTTGCAGTGCACCTCTTCTTCATCTGGAGTCCAGCCGAAGAAGTCCTCCCCTTCAGTCAAAAGACCAAAGAAGGTCTCAGATTCACCATTAAAACACCCCCTCTTTTCACCCTTGACAATGTAATAGAGGAAATAAGGGGTCCGAAACCCTTTATTGTTGAAACTAATGCCTCCCTTATAAGCACTGAGGAGAAATGGTTTGCACATGATCAGCGCATTACAGCTGTCGAACAAAGGATCAGTGATGTGGAGGACTCCATTCTGGTGATCTCCAAGTTAACAAAGGAAATAGAGTTGCTCAAACGGTTTACTGAAGATTTGGAAAATAGAAATAGGAGAAACAACTTATGGCTATATGGAATTCTGAAAAATTCAGAAGGGTCTAATATGATTTCCTTACTGCAGAAGATCATTCCTACCATTGTGCACTTACCTGATCAGACCGCACTCAACATTCAAAGAGCCCACTGTCTTGCTCCTAAACCATCTGCTAGCTCTGCCCAGTACAGACCTAGGGGCATCATTATACTTTTTCTACAGCACACTGACTTGATGAATACTCTGTCTGCTGCCAAGTGAGCGAGCCCACTCCATTGGTCTGGTATTAAGGTGTATTTCTCACAGGATGTCTTTAATGATGCTGCCGCTAGAAGGAACACTTCTTGGATCTTGATCAACAATTAAAAGACATGAACATTAGATATGTTATTGCCCTGCTTCATTTTAATTTCACCCTCCCTCACTGTGCATGTCGTTATTACAGCATTTCATCTATTGTACTCCACGGTCAGTTTATTGTTGCATTTTTTATACTCTTGTATTTATACACCTTCATATATATTGTCTGGTGTTAATTTTATCCTCTATGCCTTTCTCTCTATCTTCATTGAGATTGCTGATAGGTTTGGCCATTGTTGTGTTTCTTTATTCTTTATTGTCCTATATTTGCTAGAGCCTTGTCTGGAGCCATCTCTCCAAGGCCTCTCTCATATATATCACTGCTTTCTTCTTCATTATGTAGTCCAAATCAAAACTATAGCTTTTATGGAAATCGAATTTGCCCTCTAGTTGGCTCACCTCACTTTGGCAGACGATTTGAGAGAAAATGTACTCTATAACTTGTCCTGCCAACCTTACCCAAACGCTTTATTATTTCTATAATAGTCTATATCGTACACCCACATTTTTGTTCAAATGCAAACTCCTTAAAGGTGACACTTGCTGGAGGTGCCACTCAAACTCTGGTACTTACCTTCACATGTTCTTCCTATGTTCTAAACTGTCAACATTTTAGGAGCAGTGGTGGACAAGGATAGGACACATTAACAAAGTTCTTTATTCACTCTCTCTCTCTCAATGCTCTTTATCTGGGAGGTTTAAGTAGTATCTGGTCTCAGAATAAGGTCATTCCTAAATCGGTTGATCAACTTATTGCAATTGCATTACAGGTTTTCACTGCTAATTGTAAGTCTGTAGATAATGCCACTTTACAACAGTGGTGAACTTTGGTTTGTCATAATCATTGTTTGGATTGTTTTAACTTACACTCTTCATCTTTGTTGGCAAAAACTGAAGAACTTTGAGAACCTTTGACTAGATACTTGTCTACTCATGCCTGATCTCCAATTTGTATATTGCCTTTCAGTTTTTGGAGCTTAGTTGTTGATTTTGTATTTTTCTTTTGATAAGTATCATATATTATATATTATTAATAAGATGTTATAGGTACATTTTTTCTATCTTTTAGCATTTATATGCTATTTTCCTTTTCTTGCTTTGCCTCTGTTTCTCTTTACCTTTCCTTTCTTCTTTGTTCTTGTTGTTCCTTTCCATATTTCTTTGTCAGGCTTTATGTAATCTGGATACCGATATATTGTTGTTCTAGTTTTTCTGATGGTGGATTGAGTTCCATTTCTAGTATTTATTTCTATTACAAAGTTCTCTTCATATACTGATAGGCCGCAACATATGTGTAACTACTTTTTCTTTAATAGAAATTCAAACCTAAAAAAATTGATTGATATATATTATAGAAAAAATATTTGTTTTCTATCAGGTTCACTTACTTTAAAGCCCTTTTAAGGGGTACCACCCGGTGAGACTTGTTTTCAAGCTGCTTTTTGTGCAAAACTTGAAAATGTGCTTTTATTATTTGCGGTGCCTGTGTGGCATAGACATTCAGGAATTACGGACTGGCATTTGCTCAACATTTATAGTAATAATACTTTTTTGTTCTTTTGCAACGGCTAAATGACTGCTTTAAGATATATATGTGACTATGTGTATAAACAGAATTGTATGTCATAGTGAAACATAATTTCAGATAAAGTAAAGTTGGCTGAAGTAGAAATAAAGAAATTGTGAAATATTCGCAGAGGATAAGAAGCAATATCTATTTAAAAAAAACACATTGTAATTTATTTTCTTATGCACAACTGTTCCCCGTTACTTTTCCCTTGAGCACACCCCAAAGCAGGTTTGGGTGGCATGTACATGTAATAAACATTCAAATACATCTACTATACTGTGGATCTCATGAAAACAAAAACATATTTCACTATCAGCACAAAGTAAACACAAGGCGTAATAGTAATAAACATATAATATTAGTAATAATAATAGTAATACATTAAAGTTCAAGATTCTTCTAAACTATAATCTCTCATAATGTGCGCCCCTATCCCGTGTTGCATGGTTCTAACGTTTTTCCAGTAGACTGTGAACATTTTCAGGAGAACCGTGGTTTGATTTAGGCCTGGGAGCAATTTTAAATATGTTGAAATAATTTTTGAAACCTTTTTTGATGCAAAATTACTGAAAATTTGTGCTTACCCCAGCTCTAGTAATTAAGAGTAATTTGGGGAAAAAATTCTACCTCAGGTGTACTGGAACAACACATTTAGAGAGGACGAGCAGCTGATGGCTGCTGTGCGTGTCCTGTTGCATTTAGCACTATAAACGCAAAATGCATCATCTGGCCCATTTCTGACACATGGGTCTATTTTGAGCTAGGAAAATATTGTTGAATGCTGGATTACACTTCTCAAGTATTGTCGAGTAACTTTTTTTAATAGAGGTTATCAGCTAGATTCATCAACGAAAAATGGGCTCGCAAAGGGCCAGATTCTGAGAATCTGGCCCTTTGCGAGTGCAATTTTTGCATTTGATATTCATCATCCCAAATGCAAAAATCGCTATTAAAGAATTCGCACATTTGCGAGGAATTGCATTTAAGGAATCTCTATTTGAGATTCCTTGAATGCAATTCTTGAACTATTTTAAAATTGCGAATTTGCAATTCTGGGCCGCTATTTACCGCAAGGTCAAACCTCGTGGTAAATAGCGAAAACTTAGAAAAATGCATTTAAATGCATTTTTCTAAGTTGCATGTTACAAACAAAAATGTCCTTTGGACATGTGTGTGCGCAACACCAATGTAGATTAAATTTCAGGGGTGCTACAGGGTGTCCTTTGGACACCCCTGGCACCGTTGAAATCGCATCCTTATTTGCGATTAGCAAATTGCTAATCGCAAATAAGGAATAACTCCCCATACTTTCCTATGGGCCTTCACAAATAAGGAAGCTGTATGAATCGCTATTTATTTAGCGATTCCTACATGAATCACGTTTTGCAAGTCCTTAACAGCGATTTCTTAATAATCGCTATTATGGACTCGCAAAAAGGGACGATGATGAATCTGGCTGTAAATGTCCAGAATGTGACAGAAAACTTTACGAATTTACAAACAAAATAATAACAATTTGAACCAAGCTTCAGACGACACGGGAAAGGGAGAGAAATACCTGAATGAAATTAGATCCCTTTTATTCTCAAAACGTATATGGCATACTGGGAAAGTAGTGCAAGCTATGATGTGATAGGTATAGAGGCCCACTATTGAGCATTCAAACGTTTTATCGCCAGAAACAGACAGTCTGGTATATGATAAAGTTATTCGCAGGAGGTCAGTACAACCCTAATGTAGTCGGCCTACATATTAAGAATTCAATCATCAGACAATAATAAAACGGCAAATATGAAAATAGACGGTAACCGTGGATGCATATAACTCATTTCAGGAAGATCTTAGAATTTGAATGCATGTAATAGAGGGAATGCGCTGTGTTTTGTATTACAGAAAATTTGACTGGAACTATCGTCAAAAATGCCCTATTGCCCGAAATTTCTGTATTCAGGAAAACTACAATATTTTTGTTACCGTCTCATATAAATGTTTTCATAAGCACAGAGGCATAACTCAAAATGACAGGGACCCCTTCACAATGTGATGCGGTACCACCCCTCAGTACCTCATGTCTCACAGATATTCATTGATCTTGGGCTCAAAGGGGCCCCCCTGAAGTTAGGGGGCTCCCTATAGGGTTGTGTGGTATGACCCTGCCATAGTATGCAGTAACTGGGCCCTGCCTCTTGGTGCATGCTAAAGTCACTGCCAGGACTGTGCTCAAGCAGCCTTTGAGAATGGATGACAAAATTGCTATTTTAGGGAAAAAAAAGTAATTTATGTAAAAGCAAACGTGTCTATAATAGCGAATAATAACTTCTTTCTGACAGGTTCTTTGTGATTTTGTGATAATTGGCAACATGCCACCTGTGCCAGCAGACGGTTTCACAGCAACCAAGCAGGGGACATAAGGAGAGTGGGTCTTTACAGGAGCTGTGTAGCACGCGACATTAAAGGTACTCAGGTCCTTGAGTTGGAAACTGAAAAATGTCAAAATGACCACCTTCAACAGTCCTTTTAAGGCTGTAGTGAGCTGAAAATTAATTTAATCGAAGCTTTTGAGGAATGTGGTTTCTTTTAAGCATTATTTACTCCTTAAAATTGGCCCTGGCTATATATGGAAGAATAGATACTAAGGGCCCCATTAGAATGTTGGGCGGAAAACCACCCCGACCGCCATGGACGAGGAAAACAACCATCCGCCGGAACCGGCGGTCAAATTAGGATCACCTGCCAAAAAAGACCGACGGTGGCTGTAGCGGGTAAATAAAAAGTGCCCGACGTAGGCGGTGACAATTAAAAACCGACCGCAGCGGTTGGAAACGCAGCGGATAAGCTACAACCCACCGCAAGCATAGCGGAGACACAACACAGGAAATTAGGAAATCCCTGATGGTCCTGCGGTACAATCCGCTGGTTCTGACCACCGCAGTCGCACACTGGAGTGAATGGGAGAGCCAGCGGAAGAGCTGCAGCATAGCCACAGCAGCGGACTATCCATACAAAACATTGGCGGACAATGCAAAAACACCACAACAAAGGCAAACATTGCACAGATTTAAGTAGCCATGCCTTGAATACAGCAAACACATCCCAATGAAACAAATAAATGCCAAATAGAAACATACAATTTCCAGGTCAACTCCCACAACACACATGACAGCAAAACTCCATTGGGACACACCCACATAGCTGAGTGTAAAACCAGCCCCTTCACTGCCCACAATCCTTTGCAACACTCCAGAAGAGAAGGGCATACACCAGGCCCGACAGGAGAGGCAAGATAAAACAGCACCCTCACCACCACCACCATCACACCAATACCAACAATCCCCCAGCACATAATACACCTCACACACAAACACCACACCCACCACCCACACCCTTGCACCCACAAACACTTTGCACACTACACACCATGGCATCACAGAAAGTGCCCAAAATCACAGAGAGTGAGTTGACAGTCATGGTAAATGAGTTAGTCAGAGTGGAAATGCGTTAGTGAGTAGGAGAAGCACACCTTTTCTTTAAACTGTGTAACTGTATCAACTATTATTTGCTGTAATTTTGTTTTTGATTTTTAATTTTTAGACTAAGCGTGCTACCGAGGTGGCACGTTTGTCCTCGCCGTGCCTGCACGTAAGATACCTATCTTAAGTGTGGAACACACTTAACCTCTGTGCACTGTTGCTAATGTGGTTCAATCTAAAGAACAACACTCTACATTTTCCAAATGTTTCTTATATAACAAAAATAATAATCAATGTTCTTCAATTCAATTAATTCCATTCAAATTTACTCCAAGAACTTCACAATATTGACTCTCGTATAGAATTAACATCAGCAAAAATCAATTCAAACCATTATTGTACTGAATCACAATATATCTGGTGCAATTTTAACATGATCAAAACTAAATTCGAAACATCATTCTAGACGACTCTTCTTTGTGCCCAATGCATTTCAAGCTCAACGAGCTCTTCATCAGGGGCTTGTGAACTGAATGTAATATTCAATTATTCAACTGTTTAGTGAATAGGATTTCAAAGCTTCACAAGGTACATGGCAGAATAGTGCGAGAAAGAAAAGTTATAAAGAAGCGAGAACCCTATTGCCCACCACTGTGCGTTAAACAGAAAAAAACTGTACTCACTGATCTAAAAACGAAAACTTTCAATAATCCTGAAACATGAAAACAATCAATCAGGGTCATCAAGACATAAACCACTTTAAACTCTTGTCAACGATCTGAGCCTCAGCGGCCGTCTTACCTTACTGAAAACTGTTCTTAAAGGGAAACCTTCTCTCGAGTATCGCCCCACTCTCGACAACCCTAGCTGTTCTATTTTCTGCAAACAGATTATAAAACCGACCTTACTACCAGTTGATAAGAACACTCACGGGTCCAATGTTGCCATTAATTCGAACTGCGTGTACAAAAGGCTCACTCAACCCTTACCTCTGTTGTAAAATAGGTCTAGTTCTACGACTCGCCCTCACGTTGCACAGAAGCTCCACCTCGCCTCGTTCGAAATTTCCGCGGTTACTCTCATTATCAACAGTAGTCCGCAACTGTCAAAGGACTAAACAGACTCCAGGTGATCGCAAACGCCATAATGTAATGGATTCACAAAGAATCATACCTCTACGAAGAGAGTGTTAAACGCTACGACTCCAAGGTCAAAAAACAAAAAGCGTCCTCTGTTCAACTCCATGATTACAATTCAGGATCCGTATGTCACTTCTCACAAACTCTACTAAGAACTAACACTGAAAACGGACTGAGTAGGAAGTCTGGTCGGATCGCGGACGCCATCTTAGAAAGGGATGTCTAATGCTGACACTATGTCTGATGATCAAGAACTGGGTGAAAAGTCCGAAAAAATTGTGAAAGTAAAAAAACAGAATCAGAAAGTGGAGAATAAAAATGGAAAGGAAAAACTCAATTCAAGTGAATGAAATACTATATACATCATACTAACAATTCTGGTACATATTTACAAAGTACAGGCATCAACCTCTTTAGCAGATACAGAGCGAAAAGTTCATAAAAAACACACTAGATATATTTTTTCATTAAGACCCATTGGCTCTTGAGTTTCACGGATTCTGATCTAATATATCTCTCTCTGGAGGAGAGATCTAGTTAGATCAACCCCCTTGTAAGTTTTCACTGTCTCCAGTATGGAAAACCTGAACTGGGATATGTTATGATTATTGTCAATCCAATGTTTTGCCAGATTACTTTTGAAATTTTTGTTCCTAATAGTACTTTTTTGTTCCGATATTCTAGTTTTCAATTTCCTTTCTGTTTTCCCTGCGTATATTTTTCCACAGGGACACTTTATGTAATAGATGAGTTTTTTTGAATTGCAATCACCATCATAGTGTAAAGTCATTTCCCGTCCTGTTCGCGGATGATGCAGCAATTTACCTCCTATTACATTCGAACAATACACACAATTATGGCATTTTTTCATTCCTTTGTGGCTCACTTCTGCTTGTCTTATAGGTGTCATCAATAGCTCTTTCAAATTTTTTGATCTCGTGAAGGCAAAAATAGGCTTGCTGGAAAAAATGCCATTGAAATCTGTTTCATTTTGCAGTAGTTCCCAATGTCTATTGATGGTATTCTTAAGTTTTTGTGATGAAGTAGAAAATTTGGAGACAAAAACGTGTCTTTCACTCAATTTTTGGGTTTCTGCTTCAGAAGATTTTCTCTGCTACACGTCTGTATCCTCATCTTAGATTTATCCAACACATCATCCGGATATCCTCTTTCCTTGTATCTTTTGTGTTGCAAAATCAAATTTTCCTCTAGATCCTCTTTTTTCGAATAGATTCTCTTAATTCACAAATACTGTGACACAGGTAAATTATTCTTCAGGTTTTGAGGATGAAAACTGTTGAATGAAAAGAAATTATTAACATCTGTCTCTTTTCTGCAGACTGTCGTCCTCACTTTTCATTCTTGACTGTTAATCATGACATCCAAAAATGGAAATTCTTTGTCGCTGATGGTATGAGGGAATTCAATTTGGTCTATACACTGATTCAGTCTTCCGATTTCTGTCTCTAGACTTTCCTTTGATCCAGACCATAATACAAAAATATCATCTATGAATCTGCGATATAAAACCGCTTGTTCTTTCCATAGATTGTTACTGTAAACGAAGTCTGCCTCGAATTTCACTATGAAGGTGTTTGCGTAGGCTGGGGCCCCGGCAAATCCCATGGAAGTTCCATTCTGTTGAAGAAAGAACTTAGTTGACCATTGAAAGTAACTGTGGTATAAGCAAAAGTGTAGTAATTCCAATATGAAAACTTTATCTGCCTTTATTGATGATTGTTGTAACAAAGCCCATTCCACGGCTTCCAGACCAGATTGGTGGGGGATAGATGTGTACAACGACTTAACGTCGATTGTGTACAAAAGCATCTGATTGGTAATCTTGATTTCCTGCAATTTCATAAGAAAATAATTAATGTCTTTTATGTATGAGGGCCATTGTTGGACGAATGGCTGGAGAAATTTGTCAATATACTGACCGAGTGGTTCAAAAATGGTACCACACCCGGTCACAATGGGACGAATGGGGGGATCTCGTAGATTCTTATGTACCTTGGGGAGCATATAGAGACGCGGTCTCCTTGGGTACTGAACGGATAAGAAAGACTTTGTAGTTGCTGAGATGTGACCTGATTCATGTGCTTGTGTCAGAATGCCTTGAAGGACAATTTTTAAATCCTCAGTCGGGTCTTTATCTAGTTCGAAATAAGTAGATGTGTCTGCCACATGTTCATCCACTTTTTGATTGTACATGACCCTGTCCATTACTATGATGGCTCCTCCTTTATCTGCCTTTTGAATCAGTATGTTGGTATTTTCCTGAAGTCCTTTCACTATGTTTCTGCCATACACTGATAGATTCTTCCTTTTAGATTTGCTCAAATTTAGACGGTCTAAGTCATTTTTAACAGCATTTTCGAAAGCATCTAGGATTTTATGTGACACTGGTGCGTGAAATTTTGATTTGGGTCTAGATTCCAAGAATTCTGGTTCCTCTCTGTCAGGTTGGGGTGGAACTACATTCGTGAAGAAATGTTTCAGTTTTAGTACTCGCATGAATCTGAAAAAAAAGATTTCACTCTCCAATTTATTAGTGTCATATGTGGGAACAAATCCCAAACCTTTATTCAACACTCTTACTTCATCTTTAGTCAATTGTGTTCTGGAGATGTTTAGAACTATGTTTGTCTCTTGCTTCTTGTGCGAGCTCCTTCTGTTTCCTCTCAGGGTTTTTGTGATGGTTTTTGTTTCCCTGTGGTTGACTGGAATCCCCTCCCTGGGTTAAAAAAGACTGGCTAGTTCCTGCTGCTCTTGAAGCATCTGTTGTTGTTGAATCTGTTGATGATAGAACTTCCACAATTTGAGTTTGAGCTGATGGTCTATTGGTATTCAAATCTGTATCATAAACTAAAACTTTCCTCTGATGTTGTGGGTGCTTTCTTCTAGGGGTATGTTTTTCTTTGGGCGTAAACCGTGTCCCGTTTGAATTCCTCAATCAATAAAAGAATCAAATCCAGGGACATAATCATTCAACAATTAAAACAACTTGAGTATTTGGCAAAACGGGAAGTTAACCAGAGTGGAACCACAACTGTTTGGTAGCCTGGTCCAACAGACACCATTAGCCACAAGGACCCAAATGTGGCAAAGGATAGTCCAAAGGGTCAATGCAGTAGGGACCACCCCGCGATCCAAGAAGGAGATAATGGAGCAGTGGCATGATCTCAAGATGGTTGTCAAAGAGAGGAGGAGCAAGAACTGGGAGCTGGCTAACCGTACTGGCAGTGGCCCTCCCATCCCTCAGAAAACATTCACACCATGGGAGGAGAAGATGCTTAATCAATCGCAAAAAAGGGGCGAGCGTACACTCAGTTTTAACTCTATCACCCCAGACCCCCAAAGACCTCAATTGTACACACATCAGGGGTGAATAGAGTAAATAACATAAAAATACATATATACACAACAAACAGAGAAGGCCCCAATAGGGCAAATCACTCTATTTGAAAAAACTGCCCTCACTCACATACCAAGGTATGTGACATGCTTCATCATTGGGCCTGCTTACAATACGTCCTGGTGTACCCCACACAGGACGGAGCATAAGGGAGGGGAAAAAATAATAAATTGCTCTTAACACGACAAATAGTCATGACAAATGGAAATAGACAACATAAAACACATAAATTGGTGAAAATCGTGCAAACACCAAGTGATCTCAACCGAGAAGTGTGACAAAAAAGTGCAGTATAGGGAGTTATTTAAAACTGATTGAAGGTGTCAACCGAAAACAAACTTTATTAAACTTTCCTTGACACCCTTATCAGGATTAAAATTTGAAGAAAAGGATGGGAATAGGCCTCTAAGGAATAATAAGGAACCTCAAGGCATCCCTCCTACCACTGCCAGAGTCAACATGTTTCGACCGCTCTGTAAGCGCCTGTAAGGTCACTCCGGTCTTCTTCAGGACCGTCGCATTCGGTGTCGATCTGGGATCCCCGTACTCTGGAGAAATATTATCCCACCAGGGGTGGCAGGTCAAATCGATCCGTGCCTCTCCTGTGTTATGTGTGAAGAGTGTTCCCTCAGATGCGGGAGAACATTCATGAGTTCATAATAGTTACAAACTCGAACTGGTGTCTGGTGAGGGGGACGCCGAAGAACACAATCGTTCTTTAGGTTCTCCCCGGCTCAGTCACCTTCAAACCGGAACACCGCACATTAGAAGATGCTTGCCATACTGCATCCTGAGAGTCCCACAGGAGTATCCGGGGAGTGGAGGCTGGTAAGTACAAACAAATGTTAACCAACACACTGATATGTACTTTCTTGCACAACCAAAACCCCATTGTATTGTACACCCTCACCTAAATGGTAGGTAGCCATCTTGCCTGGGAGGCCGGTTTGTGGGAGGGAGGCCTGTACCACTGCTCCCACTATACACCCTGTCCCACCCCTAAGCAGGATGTAGCACTCAACACCAACCCAGAAGCAGTTTGCAGCCATTGTATTGTTCACCCTCAACTAACAGGTAGGTAGCCATCTTGCCTGGGAGGCCTGTTTGGGGGAGGGAGGCCTGTACCACTATTCTCACAATGCCCCTGCCCCCCCTAAGCTGGATGTAGCACTCCACACCAACCTAGAAGCAGCTTGCAGCCATTGTATTGTTTACCTTCACCTAACAGGTAGGTAGCCATCTTACCTGGGAGGTCTGTTTGGGGGAAGGAGGCCTGTACCACTACTCCCACCATGCCCCCTGTCCCACACCCCAGCAGGATGGATCACTCCCTCACCCAGAAGCACTTGGAAGCCATTGCAGTACTCCGAACGAACTAACAGGTAGGTAGCCACCTTGCCAGGGAGGCCTGTTTGGGGGAGGGAGGCCTGTACCACTATTCCTACAATGCCCCCTGTCCCACCCCTAAGGAGGATGTAGCACTCCACACCAACCCAGAAGCAGGTTGCAGCCATTGTATTGTGCATCCTCACCTAACAGGTAGGTAGCCATCTTGCCTGGGAAGCCTGTTTTGGGGAGGGAGGCCTGTACCACTATCCACAATGCCCCCTGTCCCACCCCTAAGTAGGATGTAGCACTCCACACCCACCTAGAAGCAGCTTGCAGCCATTGTATTGTTTACTCTCACCTAACCGGTAGGTAGCCATCTTGCCTGGGAGGTCTGTTTGGGGGAAGGAGGCCTGTACCACTTCTCCCACCATGCCCCCTGTCCCACACCCCAGCAGGATGAATCCACTACCTCACCCAGAAGCACTTGAAAGCCATTGCAGTACACCAAATGAACTAACAGGTAGGTATCCATCTTGCCTGGGAGGCCTGTTTGGGGGAGGGAGGCCTGTGCCACTATTCCCACAATGCCCCCTGTCCCATCCCTAAGCAGGACGTAGCACTCCACATCAGCCCAGAAGCAGTTTGAAGCATTGTATTGTACACCCACACCTAACAGGTAGGTAGCCATCTTGCCTGGGAGGCCTGTTTGGGGGAGGGTGGCCTGTACCACTATTCCAAAAATTCCCCCTGTCCCACAGCATCATCAAGATGGATCCCTTTCCCATCCCACCCAGAAGCATGTGGGGGCCATTGCATTGTCCTCATCAAACTTACAGGTAGGTAGCTATCTTCAAAGTCAGGGTGTTTGTGGGTGGGAGGCCTGTACTACTACTCCCACCATGCCCCCTGTCCCACACCCCAGCAGGATGGATCACTCCCTCCCACCCACAAGCATGTGGCTGTCATTGCATTGTTCTTCTTCACCTAACAGGTAGGTAGCATGTCCGTGCAGCCACACTTCTGTCACCAATGAAATAGTGCCATATGCCAACACCAGCCTTCTCCATGCACAAATATGCACACCGACCCCTCTTGACACGCACAGTGTGCACACAGGTAAGCAAAGGGAACGGTCACAGATAACAAAGAGTCACACACCAATGGACATGCACAAGGAAGACTGTGCACAACCAAGCACAGCACACACTGAAGAGTGCATTTCCATGTGGCCCAATCAGCAAAGAGCATGTAAAATTATAGAAATCATGTGTGGGGTCATAAATCCATCTACGTGCATTAGAGTTCTAAGTCATGCAGTACAATACACTTGCCACTCCATGGCCAGATGTGATGTCAGCCAGGGCATACGAATTAATATTGAGAGAACCATTGCATTCATTTGTGCTGGTCCCTACTTGGCAACTGGTCCCTGTGAACATGATCACAGCACGATTTGCATGCAATGCATCAACATCTGACCACATGTACGGGTAATGTATGTACCTCTGCATCATGTCATGAGGCACAGTATTGCACCTAGCAAAAGATGTGAATATCAGTCAATTGTGTAATGTACAGACACTAGGTTTCACACAGCTAACAGAATTCTTGCTGAGTGCACAACACTGACCATTCCCCATCTAATCCACGGGTGACCAAGACCTCACTGCTGAGGACAACATCAATGACCAGCAGAGCCAGTCTCCACCCCTGGTACATGGACTCTCGGATGTAGATTAACAGGATTTTCAGGACGATGAGCTTGAGGCCGGACGGCATCTGGTGTGCCAGGGAGCACCAGGTCCCAGGACTCCATCTTCTTACCACCGCGTCTGCTGCAAAACAACAGCACAGCAGACCACTGCTGTTACGGCCTGTGCATCCACCACCACAGCCACCAATGCCTCCTGCAACACCCTCCCTATCCCAGGGGATGACAAGCCTCCACCAACAACTGTGAACGGCAGGGAGACTATGCATGGACCCACAGTGGTGAGGCAACAGGTCCATGGCAGCAGGGTAGGTGGGAGGGCCAGGGTCATCCCCAGATATCAGGAGGTTGGGACCCCATCCCTGGATCACATCACCAGAGTCATTGGGGCCTACGAACAGGTCCAGGGACAAAGTGGGCGGTCTGACGAACTCTTACGCGAGCTCATCCTGCTGATGAGGTCCATCGACCCCGGCATTGGACAAATGGTTGACCTCATGGGCCAGCAAGTGGCGTTACCGAGGGACAGGCCTGCGTCCCAACCAACACCTCCACCCCCCTCTGTTGTGCTGCAGGATGACAGTTCACCATCCTCCCCTGCGGCCACTGAGAGGGGTGAGTCCTCAGATGCCGCTGGCACCATAGCAGGGCACACCCCAGCGAAACTACCAATGGGCCATCCAAAGAAGAGCCTGGGAGTCTCTGGAGGCAAAGCACCAGCCAAATGCCAATCAAGGTGCCAGCCCTGATGGCAACCCACCTCCCCACTGCATTGACTGTTTGGACTGACCTTCCCCACACTGCCTTAGGAATGGCACCTGTCTGTTGGACTAAGTCACCACATCAATGAGGTGTCCACTCATTCATCTCATTTACCGTGACCGTCACCTCACTGCTCCATCACCACCTTCATGTTTATCTGCCCGCCCACTCACATGTCAACTTTGTAAATAAAATACCTTACACACTTTCATCGTGTCAGCTTTGTCTTTAGTGAAAGATGTATAGTCTTCAATATGTACATAATGTATCAGAAAGATGTACTGTATGTAGGAATCGATAAATTTGAGGCACCTAGGGAAACACAACAGAACAACATTCACTGGTGTGAGTGTGGCATCACAGACATTACACAACACAAACCATCTACATCACCCAACATGCAGACAACACAATGGGCAACAAGTGTCAACAAACATGTCCCGTATACGTTCACTGATTACAATGTCACTGTCACACATCCACACAGGCGACTTTACATTTGGCTGTCTGTACCATTTGCACATAGCCCTCCATGACAACAGCAATCACACAAGACAATGTACATGTTGTACTTTGTCACCCACCTTCAAGTGAAGTAGCGGGTGATGAGCTGTTGATGCATGTCATTTCCTTCCTTCTCTCCACTGTCCTCATCACTTGACTCAGGTTCTTTTGCAGGCGGGGGCCTTGTGTCCTCATCATCATCCAGGAGCAGGGAAATCTGCTTGTGAATAGCCAGGTTGTGGAGCATGCAGCACGCCACCACGATCTTACACACCTTCCCAGGCGAGTATTGCAGTGCACCTCCAGTTTTGTCAAGGCAGCGTAAACGTAACTTGAGCAGGCCAAAAGTGCGCTCAACCACATGACGTGTCCTGCCATGGGCCTCATTGTATCTGATATCACGCAGTGGGCTCCACAGTCATGGACGGCTGGGATATGGAGACTAGTCACCTAGGAATGACAAACACATATTGCAATGTTGCGCAGGCAAAGGGCAGCAGGTCACACACCCACCACGCCATATGACTAGGCATACTCACCCACAATCCAAGCATGCTTGGGGAGCAGATTAGCCATCAGCCGGGGCACAATGCTGTTTCTCAGTATGTAGGAGTCATGGGCAGAGCCGGGGAATCTGGCACACATATGCGAGATGGTCATATCTGCCTGGCACACCACCTGCACTTTGATTGAGTGATAATGTTTTCTATTGTGAAAAATGTGCTCACTTGCCTGTGGTGGCACAAGACCAACTTGTGAGCAATTTATGGGACCAACAACATGGGGGATGTGCCCAAGGGGATAGAAGTCTCCCTTCACAGCTGCCAATTCTGCACCCTTTGAGAAATGTATATAACTGTCTTTGTGGATCATCATGGCGGACAGAACATCCCTATGCACTGTGCTGAACATGGGTTGAGACATCCCTGCAGCTCCGGCCACTGTCTCCTGGAACGATCCAGTGGAGGGCTGCCATCACTTTATAAGCTGGGGTGAAAGCTGTTGGGTATGTGCAGCGAGGCTGCAGGTGGGGATCCAACAGATCACAAAGGGTCTTCAGGGTGGCTCTATCGAGACGGAATTTGCGAATGATCGCCACATCCTCCATGTCATCCAGCAGTGTTAAGTGACGTATCAGATTAGGCCTCCTCCTAGTTGAGATGAAAGTGGACACATGTCAATGTCACCCATCATGAGATGGCCACAGCATATCCCGTTCAGGATGACACAGAATAAACAAACACTGACTTGAGGGATGTGTGACACACCATGTTACATAGGTGGGCGTTTGAGCAACACAGAGGGCACACTTCTCCATTTACAATACACCACAGCGTAAAACACCACATAGGTCAATGTGAATGCACATATTTCATGCCCATATTCCACGTGCACACCTGGGAGCGTGACATCCAGCTATTGTGCAACAAATCAACACAACTGTCTCATACTCATCTGCTGTACCTGTCACACCTCAATGCATCATTCAAACTTGGCACACATCCACAAGACAATACTCAAAGTTGGTGGTGAATTGACAATTGCGTGTATGAGCACACAGATAAGCACAAGTAAGTAACAACAGTGAGACCATCCTTGCCGAGGTCATCACTGCCCCACAATATATTGATATGTGTACACATTGTGAAGTCCACTACAATACTGTCCTATCTCTTCAACCATCTAATGCATTTGTGACATGTTAGGGACTACAGAGCAATGTACGTCACACATACACAACCATGGCCCATGTAGGCACCCGTGGAGTCAATGGAACATTCAAAAAGTTGTGCTTCCCACTGACAAAGTGGAAGCATCCCCTGACGCACAGCCGTTAAATCCTACTGGGAATCACCCAGAGTTCCTCCAAAGTTCAGAAATAAGATTTTTTAAATGTTTGTATATTTCTTTATTTTTCAAAAATTATCATATTTGATTGAATTCATCAGTTTTTTTTCTTCATGGATACATTTTTAGTACTTAAGTCCAATGCATTTCGGTCAATTAGACCTTCATCTGGGACCACATAAGCTGAAACAAGGTATAACAAAAAAACGTGTCACAAAAATAGCTCTATATGAAAAGTAACATGATACATGTACATTAATCATGGTGACTGATTGTGAAATACACCCCAGTGCATGAACCAGCTTCTGTGTTATAGTGACAATATTTCACAAAAAACGCCCGTGTGGGCACTCACATTTGCAGTGTTAGTCAACATCTCGTGTCTTATGTTTGTGGTCACTTGGATAAAGCTGTTAAGGAAAATATGTGGATAACTTCAATACAATGCCTGCGTTCGTATTTCTAAATGTTCAACAACCGAATTTGCACTCGGTGTTTAGTTTAACGAGTTATTCACTTACTTTCTCGACGCCAAAAACAGCGTCTCCTCTCTCCTAGTCTTGGTTAAACAGCACGGTCGATCTTCCGGCATCCATTAGACGCCGGACCAATCGGTATCCATATAACTTTCACTGCGCTAATAGTAATTCACACAGTTGCTGTAATTGGACGATTCCCGGTCATGTGATCGGGATAACGTCCAATCCTACTCTATTCATAGTTCAAAGGCGTCTTGATTAGATATATCATAACGTAAATGCAAACCTAACCAGTGTGTAAATTCATCAAACAGTGAGCGCTTTGATGTTGACCAATGTTAAAAAACAGTAGAGATAATAATAACATGAAACATTTAGAATATTTAAATAAAAATTAGAAATAGATGGCTATTGCATCTTCCAGTATGGGTAAGGCAAAGCACGAAGTGTGCTTAATTCTGTATGTTGTTAAATTCATAGGTAGCACATAAATTCTACCCGATCATTGAGTCCACAGGGCTTTTGGGTATTCAATAAGTACATCCAGCTATTCTCCCTCTGAAGGAGAAATCTGTTATTGTCACGACCTTCTCTTTTTTCAATTACTTCCAGGATAGTAAATTGAAGTTGGGAAACATTGTGTTTAGCTTCATTGAAATGTACTGCTATTGTGGACTTGGCATTGGCTGTTCTTATATTTGATTTGTGTTCATTTAGTCGTGTTTTTATTTTTCTGGTTGTTTTCCCCACATATGCCTTTCCGCATGGGCATTTAAGCATATAGATAGCGTTGCTCGTGTCACAGGTGGCATTGACTTGTAACTTGATATTGTGTCCCTTCATAGGATGTGTGATCGTATTTCCTCTTATGATGTTATTACAGTGACCACACTGTAAACCTCGTATCTTTTCTCAGTCAATGGAACATTGACATTGTGTGCACGATGATGTGCACTTCACCATGTGGCCACTGTGCACTGTTGAAGTGTTTTAGATGGACATTGCCATTGTATGTGCCCCAAATTGCGGTCGCTACCGCTGGCCCCGGCGGTGTGTCATCAGCACCCCCCCATTCACACAAGTTCCATAGTACTAGCCATAGAGACATGTGAATATGGCGGTGGGAATGCCTCGCCACCCAACTCACTGTAGCTACCGCCTGACCCTGGCAGTGTGTCAGCAGCAACCCCCCTGACACAAGTGCGGAAGTCACTGGCATGGAGACATGCCCAAATAGCGGTGGGCATACTATGCTACCCAACTCGAGGTAGCTACCGCCTGCCCCTATTGGTGTGTCACCAGCACCCCCCTGACACAAGTGCGGTAGTCATTGGGATGGAGACATGCTCAAATGACGGTGGGCATGCTCAGCCACCCAAATTGCAGTCGCTACCACCTGGCCCGGTGGTGTGGCACCATCACCCCCCATTCACACAAGTGTGGTAGTGCTAGCCATAGAGACATGTGAAGATGGCGGTGGGCATGCTCCTCCACCCAACTCGCAGTAGCTAGGCGATGCATCGGCATCGGCCTCGGCGATGCATCACCACCATGGAGCATTGCCTACAGCCAATGGGAGCGATGATTGCGGTGGCATGATGCAATTTTGAAAACCACGGTAGGCGTGCTCCGCCACCGTGGAGGCAGACATTGGATGCTTTTGAAAGATGCACAATCGCGGTAGCGCACCCCGGGCCCCTGTGGTGCAACAGCGCCATGCAGCATTGCCTACAGCCAATGGGAGCGATGATTGCAGTGGCATGATGCAATTTTGAAAATCACGGTAGGCGTGCTCTGCCACTGCGGAGGCAGTCATTGGATGTTTTTGAAAGATGCACCATCACGATAGTGCACACCGGGCCCCTGCAGTGCATCACCGCCATGGAGCATTGCCTACAACCAATGGGAGCGATGATTGTGGTGGCATGATGCAATTTTGAAAATTGTGGTAGGCGGTCATTGGATGCTTTTGAAAGAGGCAGACCTGGACAACCAATTGTTGCAGCTTGGATGGACATAGATTACATTTGGTAATGAGTCTGTGTCTTGCTACTGTACTCATAGATGTTGGTACATGACACTGTGTCACTGATCATTTCCCCCTCATTTCTCCCATGCCTGCAGCTCAAGGTACACCAGCGTAAAGCCGTGTGGAGGGCCATTTGCAGCAAAGGTGCGAGCCCTGGGGATATCTAACCGACGACACACCCAATGCCACAAGAGGTGGGACAACATCAGCCGGCTGGCAAAGAACGTGGCAGAGATGACCTTGGAGCTGCTTCCACGCACTGGCACAGTACAGCATGACACCACTGATGGGCTGCATCTTGGCAGTGACTCATTCTGAGCTGGATGCACATCTGAAGAAGCATCAGCAGCAAGGCAGGGGTGAGTATTTCGGGAGGGTGACTTTGAGGTGATGCATGTGTACAGGGCCTTTGGCAGCTGTGGCCTAAGGAATGTTTGTGGGGTGGTGCTGTGCTGTGTCATGTAAGTGGCTGCTGGGATGGGTGCCAGTGTCATGCATTAGCCCAAACTGGGCTTGCAAATGTGATCCTCCCTACTTTGCATTCCCATAGCATTATGTGTTAGGATCTTCATGGTCATTCAGCGTTGGGATGGTGTGGGGAATCTATTTGGGGGAACAGCAGTGTTCACAATCTGAGTGTCACTTCATGTATGCGTACATTGCATGCACTATGATTGTTGAGGCCTGCACATCTGACAACAACGTGCCCAAGAGTACAACATGATGGTTGGCATGGGCTACTTGTCATTGTGGACTGTCATGCTCTAATATGTGTCTGTGTTGTCCCCTCCTGTTCCCTCAAGATCTGTCAGTGGCAATAAGTGGTGTGTCCACATCATGTCCCTAGGTGTGGGCAGAGCAAGTTGTGTGTCTGGTAGACTTCATCCACGGGCAGGGTGCTGTGCGACTTTAACATGGCTCAGTCATGGCGGATATTCAAGGTTACAGGCACTGTTGTGGTCTATGTAGTGAGTTCCTGCAATGTGATTGCAGAGTGTGGTGGTGAACAGGTAGATTTGGTCATCTTCTGTACTGCATTAAAAGAACTGCATTTGTCCTGTTGATGACACTAACCCAACCCTGCATCTCTCTCTCATGTAGATTTGCCAGTGGACATGGAGGGACAGGAGCCGGACACCAGTGGTGGCGAGACTAGCACTACAGCTGCAGAGGAGCCCAGTGACACAGAGGTCACCAGTGCATCAGAGGTGGACCGGAGTATGCAGGAAGAATCCCTGCCTGAGACACAAAGTACAGCATCATCTGATGTTGCAGGCAAAGGGAATGGAGACTCTGCATCATCTTCTACCACACAGCAGCCAGTGCCCACCCTCCTATCCACTTCCTCTGGTGCTGCCCGTGTCAGTAAGAGGGGACGAGTTGCATTCACACCTGGCAGCGTTGTCCCTGCCCCTGTCTCTCCTGCCACCCTCAGTGCTGAGTCTGTTGAGCTCCTGCACCAGCTTTGTGTGGACCAGACAGGCCTGCTCAATGCCTTCAGTGACCATGACAAAAAACTAGGCCAGGTGGTTGCATACGTGGAGGGCATACACTTTGACGTGGGTGGGCTACACCGTACTGTCCAGGTTTTGTCGTCCACTGTGACGTCTGCCCTTCAATAGGCAAATACTACCATTCCTGCTCCAGGGCCTTTGTTCACGCACAGTCAGTGGCCACATCTGATGATAGTGACCTCGGTTCCCATGCCTCGCAGTCACGATACAGCACAAGAAGCACCCAGCAGAAACAACCCAAACTGGCCCGCCCGCAGACACCATCCCCACAGAAGAACAAAGCCACCTGAGAATGCAAAGACAAGAGCACGTCAGGGAAGAGCAAGGCTGAAAAAGCAATGACGCAGACATCAGGCTCACATGCCTCAGAGGCATCACCAGCGAAGGACTCTCCTGACCCTAAAACTTCACGCAAAGCTAGGCGTGCAGTTTCTATGCCCACTGAGGAGGTGGTGTATAGCAAGAGTACACCTCAAAGGGATTAGAGCCACATTTACTCACCACATCAACTCCCAGTCCAAGCCCAATAAAACAGAAGAAGGAGGGCACTGTAGGGGGTAAATCTGGCAAACAGGGGAAGGAGGGCACTGTAGGGGGTACACCTGGCAAACAGGGGAAGGTGGTCCAGAGGCGTAGCCAGAAAAAGCGTTCCCCAGGACTCACCACGTCACCAGAGGGAGTGCCAGTGTCTGCGCCTGATGTGGGTCTATTGTGTGTGTGCCTGTTCTGTCATCAACAGTTCACATTAACCCCAGTACAGGGAAGGCATTTAGAATTCCCAAGAAGTGGAAAGGCACCCCTCAAACCTCTCCCACCCACACAGTGTCACAGGTCTGCATGACTCCACCTTCATGTGCCTCTACACCACCTGGTCCACACAGCCCTCCAGTTTGCCAAGTCACTGATAGCCCTACATCACCTGGGCCTCTCTCTCCCCAGTCAAGTAGTCCTGCTGCCCCCGACACACAGCCAGCTCCAAGCCCGTCAGACAGCCAGGAGTGAGTGGTAGTCCCCCTCACACACCTGTCTCTCATACAGGCGTGCTAGTCCTGCCCATTGTTTACCACCAGAGTGTGTTTCTGGCAATGGAAGGGTACAGTCAAACACACTCAATGTGCAGCTTCTCATGTTCTGACTCTGCACTTTGCCATGCCCATTACCTTGTCATTCACTGCTGTTCAGCCCTTGCCTGTGCTGCTTCTCAAGTCCTGACTCTGCACCTTGCCATGCCCACTGGCATTGTCATCTACTGCTGTTCTACCCTTGCCTGTGCAGCTTCTCATGTCCTGACTCTGCACTTTGCCATACCCACTGGCCTTCCTGTTCTGCCCTTGCCTGTGCAGATTCTCATGTCCTGACTCTGCATTTTGCCATGCCCACTGCCTTGTCATTCACTGCTGTTCTACCCTTGCCTGTGCAGCTTCTCATGTCCTGACTCTACACTTTGCCATACCCACTGGCCTTCCTGTTCTGCCTGTGCCTGTGCAGATTCTCATGTCATGACTCTACACTTTGCCATGCCCACTGGCCTTATCATTCACTGCTGTTCTGCCCTTGCCGGTGCAGCTTCTCATGTCCTGACTCTGCACTGTGCCATGCCCACTGGTCTTCCTGTTCTGCCCTTGCCTGTGCAGCTTCTCATGTCCTGACTCTGCACTTTGCCATGCCCACTGGCCTTGTCTTCACTGCTGTTCTGCCCTTGCCTGCGCAGCTTCTCATGTCCTGACTCTGCACTCTCATGTACTTGCTGTGCACACTGCCATGGACACTCGCTCTGTTGCTCTGCTGTGTTCGAATCTACCATGTGCAGCCTCTCATGTACTTGCTGTGCACTCTGCCATGGACACTGACCCTGTTGGTCTGCTGTGTTGGACTCTACCCTGTGCAGCCTCTCATGTACTTGCTGCGCACACTGCCATGGACACTGGCCCTGTTGCTCTGCTGTGTTGGACTCTACCCTGTGCAGCCTCTCATGTATTTGCTGTGGACCCTGAAATGACCACTGGCCTTCCTGTTTAGAGTTTGCCTGTGCAGATACTCTTGCATATGCTCAGCATTTGGTGCCTTGCTCTTCTCTACTGTTGTTCTACTGTCACATCTGTGCAATATGTGTATGAAGACAGCTACTTTGTTCACTGCTGTTCTGCCCTTGCCTGCGCAGCTTCTCATGTCCTGACTCTGCACTCTCATGTACTTGCTGTGCACACTGCCATGGACACTCGCTCTGTTGCTCTGCTGTGTTCGAATCTACCATGTGCAGCCTCTCATGTACTTGCTGTGCACTCTGCCATGGACACTGACCCTGTTGGTCTGCTGTGTTGGACTCTACCCTGTGCAGCCTCTCATGTACTTGCTGCGCACACTGCCATGGACACTGGCCCTGTTGCTCTGCTGTGTTGGACTCTACCCTGTGCAGCCTCTCATGTATTTGCTGTGGACCCTGAAATGACCACTGGCCTTCCTGTTTAGAGTTTGCCCGTGCAGATACTCTTGCATATGCTCAGCATTTGGTGCCTTGCTCTTCTCTACTGTTGTTCTACTGTCACATCTGTGCAATATGTGTATGAAGACAGCTACTTTGTCAGTGTCCTTGCTGATGTCCTTTGGTGCTTGCATTTGGTTGACTGTGTCCCATGCTCCATGTGTCACTTCAACATTGCCAAAGCTCTTTACCCGCATCACATTTTTTAACAGGGGTGACAGGGACTTCAGTCCATTCAGACACTGATACTTGTGTTATCTGTGGTGTCAATTTGACCTATCATGCAGTTCTCTTTTTCGTGGGTTTGCTATTGTTGGCTACATTGTTCACATAATTAAACAAATGAAGGAGTAACCACTAAGGGTACTAAATACCTGTACATTTACTGCGGTATAGAGGTGCATGCCCTGCGACCCAATCTGGGACAATCCTTTGTCCTTAGAAGACCCCACACTCACCAACCTGGTTGGTGACATGCTTCATCATCGGGGTCCCACCCGGATAGCCGAGTGCCATCCAGGTGTGCTATGACACCTGATTACAGTGGAACTGGTTATTTTTGTTTATATGTGATATTAAAAGGGGGGGTTTTAAAAGTTGTCTCAACACTACCCACTTGAAGACTTAATTCTGGAGTGGTTGGACAACCAGTAAAAAAATATATACAGTTATATTTACATGTGGCACCTTTACCTGGTTAGGTAGGCTGTGGTGTCAAAAAAAGACGTAGGTGAAGTTAAAAGGGCAGGTCTACATGTTTCAACCTTTGTGTGATTATAGAGGTTTTCATCAGAAGTAGTGTATTTCAGGCTGGGTGGTCTACACACGCTAAGGTGTATCCTTCCCAAGCCTGGTGATGTAAGTAAAATCACAAACCGGTGATTTCTAAAAAGTATTGTTCTCCGTGTAGTCTCGAATAAAAACTCGAAGCACTCTGATTCAGGGCTTCATGAGCCGTCGGAGCTCCCAAGCGAACCGCTGCTAGGCTAATCAGCCTGGCTTCCTGATGCCACAAATGGTGGTTGCACGGTAAAGCAGGGTCGGGGGAGCTCAGGAAGCCCTGAAGCAGCACAGGGTGTGATACTGTGCGCAGGTTTGCATGCTGGCTGGGCAATGTCATGTGTGTGTGTTATTCCTTTATGTGTGCCCAGCTGTGCATGTGTATGGTCATCTTGTGATGGCCCTTAATCCTGGTCCCATGACCTACATGAGATGTGTGCTCTTAGGTAGTCAAGAGGAGTGCAGTGTGAAGGGTGGGACTTTGTAGGGGTGTGGATGTGTGTGTGCCACTGGATTGTGAAAGACACACTTGTGTCACCCAGGAGTTGTGTGCCTGTTGTTTGGATTGTTCAGCCCTGTGGATGTGGTTGTACGCACATGTATGAGTTGTCAGTTGTGCACTGTGCAGTGTGTTGGAGTGTCTGTGCTGTTCTGTCTGACTCCTACTTGTTGTTTTAGTCACTTGTGAGTGTGCGGAGTGTGTGACATGCACATCACTGTTTGTTTGTTTGATCATCCATGTGTCTTGAGTCCATTTGTGTAGACTGTGCAGCCCTTCTGCTCCACACTGTCATTGTGGTTGTGCTTCTCATGCATTGCAGGCACATGGTGCCTTTTATCCTCCTGTATGGCATGGTGTGTGTGGTGTAATGACATCCCCTATGTGTGCCACTTATGCCTACCCTTTGTGAGTCTGCATTCCCTCTATTTGTGTATGGTACACCCCTTACATGTTGACTACTGACATGCAAGACAGTTCACTTTGATGTCAGCTGTACCCTTGGTTTACATGTTTGTGTGTGCCTCCCCATCACTTCATTTGTGACACTGTGCTTTGTGGTGCAGTTCTTGGGCCAAGAGAAATGTTCCACTCTAGGCATTGCCCCAATGGTTTATGTGTGATGTTCTTGTGCTATTATTCAGTCAGGATTGCTCATGTGACTTCAGCTGTGGTTGCTGCCCAGTGCCCTGGGCAAGATGGTTCTGCTCTTGTATACCAGAGTGGTGCATCTGTTGTTGTTGTGTTGGATGTATGTGTGTTGGCTGTGATATTGCTTCACTTCCTGGGTGTGCTGTTGTGTTTGTGCTATGCTGATTTGTGTTTGTTTGTGTTGAGGTTGTGTAAGTCATGTCTGTGTGTGACTGTTATGCTTGGTATGCACATACTGCCTGTTGTGCATACAGCGCTGTGTGTATGTGGCCTTGGCATTGCCTGATGTGCATCCCCTGATGTCCTGCAGTGTTTGTTCAGTTTTTATTTCATGTGCATCTGTAGTTGGTTTGATGTGGCAGTGTTGTTCTGTGATGGTGCGCTTCTTGTATGATTTGTGGTATATTGTGTGTGTTTTGGTCCTGAGTGATGGGGTAGTGCTCTCCTGTTGTGTCTGTGCTCCGATTGCCTTTCCACAGTTTGGCTGACAGGGTGTGTCTGTTTCTGATGGGGATCTGTGTGTGTTTCTGTTGTGTTTTGTGTTTGTGTGTTGTTTTTAGGCAGACATCTGGCATCCCTGTGTGTGTTATGTTTGTGGCGACACCCAGGGTGAGTTTGTTTGTGTGTGTATGTACTGGCAAGTATTGGCAGCCTTCATTGTGTGTGGAACTGGTGTTGTGTGTTGCTGTTGTGAGGGGGGTATGTGTGTAAATTCCTCCCGGTGTTTGTCAGCAATAGAGAATGTATATGGGCCCTGTGTGCTGTGCTGCAGGTGTACTTCTATGGGGTTGTTGTGTGCATGTGTGGCTGTTCCCAGTTACACTTCCAGGCCTTCCTTCCTTCCTTGTGCCTTTACTTGGTATGCCTTGCTGGCTCCCTATGTTCTTGCACTGTGTTGGCTGTAGTTTGACTTCACTGACTGTAGCAGCCATGTATGATTTGATGGGCTGAAGGAGGTGTTCTGTGTTCCTGGTCTTGGATGAGATGTGCTCATGCTTGTTGTGTGTCTCCATGGCCTTCCATTTGTGTACATCACACTTTGGATTGCTGATTTGTTGTGCTCCATTGCTGTGGACAATTTGGGTGTCTGTGTGTGCGTGTGTGTTATGTATGTGTGAGTATGCAGGCTGTGTGTCTATTTGTATGATTGTTCCTTGTATGTGTTACTTTGGTGCTTGTATTCATGTTTGTTTCCATGTATGTGGTGGAGTTTTGGTGTGTATGTTTTGTGGCACTGTGCTGTGTGTTGTGTGTTCCTGTGCAGGAGTGGCTGTCTCCCTGGTTGTTTGTTGTGTGGTGCAGGGTGTGAATTGAACTTGCTTGTTGCTGTGCATGGGGGTGCACAGGATGGGCAACTGGCCTGTGCCTTTGTGGGGTGTGTTGATGTGTGGTGGGGGTAGGTGTGTCCCTGGGGTCTTTGTGCACTGCCCATGCCTTGGACTGGCCATGCCTTCTGCATAGTGCGCATGTATTCACCGCTGCGGTGACGTGACCAGGACATTGCTGCAAGTTCGCGGTCTATGTGTGTCCAGGATGCAGAGGGGTGACTTGGTGGCAGGTGGGTCATGTGTAGGTGCCCTTGTAGATGTGTTGATGCCCCCAGCAGGGTGTCTGTTGTGGACTTGGACCCTGTGTCAGCCCATGTGTTGTGTGTTGTATTTGTGTAGTTGCGTACCTGCAGCGGCGTCCGCGGCAGCCCATGAGATGAAAGTGCTGTAGCAGGTACAGCACCAGGAACATATGTAGGTGTATACTCCCCTGTAGTGCATTTGGAGCCAGGGAAGGAAGGGCTAGGGCATTCTGGAGGCGGGGTCCATGCAGGTAAAAGTGGTGGAGCGGTGTGCCGTATTGGGGGTATTTTGAAGGACGATGCAGAGGGAAAATTAATGATTTATTTAATTTTCCCTCTGCATTGTCCCTCGAAAACCCTCCCCAACATGGCCTCATCGTCCTATCGCTGTTACCTGCACGGACCGCGGCTGGCATTGTGTGGATCAAATACCTCTTTTTTGTCCCTCCCACTTCAAAGGACATTTGTTATATGTACTGGACGTCTGAAAACCCCAAACTAGTTCACTTTGTGGTCCTGAGGAGACTCTGCACCTAAGAAGAGCTATGCTGCCAGGAGGGATTGCCACTTTGCCACTGCTCTGCTGTGTTGTCCTGCTACAAACTGATTGGTGTGTTGCCAGGAGGGACTGCCACTTTGCACTGTGCACTGCTGTGTTGGCCTGCTGCTTGCTGCCTCTGCAGTGAGGGAGAAATAATCCTACCCTCTACATCCCATTATCCCCAGAACTCCAAGGGCTTGTTGGTATGCCCCCGGTTATCATAAAAGGTCTGTGGTACATCAAAGACCTTTTGTCCCTGCTTATGGTACTCTGGGACTGGACCCATTGCTCCTCTCCAATAGGGCATGCCTGCTTCACCAGTGAGTCTGTGTTATCTAATTACCCAAAGTGCTCGCAAGTACCCTGATCGAATGCAGTGTGGGCAGAGCACCAAAGATTTACACCTGCACTGGTACAATATGCCCCAGTCCCAGGAGGTGGGACGGTAACTCAGGCAGCCTCTTGCTCCAAGTCTGCCTCTGAGATACAAGTGCTGTGCCAGGGAACAACACGTATTTCCAACCCTGAGAGCCTGGTCACAAACTCGCCTTGAGGCCCTGATGGCTGAGTGACAGCAGAGCCCTGTGTAGAGGCGAACTTGCACTTCCAAAGCTGTGTGGATCTCCTTGATCAGGACTTTATTCACTCCTGGCAAGATATCCCCTGGAGAAGTGCAAAGGCGCTTCTAACATTACATCAACTTTTTCAGAATCCTGCACGGCCCACGGTGGTCTTCACTAAACTGCTTGGTGCGTTTTTCCTGACACAATTTACTTGGATTACCTAAATGATTTATACCAGATTTGTTTCTACTTACTTCGGACCCTAGCGGTCCCAACGTTTTTGCACTGCGCTTCTCGCAGTGATTTCCAGCAATACCATAATTACAGGAATAGAAGGGCACCAGTGCTCCCACATGCACTGCCTGCAGGCAAGTTTGGAATGCCAGTCACAGAATGAAAAATTGCCATATGTCTCTCAAAGGGAACACCCACAACCTGTTTTCCTGAACCCTACTAATTTTGGGAGCACATTGCTTTCCTGTCGGACCCTTTACTATGCTCTAGCACCACAAAGGAATCTTGCATCTACAGGATACCAGGGGGCTCGGACTAGGGATGGCGGCAGACGTGGCCCACACACGTAGCCACTAAGCGCCGCTCGTTTCACCCTATGCCCCGCCCACTTTCTAATGCCAGCTCTAGTTTCTCTATGGCTGTTCATGGAGGCAGGATGACTGACTTTTTACCTTGCTTGCTTGACTGAAGCGTGGATATGGACGTGGAAAGCCGACTGTTTTTTCTCTGTTATTTAGCCTCTTGAGGTTATTGCAGGAGGCCGCCCCGAAGGGGGCCTCAAGGACTGGCGCCATATCGGACGCCAGAGCCTGGGAAGGATCCGGTTCTAGCCGCCGGGAAGCACCCCAAAGCAGAAGGAAAAACAACAGGAGATGGACAGAATGCAGAATAATGTCATACATTCACCCCAGTACAGAGATCTGGGCCTAAATCCATCGTTGTTTTGCTCACCATGCCATTCCAGTTTGAACCCAGCCATATGCAAATCAGTCTTGACCCTGTGCCCCATGGGTACAGTCCAGCCCGAACTGCCATGCCAGGTCCTCCCTGGACTGGAAACAAGCATCTAAGGACCGGTTTCGGGCTTTCAGCCCTCATCAGCCTGGATAGCTTGATTCCAGTGGCATGGAGAGCACAGGACTCAAGTCTGAGCATACCCGTCCCACTCGGGGTGACAAATGCAAAAACAACAGGTGATGGACAGAATGCAGAACAATGTCATACATTCACCCCAGTACAGAGATCTGGGCCTAAATCCATCGATTTTTTGCTCACCATGCCATTCCAGTTTGAACCCAGCCATATGCAAATCAGTTTTGACCCTGTGCCCCATGGGTACAGTCCAGCCCGAACTGCCAAGCCAGGTCCTCCCTGGACTAGAAACAAGCATCTAAGGACCGGTTTCGGGCTTTCAGCCCTCATCAGCCTGGATAGCTTGATTCCAGTGGCATGGAGAGCACGGGACTCACGTCTGAGCATACCCGTCCCACTCGGGGTAACAAATGCAAAAACAACAGGTGATGGACAGAATGCAGAATAATGTCATACATTCACCCCAGTACAGAGATCTGGGCCTAAATCAATCATTTTTTTGCTCACCATGCCATTCCAGTTTGAACCCAGCCATATGCAAATCAGTCTTGACCCTGTGCCGCATGGGTACAGTCCAGCCCGAACTGCCAAGCCAGGTCCTCCCTGGACTGGAAACAAGCATCCAAGGACCGGTTTCGGGCTTTCAACCCTCATCAGCCTGGATAGCTTGATTCCAGTGGCATGGAGAGCACGGGACTCACGTCTGAGCGTACCCGTCCCACTCGGGGTGACAAATGCAAAAACAACAGGTGATGGACAGAATGCAGAACAATGTCATAAATTCACCCCAATACAGAGTTCTGGGCCTAAATACATTGTTTTTTTGCTCACCATGTCATTCCAGTTTGAACTCAGCCATATGCAAATCAGTCTTGACCCTGCTACCCATGGGTACAGTCCAGCCCGAACTGCCAAGCCAGGTCCTCCCTGGACTGGAAACAAGCATCCAAGGACCGGTTTCTGGCTATCAGCCCTCATCACCCTGTATAGATTGATTCCAGTGGCATGGACAGCACGGGACTTACGTCTGAGCATACCCGTCCCACTCGGGGTGACAAATGCAAAAACAACAGGTGATGGACAGAATGCAGAACAATGTCATACATTCACCCCAGTACAGAGATCTGGGCCTAAATCCATCGTTTTTTTTCTTACCATGCCATTCCAGTTTGAACCCAGCCATATGCAAATCAGTCTTGACCCTGTGCCCCATGGGTACAGTCCAGCCCGAACTGCCAAGCCAGGCCCTCCCTGGACTGGAAACAAGCATCCAAGGACCGGTTTCGGGCTTTCAGAACCCAGCCATATGCAAATCAGTCTTGACCCTGTGCCCCATGGGTACAGTTCAGCCCGAACTGCCAAGCCAGGTCCTCCCTGGACTGGAAACAAGCATCCAAGAACCGATTTCGGGCTAACTCCTTTGGTTTTTCCAAAGCAGAAGGGGCACTTTCGTCACGGCAAATCTCGCGCCAGGAAGGCTCCTAGTCACCTGGCCAATGGAGGGGCCAGGTGAGGTTTGACCCTCCCCCAAATGGTAGCAACTGCCCGTTCATGGCGGGAAAATTGTGGGGGTATTATAAGACGCAGCACCCCATACTGCAGCTCGTCACTACATCGTGGAGCTGGGGAGCGGCGCAGAAGGATTTTCGAGTTCCACCCACCCACACCTACCTACCAGCAGTGTCGCAGTCTTGGCGGATAAGAGAGGTACAGCGGATTGTTATGGAGGCACACCGACAGGGCGGTGTGTAGAAGGAGGGCCACTCACTCTGGGATGCCAAACGGCAGGGTGAGTAGGCCTGACAAAAGGGGGTCGAAGATGGAGACGGCACTCGCAGCCCATACACAGTCAGACGGCAGGGCACAAAAAGAGACTAGCAAGGTAGCAAGTTGGGGCCTAACTCTCGGGAGAGGCTAACCCCCACACGCAAACGGGCATGGAAACCAATGTGAGAAGTTGGCCTGATATATGATGCTCACTAGTTCTAGTGATCACCTTGTATCAGTCCAAACAACCCTTATGGTGATTGGTTGTAAGTCAACCTTATAGACCAGCTATCCTAATGGTAGCATGTACAAAACAGTCATAGGCTAAACTCTTTTGGCATGTGAAGCCAGCTGTTTTACCACATATAACCCCTTGAATACCAAATGAAAGGACACCGCACAGGTTGTTATGAAAATAAACAAGATTGTTACTAACAAAACACCTCTGAACTCTTTATGAGATCAGAGGGCTAAGCACATGATAAGACTCTTAATACGTTAAGTTGCACAAATTACTAGGGGCGCGACAAACCATATACTAAGTAAATGGTATAAGGAAATCGATAGAAGGAATGGAGCTGTCCAGAGGCTGTAGGATGGCTAGGACTACACTATCCTAACCTTAGGTAAGGGGCAGGAGGCCCACGGGACGCGTGTGCAGAGTGTGAACTCACACGCGAGATGCGTAACAAACTCAATGGACACTGCAAATTACTAAAAGGTAAGTAAAAGACAGTTCTGACTGGTTAAGACTAAAATGACAGGATACCTGGATACTAGGAGAGCCAATCTACCCTTGAGCACCAAAATGCTGTTGTTACCTCACCCACGGGCTGCGGGTGCATAGATGTGAAAGTGTGTTGGGTTTCCGAGTTGAAGTCAATGGAGCCTTGAAGAAAGATGCTGCAGGCGACAAGGATGAAGATGTCCGGAGCGATACAAGGGTGGATCGAGGAAGATGGAGACCTGAAAGCAGAGGGGACAATGTTCACAGTCATTAGCCAGTGACTGGAGTGGAACCAGGAAGGAACCAGATGCTGTTGTCGCGATCAGGTGAAGATGGACGCTTGACTCTGCAGCCACGTGGTCCAGGAGGTGTCTTCGACCAGCAGGATGGAGGCACGAGCTGTCCCTCGCAGGCTCTCGCTGTCAGCGGTGTCTGTTCCTGATTCGGTGTCAACAGGCCTTGGCGAATGCAACTCACGCGGTGAGTGGAAAAGGCATCTGGTGCGGACCAGGAGGGTCAGGGGTGCTTCTCCTTTGCAGGGAGGCAAGGGCCAGTCTGGAGTAACCAGACCAGCGGTGTTGATTTTGTGGATCGTCGTCTAGGAGGCCACTAGCCAGCCGGCAAGTGACCAGACAATGCATCAAGTAGCAATCAAGCAAAAGGGCCCCACGCAGATCTCGTAGATGCTGGAGGGCTGATCTTCTGTGCAGGAGCTGCTCGGGGCTGGGGCTTCTCAATCCCCAAAGCACTTTCTCGAGGATGCCTCTGAAGTCGTTCTGGAAGCAAAGTGCAGTTTCTCCAAGATGGCCGGTCCCACGTGTTTTGTCACACCCACGGATCTCAGCTGTGCTGCAGATGTAGGTAGAGGTCGGAGAGGTCTGGAAGTCCGGATCTCGTCGGGCTCTGAAGTCTGGTTCCGGCAGGAAGGACGACAAAGTGAACCGCTAGGACGTTTGATGGTGCCTGCTTGTGCAGGGTGGTCACTCCTTGGCCACAAGGGAGATTTCTTCAGTTATGTTATGTTATGTTATTATTTCTTTTATAGCGCAGGTTCACCATCAGGTCTCTTCGCGCTTCTAGAGGAGAAAATTACAACAGATAATGCATTAGAGCCGGAAAGGACAGACTTAAATTGTGGTCAATGCCTCCAAAAACAAGATGGTTTTTTCCTAAAAAGAAGGAGATTCGGTTCTTTACGCAGGTTTCCGGGAAGATTGTTCCAAAACTGTGGAATCAACGTGGAAAAAGCTATCCCACCCTTGCGGGCCGAGTTGAACCGTGAGACAACCAGCTGGCAGGCAGCAGAGGAACGGAGAGCCCGAGCAGGAGTGTAACTTATCAGGCGATCCCTGATATATGCTGGAGCCTCCATCGATGGCCTTATGGACAGTGCAGAGGCCCTTAAAAGATGCTCGCTGTCTGATAGGTAGCCAGTGTAGTTTGGAAAGCAGTGGGGAAGCCTGGGACCATCTAGGGAGGTTAAAAATAAGGCGTGCCGCATCGTTCTGCACAACCTGTAGTCTCCTTAATAATTTCCAGGGGAGGCCGATGTAAAGGGCATTCCCATAATCCAACCTAGACAGTATTGTGGCAGAAACAATGACCTGAAGGGAAATAGTAGTGAGAAGAGGGACAAGCTTCTGCAAACTCCTCAGTATCCCTGTACAGGTACCAACCACTGCTGACACTTGGTTGTTCATAGAGAGGTCGGCATCGATTTTAATACCCAGACTTCTAACCACTGAAACTGGGATAGGAGAAACTCCTAATTCCTGCGGCCAAAACAGATCACACCAAGGGCCGTTGATACATGGAACAGCCAGGATTTCCGTCTTATCTGGATTTATTTTAAGTGAATTATCAGTCATCCAGCTTGCTGTAAAGCGCAGCACTTCTTGTACGTGATCCTGACTGGCGCTGGTGTTATTAATCCGTACAAGTAGCTGAGTGTCATCTGCCTAATTGAAAACCTGGCAATCCAGCTGAGCCAAACTCTCCACCAGCGGTTGAAGATATAAATTGAAAAGCAGAGGTGACAGGGCCCAGCCCTGTGGGACACCACATGTCAGGGAACCGGAAATCGATACCTGATCCCCCACCTGTACACTCTACGTTCAGTCAGCCAGGAAGGATTCAAGCCATTGAAAAGCAGATCCCTCTATCCCTACATTAGCCAGGCGGGACAGGAGAATTTTACGGCTGACCATATCGAATGGGTCTTTTGTGGAGCAGAACGTCGAAGTCCAGAGTTTCTTCTTTGTAGTTTCAAATCAGGATTAATCTAATTTGGAATGAGACCAGCTTGTACCTTTATTCTCCTAAAGGGGGCTGTACTATGGGTGGGACCAGGAAGGGGGGTGGTTACACCCCCTATCCTTTGTCCGGTTTCGCGCCAGAGCTGGGGCTGGAGTGCCTCAGCAACTGGTTTGAGCCGGGGTATGCACAGGGACACCTTGTGTGCCCCAGGCATGTCTCATTCCTTTCAGCCTGTCCTACCTCAATACACAAAATCCTGTCTGGGGTGGTGCTGGCACCTCCCAAGGCAGTAAACCCTTTGTCCAGGCCTCCCTTGCTGGAAAGACTCCCAGCAGCAGGAGGTCAAACTCGTGTCTGTGGTGGCAGCATCCATTTTGTGATGCTGAGGCTCTAGTTAACTTTAACCGGGGTTTTCATTTACATACATGTCGTGTCCCTCTAAAAGGGTGGAATGCTACCCCCGTCGCCAGAACTGGCAAGGGGTAGTATTCCAATTCGTATGACACCTTACTCGACATGTTTTGATAATGCTATGCCAAAGTTAGCAATAACCGCGAGGATTATAATGCACTTAAGAGTATATGGTATTGCGTTATCATGGAAACAGCTAAAGGACTTGGTTCCGAAAGTTGCAGACAGGCTCAGCTCATGCTAGAGCACCATCTCACATAATTCCAAGCACTCTGCATCCAGGATTGTTAAGGCCTGCCATAGGAGTGACTTATAGGAGGATATGTGTCCATTTTAGGGTTAGATATAGGTATACTATAACTAAAGCAAAGGGTGATTACACCACTTTGCCCCAGCTGGGTTACCAGCCAGTTGTGTCAGTTTTGGATGGCCAGCCAGGGGTGGCATAATACATGCTGCAGCCTCTGGTAGGCCTTGGGTGCACTTATGCCCTGGGTACCTATGGTACACTGTAAAAGGACTTGCAAGAGTGACCCAATACCAATTAGATATGTACCTAAGGTACATGAAGTCCATTTTAACAGAGAGAGCAGGAAGCCTGGGGTCCTGGATAGCAGGATCCCAGGCCAACTATGTCGAAAACCAGCAAAACACTAGGCAAAATGTTGGGGGCAACCATAGTCAGATATCCATCTCCCTACAACCAACAGAACTAGTTGGACCACAAAAGTGCCAAGAAAGGAGATATGCCTATAGGAGAGCAGAATAACAAACTGTCATGGTGATTCACGATTCTAGGATATGCAGAGGAGGCATGACAAGCAAATGATTTATGACCAAGAATGATGGATGACAAATGAGTGACGACAATGTAACACAAATGATTTATGACGTCCAAGTTATGGCGGTCCATGACACAAAGGATTTATGGTACACAAATTTTTATGACACATGATGTATGATCCTCTGATATGCAAATAAGTGATGACAGACACATGATTTATGACAGACAAATTGATTTATGAACAACCAAATGATGTATGACAAATGATTTATGACAAGCGATGCTAATCAGTTATGACGTCCGATTTATCATGACACCAATGATTTATAACATACAGATGATGTATGACACCTGATTTATGATATGCCATGATAATGATTTATGACCCTGGCCATAAAAAGTTATGGAGAAAAAACAGGTAATGTCCCACAGTACACGCACTGACGTCAGACTCACATACTTCTACAGGAGAAGTGTCATGAAGTTTTCTCCTTATTCCCCCTGGTCCCAGACAAACCCAGATAGTGGGCCTCCTTATTTTTCTCATAAAAGGTTATGTCCAGGGGACAGAAAAATGAGTTGGCATATAATGATAATAAAACTGCAGCCAACAACGACCACAGCAAACTACAACTTGTGTTGGCTGTGATTTTGGTAATATGTCTGTAAGGATGTTGGCAGGCCACCCGGTAGTGGGCCCTGTGCGGGGGTTATAGTATTACAGTCTTTGGTGTCAGATGAAATCAGTGCCCCTTTGGAGTTCCGCAAAGGAGAGACACCCTGAGACAGGTGTGGCTGAAGGTTGAAGGCTGTAGCTGAAGCACTTCCATTGCGGCTGATGTGCAAGGTATAGCGTTGGAATCGACGTTGTTAATGTTACCAGCTCCGGTAAGACACAGGCGGTCCTGCCATCTAATGCTACATTTCTCTACGCTGGGCTGGGCTTAGCTTAGCTAGGGAAAGGAAAATAAAGTAAAGTAATTGGGAAGCACAAGAAGGCAGCAGCAGTGTGCTGGAAACGCTTTAAAAATATTCAGTATTGTTTCTCTGCTTGAACTTTCACTGTGGAAGTTCCGCTGTGAGCAGGACTCGATGGATCTATGGATCCCCATCTCTATCTATCCAAGAGCTTGTTTATTTTTCACTACTCCCTTGTTTTTGGCAGCTTGGGCTGAGAATTGAGGGCTGGGTACTGAGTGAAGCACTTCAAGACTTTTCAGAAAATCATAGCCCAAGCGTTAAGTGTCAAGCGTCAAGCATTAACTAGGCTGGGGTATCAGAATTGGCCATTTGTAGCAGCTTGGTGCTCAGTCTTAACCAGTCTTTACCAGCCTCAACCAGCCTTAGTTAGGGGGTTTCTCCTTAACTGCTGAACAGACAATCAGACTTTGTTAAACCTAGTGCACAGGTGTAAATATCATTTCGGACCTATCTAATATCCCTCATTTACTTTGCTCTGACTTTCTGTTCCAACAAGCCTATAATAGGGGGAAAAATTGGAGATGCGCACAAAACAAAAGTAAGACAGAGGAAAAAAAACCTTTAGAAATGTCTGGGCAAACAACAACACCTTTTCCGGCCCCAAGAGGGGTGCAAGAGGCCAGATGAATACCTTGCAGAGGATGGAACTGAAGGCTAAGGCTTTGGCCATGAAGGAATAGCAGTTTGAGCGGAGTACGCTGAATGGTACATCGGATGATGATGTGTATATATATATATATATATATATATATACCTGATCCGGCAGTAGAGCAGAGCTGCCCCGATCAAGTCGCAGATGGAGAGATTGAGGGTTCCAATAATGAGACTCTGCTAAGTCCTAAGCAATACCCTCTCTTTCATAAGCACTCGTTACATCAGAGAAAGTAAAAAAAACGCAATGCAGTTCAGTTATGAGGGGTCAATAGCCCCAGCACAACCAGCTGAGCCAGGTCAGTTAGCTCATCCAGCTGAGCCACAGTCTCTCATGCAAGAAGTGACAAACCCTCAACGACCTGATTACAATGTTCTCCCTCCTATTCAACGTGAAGAAGCAGCTGTGCAGACTTTACAAGGCGCAGTAAGTGGCAGTCAAGATATCCCCAAAGAAGCCTGAGTCTGAATCCGATCCAGAACAAGAACCAGTTCCAGAATCAGAACCAGAACCAGTGTCTTCAGGAGGGGAGATAAATTGAGGTGATAAAAAAATGCTAGCAATTAGTCTAAAAGAGATCAGAGATTTAAAAGTATCTCAGTCAATCGAGAATGCGCAGATACATGAAAGACTAACTAAGCTGGAGGAGAATATGTTCAATATTCCAAAAAGATTAACAGAAGCCGAAAGTCGTATTTCCAACCTAGAGGATAATATCTCAACCATGCAGAACGATATGCAAGCTCTAAACAAAAATAAAAATCAGATGGAATTAAAACTCCAGGACTAAGAAAATGACAATAGACGATCCAATCTGCACCTGGTCCGAATACCTGTAGGCTCCGAAAGTGCTGAAATGGTAGAACGGACTGGGTCACTTCTGAGAAAAGCAATCCCAGAGCTGCAAGGGGATCTTACAGTTATTAGAGCCCACAGAGCCCCAGCACAGAAACATCCAAATGCTAAATACCTGGGCACAATCCTAATACATTTTGTGGACTGTAGAATTAAGGAGAAAATATCAAGTACTGCAATAGCAAAAAGATCATTGTCTACTACAGACATCCAAAATTAAAAAAATAAATCCTTCCGCCTACGTAGGCGGAAGGATTTCATAAAGATGATCAATTCCTTCAAGGGCAAAGGAGCACAAGCAACAATCGTTCAACAATCTAAGTTAAAAGTTCTGGCCAAAGGGAGTTTTTTTTATTTTCATGGATAGTCACGAAGCTCAATCCTATTTTGGAAGAACTATGGGGCATATTATCAAGGGGGTTTATCTCCGCTTTTTTATCTTTAAAAGCCAAGAAAGCGGAGATAACATTATCTCCCTATTACCTAGCTGCCGCTAACACCAGTTAGTGACAGCTAGTAGGAGATAGCGACCATCTTGGGCCCCACTTTGCATGTCAGTGATATTTATCACTAATGAGATGCAAAGTGAGCGTGCCAAGATGTTAGAGACTGAAAACAGTCGCTAACATCGCTATCTCCTATTACCAACTTTTGGAGATATTCGCGCTAAGCGGGAATATCTCCAAAAGCTAACACCTGCCCTGAGCAGTTCTTAGCCATGTTATCCAATGGGAGGTGGATAACATGGCTAAGAGCATTAGCTCGCTAATGCATGAATATCGCTGACTTTTCAGCGATATTCATGCTTTGTGGCGATTTTTACCACATTTGCGTTAAACCTTGGTAATACCAAGGTTTATTTGCGGTAAAAATCGCCGCAGCGCTGCGGTAAATTTTCGTCTCTAACCAAGCAATAGCGATAATTATCGCTATTGCTTGGTAATATGCCCCTATGTGTTACCTGAGAAGAAGTCATATTTGAGATATATAGCAAGCTGAGGTGGTAATAGATAAAAAGCTACATGAGAAGAAGTTCTGTTTGGGATACACAGTGGCTGAGGTGGCAATAGATAAACAAGCTGTATCAATACAGAATCTATTAGTTTAAAGGCTGGCATGGCGTGAACTTGAGGGCGCATTGGGATGCAATAAGTTGGTATCAAGCAAGGAAGGGAGGAAGAAGGTAAAAGTGGGTAGTTCCATCCTTCAAGGGAGGAGGGGTGGAGGGTGGATGGAGGGGGAAAGCATTCGGAAAAAAAGAGAGTTCCTTTGTATGTGCTTAAAACATTTGTTGGGGAAGTCAAAATACCATAGTTCCTTATCTTTCAAGAAAGTTAATCAAAGATAGTTTGCTGTAGCACAAGGCAATTTATACAGTAATCAGCTCAATGCGATTTCATCACTTTATGTCACAAGTCACTTTAATGTTGTATAGGTACTGTTTCCAGAAGCACAAGTCACTTTAGTTCAGGTACCGATTTCACAGGCACTTTAGACATTCAACTGCTTAGGCAACTATTGCTAAGGAAACTATTGCATAGAGATTACACTAGCACTAATTACTTTAGATTTTCCAGATACCAAAAAAGTTACTGCTATGTAATCTATAGATGCAGCATTTTAGAGTTTCTAATACCATTATTATCTGTCATCTTAAATATGCATATAGTAATAACTATTGTTATTGAGTATTATCTATTGTTTTTTGGGTCTTTTGTCTCTCTATGGATGATCTTGTTCTATATCAGCATGTGGCACTTTAAATAAATGATTTACTGTATGTGTTACTCATTAGTAGCTGTGTTTCTAGACCTTCGTCTTTCTGAAAAATGTATATAAAACAAAGGGTAAAAATATTGCACCTTGAGCTGCAAGGAGTAGAAAGGGGCATTTATTTGGGGGGCGCTAGAGGGCGCCAAGCAAGATGGCCGTACTGCATGAGGCTCTTGTACTCCTCATCTCCAGCCTATTCCTGATCTAAAGGACACTGAGTGGTCACCATACTCGCCGACCTCCCTGCTGCTGTCTTTATTGGATCCAGAGCTGACCAGGAAGCTCTATACACAGACTTGTGATTCCTTGGCCGTGGGGCCTCAGATGGCGACCGTGGTGTCCCGTGACCTGATCGGAGTGACATCGGTTCGAGTGGGGCGGACCCTCCACCCGCAACCCCACTGGTGCTGTACCCTGCTTTGCGGAGGGTCCTGGGGGTGCTGCGTCTGCCTATGCCTGCCGCGGGCCCATTCCTCACCTTGGCGCTGAGTCCATAATCTTTAGGGTGGAGTGGATGCCGTCCGCCAGGGCCCTCTGTGGCGCTGACACTGTCTGAAGGCGGTGAGTGGCTTGCGTTGCACCTCGACCCCCTGAGCTTACCAGAACCTTCTGGCCTGCCGCCACTGCTGCCCGGGGCCCCATGGCCATTCGGAGGTGAGCCGCACTTCCAAGGCCCTGCCGCCCCTGCAACGCAAAAGCGCTTCGCTGCACGCGTACCTTCCACCACACACGGCGGCGGTGCAGCCTGATGCGGGGGCTGCAGTTCTCCATGACACAGGGAAAGGCACCAGTGATCAACAACCATGCCAAACCCTCCGTATGTTCAAAGACCACGGCGTGGGGAGGGAGGTCAGACTCGAACCCCGCCACATTCACTGAGAACCCGAAGGAGGCGATCGCTGTGATTCTGGCCGCTACTTCTGCCCAACCGCCCCTCGATGTTGCCTGCTGCTGCCTGTGCCCGCCAAGTTGGGGCCTGTGTCACACACCGGCGAGGGGCCGTGCCGATTTCTGGCTACTCTGACCAACGCCTCAACAGGCGGCCTCGCCGATTTGCTCGGCTAGGTCTGCATTGGGATTCACTGCCGCGACGCACGGAGAGTGCTGCCTGTGACTTAGACCCACACCAGCGACTTCAGAACTCCACTAGCATACCATAGTACTCAAGATGAAAAACACCACATGGCGAAAAAGGTCAGCCACCTATAACTTGAACCCCTCCATCTGCCTGCTGCACACTAGTACCTGGGACCACCACCATAAGAACCGTTCTGCACAGCACCCATTGATTAGAGATACTTGCCCAACCACTACAACTCACTGGCTGGTCTCATTGACATTGTTTCACCCTCCCACATAGAACATTCGTAGCGGGGACCTGTTGATACACAAGAAAGTTGTGCCTATTCCGCCTGCGGAACACTATTCATGTTGCCCCGTACACCTTATCCACAGCGAGGCACTGAACCACTTCGCAACAACTCGCCTACTTACTTTCTGAATTAAACACCCTTACCTGCTCTGGAGTGGGACCCCGCTGGGACGAGATTGCACCTGCTACACATAGCTGTGATTCTGAGGGTCAGGTGAGCACCCACCGATGGAAAGGCATCCCTCATGCCGCCCCACATCCCACAGCAACCAAGAGGGCAGGCACAACCGTCACAACCACAAGACCGCCTCTTTCTGAGCACAACTGCTCCTTCGACTCTCCCATTTCATCACCATGGGTAAACCAGATGGACACCAACCGAAACTCAACTTTTACAATCGTAAAATCTGCCCGCTTCCAATCGGAACCAGATGAGGACCAGACAGGCACCCGACCACTTCTACTGCAGTCCTGAAAGAACTATTACTAGCGATGCAGTCCAGTATATCATGCATTGAATCAAAAATGAACGCTAGACTAGATGGCATCACCCATAGGGTAAAAAAACACGATGACGTACTGACAGAAACTGAGCGACGCATCTCTGACCTGGAAGACACCTCCACCACCACCTCGAATCGCACACTTTAGATTGAAAGGGTCTTGAAGGTTAAAGCAGCCAAAAACGAGGATTTAGAATCATGCTCAAGACGCAACAACTTGCGCATCCTTGGCGTGCCAGAATCGGCAGCCACCGGCAAGATGGAGGACTATGTCAAGCACCTACTTATTACATTGTTTGGCAGAGAGGCCTTCTCACCAGTCCTCATTGATGAACGAGGGCACCACTCACTGGTGACTCAACCTGCTCCCTCGACCGATAACAGCCAGAATACTCAATTATCGAACCAAGATGCAACCCTCAACCTTTCCAGAGAATACTGTCAATTACAATACGAGGGACAGAAATATCAATTTATCCCGACTTCACCATGGCCGTTCAGGAGCAAAGAAGAAAACTCCTCCAAGTTAAGAAAAAACTGCAACATCTAAAAATGCCCTACACTATGCTGTTACGGCCCGTCTAAAGTTCACACATCAAGGAAAACAGCATTTTATTAACAACCAGCAACATGTCCAAGACTTCCTCAAGACCATAACCAAATGACCTGAAGGCCGAGCCT
This sequence comes from Lissotriton vulgaris, assembly GCF_964263255.1. NCBI lineage: Eukaryota > Metazoa > Chordata > Amphibia > Caudata > Salamandridae > Lissotriton > Lissotriton vulgaris. The sequence goes on from NW_028249189.1 coordinate 437,510, forward strand.
CTCCAACCAACCGCTTGGACGACAATGGTGCTGCTTCTGATGTAGAGTGAATCCACATGATGTCATCCACACTGAGAACTGCAGACCATAACACAACCCGGACATTGAACTGTACAAAATATCTCAGGGGAAAAAAGACAAACTATATACTGCTATGACATGAAGGAATACTCTCCTAACATACTGGGAACATTATTAGTCCCTAACTGAACCACACACACCCTCAGTGAAGACCTCTTCCAGACATAGATTCTTTTGCAACCTTAACAAAACATTTATGCATCGTAGTTCGGAGATGAGAATATGTCTTCACTCCACTAAAAACACTCTGCATCACCTCTTTGGAGGAAGTTGTCAAGCTGATATTTGCAATGGACAATATGACAAGATGAATATTTACAACCACTACCTGTACACCCTTGCTTTCGCGAGGTGACTCTGGTTTGCCCTCTAAATTCCATCCAACAGGAAAACCCTTTGATATCACAGTTCAGTTATGCCAATGTTTAGGTCATCTTCCCCAGTTGGGAAACTGGCACAAAGGTTGAATTAGAAGGGGGGGGTGGGGAATGGGCCACAGCAGGACGGGCTGCGGTTGTGGGAGGGGGGACGAGGAACCTAGCTCTTTGGGAGGGTCAGTGGATTGTTTTGCCCCACCATTAACTGGATCGACTAGCACATGTATTCCCAAGCTGAAAGACTGACGTAGACAGGGCTCACACTTTGTCAACAACACTCTTGCCGCCATGGAAAACAGCCTTAGACCTCCTGCATATAACTTCCTGACCTGGAACGATCACCATAATGTGGACTGCGCTATATTGCAGGAGACACACCTTAGCCTCACTGCACCAGCCACATTTGTGTCCCGATGGGCAAACTACAGAAACTTCTCCTTATACTCCTACGCTGAGGCACGGCTATACTGGTGAAGTGCTCACTCCCCTACACCCCAATAGGATGCCACATAGACCCGCAAGGCCGATACGGCATCCTTTGGGGGTAGACTTGCAGCTCACTTCATAACTCTTGTCTCCTTCTAAGGACCAAACCCTGATGACCCTGAAGTTTTCTAGATTTTCGGGGAAAGATACTAGGCATCTGGTCCACACATCTGCTGTGGGGTGGAGACTTTAACGTTACCCTAGATCTCACATTAGACCTCTCACACTGCAACCTCACCATTACTCTAGCGTGCATTACACTCTGAAACACATTGTCGAAGACTATGATCTGATAGACGCCTGGCGTACCCTAGACCCGCAGCTTTGGGAGGGATCTTGCTACACCACTGCCCGCTCCTCCTGGTCGCGAATAGACGGGTGGCTCCTCACTAAAGGCCTTGCTCCATGGTTGTCAGACGCTTCTTACCTCTTCCGCACATATTCGGATCACTCTCCAGTGCTCATCACCCTCACGCCCTGCATGAATACTCACCCTTCCTATCCTGGCGCCTGGTCCCTCAAAACCTGCTTGGCCCAGTGTTCAAATAGGAACTAGAACAGGAAATTCCTAATTTCTTTCTGTGTAATGAAGAATCTGTTCGCGCAATATTCCATGATATGGGAAGCATTTAAGGTCACCCTAAGTGGACTCTGTGCCGCTAAAACTGGAGGAATCCTGAGGGATATCCGCTCCACAAACTAGAACTGGAGCTGAAGCAGACAGAAACTCTGATGCAGGCCGCCCCATCCTCCGAATTGCAGGCACGTTTGAGAAGTCTGCTTTGTGACTATCAGGAGTCAGCCAAGAGTGAATGTAAGTTTAGGGGGAAATACCATCAAGCACGTCGATATGGAGAGGGTGACAGACCGGGCAGAGATTGTGGGGGCTTTCTGTAGCTTTTACAAAACCCTATATAGGACACATAGAACGCAACCTGTAGACTTCACCCCCTTCTTCGAAGATACCACAATAACCTGGATTGGGGATGGTAAGAGAGAATTTCTCCTAGCACACCATGAAGACGAAGAGATTATATCCGCCATAATACATCTACAATCCGGTAAGGCCCCGGGACCAGATGGCCTCCCGGACGAATTTTATAAAATATACCGCCATTTACTCATCCCCGTTCTTCGACATGTCTTTGAGGAGGCACGTGAAACGGGCATATTGCCCCCAGCAAGAGGCACGCATAACTTCCCTGCCCAAACTGGGCAAGTCGGACTTGCAATGTGATTTATACAGGACCCTCTCCCTGATTAATGTGGATGCTAAGATATCAGCGAAATTGATCGCCAAGCGCATCAGCCCCGTCATGATCACCCAAGTTCTTCCTGGTCAATATGGGTTTATACCCAACAGAGGCACGTCCCACAACGGTCCTCTGTGATATCGACCCCGATATGAGCGCTGCAGCCTCATCTCTCGACACCACTAAGGCGTTTGATTCCCTAAAAAGAGACTATCTGGCCTTCATCCTGCAACACATGGGGTTTTCTGCTCCCTTTCTAGCCTGGATAAACATGCTGTACACAGGCCTACAGGCTAGAGCCATGTTCAACGGTGTTCAATCCTCTCCCTTCACCATAGCCAGAGGCACCCATCAAGGGTGCCCTCTCTAGCACCTAATTTTTGCCATTGAACCTCTGGCGGCCAAAGTCTGACAGCATTTCAGAGATAACGCTCTCATCTATCCAGAGAGGCGAATACTAATCTCCTTATACGCTGATGACCTTACTCTATATCTCCACAATCCAGAAGAAAGTCTCAATCCCATTCTTAGGCTACTCTTCCTTTTTGGTCACCTCTCCGGGGTCAATATAAAGGGGGGAAAGTCCCATATATACACCCCGGTATGGAAACCACCACGCGCTTCGCACCTGACTTTCCCCTCACATGGTGAGAAGACACGTCACCTATCTCAAAATAGTTATTTCCCAGAACCGGCACAACTTAATGTTGGCCAACTACGGACACGCGTTATCGATCTCCTAACTGAAAAAATCACCAGGTGGATATCGCTACCCCTCTCCATGGCTGGGAGAGCTTCCCTGATAAAAATGGTGGTGCTACCCAAATTGCTCTTCCTCTTCATGAATATCCTCTATGCTTCCAGCCTCCATTTTTTATAAGATATAAAAAACCCAACTAATTTGCCTTGTTTGGGGCCTGAAACAAGCTAAGTTGAGCTGGGACATCCTCATGCGACCCTTTGTCGCCTGAGGATTTGAGATACCAGATGTGGAACTATATTTCAGCTGTGCCTAGGCCCACTTTGCATCCTACTGGATAAATTCTTCCCCTGACATGCCCCACCTGGCGATAGAGGATGGATATATGGCTTGCACGCCATGCTCTACCTATCTGAGCACCCCCACTGTCCAGAGACCCCCTGGCCTTCACCACTGTTTAATGCACTACCAGTGCCTAGCGTGACCTTGCTATACTCACCCCTACTACTCCTCCAGGGGAGACATGACCTCCCAATCACACACAAAGGCCGTTTCCGCCACCTTCTCCGTAAGCTGTCTATCCTGACCTGGGGAAAACTTTACGTAAATGGCACATTCTGCACCAGCGAGGAATTCTTTGGCATCTCCCCTCCCACCCCTCTTGAAAAGTTTTACTATATCAGGCTTAGACAGGACATGCGAACCCTCACCCCATGCTTTCCACAGGAACCTCCCATTATGCCCCCCTTTACTCTCTTCTGCAGAAAACTAGTCCTAAATATGTAGTGTCATTCCTATATCACACCACCCAAAAGGATCTTGAGTGTGATCTTCACCCAGCTAAGGGTCGGTGGGAGGAGGAACTGGGGTCACCCCTCACTGAAGATCAATGGTCCTTCTGCTGTCGCCAAACTGGTAATATTTCCACCTCCAGCAGAGTGAGCATCTTCCACTACAAATACATTTACCGCTTGTATTACACGCCTGAACGCCTGCGCCGCCTGCATCTGCCCGACAATGATCGATGCGATCACTGTGGAGAAGAAGGGGCAGACTTCCAGCACTTGGCTTGGGACTGCCCGCCCGTACGGCACTACTGGGGGGAGGATATGCTTGCATTGGATCAAATGACTGGATTACACATTTCGGATGACCCCTCACCGCACTCCTGGGATACACTGAGCCTCTGCCCACTAAGGTGCGATGGTATGTTACTTAGCACTCCTTCTTGCAAAGAGATGAATCGCCTGTAGCTGGGGCAGAGGAAGAGCATCCAAATTCAAAGATTGGCTACACGATCTTATATATTGTCAAGAGCAATTACATAATTATGCTGAACTCCTACTCCCTTCCTCCCGCCCTCGAGATATGTGGACTCCTCTCCAGGCTTACCTCCTGAAGCACACCACAGACACAATCACAGACTCCCACGCAGACGGGGATGGCTCACTGGACAGGGATGAGAACTTATGCATGTGGGAGATCACGCAGGTCAGGATGTAATAACTAAACGTGGCAACAGAGTATAGGATAAAACCATTTATTAGTGCAGCTTGAAGGACTGGGTTTTCTTAAGACCCAGCGGTGCCAGGGATAACACCTAAAACCTTCGTGGGTAACCTGTTCCGGCGTACAAATGGCAGAGACACGGGACACTTCCTTCGGCGTCAAAGATTCGAGGTTTATTACTGCAGGGAACACAGAAGTCACAGGAAGTACAACACGTGTAGGTTCGAGGAGTCTGATTCGACTTGCCTCTGTGGATCGCTCCTTTTATTCAGTTTTCATGCATAGGATATCATAGTACACAAAGGTTTACAACTCGGTTCCCATCGTAAAGACCATAAGGGGTTGCTTTCATGTATTCAAGGCCCGGAACATAAGTACAGAAACGTTTGGTAGTTCCCAACTGTAAAAGCCCATCTTCCCACCTTTAGTACATTCCAATCAGCAGTAAACAAATCGAGGAAGGGACAGAAACAGGTGTAGAGGAAGACAGAAACAGTGGGGAGATCGGAAAGGGTGTAAAAGGGGGTGGTATCGGGAAACACGAGCTGCAGGCATCAAAGGGGACGTGCTTAATGAATGCACAACTAAGACAATAGACCGGCACGGCAAGATGAGCCTCGAGCGGGGCCATCTGCCTTACAGTGTCATCCCCCTCATCATAAAGACACTTTCAAAGGAAACGTGTCTTCCGCAAGAGTTTGGGAATCCCAGGGTCGCGAAGCGGACAGCGTCCGTTCGCTGGCTACTTGAGGGCAAGAGACAAAATGGATGCCGCATCTAAGATGGAACCCGTGGGCTCGGATGAAGAAACCCACGAAACAAACGAACGGTTTAGGCTAGCACAGCGAAAACGCGTACACCCACTAAACTCGTCATTTGCGGTTCATAGATACCAGACTCGACCATATTCGTGCGAGTCGAAAACACCACTTACGATCGTCACGGAACCTCAAGCTGTGTGGCAGAAATCGGCATATATGGGCACTCTCTCCCGTTAAACTGGTGAACAGTGGTACCGTTACTTCTTTACCTGGTTCTAGATTATAAATGTTCGAGGCCTTTTAATGCCGGTAGCCAAACATGCCCACCTGATCCGGCTGGCCCGATGTGGTTGTAGGCAGCTTGCTGTGTACCTCCTCCCCGCCTATAATGCTTTGCAGAATGTCAATTCGCATTGCGGGCCCGCCTGGGATGTAGGCATTATGCTGTGTTTAAAAACTCTTGGCATCAATAAAGGTTTTTGAATAAATAAAAAACAAGAAAAGAAAAAAAAGATAGAGGCGTCTATTTAACATTCTTTAATTATGAGTAAGGAAAATATTACGGTTCTCTCCCTTAACACTAATGGCCTAAATAACAAACGCAAGACTCAGGCAATTTAAAGCTGGCTTAGAAATCATAATCCAGATGTTATTTTCAAACAGGAAACACATCTCCAGACCGCATCTGATGTAAATAAAATATTTCATAATATACGAAAACATATACACTTTCAACAAAAAAATACCAAGCCAGATCTGGGAAGCAGTTGGGCTCTTGTTTATGGAATTTTAAATCAGTCAAGTATCATGTTGGTTACAATCTATGCCCCAGTTTTAAATAATCTGCATCCCCTCCTTCAGTTAAAACAGGTACTTTCTTGCTACCCGGGAGCTATTATATGGGGGGGAGATTTTAATTTCCTACAAGACCCAGCAGTATACTCCTCAAGGAGAGAGCGTAAGCAAAACAAACTCCAGGTAGCTATTGCCTTGGCTAGCTGTAAACAATCTCTTGAACTGGTACATGAATGGTGTTGTCAACACCCAGGAAAGCTGGAGTTTTCATGTTTCTCTGCAAAATATAATGCATCATCAAGGATAGATTTTTTTTTGATAACTCATGCATTTTCAGACATTGCCCTAATTAGGATAGAAATAGGGGGAGTAGGTGTCAAGACTGAAATACCAATAAGGTGGTATATTAATAAATTGAACTTGGAAGATGAGAACTGGTGTGCTAAAATAGCCAATGAGATCAAAGCTTTCTTCTTTCACAATGAAGACCAATAAATATAGTCTGGGATGCATTTAACACTACTTTACGCAGTATGATAACATCTAAAGAAATCCCAAAACAAAAAGTCAAAAAGGAAGAAAGGCTCAAAATTGAGAAGCGCTATACACATGCAAATACCGAACATACGAAATATAGGAATTACAAAACTAAACAGGAGCTAGTACAGGCAACATCACAGATTCAGTAGTTCTTTTACCAATTGGGAGATCAACTAAATAGGGCATACATTCAAAAGACATATGAGGAGAGCGAGTATACTGGGACGTTACTGGCATGGCAGGCAAAGGAAAAACAGGTAAAAAAATAGAATTGAAAGCATTAGAGTCAAAGTATCTAAAACACAAATATTAAATATTAAAGAACATATTATAGACTTCTTAGATAAGTTGTAGATCCCGTGACTTAATAGTGAGTTTAGAGAATTCCTATTAACAGAATTCACACTTGAAGAAGTTAAAATAGTAATAGGCTCACTGGCTAACTGTAAAGCAACTGGGAAGGATGGGTTACCAGCAGAATTATATAAAAGTCTAGCCCCTACCCTGAATATATACTTTTTAAAATTGGCCAACCATATATTGAAAGGAGGAGAACTACCAGCCACTTTCCATACAGCAGTAGTAGTCAGTATTTAAAAAAAGAAAAAGACAGAGAAAATGTTAATTCTTATAGACTTATCAGTCTTCTTAACGTTGACAATAAGATTTTTACAAAGCTTGTAATGAATAGGCTTAATATGTTTGTAGGTTCTCTTATTCACGCAGACCAATGTGGATTTGTGGCAGGGAGACATCTCTCGACAAATACAAAATTACAGCACAGATATGGCTTCTGGATGCTGGGAAAGCCTTCGATCTAGTGTCCTGGGACTGCCTTTTTATTATTTTAGAAAAGTTCGGATTCCCAGAAGGTTTTATACAAATAATAAGAAAACTTTATTAAGGCTCTCAAGCACAAATATTGATTAATTCTATAAACGGAGGTTCCTGTCATATAATTTGGGGCACAAGACAAGGTTGTCCCCTTTCTCCCATTTTGTTCGCCCTTTTTATTGAACCTTTACCAATAGCTATTTGACAAAAGCCAGAACAAACTGTAATGTAGTTCCTATTTTCCCTATAGGCTCTGCGCATTGGAATAACATAAACAGCAATGTAGACGTAGGACTGAGGGCTTCTAGGTCTCTACTGACTATGTTAGACTTAATTTAGGTTTGCGCCAGCTAGCTCAGCGGTCACTGGAAACTTTCTTGAATGAATAGGAAGAGATCAGCTTCCCTGGCTCAGACAAGAAGGGATTCAGCTTCCGACAACCGCATAAACATGACAATTTTGCTCCCTCAGAATAAGAGTCAATCTCTAGAGTCGTGAAAACAATAGACCGCTATTTCACTCAGTCAGATGTGCATTCTTAGTTTCACCAGAGTGCAGAGAAGAGAGAGACGGGCGTTTTCAATAAAAGATATTATTTATTGAGCAGTCTTCCTTCTCATGCAAGAGAAATGAATTGCCACAAGTGCAATACTTAATATAAAGTAAAGTACGTACAGTAAAAGGAGTATTATAAAATAATACTGTAAAAGCATTGATATGGTTTCTTAGCCATAAGACACTTTAAAATGGATAAAATATATACATACATATATACATAGGCTAACGTCCTCAACTGGTGCTTCTAAACTACGCCTACCCCGGTGTACCTGACCTAAGCCTAATACGTGGGAAGGAGTAAGTAAGTAGCAGTTTAAGTTAAGTAGGTTTGTTGCCAAGGATCTGTTCAAGAATTCTCTCTAAGGGTTTAATCAGCACTGTACCTTGGGAATTGAATGTAGGAGGTCTGTTATCTCTCTCTCAGGACTCGATATCCCAGTCACCCGCAAGGGTAGGCTGGAAATGCAGGAGCTGGATTTTCTCAGCAGGAGAAAAGACAGCAACTTTCTCAGCATGCCAAAGAGGAGGGGCAGAGTCCGCGGGCTTCTCGCGTCTGCTGGGCTCTCAGAAAGTAGATTAGCTGCTCTGCTCCAAAACCACCACCGTGTGTTTGCTTAAGGCAACGTTGGTATATTTATACCTGAAAGGTGCGGAGTTTGATGTAAGGTTTGGACATAAGACGTCAATAAAGATGTCACTAAGAACTGGCAGTTCTTACTCGCAGGAGTTCTATTACAAATCAAAACAAAGCAAGTGGGGATTTCCCAGGTTGCTGGAGGTTTGGTGTGTCGAAAGAACTCGTGTGCTCTCTAGGAATCCAAGGAAGTAGCTTTTGCCGTGCCTTGTACTGGAAGGGCGATTTACTGAAATATGGATCTGATTCTTATGCCATTATAGGGATATTATTGATTATAGCCGTACAGGGGCATAAAGTCACAATATTGAATCGGGTTCCTAGATAAAACACATCACCCACTCCACGATTTTATGTTCATAATGTACTTAAAACTAAGCAATTGTAAACATGTTAACGTGCATGTGTATTCCATCCCACCCCAAAATACATTTTTGCATTCGAAATGGAGTACGCGAAATACATGAAATTTTATTGGTACTGTACGTTTTTTAAGCAGTGTAATCATTCAGAGAAGAAATGCATATATATTTTAGCTGAACGATTTGTGAAAATTACACATGAAATGTCTCTTAATTACAGAAAAGAAGGTCGAGACTATTTCATCACATATAAATGAAATTGCTTTTGAGTGTGCTAGAGGCTGTGGTAACATATTGTCTCTAGATAAACTAAAAATAGAAGCTCTGTTCTTTATGAATAGTTCTACTGTAAGCAGTGTACATGTGCCAAAAAAAGGTAAATATTTTGGAATTTGGAAAAAAATAATTTTGTTTCGAGGGGAAAAAATAGTTCTAAAGTTTTTCAGTAGCTTTTGTTTATCAAAGCCGAAGGCCGAATTCAGAGTTCAGGGGAACGCTGTGTGCCGGTTTGCGTAAAAGGTATTCTTTTTGGTTCAGGGGAGAACATTACTTCAGATAGATGTGCAAAAAAACAGTCTACAGCTTCATGTGAAAGTTCGACTATGGTTGAAAAGGCTGTAACTGAGCAGTCGTGAGAATGATTGCTATCATCAATTTCAGGATCAGCAATGCTCACAGAAGGTCGTACCTGGGTGATGTTGCTCTCATTTCTTGCTTCACTGCCACCACCTAATCGTAGTGCAGAAGTCTCAACGAATGCCGTCATCAGGATTGGTAACCGCTGGGGACAACACGATGCATGAGCAAAGTATCATACTTAGCAAAGTATCGATATCCATTGGTACTGCTGATTGTAGTGTAAGACAGGTGTCCAACATGCATTCTTCTCCGCATAGCATACATCAAAGCACAGGTAAGATGCAGTTCTGCCATATAGGTCTGAATGAAAGAAACCAGGTCATATTCAGATCTCTTAGCCGGGCTAATCCAAGGACTTTAGTTATGCGGTCCCGGTAGCGTATTGCTAGGATCGTTTCTTCCATTGTTGCTGAAGTCATGTCGGCGTTTTGACTTGCCATATCGGAGCAGAAGAGTCAAAAATAGAATTCCTGCTACGAGACCCAAAACTAGTGGTAGGCCACCAAAAACCGAATGGACAAAATTAGGAAAGATGCCCAGGACTGCTTCGGAGGGTGTTAACAGTCCCGAAAAAATTGTCCTAAATACATGTGCGATACCACTGGCATCTGACATATTTAGGATTTGGCTTAGCATTCCTACGAAATGCACGGGGCAATTTGTTAATAAAAGCGCATGTATCTCTGCTGTTGTCCTTGCAACTTGGAGATCATACGTCTCTTTCGATGACGTGATGGGCACTGTTGTCTGCAAAAGCACAAACTTCATTGCGCTTAAAGTATCAATTCGTATAGAAGAGATATTCAACGGAGGCCAAATCGTCGCCTCTGAGTCTCCAGGGCCGTTTGGATACAATGCTTGCATACAGCAAGTGACCATGGAACTAACGCTTATGAGATATGCTTTCCCTGGCACCATGCCACAACAGCTGTGGTCCGTTATTAGAACGTAACTCCTGTTAGAAAGTTGTCTAAAGAATGGCTCTATCTGTGTTGCAGGTGTGCAGTGCTGGTGTCATGAAAGGTTATTTGAAGTCCCCTCACAGGCCCCATGTAAATTAATACCTTGGTACAGAAGTATACCGCTTAGTGATTGTTTACAATTATTACCACTAAGAAATACATTTTGGTTTTTGTCACTATAACATGTGTGTGTATAAGGTAATTTTCATGATGACTTAATGTACCCTTTACCCAACCTTTCATACTGGCCTGCTGGTATATACTCTTGGCATTTTTTAAATTGGAAAGTTGTTATCGGAATTGTGATTATTCCGTGTATTATCCATTCAATGACAGGTCTTTCTGACATTGTCAATGGTAATCTCTCAAGATTTTGTCAATGCTCAGAATCGTATAGTCTGCTCCTTTTTGTGCCAAACTGATTTGTTTATCAGTAAGGTTAAAGATAGAGAACAATGACGTTGTGTTGATTAAACGCCAAGGCACATAGCCTGAACGCAGGTTTTGCAACGTCCAGCCTAGCTGTACAATAGAATGTAATTGGGACTAACCATGTTGTAACATTAGTAAGTCCTGATCTATTATATCTATGGCAGATGATACAATACTGTCCAGTGAATATATTCTGGAGGACAGAGTCATTAACCCATTGTCCACAACAGAAAGTGATTTTTCCAAATTAATACAATCAATTTCTCGTATTTTTTCTGCAGTCTCAATTTGAGTCATTTTCCATGCTTCGTTGTATGCAGCGTATATACTGGCCGCTATGAAACGTTTTTGATGCTGTTTGCGTGGTCCCATTATGAAATTGCGCAAGTCAGCACCGTCTTTAAGTAAAGTCAAGTGTTGCTTAATTTCTGCCAGTGTGGATGTTTGTAGCCATTCAAGGCATAATTTTCCTACACTGTATGTTGTTACTATCCCTGGATGTTGTCTCTGGGAGTATCTAGGGTCTAGTATGGTCATTTTTAACCCCTGTATTTTGTTCAGGAATCTATCTTGACATTTATTTGTGTCTGTTGGCCAGATTAACCACTTTTTCCAATCAGGATGTGTTCTATTTTGATGTAAAACTTGGGATACGTCTATCTCAATATCTGTAGTTGTGTTATCAGGTATTGGCTTTGGAATAGACGGTTTGTTTAAGTCTTTTATCTTGGCTAGGCCAAGACAGGTAGTTTGTTGAATGGTGTCATTCAAGAACATTATTTGTTCTGGGATCATGCAGGCTCGAAATAATGCTTCTAGGCCTTGTACCTGCCATTTTTTTGTACCCCAGATGGTTTTTGTTTCAATGTTGTTTTTCCAAAAATCAAAACCAAATGTAATCATTTTTTCATAAAATGTTTCAGAATAAATCAGTTTGGTATTTGTCAGCATATTTTTTGTCCCTGTTTTATCTAACAGTTTGTAATAGAATGTTTCAGCATCACTTGTGTTAAACCCTGAGAAGTATGGAAATTTTTCATAAAATGTTTTTGAACTACTTTTAGGTGGAGTTGCACAATGTTCCCATTGATTATATTTAAAAACATTTCTAGGTTGAGCAGATTTGTGTAAATAGTGGTCTGCATAGTGGTTATAGCAATACATCTATTCATAGTTCATGGACCCTGTAAAAAATCATGTTCTGTAAATTTTGCTGACATTACTAAATCTGACATCATATTATTTATGCTTTCAAAGTCCCAATCATGAGAGAATGTAATTGGTTTTACAAAATCACTTAATGAAACCTTAAACTGATGAGGATATTTCAAGAGTTCGACCGGTCCATATATTTCGTTATCTGTTTTGTCCCAAATTACCCCGCCGGGTTTTGGTGGCTGTGACATTCACTGATGACAGTTCTCTTTTCTCAATGTGAGATGACTTGTGTGGCTTCAGAACTAAGTTGATGTTCTGACTTGCTGTGTCCATTGTACTGTATTTTCCCTCAATGAATTCTCGCAAACAAAGTACCATGATGAGCCAAAGCAGGAGGAGAAGTACACCTAGCACAATCCAAAATTCTAACCATGGAGAAACAAGATAGCTTTCTTTGAGTTGATGAAAGAGTTCTGTTGCTTTGTCTTTAAAAGTTTTTGTTGCTGGCGTTACTTCAGGGTCGCTTTGATCTTCAGAAAAGTTATCGAAATTGATGAAGTAGCCAGATGCAGTTCTGTCAATTGTTGGAATTGCTTTTTCAATATGCCTTTTATCTGCACATTCTGATGCTACATCGTTGTAGACTGGTATTTCTTGATGAACTGTTTCAATTTGGGTTTCAAGAGGCACAAGTTCCATGGCATTGTTGCATAGTCCTTTTGTATTCACTGCAGGTTTATCAAATGTGATAAATCTCTCAATTTGAACCTCTTGGATTGTAGCAAATTTTGGTATTCTGCTATTTCTTGGGAGTCCACTGGGCCTACTACTTATTATTGGCCACATGATTGTGGTTTTACCAGGTCGATTGATACAACTCGGTTCTCCTTTTTACCAGCAAGGGGCGGTAGTACACCTGATCTTGTTCCGTTGACTGCTAAGACAGGTACTGCTTTTCTGTAAGAAGGCCCAAATTCCTTCTTCAGCGCAATCTTTTCTCTGACCAGATCCCCAATCTTTGGAATCCAGACAGGTCTTGCTGGGACAGGTGGTATGTCTTCAGTGGTTGTTGGCTGCTGTTTTAACTTTATGTTGCTCAGGGCTTTTCTTGTTTCATATAAGTCTTGTAAAACAGCCAAACAATCTTTGATGTCAAAGCATTTTTTCTTATCTTCTACCACTGAAGTTAGACTATCTAAATCCTGAACATACATTCTAGTTCCGAACAATAGTTTGTACGGGCTGAAACCTTTTAGAGAATTTCTTGGCAGATTATTAAGACTACGTTGGACACTTGTTAAATGCTGGACCCACCCATCACCCGAACCTAATACCTTTGCCGTTATACATTGCCTTATGTCTCGGTTTTTTCGTTCCACAATCCCGTTTCCCTCAGGATGGAAGTACCGCAACCCAATGCCCATGCTGGTCATGGCCTCCTTATAAGCTCAAGAGCTAAAAGCAGGACCCTGTTCAGAATGAAGCATGGCAATTGCGTATGTGCCGATAAAGACTCGCAAATCTTTTATAACAGTTCTGGCGTCAGCCGAGTGCTTGGGCCACATTTTCAAGTGAATCTAGTCTTAAAAGAAATTAATGGGACGCTGGATTTTATGTATAGATAGCCTTATGCTAAACTACAGAAATGGCCATGGCAATACTCCGGTTGGCTCGTTACTGCGATCTCTGTTGCAGTCTGGACAGCTTTTTGCAAATTTATAATGTTGCAGGCTCATCCCCGGCCACCAATATTCTGATTGTAATTCTGTCAGAGATTCCTTCATCTGTTTGTGCCTTGGACCTTCGCCCATGTGTGCGTCTGCTATTAATAAGACTCTCCTGTTCATGTTTGGAATTACCCTATCCCCCACTCCAGGGAATCGAGCAAAAGGAACGGAGTTTGCGTCAATTACGTATGTATTATTGAGTGGATAGTTCACGGGTGGTGCTGCACAGTTGCCTTTTGAAGACGTTTTTACCGCCAGCATGGTTTCCCCATCTATGTATTTTTTTGTACGCTTTTTTGTGGCTACGGTAGCCCGTTGAGGTGCTTCCGCTGTGGCTGTATTAGCCAATGAATTCCCTGTAACGTGAACGCCATCAAGTTGATGACTCAGTGTGTGTATCATGTGAGTCTTTTGTAGTTCTTCTGTAAAAGAACTATTTGTTCCCAAAGCACTTTATGCTTGATTGTGGCACCTGTGTCATCTTTGTAATTGCTTTCAACCCAGCTCTGCAAGTCATTATTGTAATATTTTACGCAGAAAAGCGAATCGCACACTATTAGTGTCGGGAATTCACGATCGGCATTTTCAAGCTTCATCTTTAAAGATCTGTGATTCAGTTTTTGTTATTTTTGGTCTGAATTTACCACACAGCCAGCGATCTTTAACAATCGTGCACGCTGCATTATAGGATGTTTTATCCACGTCGTAATGTTGTATAAATCTGTCTGTGTGGATCATACAAGAGTTCTGTTGGAGAGGCAGAATTTCGATTGGCAGAGGATATTCTTCTTCATATTTAAAATCATTCCGTTTTTTCATGTTCAGGACAAAATAGTATGTCACGTTTTCAGCAGCAAGAGAATTTTCCCACTGTATCCATTTTGGATCTAGTGCCACTGTTTTTAGATTTACTGGGCTGAATAACGCCTCGAAGGCTGATTCTGCTGTGAAAACAGTTATTCCTTTGCCTTGTGCTTGGGCTCGTTCTCTTGCTACAGCAGTTTGAACTGCCTTTATAGTATTTTCTGTAAGACTGAATGTTTTTTCTGCTTTTGTGTACAAATGTGATTTGTAAGCTATGGGTACCGTTTCTCCCTCATTAGAGGTCAGGTACGTGAATCCGCATCTTCCTGGGATGCCCCGGATTACAAGGTTGCGTGTATTATCACGAGTTTCTAATTTTGTTTTAGCTAACATGTCTGTTTGCAATGATCTCAAAATTTCTGTGTGTTTCTGAGTCCAGTTGATTGGTTTAAAATCAGTTTTTATTAATTCGTAGAGAGGTTTAACCCTCTCTGCATAATTTAGAATGTAAGTTCTTCCGAAATTCAGGAAGCCTAGAATCGATTGTAAGTTCTTCAGCGTTTTTGGTGCTTGGAGTACAGCGCACGTCTCTAAGAAGATGTCTGCTAGGCTTTTGCCTTCACTTGATAATTCGTATCCTAAAAACAGGACCGTTAGATGGGCAATTCGTGACTTTTTAAAGTTGCATTTTTAACCCTCTGCTGCGAACCCAAGTATTATGGTGTTCACTCTTTTCAAGTGAGTATCCAAGTCGTCGTCTGTGAGATAGATGTCATCGACATAAGATAATGCCTCATCATCATACATTTGTAGTAACTCTGTTACTCTGGCTGAGAATAATCCTGGGCTATTCTTGAATCCCTGTGGGAGTCTACAGAAATTTTTCTGTGACCCCATTATTGAGAAAGCGGTCAAGTACCTGCTTTCCGGTGCAATATTTTGACAAAAGAATCCATTAGAAATGTCTAATATTGTTTTGTATTTTTTGCGAACTATGTTACACATTAGTGCCGCACTGTGCGAATTTTGTACCGCAAATGTTTTGAAACATGAGTTAAGGTGTCTGTAGTACAAGACTAGATGATATGAATCATCTGGTTTGGAGACAGGAAACAAAGGATTGTTCATTTGAGAGGTGCATGTTTCAATCACCCCTTGGTATTCAAGTTGATCTAAAATCTCCCTGACCTGTTTTTTTAGCTTCTTGCTTAATTGGGTACTGTCTTTGTGCAGTAGGTTGACATTTTAACTGAATTTTGTGAGGAGGAGAGTCCTCATCCCATCCTACATTATTCTTATATAATGCAGGTGCTTGAGCTACTGCCCATTTTCTTGCATATATATATTTTCTGAGAATTGGAATATGATTTGAGAAGGCAGGCATAATTATTTCTTCGCCATGAAGGCACTCCCTGACAAACTCTGGGGGCCAATCTTTCTCGGCTAACAGGATGTCATAGCCTTTTGAGAGGTTATCCCAAAACAGACCCCTTATTTACCTAGTCTTATCTCCCTCTATACGCAATGCTATTTTGTATATTTTATGAGGTTCGCTAACTCTGGTATCTGCAGTTTCCACTTGAATGTATTCATTCGTGTCCACTGTCTCCAGATGATTCATCAGGATCTTGCGAGCTATGCTCACTTCTGCTGCGCTGTCTAGCATTGTCTGTGCCCACTCTCCGTTTTTCAGCTGTGTCCTCAGTATTCTCGGCATGTTTGATTACTTTAATACTGGCTACCTTCTTTCTTGGAAATTGTAGTTTTTTTACTTCGAGCAGGTTCCTTGTCTTTGGACTTGGCGTGCTCTTCCCTTTGTTCTGACCGTCCTCTTCTTTCCGATTTCTGCGAGGTAGTCTGAAAAGATCGAGAGGGACGTGTATCAATATCTTGATATCTATCAGGTTTTTTCAAATTATTCTTAATTCTAAGGTTGTATCTTTTTTCAGAGGGCTCCCTTTGGGGAGACTGGTGTTCTCGGCTCGGAGCTCGTTCTCTCCGCTGCGGAGACCTTCCTCTGGACTGGAATCTTTTTTCTTTGGGAGTGGATTGTTTATTTCCATCCCAGCTCTTTTTTGGAGTGTTTAGATTATTTTTAATAAATATCTTTTCAGGATTTTCAAGTAGTTGGAGTTTTAGCGGTTTACCACCCAAACTATCTCTACCTAGTTCTTCATAGGATTTTTCTATGATTCTGGCAAGTACAATTGGTTGATATGTTATATCTGTTTCTTTCAATTTTTGGCAGATCACCACAGATGCTGCTTCTCCTTTTATGTTGGCTAATAATATAGCCGAGACCTGCTTGAAGTCTTTCAGTAATTTAATGCCAAGAGCTAAAGCAGGTTCTGGACCGTATTCATTTTGAATCTGTCTTAGTACATCTGGTATCACCGCCAGAGACAGAACACCATGTGTTTTTGTGTAAATCGAAGCAAAGACCATGCCCAAGTGTCACAGTCCTCCACATGTGGTGCAACCCCCATTGGAAGGCAGATAGTCAGAACTCTGTGTTTCTCACCAGGGGTAGTATTCGGGAATACTGCCTCTATTTGAGTTATCTTTTGTGCTAGCCAGAATGGAATTTGTTCCCGTTTTGCGGGTGTTTTACCAAGACATGATTGTATGTTCTGTGGTGCAATTTTATTTGTGTTCCCCTGATGAGGGGTCTGCTGTGGAATGTTAATAGCTGGTTGGACTGTTGCAGTCCGCATTACATATTGGACTAACTATCTGTGAATTTTAATTAGTAATTTTAGCTGTGCTAAAAGTTCTTTGTCTGACATTTTTTCAATGTCTGGATGTGGTGTGTAGCTGGCTAGAACCGGCCACGTTGCTCCTGGTCTACCTAGTGGACCGAGCCTGGTGATGTGATCAGTATGTTTTAGGGCACCTTTAAACTAGAGCAGGTGCTCTTGGTAATTTAGTGGGATTTCCACATCCTCGAAAGGAGTATATTCATCCGGAGGTTCCTCTATTTTGTAATAGTGGAATTCGTGTGTTGTAGCGTTTGCCGCTGGAAAGTTTATCCATGAATAGAATACCTCTGTCTGCCGATATTCGTGTGCCTCTATCACGAAAATGACTGTACCACCCCGTGATGTCAGTCCGTTTTCTATAAGTTTTAAAGTTATAGTTTTTCTTATGTTGACCGGAATGAGGATAGCATTCCGGTCATTCTGTAGGAGACTCGTGTCATCATCCATTAGTTGGGCTGCTATTCTAGCTGCCTCCCTATCATCATCACTGTCTGGCATTTTACTGTCAGAAAGGTTTTTTGTTGCAGATCAGGTTTCAAGGAAACAAAAGATTAGGTGCACAATATTTTGGAAAACTGTATCCTTCAACGTTGACTAAACCAAAAACTCTACATAGGAATCTCTTCCTACTAAGTTCCAGCGGATTTTAACCTTTCACCCACTACAAACGTCTATTGGAGTATTTACGGGAAAAGGGTCTGTGTGAAAAAGCACGACTGAGTTACTCTAACGTCTTGCATTAGTTTTATCGCCTTACCAAATGTTGGGCGCCATGTAGTGTAGTTCCTATTTTCCCTATAGGCTCTGCGCATTGGAATAACATAAACAGCAGTGTAGACGTAGGACTGAGGTCTTCTAGGTCTCTACTGACTATGTTAGACTTAATTTAGGTTTGCGCCAGCTAGCTCAGCGGTCACTGGAAACTTTCTTGAATGAATAGGAAGAGATCAGCTTCCCTGGCTCAGACAAGAAGGGATTCAGCTTCCAACACTGCATAAACATGACAACTTTGCTCCCTCAGAATAAGAGTCAATCTCTAGTATCGTGAAAACAATAGACAGTCAGATGTGCTTTCTTAGTTTCACCAGAGTGCAGAGAAGAGAGAGACGGGCGTTTTCAATACAAGGTATTATTTATTGAGCAGTCTTCCTTCTCATGCAAGAGAAATGAATTGCCACAATTGCAATACTTAATATAAAGTAAAGTACGTACAGTAAAAGGAGTAATATAAAGTAATACTGTAAAAGCATTGATATGGTTTCCTAGCCATAAGACACTTTAAAATGGATAAAATATATACATACATACATACATAGGCTAACGTCCTCAACTGGTGCTTCTAAACTACGCCTACCCCGGTGTACCTGACCTAAGCCTAATATGTGGGAAGGAGTAACTAAGTAGCAGTTTAAGTTAAGTAGGTTTGCTGCCAAGGATCTTTTCAAGAATTCTCTCTAAGGGTTTAGTCAGCACTGTACCTTGGGAATAGAATGTAGTAGGTCTGGTATCTCTCTCTCAGGACTCGATATCCCAGTCACCCGCAAGGGTAGCCTGGAAACTCCAGAGCTGGATTTTCTCGGCAGGAGAAAAGACAGCGTCTTTCTCAGCGCGTCAAAGAGGAGGGGCAGCGTCCGTGGGTTTCTCGCGTCTGCTGTGCTCTCGGAAAGTAGATTAGCTGCTCTGCTCCAAAACCACCACGGTGTGTTTGCTTAAGGCAACGTTGGTATATTTATACCTGAAAGGTGCCGAGTTTGACGTAAGGTTTGGACATAAGACTTCAATAAAGATGTCACTAAGAACTGGCAGTTCTTACAGTGCTCGCAGGAGTTCTATTACAAATCAAAACAAAGCAAGTGGGGATTTCCCAGGTTGCTGGAGGTTTGGTGTTTCGAAAGAACTCGGTGTGCTCTCTAGGAATCCAAGGAAGTAGCTTTTGCCGTGCCTTGGAGATTTACTGAAATATGGATCTGATTCCTATGCCATTATATGGATATTATTGATTATAGCCGTACAGGGGCATAAAGTCACAATATTGAATCGGGTTCCTAGATAAAACACATCAAAACAACCCCTCTACAAGATATGACTAATATGAAAATGTATGCAGGTGACATTGTCCTTTTTTTAAACACTAAAGACAGTACCCAGGAAGAGATACTCAAGGTTTTTTTGGAATTCCAAGAAATAGGAGGATATAAACTAAATAAGGCCATGACGGAAATTATTTTATGCAATTGTTCTGTAATTACTGTATTGCCTAATTTTAGATTAACGAATAATATTCGTCCGAAAGAGGTACCTGGGGGTATATTTGACAGAAAAAGTAGAGGAGCTATTCCAGTTAAATTATATTCCCCTGAAACTGAAAATTAAACATCTTTTAGCATGATGGAATTAATTACCACTATCGATTCTTAGCCGAGCAGTACTTATTCGAATGTCTCTTTTTCCTTTGTTCAATTTTTTATTCGCAGTAGCCCCATGCATTTTACAAATGTCTTTTTTAAGGATAGTCTATTTTCTTCTTTTCTAAGGCTGCAAGACTAGCACTTAGCACTTTATAGTATTTAAAGGAAGAGGGAGTATTATCCTTCCCAAATATGAAAGAATATTATTTCGCAAATTTTGCACACAATAAATGTAGATTCTTTCCCCCAATTCCACAATTCGGAGATAGATAATTTTTTTAGGAATAAAATCTTAACAGAGTATAAAATTAAAGACCCCACAAGAATAGTGAAGGATCGAAAGAAAGTGTAGTACAAAGTACTACAATTCATTCTTAAACAGAGAGCCAAAATATCGGCCATCTACAAGATCCCTGGAATCCATTACTGTCAGACCTATATACGGGTGAGGGGGCACTGCTGCAGACCACTGTAGTGAGTAACAGGGAGGAAAGCGGATATAGGTAAATAAAAGACTTCCTCAACTTAGAGTTATGGAAAGAGTGGTCTGAGACAGAAATAAGACCATCCCATTCCAAGGAGGTTCTTTAATGGTCTTATATTAAAATACAACTTTTAATAGGAAAGATTGATATAGGGGCCTCGACAGCAAGCTTTAGTTGAAGCTCTAGAAAATCCTATAAAGTGGTCAGTAAGTTCATGGATAAAACATTTTAATGATAACAAACTGGTTCCTAGCTATGAGAAATTACAGGATAAATGGAGTAAAAAAAAGGGTATGCCGATTTCAAGAACAAAATGGAGATGAATTAATATGTTTAATGCCACATTAATCTGAGGAGCTAATTTTAAAGGAATGCAATTTTATATTAAATGGTTACTTTATGGAACCCCGACATTCTTACATAATATTTCTCCCCAGATAGAAGATAGATTTTTCCGATGTGCGGAAGAAGGAGGAGGGTCATTGTCTCACATTATCTGGAACTGCTCAAATATAGGTAATTTCTGGAAAAAATTTGAAAAATATCTTAGAAATACTTTCTACCAATCTATAGTTAGCGATAAGTATATTGCAGTCTTGGGTAGCTCTCCGAATCAAATGTTGAACAATGCGCAAGAAGAATGTCTATTTATATCTGCTCTAGTGGCAAGATCTCTGATTCTACAAGATTCGAGCAGTAAAAATATACACCCTCATTTCAAGAATGGAGAGCAAAAATAAGTAAGTTTTAAAAGAATGCCATTTTACACAAAATGGTGCTTTATAGAACTTCGACATTCTCACGTAATATTTATCCCCAGATAGAAGATAGATGTTTTCCATGGGTGGAAGAAGGAGGAGGCTCATGGTCTCACATTATCTGGAACTGCTCGAAAATAGGTAATTTCTGGAAAGAAATTGAAAACTATCTTAGAAATACTTTTGACCAATCTATAGTTATCAATAAGGATATTGCAGTCTTGGGTAGCTCTCCGAAACAAATGTTGAGCAATGCCAAGAAGAATGCCTATTTATTTCTGCTCTAGTGGCAAGATCTTTTATACTACAAAATTGGCGCAGTAAAAATAATCTTTATTTCAAGCATGGAGAGCAAAATTAAGTAAAGTGAACAAATCAGAAAGGAGAAACGCACTTAGAAAGGGAACCCTTAGGAAGTGTGAACGATGCTGGAGATCTATAGAAAATAAATGCTCTGTAATTGATGCAGGTGGGGGCGTATTGTTTTTGATTTAATTTAATTCTAAATACATGCACAAGTCACTTTATAATATTTATTCAATTATTATGTGATGGGGAAGTGTGCAATATATGATTATTTATATATAGATTTTTTTCTTTTTACCCCTTGCCTGCTTATGACGGAAACACGCTGCCATGAGCCACGGGCGGTTTGTGCTCATGACGGCGTGGTTCTGTCATGCAGCTGCCTCTCTGAACACTCGGCATTAATTCCCCGCCTGTGCCGGCGAATTAATGAGCGGGTGGGGCCATGACAGAACCACGCCGTCATGAGCGCACTCCCCCGTGACTCATGACGCCATTGTTCCGTCATGAGAACCGAAGCGCCGTGCCTTCCCCCTACTCCCCTTGTCCATGACGGAATTCGTGCTGAGGCCAAAGGGTTTAAACTATATCAAGTGTATTGTATATAGGAGAGAACATTTATATAGTTAAATATATATATATATATATTCACAGAAAAAACCATAGGTTATAGTGGATATATAGTTAGGAATTTGCATTTACAAAACCTTGAAAATTCAATGAAAAAACCATAGGTTATAGGCCATATATAGTTAGGAATTAGCATTTACAAAACCTTATTTTACTCGCATAAAACCATTGAAATTCCATATATAGTTAGCTAACTATAAGCGCTAACTATATATCGCGCACCCGCAATCCACTGCTGATGATGTCACATATTACATCATTCATGACATGGTCAGTGACATCACTGATGACATCACTGATTACAACATCCAGTGACTGTATGTTTCTGTAAAGTTAAAATATGTTTCACATATTGAAGAATGAGTGGATGTATAAGTGTCTGGATGAAGAATTTAGTAGGTGCATGACTGACTGTATGAGTGAGTGATTAAATGTGTCTCACTGAGTACATGGGTTAGTGACTAAACTGTCTTAATTCGTGCATCAGTATGTTTGTTGTTGTGTAAGCTGCTGCATGTGTTGATCAGTAGCTATAAGAGTAGCCATATGGGTTATTGATTGGTTGCCCAAATATTTGAATGGGAGGCTGAGTGTGTGTGTGGGTGGCTGGGAGGTGCGTGACTCTGTGCATAGATGTGTAAGCAGTTGATTCACTAGGAGTATGAGTTCAAGAGTGCATGTGGAAACAGCTATATGAGCGGTTGACTGTGCATGGGTGTGTTGGTGAGTGAATGGATTTCTCATTGCTACATGTGCAAGTAA
Source organism: Lissotriton vulgaris (assembly GCF_964263255.1). Taxonomy (NCBI): domain Eukaryota; kingdom Metazoa; phylum Chordata; class Amphibia; order Caudata; family Salamandridae; genus Lissotriton; species Lissotriton vulgaris. The sequence goes on from NW_028249189.1 coordinate 460,230, forward strand.
GTACGTATGTAAAACACAATACATGTGAGAGTTGAGATATATAAATAACTGAACATAAGAGCCAGTGAATGTGTGAGTGGCTGTATCGATCACTGTGAGCTTGTATCAGGGATTATATAAGAGAGTAAATATGTGTTATTATATGTTTGAATAAGTAAGATGTGTATAACTGTATAGTTGAGGAAATGGAGGTGTGATTGATTCTTTGCATGACTGACTAGGTGTGTGAGTAAGTCCATGGATGAGTGACAGTCTGTGAGTGTCTGTTTATACTGAGTGTATGTAAGGTTATATTAGAGTCTGAAGAGGTTCATTGTATTATCACATGAGTGATGTGATCAGTGATGACAAATGAGATGTCATCAGTGATGTCATTTGAGTTGTCATCAGTGATGTCATTTGAGATGTCATCATTGATATCATTTGAGTTGTCATCAGTGATGTCATTTGAGATGTCATCAGTGATGTCATCAGTGATGTCACTGACCATGTCATGAATGATGTAATATGTGACATCATCAGCAGTGGATTGCGGGTGCGCGATATATAGTTAGCGCTTATAGTTAGCTAACTATATATGGAATTTCAATGGTTTTATGCGAGTAAAATAAGGTTTTGTAAATGCTAATTCCTAACTATATATGGCCTATAACCTATGGTTTTTTCATTGAATTTTCAAGGTTTTGTAAATGCAAATTCCTAACTATATATCCACTATAACCTATGGTTTTTTCTGTGAATTTCATTGGTTTTTTAATAGCAAATATGAAAAGCTTTAAAATGTCAAGTACGTGATAGATAAAAACATTTTCGTATTTATGCACGCTGATGTGCTTTGAACGCTGCCCCCCCCCCCTCCCCTCTTTTGCCTTTGTTAGTACTCTCTCTTTGCAGATACAGAAGGGTAGTTAACGCAGGCCTTTACCCCCGTTGTAATCCGTCGTACCTCCTTGTCTCTCCATTTGATTGATTGTTGTCCAAGCATTTACTGTTTTAGAATTGGTTCTCTTTGGATCATTCTCTATTTACAAACAAGCACAAAGTCGCAATACTCTGTTTAGTCTTTGCAGATAGTGAAAAATCGTGTAAAAAAATAAAAGTAATCGAGCAAAATCAGTAGGCCACTAATTGGATCTCTTTTTGACCTCGCTAAAATAGAAATATTAGGAACAACCCTTCTTGAGAAATACGAAAATAGTGAGATGAACTGAGCTCCACACCATGAGGGCTGCAAGACAGCTCGGCTCCATCACCCATCCCGCACAAAATAATGACAAACCCTATGCAAATATTAAAAATATAGACAACACACCAGCAAAGAAATAGGGTAAAACATTTTATTAAAAAACTATTTACATAACGTTGGTTTATAAGATGATGTCAGTAGTGGACCGATGTGTGAATAGATCGAAAACAGCACAAGGCTCCAAGATCCGGATAGCAAGCTCCTGGATGTTGGGTGCCATAGTTTAGAGTTCTGAATTTCAGCCTTTTTCAATGCCTGTGCTTTGTTGAATCAAAATGGCGGCTTGACACAAAGCTGACTCAAGCGTTGTTACTGATGCTATGCAGACCAAAACTGGTTTTCAGTTTGTACATTTTTCTAGATTTTTCAATCCAAGTTTGGTTGACTTTGTAGAACGATGGCTTCAGATTTTCAACATACGGTGTGGTGGCGCTGACTGGGAGGGGGCGCTTCGCTCCTGCCCCCTCCCCAAGTAAGATTTTCATACGTGAAAGTACGTTAATGGTTTTGGTCCCCGAGATGCTTCGATGTCACTACCATTCTCAAATAGCATAAGTTCTGGATGTTGGGTGCCATAGTTAAGAGTTCTGAGCAGCGCTTGTAACACTGTCTGAAGCTTATTTCCTCCTACTGCAGCTTCACTATTCTCAAAGTAAGTGAGTGTCGTTTGTGGACCTGACTGCATTAGAAAACAATATGATATGTTACCTTCCTAAACAGCTTGACGGAGGCCCCTGAGGGGCGCTGTGATGGCCATGGACTCGGAGAAGACGCTTGGCTCCGACACCCTCCCCAAGTCTTATAGCACTGGTGTAGCCTGAGATCGCCCCCGACATAGGCGGCCGGCTCCCGGGGTCCGGCGGTACTTTTTGCCTTTTGATGACTCTTCAATTCTGGACCTTGTCCCACAATCCGTTTGACCTGAAGTCAAGCTGTAGTGAGGCGTCCCTTTATCGTTTTAGTTGCCATTCCGCCCGCTTTTGCTACACTGTGCCTCTTCCGCCATTCAGCTGTTTTCCGCCCGCTCTTGCGACTACAGCGTCTCGCTCACCATGTAGTTGAGATGCGCCCGCTCTAGCGGTGCAGCGATAGGCGGCTGCCACAGGACTCTCAAAATGGCGGCCGGCTCTTCGGTTTTGGGCCTGGTCCACTAAAATGGCCCTGGGACACCTTGGAACTCGGACGCTTGTCTGCTAGGGCTTGGATCCCATTCTCGAAAAGCGTCCCCTCAGCCGTGAAGATTCTACAAAAGTCTTGGGGGCCTCCGACTCCCGCAGGCTTCTGGTGGGGAGCGGCTGCCATGATTGCTCGTGGAATGGCCACGACGGAGCTACGAGATGGTAGTGGTCTCATGCTGACGCCAGCTTTAGTCTGAAACATCCAGAAACACTGTAGACTACCAATTCGATCAGTTCCGGTAGCGCCCCAACATGACCCGGAAGAGAAGAACTTGCCCTCCCCTCTTTGACTGATGGTTCTTGTTGCCTGTCCCCTCTGTTGTCATTTAACAGAACTTTTTGGACTGCTGAAAGGGGTTGTGTTCTGAACGCTGGTTGGTGGAGACATTTAGACTATATTCTTGACCTACGTTGTCGCGTAATGCGTTTTATGACACGCCGCGTTAGCGCACCCGGAAGTGATCCGAGGCGCGGCGCGCAGCGCGTAACGTAAGCATAACAGGTCATGTGACTTGTTAATAAAACTTTTCATTGGTTCATTTTACTTTTGTTAATTTAATGATGAAAAGCTTGGTCATATGACCTAAAAATTACGCTTTTTATTATTTTCGAACAATATTTTTTTTTCAAACATATGTTATAATATTCCAGGCTAATGTACTTTCCCGGAAAATTTACAACTGTCTGGCAAGTAAAATATATTCCTTTTTCGAGAAAAAGGGCGTTTCTTCCTTCCATGACGGAGCCGTTGAGTAAAAGAGATTCGGCCTGCTGTCTTAGTCGCCGATACGCCTGATTATCAGATTCTTATCGATCACTTTATGTTGCAGACATGAAAAACACAACTGCCCTTGACCATTTATCTTTACTGCGTTCCTACATATTATACCTTTTATCCGTCATGTAATTGGACTGCTTTATTTCACTTGCCTTTTACTGATTCGAAAACAGTCACTAAAAGTAAAAACTTTACAAATGAAAATACTACTACCGTGTTTTGTTTTAAAAACCTTTATTGTGAAAATGTCAGTATACAAATACGGGCCTATAACCACGTGGGCCGGCCACGGAGCAAACTCAAATCGTATATGATGAGGAGACATTTACACTGTAGAAGAACGTAACGAGCGGGCCATTAGGTGACAAGAACAAAGGTGTCTAACAGTTGCGGTATCGGTGGACGTACATTTTGTAATTAAAATACGACAGGGCCACTTACAATAACATTTTCTAGATATACATTTGCGGGCAAAGAGTTACGAGTCCCATTTATACCGGCGCCATTTTGGGCGAGGCCGGGCAGGTCCAAGATATAGTCAAAATGTCTCCACCAACCATCGGCCAGACCAGAACCCCTTTCGGCCCTTTATGTTACAAGATGATGTCTTCCATTCAGAAAATATTGGTGGCAGCATTTTGAAAGGAAACAGAAACAGCCGTTCTCCTAGTGAGTTTCACATTGTTACATTTAGGAAGAATGTTGAAGAGTAGTATGTGGAAAATCTGAAGCCATTTTTCTACAAACTCTCAATCAGACTTGGATGGAAAAAAAAACCTGAAGAATGTACAAACTGAAAACCAATTTTTGTCTGTATAGCACCAACAGTAACGCTTGAGTCAGCTTTGTGTCAAGCCGCCATTTTCATTCAATCAATAGCGTCCCCCTGCACACATTCAGGGACCTGGTCGTGTCTTCAGATGAAACGCATTGTAGGAAAAGAAGCAGAAAGGAAAAGGAAAAAAGTTCCGCCGGACCTAGTGAAGCTGCAGCAGGTGCAAATAAGCTTCAGACAGTCTTACAAGCACTGCTCAGAACTCTCAACTGAGGCACTCAACATCCAGGACTTGCCATTCGGATCTTGGCGCCTTGTATTTTTGTTTTGTTTTTGATGGAAGGGAAAGAACAAAAAACAGACATTGAAAAAGGCTCAACAGTGCAGGGCGCCTTGTGCTGGTTCCGACCTATTCACACATCGGTCCGCTACTGACATCACCTCATAAACCAACGGGGCACCCCACGCCGACTTTCGGCGCAGCATTGTAGGATGGACACACCAGTGCGGCAATTTGATGGACACCACCTCGGTGCCATCCAGATCTCGGCGCGTTCATTCATTCAATAGCGTCCCCCTGCACACATTCAGGGACCTGGTCGTGTCTTCAGAAGAAACGCATTGTAGGAAAAGAAGCAGAAAGGAAAAAGCAACAAGTTCCGCCGGACCTAGTGAAGCTGCAGCAGGTGCAAATAAGCTTCAGACAGTTCTACAAGCACTGCTCAGAAATCTCAACTGAGGCACTCAACATCCAGGACTTGCCATTCGGATCTTGGCGCCTTGTGCTGGTTCCGACCTATTCACACATCAGTCCACTACTGACATCACCTCATAAGCCAACGGGGCACCCCACGCCGACTTCCGGCGCAGCATTGTAGGATGGCCACACCAGTGCAGCCACTTGCTGGACACCACCTCGGTGCCATCCGGATCTCAGCGCGTTCGAGTCACTGTGCCGGAAGAGTGACCGGAACTCAGCTGAACACGCCGTCTTTCGGCGCAGCATTGTAGGATGGCCACACCAGTACGGCAATTTGCTGGACACCACCTCGGCGCCATCCGGATCTCGGCGCGTTCGAGTCACTGTACCGCAACAGTGACCGCAATTCAGCTGGACACGCCGTCTTTCGGCGCAGCATTGTAGGATGGCCACACCAGTGCGGCAATTTGCTGGACACCACCTCGGTGCCATCCGGATCTCGGCGCGTTGTGCTGCCTTCGGCCTATTCGCACATCGGTCCGCTACTGACGCCGCCTCACGTGCCAACGGATTTTCTACGCTTTTTGTAGCCCTATGTCGCATAACAGGTCATGTGACTTGTTTATAAAACTTTTCATTGGTTCATTTTACTTTTGGTTTCCTAAAGATGGAAGGCTTGGTCATATGACCTAAAAATAACACTTTTCATTGGTTTAGAACATTTTTTTTTCCCAAACGATGAAAGCCCCACCTTGTTTCTGGATCATTCAGACTGAAGCTGGCGTCAGCATGAGAGCACCACCATCTCGTGGCTCCGTCGTGGTCATTCCGCGAGCAATCATGGCAGCCGCTCCCCACCGAAAGCCTGCGGGAGTCGGGAGCCCCCAAGACTTTTATACAATCTTCACGGCTGAGGGGACGCTTTTCGAGAATGGAGCCCAAGCCCTAGCAGGCAAGCATCCGACTTCCAAGGTGTCCCAGGGCCATTTCAGTGGACCAGGCCCAAAACCGAAGAGCCGTCCGCCATTTTAAGAGTCATGTGGCAGCCGCCTATCGCTGCACCGCAAGAGTGGGAACAACTCAACTACATGGTGAGCGAGACGCTGTAGTCGCAAGAGCGGGCGGTAAACAGCTGAATGGCCGCCACCTGGGGAGGCCCGTTCACGCCGCCTCCCCCCCCCCCCCGGGCCGCCGCACGCCAATTTTCGGAGCAGCATTGTAGGATACCAAAACCAGTGTGGCAGTTTACTGGACATCACCTGGGTGCCTGTCGTACATGTTGTGTCAGCCATGTGACACTGGACACAGACCGCTACTGACGAGGCCTCCCCCCGCACCACCCGGGACGCCCCACGCTGTTTTTCTGTGCTGCATTGTAGGATCCCTAAACCAGTGCGGCACCCAGGCGACATCACCTGGGTGCCGTCCAGAACTCTGCACGTTGTGCTGCCTTGGGACTATTCGCACAACAGACCGCTACTGACGAGGCCTCCCCCCGCCCCACCCGGGACGCCCCACGCCAATTTTCGGAGCAGCATTGTAGGATCCCTAAACCAGTGCGGCACCCAGGCGACATCACCTGGGTGCCGTCCAGAACTCTGCACGTTGTGCTGCCTTGGGACTATTCGCACAAAAGACAGCTTCTAACCATTGTTGCTTTTTGTGTTAATAAATGTTTAAATGTTTTTAGTTTTTGTTCTGTTCATTATCGTTAAAAGTTAATAAAGTTTTATAACCTTACTTTGTTGGAGTGTTATCTATTTTTTGAAAAACGGGTGAATGGGGCCTTGAATCGGGTTATTGTCATGTGTGGGCTTTGGAAGTGTGCTGCTGCAGGATCGGACATTTCAAACTCAAATGCACGTTCTTTTTCTTACCTTTCCGAAGCATGGAGCGCAATAGCAGGCAGAGAAAGGGTGATGCACGTGTTGAACACTACCTGACCTGGCAAGTTGCTGGCAGTGCCCCCCCGCCCGCTCCTGAAAGAGGGCACACACACACCGCCGCCCCGAGTACTTCAGAAATCTTTAAAAGACCATGCGCTTGTTCATGAGGCTTAAATGGTTTATCACCTCTTCTAGAACCCCTACATCGACCCTCTGACGTTTCATGGAAAAATTACCATGTAACACAATACCAAGCCCTATCAGCTGAAACCCCCAAGGAATCGTGGGGCATATTATCAAGGGGGTTTATCTCCGCTTTTTTGGCTTTAAAAACCATGAAAGCGGAGATAAAATTATTTCCCTATTATCAAGCTGTCGCTAACACCAGTTAGTGACACCTAAAAGGAGATAGCGACCATCTTGGGCCCGGCTTTGCATGTCAGTGATACTTATCACTAATGACATGCAAAGTGGCGTGCCAAGATGTTAGCGACTGGAAACAGTCCCTAACATCGCTACCTTCTATTACCAACTTTTGGAGATATTCGCACTAAGCGCGAATATCTCCAAAAGCTAACACCTGCCCTGAGCAGTTCTTAGCCATGTTATCCAATGGGAGGTGGATAACATGGCTAAGAGCATTAGGTCGATAATACATGAATATCGCGGACTTTTCTGCGATAATAGCAAGGTTTATCTGCGATAAAAATCGCCGATGTGCGGCGATAATTTTTGTCTCTAAACAAGTTATAGACAAAAATTATCGCTAGTTGTTAGTAATATGCCCCCGGGTTTTTGCTTGCAGAAATCGGGAGGCGGGAGACTAGCACTGAAATCAGTACTCACACGCCTGAATCAGGAGAATTGGCATGTCTGAATTCTCTACAGCTGGGGCCATAAACTACATCCGCAGGGGTAGGTGATAGCCTGGGACCAGCCTGGCATGTAAAATGGCTGCCGTGCACGACAAAATTGTGGCATTCGAAAAAAGGCAAGATGGCGCAGCCGCTGGAAGAGATATATCAACATATATCAGCCTCCTCAGCCACCCTCAGGAAACATAGGGGATTAGGATATGTCTCCCGCACCCCCTTATACCTAGTACTTTAATTAACGAAGCACAAAATGGCGAATTCCCGTTTCGCTACCAGTTTGCGGCCCAGTTCGCGGCCCGTGAAGCGCTTCTACCGTGAAAAATCATTTTTTTTTATTTTCCCCACGGGACCCTTTAATAACCCCAACAACATTCCTAGGGGGTCAAGAGGGGGATACCTTGCCCCCTTTCATTAAATTCCCCCTTAGTTTTTCACCTTTTCTTCTCTCTCGATCCTACCGAGAGACAAGATGGCGGCCGCTCCGGACTGTCACGCAGCAAAAAAAAAAAAAAAGCTCACGCACAGCCGCTGGAAGAGATGTATCAACATATATCAGCCTCCTCACCCACCCTCAGGAAACATAGGGGATTAGGATACGTCTCCCGTACCCACTTATAACTAGTAATTTAATTTACGAAGCACAAAATGGCGAATTCCCGTTTCGCTACCAGTTCGCGGCCGCGCTTCTACCGTGAAAAATCATTTTTTTTTTATTTTCCCCACGGGACCCTTTAATAACCCCAACAACATTCCTAGGAGGTCAAGAGGGGGATACCTTGCCCCCTTTCATTAAATTCCCCCTTCGTTTTCCACCTCTTCTTCTCTCTCGATCCTACCGAGAGACAAGATGGCGTCCGCTCCGGACTGTTTAGAATGTTGACAGACACCGGAGAGCCAATCAGCTTTCTGCGCGCAAAGTTCCGATAAGCGAAAAGTAAGCGGACCGGATCGCTGCCCAGAGCGCTGTTACAGATATATATCTTGGTTTGAACGTTAATTTCTCAAAAACTACTGGAGCACATATATTGAGACCTAGCAAAGGCACATCGGGCTAACAGTCCCTACAATTTTGCCAAGTTTCGTGCAAATCCATTCAGCCGTTCGAGCTAAAAGTGAGTCCAACCGCCCTATGGAAAACTCAATGCAAAAAACGCGTTTTGGGACCCCCCTTTTTTCTCAGCCCCCCCTTGACGAAACCCCACCAAATTTTCAGGAGCTGCTCAGAAACAAAATGTGCCATTTTCCTGAAAATTTCAGCCGATTCCATCCACAAACGCCAAAGTTATTAGACATAGAATTTTCAAAAGTCCCATAGGGAAAAAATTCTAACTATATATACCTACTGGCGAACGCCAGTAGGTAATATATATATATATATATATATATATATATATATATATATATATATATAAACTTATAATTAAGTATTCTTGAACAATTGTAAAATAGGATAATAAACACGAATGTATATTGCACCCTGTATTTTTACTTTGTTTATCTTCTACCGATGTACAATAATTTGAACTCTCAATAAAAAATAAAATAAAAAGAAAGCATCTACAGGATACCGATAGCCTCAAACAACGCTACTCTGGTAAAATCAAAGAGGCATATTTACAAGCCCCTTTTACCGCTGGTGCGTCACTTTTTGTGTGTGCTCCATATTTTCAAGGACACGTAAAGCTACCATGCATGGCTTTTCATGCCTTGTAAATACGCCTCATTTTAACACAGCACTTAGCATGGAAGGGGGGTTCAATGGGTGTTGCTGTGGGTGTACCCACTCAATACCCATGTATTCTGCCGCATTCCCAGATTTTAGTAACCTTGGAATGCGTTAGAAACCTATGCCTTCCCAGTGGAAGCATAAGGAGGCGCAACAATGAGAAATACTTTTAATGTGCCAAGTTTTTTCCTCTGTCTATGTGTGCTTCATTCTACAGCAGGCATAGAAATAGGAAAACCCCTCTTGTGATTGTTTTTGTGCAGGAAGGTATTCATCCCTGCACAAAAACAATCATCCCTGCAATGCAGGCTGATAATAATAATGTTACTAATTCAGTACGGATTATGCGCTTTTCAAGGTTTTTGTAAATCGGGGGCAGCGTCAAATTCCATGGGCATTATGTTGAAATATCCACGCAATGTCCATGGAATGCTTTCCGGTCTCATAGTAAGGCGATGCAGTGATTTGATCTGTGTCGCCTTACTCATGATTTAAGAGGACACTCAAAGCCATGCAGGGTGACTTTGCATCGCTTCAGAAATTTTGATGAGAGCCTTGTGTCACACATATACTACAATATAAGGTGTAAAAGTGAGGCAGGGGTCTAAAAAATAAACCCCTAAATCTGATGTGCTATGTTGCACAATGGGAAGAGAGCAGCTTATAGCCATATTTACCAAATAAAGTTTGTGGCAACTCTCTTCACCTGGCACACAAATAGGTTGCATAGTACCACGCACACACCTTTGCACCATAGTGCAAAGGTTTGTGTTAATTATTTTACCAAGTTTTTGTACTGGAAATCTACCCTTCAGCTACAAATTCCCATCCCAAGACAATTTAAAATGTTTCTTTTATATATATATATATATTTTTGTTTGTATTTACATGACACAGAGAACAAAGTAACATACAACAAAAAAACATGTTTTCGGGGATTCACATCGGACAATCTGGCTTATGGTGGTAATATTGTTCGAGTCAAGTTCGTTGGTTGGTTTTACTGTCTTCACGTGACTGCCCCTCCTTCTTTCGCACATATAACATTGAACATTTAAGTTATCGCTGATGGTTGCGTGTATAGATGATACGTAAAACATACACAGAACATTAAGTTGGTGGGTGGTTGTGTAGTGACAGGTCGTTAGGTGGCCCTGGAATTGTGTATAGCTGATTAGGCTCAGGATTTTTGTTCTTCATGGTGGTTTGTATGGGCTTAGGAATGTGTCTAGTTTCGACCACATTGCTCTGTTGGGGTTCTTCCATGGCGTGTATCTGAGAGCAGTGTTGTCTGCTCCGCTGAGAAATGTCACCCAGTTCAGCCTCCCTTTAAATGTGACTTTGCAGGTATCTTTCCATTTTGCTAGAACAGTTTTGACTGCCGTAGTTAATGGGAAGTCCAGGAGGTATCTTTCCTGTTGTGTGCCTACATCAGTTGTGATATGGGCTGTGGTAGTTGTGGCGAATGTACGGTCTAGAGTGCGGCCTACATTTTCGTTGATGAAGTTGAGCACCTTCCTCAAGAATTTGCTGACGTTACTGCAGTGATAGATGAGGTGTGCAAGGTCACTTTTTTCTGTGTCACAGTTCCAGCATCTGTCATTATCTCTCAGACCTATTGATGCTAGACGCACTGGTGTCCAGTATGCTTGGTGTAGTAGCCAGAATTTCGTTTTTGCCAAGACCGGCGATATCATATTTTTCATGGGGGCTGCCCAAAAGGATTGTAGTTCTTGTTCAGTGAGTTTGGTACCTGGCTGTGTTTCCCAGTAGTTGGTGGTTTTGGCGTTGAGTCTGGTGGATATCGGGCGGAGGAGTTTGTACAGTTGTGAGACCTGGTGGCCCGTCTTGTTTATAGTTTCCATGTAATGGAAGATTGAGGGTTCGTGCTTGGTTAGCTTTGACTTGGATAGGGCTGTTTTGATCGCCAGGAAATTGTATAGTTCTACGTCTGGAAGTGCGTGTTGTGCTTTCAGGTAGTTGAATGTGTGGGGAGACCCTACTGCTTCCAACTGTGCTGGATAAGAGAAACCTAGTCTGCTCCATGACTTGACGTCCAGGGGCTTGCCTCTGTATTTGATCTTGAGGTTTGCCCAGAGTGTTTCCCATTGCGAGTTTCTGATGCTGTGTTCAAGCTTCTGATCTACTTTGAGCAGCGCTTGTCTTGTGATTCTAAAGATAGGGTTGTGTTTTTTGTGCCTACTTGTTGGCAGTGAGGAGAGTTAAGGGGTCAGTGTTATTTAGAATGGCTCTCTCAATAGAGAGCCTTGTTGGTGTGTATGGCTGGTTTGGGAGAACCCAGTGCATTCCTTTTCTGGCTATAAAAGCTGTCTGGAAGGTTCTCAGGTCTGCTACGTTGAGTTCCCCCAAGCTTTTTCTCTAGTATGAGTTTTTGGAGGCATATTCTAGGTTTCCTATCTCTCCATATGAATGTGTTTAACATTTGGTCTATCTTTCTGTGGAATTCATCTGTGAAAGCCATGGGGAGCATTCCTGCAAGGTAGTTTACAATGGGCGTGATCATTATCTTCACTGTATCTATCCTCCCCCACCAGGTGATGAACTTGGTTGACCAGGATTGTAGTAGACCTTTGATCTTATCGAGTGTTGCCTTCCCATTTTGCTCCAGGGTGATTCTCAGGCTTTTTCCTAATTGAATGCCTAGATATTTGACAAAGCTGGGTTGCCAGGCCAGCCCTGAGGTTCCTAATATCTCTTTGGTCGTGTGGATGTTTAGGGGCATGCATTCTGATTTATCTCTATTGAGCTTATATCCTGAGTGTTTAGTGTACGCTTCGATGTGTGCATGAGTGCTGCTAATGATTGGGTGGGGTTTTCCGTTATTATGAGTAGGCCATCCGCGTAGGCTGCAAGTTTGGCTGTAGGACTGTTAATGGTTACTAGAATGTCCCTAATCAGGGGTTCAAGTGCTAAAAGGAACAGCAACTGGGATAGAGGGCAACCCTGTCTCCTTCCCCTTTCGAGGTTAAATTGGGCCGATGTTGTACCATTTATACCTATCTGTGCTTTGGAGCACTTGTATTTTCTTATCCGCTTCGAATTCTGTTGAATTCATACTTTTTCCCTGTGAGTTCAGCAAGCGGGGCTTTGTCCGAGGTATCTCTGGTGTGTTTAGTTTCTAGTAGTTTGATGTCGCTTTCTAGATGGTCTTACTGTGCTTTTGTTTCTCTGTCTCTTCTGGCTTTGATTTCTATTAATGTGCCCCTAATGATTGCCTTAAGGGCGTCCCACAGACTTTTTGGATCTATGTCTGGTGTGTCATTCTTTTTGATATAGTCTTTGATGGCTTTTTCAATTCTGTTTTTGTCTTCCTGTTTCGCCATGGTGATGTTGTTGAGGCGCCACCTGCGGGTGATGTTCTCATTGTGTTGGCCCGTCAGATGTAGGCTAATATAGGAGTGGTCTGAGATTGTTCTTGCCGCTATATCTGTGTGTTCTATCTGGTGAGCGTGAGAGCCTGAGATGAGGATGTAGTCTATTCTACTGTAGGAGTGTGTATATGTTTGCTACTAGAATGGATTCTACACCTCTTTTTAGCTGTGCGATCAGTAGTCTGCCCTCTTTGTCATACTGTTCTTTCTCAATGGTAATGTTGGATCTGCTGTTAATCAGGGTGATTACACCTTGTTTTTTGCCCACTGCTGGTGAGCAGGCTGTCTGGCCTATCCATCTTGCCCTAAGCTTACTTGCATCGCCCATTGAGTGTTTTGTTTCCTGTAGTAGGATAATATCACTTTTAGTCTTTGCAAGATAGTCTAGTACTTTCTTTCTCTTAATCAGGTGGTTTAGACATTTACATTAAGGGATACCATTTTCAGGTCAGTCTGTAATGCGTTCTTTTTATTCACGGTCTAGTGTCACTGATCGCGGGCCATTTTGAGTTTCTAAATGGGTTTACTGTACTACAAGTAAAAGGCCCTTGTGGACTGCCTACGTGTGACAGAGTGGTTTGACCAAGTCGGCCTGTCGGCGAGTTTGGTTTTGACATGGACAGAGACGTTGACGAGACATACCAGGAAAACGGGACAAACATAACAAACATAACAGACGGGACACCCTTTCCCTTCCCTCTACTCCTCCTTTCCCTCCCTTACCCCCCCTGCTTGTGCTTCATACTGTAGACTTGCGACAGCAAGGTCCCTCCCGCCCCGCTACACCATCGGGATAGTCTATCACGCTGTTCTAGTTTGCCTATTCTAAGCACGTCCCCTTACAAGGCTAGACCTGTCTATCGCAAATGCCTGATCATTGTTCGTTCATGTCAGTTTTTTGGAGAGCTGGTGAACTGGTTGACTTCTTCTTCTCTGGCCACTCGTCTGGGATTTGCGTTGGCTTGATTTGAGGTAGGTTTTGTTGTAAAGCGCTTGCAGTCTTTGTAGGCATATGAGGTAGATTGTGTTACTGTTAATGTTTTGAGATATTGTATAGTGTGAATTCTCTCGGTAAGTTCCTTGGGGGTCTTGCCTATTCATTTGAGAGTTCCGGTGAGGCGCTTCCTTTGCTTGACATAATTGTTGTCTCGATTTCCTGTAGGGCTGGGCCAGATAAGTATTGTGACAACTCCACTGGGTCTTTGAACGTTAACGAGATTCCTTTGTTGTTTACTCTGAATCTGGCTGGTCCGGCGAGCGAAAAGGTGATGTTTTCTTTTCTTAACTTGTCTCTTTGGGCCAGAAAGCCTTTCCAGAAAGCCTTTCCTGTGTTCTTCGAGTATTCCTGTGTGAGGATAATCTTGTGTCCTTCCCACTGTAGGTTGGGGTTCTTTCTTGCGGACCCAAAGATGGGGTCGGTCTGGTGAGAACGTAGTGGTTTGCAAATTATCGGTCTTGGGCTTGCTCTGTTGGTTTGTCTAAAAGCCGGGACCCTGTAGGCCTTTTCTAGTTCGAGGGGGTTTTCAAATTTTAGGTTAGTTAGTTTGGGTATGAGCTCTTGTATTATTGCCACACAGGATGCCGCTTTCTCCTCCTCTCCCTCCTGCACTCCCAGGATTCTGATGCTCCCTTTTCTTTGTCGGTCCTCGAACTCAGCAGCCTGTTTACAGAGATCTGTGGTTGCTTTGGCGATGGTGCCCTTTGTTTTGCCTGTGAGCTGCGCTCTGTCTTCAATTCTGCTGACTCTTTGTTCTACTGTTGAGAGTCTGTTGTTTGTCGAATGGATGTCTGCTCTGACTGCTTCCAGTTCCAGTTGGATGGCGTCTGTGGTGTTCTTTGTAGATTTGGCTAAACGTGGATTTCCGCCAGCTTTTTAAGTATGCTGTCCAGAGTGCTGCTGATGTCCGCCTTTTGTTTGAAGGGGGAATCTGGTTGGTCTTCCGGTTTGGTTTTCTTCGCTATTGGCGCCACCTTGCTTTCGTTACTGGCCATTTTGTTTTTCCCTAGTCCTCTTTGCTTCCGCAGGAGTTTGTATCCTTTGTCACTGCTCTGTGGTGTGGGATGGGATGTCTGTACTTGTTGGCCGCTGTCGCTCGCGTATGTTTTTGGAGAGGTACTCAGTTTTGGGCTTTCTTGCTTGGTGCAACCTGTGGCTCTTGGTCTGCTTTCTCTTTTATTAGTTTGGGACCTTAGGGCCTTTTTTCTGACACGTTTGGGATCCTTATATTTGGAGTGTGTAGTGACCCCTGTGATTTTGCTATGGTTGAACTTCTGAATCCACTCTTTTAACTCCTTGTTTGCTCTGCCTTGGCATATTTACTTTTTCAGCACCTTTAGCTTTGTTGCGTGGATGGACAGTCCCCTCGGGTAGATGGCTATGGTTGGCTTCCATATCATTTCCCTCGCCGACCTACTTTTATTTGACTCTTAACAGGACCCGGGCTATTGAGGTGCCAGTAACCGCGCAATGGTTCTTGTTTCTGCATGGGCTGACTGTGCTATGAGCAGTATATTGGGCGCTTCTCTCCCTGTGCTTCTCGGTGTCGCAGGAACCGTCTTAGCCGCGTTACTTGTTGGCCGAGAGAGCTTTACTTTTTGTTAGTGCCGTTATTTATTCGGCCCCGGAGTTTGGCTTCAGCTCGTTGTGTGATCGAACAGCCGACTGCCCGTTACCCAGCGCTTTGAGACTTATTTTCTGTTTTCTTGCCTTCCGCTCTCTGCACCCCACCCTCTGTGCGTTAGTTGGTGGGCCTCATGCATTTATGCTACAGTCCGCTTGTTGTGCGTCTCTCTGCCTCGCCTCATCTGTGTGCAATGTGTCTGCCCCTTTGACAAAGCCTTATCGTTGTCTTCGCTCCAAACCACTTGTTGTTTTCTTCTTTGTGCAAGATGGCTTCCCTCGATGCGATAAGGGGTTTCAGTTTTGCTTTTCGATCCGTGGCGGGGTGTCTCAGGTGGCCCTTGGTGGTATGATGTAAGGCTGTCGATGGTTGGGGAGGTTAGCGCTCTGGGTGTGCACGCACTGATCTCGTCGGTAAGTGCCGGCCTTAATGCCCTGTTACCGATGTACGATGTTTCTGCCCCTCTTGCGCTGGATCCCTTTGTTCTCCTGCTTAGCCCCGCCCCACTGATCAAGATGGCTGCCCCGTTAAGTGTAGAGGTTTCTATTTCGCTTCTTCTTCGCTGCACCCCTGGGGGCTAAATAGCGTTTTCTGAGGTTGGACTGCTGGGATGTAGGGCAGTCGCTTGGGCAGGGGGTTGGCCCCTTGGGGGTACTGGCACTGACCTCGTCTGTGAGAGTGGGCTTGCGGATTATCTTTGCCGCGCCGTAGAAAGGTCTCTCTCAACTTGCAGTCGCCATCTTGCCGGCCGGGGTCATTTCTTTTGTTCTCGCAATCTTGCTTGTTTACGGGGTACAGCTGGTAATCGCGCTGTCGCCAGTATCACCATTCGGGGCGTTACAATTTCTGATGGCTTTCTTGATCTTTGTTTCTTCGTTTCGCCGCCTGTATCACGGTAAAATCTTTCTTTGGATCCCGCGGTGTCTCCACATCTCCAAATATGCCCCAGCCTCGATTCGTTTATTCGTTATTGCTTGATGCAAAGTCGGGTCTGGCAATTTTTGTAGATAACGCTTTGAATCAAGCACATGAGTCTTCATACTGGAATGCACAAGTACCAGCCTTATAATACCATATTGAAGCAAAGTTGTATTAAGCAGTGCAAGGCATCATTTGCTTTACAAAAGGGGCATATCTCCAGCAGAAAAAAAAGTGTTGCGGTGGAAAGCAAATTTAGTTTTAAGCCTTTACACTGCAGTGTATTACTTTGCATGACTTTGCGGTCATAGAAAATCTTGACAAATCTGCCACCCAATGTAGCACTCATTTATTCATCAGGTGAGATGACCAACTGGTTAATAGATAATTCTCTTATTAACCAGCTATTTCAGGTTCGTTGCCGAATTTGCGGGCTGTTGTCTTTGGAATACAGTCACTTATTCATGACGATGTAGCACGAGTGTGGTTGTGTGTCAGCTGGAGGGTTCTTGATGAATTACTGTCGCTCATTTTAACAAATGGTGCTTTGAAACCAGATCACATTTTTGGTCCTGTGCCATCATGATGGATGGAACGCGAGTGTGATCAAATCACGTGCTTGTGTCAGATTAGAACATCTCTCACCCGCCGACGACGAAGAGAGCAGTGCTCAGAATGTGTCATTATCAGAGTCGACCGTGTCATCAGCTTGCCCTCGTCTAGTTTCGTTTGCTTCACTACATTGCGGAAAATGCTTGTATTATCACCGGGCGAACAATGTAGTTGCATAAAGCTTTTATTACTTTGGCATAATCTTGCGTAAATTCTCAATTATTTACCAAGTGTAGACTGCAGAAGTTCATGTTTCTCCTAATACAATGTGCTAGTGTTAATAGGAACCGTTCACTCACTATCATACCTTACTTGCTTCTCTGCTATTATGAAATGCTGGTAACTTAAAAAATATATATTTTATTAGCACAATAGAGTGCTCATGGATGCCGATATGAAGTATAGTATGTTCGTTTCTGCTTTTTTTGTGTACAAATATGCAAATTAACAACATAAAATAAAAGTTATACTAAATTATTCATAAATATGCTCCCTCCTCCAGAACAAACAACCTCCCTTACCAAAATGCGTATATGAAGTTGCATTGCCATACAAGGCTGCAGTCCCACAAATAATAAGCAAATTAATAGTATCAATACATATAATCTCAATTGTATAATAAAGCAAGCCTCTTCACCTATCAGATGTAGTAAGACGCTGATAACCTAACCGACATACAGTAAAGCACCTAGTAGCATTCAGGGGAAATTATGGTGGGCATTCATCGGGGCAGATATACAATAGCTGACGCATCCCTGCAGCTCAGCAGGGATGCGCCAGTTATTTTGTGTTACTTTAGGAACCCCTTGCGGAACCAAGAATGCGCTGCAATTACATTGCGGCGCACAGTGGCGCTAGGAACGACAGATGCATGACGCATCTGTCTGCGTATAGGTGAAGCAGTGCTGGAGTCGTGTCGCAAGCACGACGCAACTCCAGCACTGCCCAGGGGCGGCCCATACCAATAGTGCTGCGTCCCTCCTCATGCTTGCTACAAGCAAGCATTAGGTTTTGACGCCCTGGGGATGTAAAAGTGACTCCGTGAATTCTTGTGGATTTCACTGCGTCACTTTTACGGGGCTTCCTTGAGACGGATTGTCCTCCCTGCATGCATTATACTTGATGCAGGTATAAAGTAGCTCAGGGCTTTAAAACGTGACGCATCTCACTAGATACTTCGGGGCAGATTTATGAGTTCTGGCGCATCTCTGCAAATCAGCAGGGATGCGTCAGAACTGATGCTTCACTCAATTCCCTCCTTGCGGCACCACAGATGCGCCGCATTTACAATGCGACGCACCATGGTGCAAGGAAGGGCAGATGCGTGACGGATCTTGTGGTGTACGGGCGGCGCATTGCTGGAGTAGCGTCGCAAGTGCGACGCAACTCCTGCAATGTACAGAGGCCACCCATACATAACGTGGTGCGTCACTCCTTACGCCTGCTTCAAGCAGGCGTAAGGATTTGACTCAGCAGCCTCGTAAAACTGACTCAGTGAAATCTTGTAGATTTCACTGCGTCAGTTTTACGGGGCTTTCCTACAAGGGGAACGCCCACCCTGCGACAGAACGCCCACATGAAACCTGACGCAGGTTTCATGTGGCGCAGGGCTTTACAACGTGACGCATCTGCCTAGATGCGTCACGTTGTAAATAGGGCGCAGGGATGCGCCACGTTTCCGCGCCGTTGCGTCACACAACGGCGGCGTAAACGTGGCGCAAGTCTGTCATAAATCTGCCCCTTCACGTTGTAAATCTGTCGCATGGTAGCGCATTGTTTACGGCGCTGCTGCATCACAGAACTGACACAACTGCGTTTTGTAAAAATGTTGCAAGGGCTTGTAACTCTGCCCCATCATTTTTAGCCAGTTGCTTTCAATGCTTTCATACACACCAAATGTGCCTCATGAATGTAACTCTGGTAACTTGAGCTTTTTTTATGGAGGTGCATACTTTGCTAAGCTTTTTCTAATGGGTGAGTATATCAAAATTACACTAGCGTATAAAGTGCTTGATAAAGTCCCAATTATACACAGTGCCAAGGGCAATTATTCGCGTTTGTTAGAAAAAGCATGTCTTGAAACTACTTTCAGTGAAAAAAAAACCTCTAAAGTGATGGGAAACTCAGTTCGGCGTTCATTGGGAAGGTAGTTAACAGCCAGGATGTCAGCTGAGACTGAGCTCCTACAGTACCTAGAAAGAAGGACCTACGGAAGTACACCAGTTTTGTCTAGGAATATTGTTGCTCTCGTTCTTGGTAATCGGAACTGAACAACTAGGCAAACTTCCAGAGAAAGATTCATGAAGGATGATTTGTAACACACGATACGGGTAAAGAGATATTGAACTTAGAAGACTAAGCCAAGATAAAACAATAAAGCTAACAATTAAAAAACAAAATGCTATAAAAATGAAAAAAAAATCTTTCTAGCTTAATTTTTTTAATGTAGCGACTGCGATGTTTGAACTGTTTCCATATAAATTGGATATGCTCTGTTTTAATTAGAATGCTTTATACATGATTTCGCCACCTAGTCAGTAAAGTGAGCATCTTACGTTTTTTAAACATGTTATGTATATTTTACTGAATCTCTTTTTAAAAAAATACGTATTTATGTGCAATATATCTTTGTATGGCTAAAACAGCCGAATAAAAGTAGTTGACTGACTGACTGAACAAAATCTAAGCGAGGATAACATGTTTCTATCCAGCTTGGGTACAAAAAAATCTAACTACAACTTAAACATTTTTAACACAACCATGAAGAGAGTATTTTGGGGATAATAATTCCCTAAGCATTTACTTCGAAAATAAATGTAAAGTTCAGACAATTGAGCACTATTTTTTAAATTAGAATTGTCCTGTAGAGGGCAACAGCCCTTACACAGACTCTTGTGTCTATAGGGAAGGCAGTTGCCTTGGTTGGTGCAAATCACTCTTCTGTGATTATGTGGTAGACATATCAGTATGTATATTAATGCTTCAGGTCTCTCGGAAACTCAATCCACTTCAGGATACCCTCTGAGAGGATCTTCATGCATGCATTCTGAAAACTTCAAACTAGCTATACAAATGCAGTAACGTTCCCAGGTTAGGACTTCTCCCACTCTCTCGTGGTTGTCCAACCAAACGCATCCCCTTAGCCATTGGAAAGTTTGCTCTGGCCAGGTGGCTCAGTAAACACATTAATCAATTGCAGAGTATGTGAGTGCTTATGTTC
The DNA here is from genome assembly GCF_964263255.1 of Lissotriton vulgaris. Lineage (NCBI taxonomy): Eukaryota > Metazoa > Chordata > Amphibia > Caudata > Salamandridae > Lissotriton > Lissotriton vulgaris. Next base: position 480,157 of record NW_028249189.1, read on the forward strand.
AGAGGTTCAGATCCCAGTGGTCCACTGAGCTTTTCATATTTGCAAGGTCAACAAAATGAGTAACTCTGTGGTGGTAACAATTAAAATGTGTTGCTTGCCAGCAACACCGAGAGACCCCTCAGTTGTGAATGTCTTCTCTAAAGATACACATATTGTATCACATTACATGTTGGGTTGCTTCACTCCATCGGGTGCCACATTAGGAACTTTGGTATTTTCTGTGTCCACTGCTACCAACATTTTGAAGACTTCTTGGAAAATCTTCCTTTTGGTTGCCAATCCAAGCTGAGAGTTGAGACCCCTTCCAATCTTCTGCTGTCCTGCACCCTCGTTCAGATGTGTCAGCATCTCTAGAGCGGTCTGCAGAATGTGTGCTTGGCATCGATGAGCTTCTGGTGCAAAATAACAAGATGTTTACTAAGGATGTAAAAACACTTTGTATAAATAGCATTGAAAGAGCCATTATAGCCTACCTTCAAAAACTAGAATTTCACATTTTGGGTTTGAAAATGATTGTTCTCAAAACTGTTCATCATCAACAAAAAAGGGAACACAATCCCCAAAAAAGCAATCATCCCCCTCTCCCCCAAAATATCTGGTCCAAGCATGATTACGAATAAGCATGCATGTGCTGCAACACAAGTACAGGCGTGTGTCATGACTCTACATTGGCCTTTTATTTTTCAAATTTACTGTTCAAAGATGGCATACACCACTTTGTAGAGGTAAATAAATCATAAAGTGGTGTACACAAAAGTGCATTAGCAAAATAGGAGCAGCCTAGTAGCAAATTGAAGCTGCCCAGCCCTCATAAAAACAACAAGGACATGGGAGCAACTGATGAGGCGGAGCAGGGAAGCAACTTATCAATGCCAATCGGTGGTGAGCAATGAGATACAAGAAAGCAACTCAGGGGTGAATAAAACAACAACAACAATGAGCTGGTTTGAGTGTGGCAGAGAAGCAATGGAAGAGCTGGGGGAGGAAACAACACTGAGAACGTGTGGTGTTGGGGGGTAAGCACAACAAGGGGGGTGGCATTCAAAAGGATAGTAAAGAAGCCATGCTCAGGAGGGACAAACAAAAGAAGAGGAATGCACATAATCAAATAGGAAGCAAGCTAATGAGATTTACAAGCCAACTAATGATAGGCAATGGGCTGACCCAAAGGTAACTGCAACTATTTGAGTTGTATACAATACGTCTTTGATATCAGTCAGCAAAAGCTGCTCATGACTTAAAATTCATGAATGCCAGAAGCCACATCTGGTTAACGCCCAGCCTAGTGTAAAAAACCTGTGTCAATTACTCATCTGCTTCAGAGTCAACTTGTGGACATGTGCTGGGATTCAATTTCTTTTTTTTCTGATCAGGTGTGGCTTAAATGAGGGATTGTCAGGTGTTAGCCAAAGTGTATCTTAATCTACCAGGACAAACATGAATAGTCCAAGAATGCATCAAGCATTGTCCCACCCTTTTGTTGGAACAGAAATGTCCTCTGCATAGTGAATAGAAGTGCACCCCATGATCTAAGTGACTAACTATATGTGAAAATTCTTGTTATGTGATGTCGTCATGCTAATCTAGTTTGTGCATAGAGCCCTAAGACTATCCTTGTAGTGCAAGGTCAAAACCCTGTTTTGAGAACTGAAAGGGCACACAAACTGTGCCCTCACAGGGAGCAAAAGACAACTGTCCATGTTCCCTGTGCATGGACAGTTGTACCACATTTTTGTACCACATTTTTTAAAATCTTTGGTGAGATCAAACCTTTTTCTCGTGTGTCAGGAGAGAGTGCATGGTTCTGATCCCTCTTGGTATAGTAGTGCTTTAGTGCAAACCCATTTCTAGCATTTAAATTCTGTTTGGGTGTGTAGTGTGTGTATTTGCAATGATTGTGCAGCACATGTATGGTAGAGTGACTCTGTTTGTGGTGAGAGTCTGAGTACTGGGACCAGCAGGCTCCATTTTAAAGGTTTTCATCAGAAATAATTTGATTGAAGCAAAGTTTATTGCAATTATGTAGTTGAGTATTGTAATAAAAAATTCTGATAAATGTGTGAACGTAGTTGTACTTTCTATGGAAATGTATTTAAGTGAGGGCTATAAACAGTTGAATGATATTCAAAGATATGAACTGTCTAGCAGACAATAATATGAAAATGATAATAAGGAATATATCAAGACAAATTGATTGAATGGAGGGATAGGAATGTAATAGAATGGGAGACATATCAGTTCCTAATCTGTAAATTTCTGAAACTACCGACCATGTATTTTGCTCAAATTGCAAAAAGACAGTGTAAACCCACCAGGCGACACTCAAAAGGGAGTGCACTTGAAAACACTTTAAGGTATGTAGATTTTTTCCTGCGGTCATTTGTACAATTTCTCTTGTCCTACACTTCGGACACGGAGGACTTTCTAAGGTTGTTTAATGGGATCGCCTGGGAAGAAAACTACACATTAATGTGTTTAGATGTTTATAGCCTATGCATGTGTATTGCTTATGAACTAGAAATTAAAGCCTATCAACACTTTTTGAGAGCAAAATCACTGTCATATCTATTCCATACTGAAATGTTTCTAGATATGACGCATATGTTTTACCAGCAACTTATTCACTTTTAACAAGCACATTTATAGACAGACTCATGGGAAGGCGATGGGGACATGCTTCTTCCCCAGTTTTACTGGGTTGTACTTGGGCTGGTGGGAGAAGCAGGTTGTAAGTAACATCAATCATTTTGACAACCTCGCCATTATTTGGGTACAATACATCAACAACATTTTCAGCATTTGGAGAGGTAATTTAGACCCATCAGGTGACTTTTTCCACATACTCATTGACAACTGTGTGAACCTCACATTCACTGGTCACATGCAAATAACCACCATAGAATTTTTGGATCTAAAATTGAGTGTCAAGGGCAACAGATGGGAAAGCATTCTGTTCCGTAAGGAAACTGCAAGGAACAGCTTATTGCATGCAGAAAGCTGTCATCCAAAATGTTTGATCCAAAGTATCCCTTTTAGTGAACTATTAACCCCTTCGAAGCTAATGACGAGCTGGGCTCGTCATGGCGCTTACCTGCCGTGCGCGGATGACAAGGCCAGCTCGTCATGATTGATGGTGTTTTATATTTTTTAGCGCAGGACGGGAAAACGCCTAGCAGCCATGTGGTTAAGAGCAAAAAGGAATTGTAGATCAGAAGAAGGGTTTTAAAGAGAAAAGCAAATTATGATGGATAGACACGCGGAAAGAGGATATTCTAAGAAGGTGATCAAACAGGTATGTGATAAAGTGAATAAGTGTGTGAGAACTGAACTTTTAACGCCCTCTACTGAGAGTCAGGTAGAAGGACAACCAGTAAGGATCATTACCTCGTTCAATAGTCACGCTTGGGCAGTGAAGCGGAATATCAAAAAGTTCTAAAACGGACCCGGATTTAGTCAGTTATTTAGGGACAAATCCCCAGGTTACCATCAGGAAGGCTAAGCCTTTGAAATATACTTTAAGTCAAATTCTGATAACATCTAGTATTGAAACAAATACCATACAGGGGTTTTATACATGTGGAACATGTAAAGTCTGCAAACACAGTCATCATTGTAAGACCAATAAGTTACTTGAAGACCAGCATCCCTTCAAGATAACGCAACACTTAACTTGCAATTCAGATCATGTAGTTTACTTATTAGGCTGTCCATGCAAAAACATTACATGGAAAGCACTATTCAGAAAGTGAAGAAAAGAGTGCTAGAACACCCGAGTGTGATAAACAAAGATGAAAAACAGTATCCAATCATAATACACTTTAAATCACAACACAATCAGAACACCAATTTGCTATTGTTAGAACCGGCTGTCTCTAGTTGGCAGAGGTATACACTTCTGACAAATAGGGACACACCTTTTCTAGTCAGGGCAAGGGGATCACACCCTTCAATAACCCCTGCTCACCCCCTCGGTAGCTTGGCAGAGCAGACAGGCTTATCTCAGAGGCTGTGTGTTAAGCAATTATGACCACATACAGTAATAAAGTGAATACACTACAAATGGACACGACACAGTAGTATTATAAAAATAAGTATTTTTATACAAGGCTTAGCACAAGACCAAATAACGACACAAAAATGTACACAATCTTAATAAATACTCTGGGAAGGGAAAAATAGTTCGAAGGTAGTTTCTTCTTTAGCACAGAGTCTTTAGTATCAAAGCAAATCTTCTTCTTGGAAACACAGTTCTTAGCAACAAGGTAACCCACACGGGGGCTACACGACATCAGGGAAAAGTTAATCCAAAGGTTCGGCGTCGACCGCGAGGAGCGCTACGTTGAGCCCGGAGTCACACGGACCCCCAACAACACAGTACCTTAGAAAAATGAAGCACACGATGATCAGCGGCGTCGAGCAATCCGGCATCGCGTCTTCGGTGTCGATCAGGCCTCAGCAGGCGTCGTTGTCGATGATTCGATTGCAAAGTGCGAGCAGCGCTCACGGCGTCGAGAGGGCACGAGGGCGATGCGATCAGCAGCGGTGCAGACACGAGGTCCCTTGGAGCTGGAGCCGAACTCACTACTCACTGGCGTTGCTGCTGGCGTCGATCGGGCCCGGCGGCCGGTCGTCGAGGAAGCGGGACACGGGGGCCGTTACCCACTACGTCGAGCTGGATTCGGCAACGTCCGTCGGCGTCGGGATTGCTGGTTCTTTCAGAGGTGCTGGAGTCACAGGTTCCAGCAAATAGCACTTTAATCAGATGAAGTCTTTTAGCCCTGTGACTTCAGCAGGAGACTGGCACTCTTCCAGTCCTTGGAGATTTTCTTAGCAAGCGTGAGAGTACACACACAGTTCCTCTCTCCTGGTTCCTTGGCAAAAATAAAGAAGCACTGCAGGATTCCCCCCAGCAAACAGCACACTGGCAGAAGGGGTAGGCAAGTCCTCAGATCAGCAGGCCTCTTGTCCTTGGTTACAGGGTTCCTTGTCAGAAGTGATCTAAATTCTTGGTTCAGGGGTCCTTCTCTTATACCCTTTTTCGGCTTTGATCCCTTTGTCCATGCAGGGGAATTTCCCAACATCCTGGGTCTGTTGTGGGTGGAGCCAGGCAGAGGCACCTGGCCTATTTACTGAGCAGGGCTGGGTCCTCAGACGCCCAGCAGGAGGTGGAGCCAGCATTGACACTGGCAGGAGCAGAGCTATCGGCCTCCTGGCAGGAGGTGGGGCTAGGATCGTCCATGGCAGGCACAGAGCCATCAGCCGCTTGGCAGGAGGTGGAGCCGGCATTGTATCAGGCAGGGTAGGCTATCAGCAACTACTCTCCCCCTACTCTCAACGCAAATGTCCCACTCATCCCACACTGACTCATCCAGACCTGTGGAGCCACCCAGCTCCTGTCACACACACGCAAGACCAGCAGAAACCAGATATGGTTAGACAAGAAAATAGACACTTTCTAAAAGTGCTATTCTCGAACCCAGAGTCCAAAAACCATCCACACCAACGGATGCGTAATTAAACCCTGAGCTCAGGGATACCAAACTCGACATTGCACCATGCTCCCCGAGCCAGCTAGGATCATAGCATTAATAATCCCGGCGGCCCATCCTACCCAGCGGAGAGCAGGCTACCTCGCAATAGTGAAGAACGAAGATGGCTGTAATTCACTATTAGGTCATGCCAACTTGGTCAGGCGTGTCCTACCTTATACTTACAATGCACCCTGCCCGTGGGCCTACCATAGAGGTGACTAACATGAAGTCAAGGGAAGGTTTGAGGGGCTGGCAAGTAGGTATACTTGCGCAGCCGGCGTGACAGCGCTAGGCTGCACGTGGGTCTCGCAATGACCGACCCGTAGACATTCTTTTACGAGGCCGCTCCTGTGGGTGGCACAACACGTGCTGCAAGCCCACGAGCGGCATTTGTATTTACAAGCCCCGGCACTCCTGGTGCACTAGACTAGGGACTGACAGTAAACCAAATAAGCCAAACATGGATACAATAGATACATCAATTTAACATAGGGAGCACTTGCGCTGTGGCACTGATCAGCAGTGGCACGGCGCCCAAAGCATATACCAGCAAAACATCGTAAAACAGTGGAGGCAAAACAGAAAAAATGGAGGAGAGACTCAAGCCAATGATGTCAGGTCTAACAGCTATCATTCTGTGTATTGAATAGGATTCCAATACGAGAGAGAGGAGGTGACAGAGTGCACGAGTTGAGACAATTGGAATCCAAACTGATCATCAGATATAATACTTAGCATCCCTCAGAACTTAATCTTGACGGAAAATTAGCAGTACATTTGAGTTAAAAAAGGAAAAACAGAAATAATTGAATTAGAACGATGTTCTAGAGAAAGATGCCTCTCAGGTATATTAACAATAAAATGTTTACATTTTAATCATGAGAAAGTTGTGGATTTTGAACCAGTTTTGTTTGAATTTTATTGCAGATGCATCAGACCCTACATGAAGATCACTGGATGCAAGAGAGATAATTATGTGTAGCTCATGGGGCTTACTTGATTATTTACCTAACGTTTATCAGTTGTGTTAATTTAGTTTAACTGTGGGGTACATTATAATGATGAATTCTAATATGGCCACTTGGGCAAAATTGTACAGAGAAAGCAAAAAAAGTATTTAAAAAATGTATTTAAGGCACTATCAGTACTTACTTTGAACCAGAACTGTAAAAACATCATAATACATATATTTATAGAGAATAGAAAAAATGCATCCATTGCACCAATATGATGCAATTGGAATAAGAATTGTGATAACATCTAAATCCACTAAGGGAATTTGAAACTTTATATTTTCAGTTAAAATGTAAGAAAGTGTAATATTGTTAAAAAAAACATGTAAAACACAATCAATGTTAAACTTTTTCCTTCAGATATTTTTTACATACGTAAATTATTTAAGCAATATTTTTTGCCTGCTTTTGCATTATGGCGATAATTAAATGTAACAAAAATGTGAAACTGAAAGACAATTCTGCAGTGGAACTTCTGATAGTCTGTCTTTTATATTTGTTAATCACTAGGAATCATGTGTGGTGTTAAAATATGAAGGAAGTTGAATGTAAATGATCAAGGAGCCGAGAGCTCCAAAACGCGCTGGGCAGCGTTGTTGTACTGATCAAATAAACACGCTTAAAAAATATTAGAACAAAAGACACACAGATGATGAACAGAATGCAGAGCAAACCAAACCTTCACCCCCAGCCAAGAGATCCAGGTTAAATTCCTTGTTCTTTTGCTCACAATGCCACCCCAGGTAAGACCCATCCATATGCAAATCAGTCTTGACCCTGTGCTAAATGGGAACAATGCAGTGAAACTGGTCCCAGGAGGCTTGTTTCTACTCCAGGGAGGACCTGGCCTGGAAGTTCGGGCTAGACTGTTCCCATGGGGAACATGGTCAAGACTGATTTGCATATGGCTGGGTCTATACTGGAAAGGCATGGGGAGCAAAATCTGATGCATTTAGGCCCGTATCACTGTACTGGTGTGAATGTTTGTCAGTGTGCAGCATTCTTTCTATCAATTGTTCTTTTTCAATTTGTCACCCTGAGGGGGACGGGTATGACCAGATGTGGATCCCGTGTTCTCCATCCCACTGGAGTCAAGCTAGCCTGGCTGATGAGGGATGATGTCCCGAAACAGGTCCCAGGATGCTTGTTAGCAGTCCAGGGAAGACCTGACCTGGCAGTTCGGGCTGGGCTGTTCTTATAGGGAACAGGGTCAAGACTGATCTGGGGAGCCCAGATCTCTGTATTGAAGTGAATTTTTTTTGATTGTGCAGCTACTGTCCATCAATTGTTCCTTTTGAATTTTGAATTTGTCACCATGAGTGGGACAGGTAGTCCCAGATGGGAATCATGTGTGCTCAATGCCACTGGAGTCAAGCTAGCTTGGCTGATGAGGGGTGATGCCTTGAAACCGATCCCAGGATGCTTGTTTCCAGTTCAGGAAGGACCTGGTCTGGCAGTTCAGGCTGGACTGGTCCCATAGAGAAGAGGGTCAAAACTGATTTGCATATGGCTGGGTCTGAACTGGAAAGGCCTGGGGAGCAGAACAATTCTGGGTTTAGGCCTAGATATCTATAATGGGGTGAATGTTTGTCATTGTGCAGCATTCTGTCCATCTACTGTATTCTTCCATTTGTCATCCCAAGTGGGTGGGTATGCCCCGAAGTGGGTCCCGCGCATTCCGTGCCACTGGAGTCAAGCTAGCCTGGCTGATGAGGGGTGATACCCCGAAACCAATCCCAGGATGCTTGTTTCCTGTCAGGCTGAACTGTTTCCATGGGGAACAGGGTCAAGACTAATTTGCATATGGCCGGTTCTGAACTGGAGAGGCATGGGAAGCAAACAAATGATGGATGAAAGATCTCTGTACTGGGGTGAATGTGTTGCATTGTGCAGCATTCTGTTCATCAAGTGTTCTTTTAGAAAAATATTAGAGCCGCTGTGTTGTTGTCTAGCTCATTTTGAATGACCTAAACTGAGAGCTTGGTGTCCCAACCGCTTCCAGACACCATATGTCAGCTATTAACCAGCTAGCTCTACAGTGCCAATATCACCACCCCTATATCTTACAGTGGGGTAGGTAGTTTCTGGCAACCACTGATCATGACAACCCTGATTCCTCAGGGATCGTGGAAAACAGAAGAGTACTTTTTGCTCAGACACTCGTGTTTTCTTTCTCTCAGAAAATACCCAGGATGGTGACATGGATGTTTTAATAAGTATTTATTGATCCAGCGACAGCCTTGTATAAAACATATGTGCTGCGACAATCAGGAGACAGAAGCATATAAAAGAAATTGCTAGTGCCAATATAGTAAATAGTAGATACATTTCTACCATAGTGCTAGTAAGATGAACATAAGCAGTTCAGATAAAAACAGTAGCACTTGCATATTCATAAAATGCACACCCTATGTAATTTGCCTAAATGTACCAAGCCTAGCCTGGATGTGTAGGTGTATGTGTGTATAGTTATGTGTATCTGTAGCCAAGAAACCCCTAGGGATGAACAAACCCCCTCACCTAATTGCTGGGAATGAAGGACCCTGTCTCTGCTTCAAGGATGACAGACGCAAGGGATGTCAGACCACTTTGAGTTAAAAATTCAGCATGCAGGACCCCGTCTCAGCTTGGAAGGAATTCTCATCTAATTTGCAGGGCGAAATGACGGTCTTTTATAATAAAGTGGTCACTCCAGGGTGTTCTCTAGAATCAAAATGTTTTTAAAACAATCATGGATGTTTTAAAAACAATCATAAATGTTTTGGAAACAATCACTGATGCTTTTCTAAACAAGTGTGATCATGCACAGCTGACTGTTGGCCAAGGATGAAAAAAAAGTGATGACCCTTATACAGAATAATTCTGTTCTTCCTGGGGACATTTTTATGTATGCAATGTACAGGGATTGTGATAGAGTACCGAGAGCCTGGTGTCAAAGAGACAGGAGCAAGCTACTAGGTCAAAGGTCACCTGTTGAGCATCGCTATTGTCGTGTAGATAGGACAATGTATGTAAAAAGGGGGTATACCTAACGAACTATCGTAAAAGACATGACACCCACTCCTCATCAAAAGGACAACAGGGTCAGCAAGGCAATGATAAAGCTAATTGCTATTAAAAAGGCATACAAATCATTTACAATATAACATACTAAAAAGCACTTTAAAAGCCTGAAAAAATGTCCATAAAAGAAAGAGTAAAAAAGCATTCAGTGTTGTTCTCCATGCTTGTTTATATAGTTGTGTTTTCACCAAGAACTTTGAAAGCCATAATGCTCAGTTAGAACAGAGAAGAAAAATAAAACAAAGTCAATTTCAACCTTAAATGTAGTGAATGTTTAAAATGTTGCCAAATCGTTCACAGCACAGGAGAAGTCAAATTGTTTATGAATCCTGAGCTGAAGACTCAACATCGCTGACTATCGTATCAGCTGGTGGGAGTTCCTCTATAACTTCCAGTATCATATCAAGTGAGCAAACATCTCTGCAGCCGCCAGGGAAGAATTAGGTGCCTGCATGCCTGATACTGATGCCTGTACCTCCTGAGCAGAGCAGATTTCCCTTCCAACTAGAGCAAAAGCATCCATTGGAAGCTCTAGAAATGCTGTCATCAGATGGGAATACGCTGTGGACAACTGTACGTGTGAGCCTGCAAAGGCGCCAATAGCACTTCTCTGTCTGGTGGCGCAACCGATGGAAGTGTCAGGCATTCGTCCAACATGCAGCCATTACCGCAGAAGAGGCAACGGAACACAGCCAGGACACAGTCTAGCCTGACGGGTCTGAAAAACAGGAACCAATGTTCACTCAGCTCTCGAAGCTGAGGTGTAGTCAGATAGAACACCATGCGCTAACGACAACATCGTTCCAGCAGTGTTCTCGTTATAACTTGAGGGAGTGCAATGTTCATTGCGAAGCAAGAGAATTAAAATCAGGATGCCCGCTACTGAAAGTAGGACCAAAGGAATCCCTCCAAAAACACTTCCATGCACGGAGTGTATAAAGGCTCTGAAGATGGTTTGAAAGGTGGTTAAGAGATCTGATCCATGTCGCTTAAATAAGTGTACGATCCCACTCGTATCAGACATGTTAAAGATACGATGAACCATTTCTCCTACATGGATCAGGAAGTTCATACGGACCAGCACCTGTATCTTTGGTGAAGACCTTGCAACCTGGACATCAAAAGTCTCTCTGGTTGAAGTTAAGGCCACATTTTGTTGAAACAACATGGCTTTCAGTCTGGTCAGAGAATCAAAACTTACACTGTAAACATTGAATGAAAACAACACAAGGAGGGAGGTGCCCTAAGAACCAGTAAGGGACTTGGGGGATACCTACGATTTCAGAGAGAAAATTATATTTCTTAAGTCAACATACATACAGTAACTAAATAGAGCTAAGACTCAAGCTTCTTTGTTTTAACATTCGATTTAACAAAAAAACTATGTATTTTTGTCCATTTGCAGAAACATGTTGTAAAGTTGAAAAGACATACGGTGGTCACCCCTGATACAGCACTGACCACATATATGAATTTTAATGTCCAGGTAATGAATCTCTGTATATATTGCTCAGTAATAAGCATAGTGCTAATTGGGCATAACTTGAACTATGAAACTTACCCCCCAGGTGGAATAAGTATCGCTAAATTCCATCCAATGAAGAAAAGTCTATGAGAGGCAGATTAATGATTGAAAAAACTGCACCCTCAAGAAATCCCATAGGCCCCGAATCCCTCAAAAAGTTTGAGGTAGGTTGATAAAATCAGTGTGTAAAAAATGACCAGCAAACTTAGACAGTGAACACAATGTATAACAATGAGATTTTAGGGGACACTATAGGTAATCCGGTTTTGGCAAATGTTATCTGCAATCCAAGAAAATATTGTGTCTTGTGTATGAGCAACCCAGATTATTTAACATCTCTGTGAATTTAGGATAAATGTTTACATCTGTGACAAATGCCTATTCTAAGTAGAAAAGACCCGAGGAATGTTGATATTTAGACTAGAATTCGTAACTGTGAGAAATGTATAAAACATTTTTTTTTCTTTTTCTGCATACAACTCTGAATGTAGATATCACTAATGTCTAATTGAATGTGCAATGTTTTTCTAAGTGTGACACTAGAGTTTAGCTAACGTCAGTGTCTAATAGGGTCTGTTGATTATATTTCTGTAATTTTACTTTTTTAGAGATTTTTTTTTAAAAAAACCCGTCCTGAAGAAGGTGTTACCATCAATACAAGACACCGAAACGCCACGTCGACTTTTGGTTTTTTAAATTTGTATCTGATTGTAAAAAAAATTTTCTTATGGATTGTCAGATTGTATTATGTTATAAATTTTAAACAATAAACTGTTGATTTTTAATACTGGTCAAGATTATAGTTTTTTTAATTAATGTTGCGAATTGTACACAGGGTTCCTACACTGACTGTTAGCCTCTATTTAGTTACTGTATGTATGTTGACTTAAGAAATATAATTTTCTCTCTGAAATCGTAGGTATCCCCCAAGTCCCCTTGGTTGGGTTATCTTACGTCTTAGGGTATACCCCCAACGTCTAGGGACGTTTTGCTTGTTTTTCTAACATTCAATGAAAGCCACAGTAGTGCCTCCCTAACTGTGCGAGCCGGGAGAAACAATACTTGCTTACGGCAAACAACCCTGAAGTTTACTGTGACTAGATATGCCTGGCGCCATTCCACAACAGCCTTGATCATTCAGCACTAAATAACTTCCATTCTAAAGCAATTAAAAAAAAGGGATGAATGACAGCAGCTGGGGAGCCTTTCAAGTAGCAAGAAAAGTTCGCTTTTGACGCATTACGCATTCCATGAAGCCACACTTCTTTGCACCCTAAAGACCCACTTAAAGCCTTCCCGCAGAAAGTACCACTTAAGAAAACTTCAGTGTCCTTATTTCTGCACCTATACCTTTATGGTAACTACCAGGTTTCATATATATACCCTTCACCTAATGCTTCATACCTGCCTGCTTAGAGGTATCTAAGCTAGTATTGGAACTGAAATGTCGTGATTGACAGTGTGATATAGCCATGATTTAACCATTCGTAGACAGTGACTCAGCCACTGTGAAAGGTAACTTTTCAAATTTTTCAATTTGCAGCACAATGTACTTTGTATCTCTGAGTGCCATAGTCAACTGTCTGTCGGTCAGATTGTAAGCCGAGAACAGATTTGTGCTGTTGATGTATAACAATGGCACATGGCCAGAACACAGCCGTCTGGAGCGTCCAACTCAAATGCATAATGGAACCCAATTGAGATTGCCCATGCTGTAGAATAGACAAATCTTGTTCTATTATGTCAATTGCCAAGGACACAATGTTGCTCAGTGAATAAATACATGGCGACAGTGTGGTCATACAATTTTCTACCATAGCCTGGGTCTTTTCTAGGTTAATCCTATCAATTTCACGTAATCTCTCAGCAGCATCCTGTTGGAAGATATTCCACAGTTCATTGTAGATGGCTTACAAGAAGAGTTTCTTATGGGTTTCTTGGGACCTAGCAATAAACCCCTAAGATTCATATTGTCAGCTAGAAGGGACAAGTGTTGTATTATTTGTTTAAGTGTTGAGTTTTTAAGCCATTCTAGGCACAACTTCCCACCACTATAATAAATCCCTACCCCTGGGTCGTCTGTGTATATATAGCATGGTTCAGGCCTTTGGATACTAAACCCTCTGGTAGTACACTTGAATATTGAAATGTTTGACACCTCTTCGTGTCGATAGAACAAATCAATCATCCCTTCCAGTTGGGAGCTGAATAATTTTATTTACCATTCTGTACCATTGTACCCAACACTTCTTCAAGTATCAATGTGTCATTTAATAAACCTTCAATAGATGTGGGTGAGGGGATGCCTGGTGTTTTCAGGTCTTTAATGTTTACAAACCCGTAGTAGGTAGTTTGTTGCAGTGTTCTGTTCAGGTATATTATCTGTATTGGAATGAGGCAAGCTCTAAATAAGGCCTCTGTTCCCTGTACCTGCCAATATTTCATCCCCAGATAGAGTTTGTGCCTTTTGTGTCCCTCCAATAGTCAAAACCTTTTATAGAAAGTTGGTAAAGTGTGCTGAAATATAAGTTTAGTGTTTGTCAGCATCATTTTCTTCGCAGTTGCATTAGTCTGTACTAGCTTATAGTAGTATGACATTGGGTCTGATGAATTGAACCATGAAAAGTATGCAACTTTCTGTGTGAATGTGGCAGAACTACCTTTTGGTGGTGTCAAGCAATGTTTCCATTGACGGTAAGTATTTACAGCACATGGAACACTAGCTCTGTGCAAAAAGTGATGACCATAATGCTGGTAACAATATAAGCTGTTGAAGTCAGGTGTGTCTTTATACAATTCCCTGTAAGAAAATTCAACAGATTGTTTCAAATCTGAGAGTCTCAAGGTCCAAATCATCAGAGAGTGTACTCGGGGTAATTTAGTCATTCATTGAAATTTTGAACACGTGTGGAATTTTCAGTAGGACCTAATACATCCTATCAAACTCTATCCCAAACTATACCATCCGGTACTGGAACTGCTGTAATGTTCACAAGGGACAAGTCTCTCTGTTCACTGTGTGATGACGTATGTGGCTTTAAGACCAAGTTCACAGGTTGTTCTGTAGAGCATTGTGGGAGGTAATGTCCATTCAGTAGTAGGAGAAAGACAGTTACTATACCTATTCAAATTAACAGGAACAAGACGCCTAATACAAACCAAAGATGCAACCAAGGGGACAAAAAGTATTTTTCAGCCAGAAATAGATTTTTCTAAATTGTTCTTTCTTGGAAGTGAGTGACGTTTGCTCAGGTTCACTTAGATCTGAAGGAAAAGTATTGAAGTTGACGAAGTAGCCAGATGCAGTTCGATCTGTCTTCAGGAGCTCAGCAGTGTTTGTAGAACTGGTAGGTGCTTCTTGTGAAGGCACGTTTGATATAAAGTTCATTATTGGGCCAAATTGCAATATGCGTTTCAGTAGTATTTGGATGTTGTTCTGATTCAACTGGTGTGATTCGTACTCTGTATGTTCTACTAAAGCATCTTGGGCAGAGGAGTCTTGAAACGTTATTTGTCTTTCCATATGAACTTTCTGTATAGTAGCGAGAGGAGATCTGCGGCTACTCAGGACTCCACGTGGCCTGCTGTTGAGAATCGGCCGCATAGTGTGGTTTGATTAGATCAATGGAGACAAATCTTTTTTCTTTTTTGCCGGCAAGAGGCAGAAGAAGTATTATTCTTTCCCTGAACTGCCAAGACAGGTACAGGTGCTCTGTAGGATGGCCCAAACTCCTTCTTGTCCACAATCTTTTCTCTGAGCAGGTCACCTACCTTTGGGACCCAGACAGGTCTTGCTGGAACCAGTTTCACTTTTCCAGTGGTGGTGCATTTTACTTGGACGTTGCTTTGTAATGCCCGTAATTCATTGAGTTCCTGTAACACAGCCAAACGATCATTCAATTCAAATAATTTTACATCCACCAGTGTGCTGGCACAATGAAGGTCAGCTACCCACATTCTTATCCCAAACAGGATATCACAGGGTTACGTCCTTGCAAGGGTTTTCTTTGCATACTTGTAAGCCCTGCCTAAATTTAAGGGGCCATAGTGATCCAAATAGACACATGCAAGACGTCTGACTGAAATAAGTACGGTGTTTGTAGTGGCCTTGATACGGTGGAACCCTTCATCTGCTGGCAGATGTCACACTTTAAGACATAAACCTTTGTTTGATTAGACAAACCTGGCCACCAGAACCACCCTTTCAGTAACAAAACTGTAATGGTGACTCCTACGTGTGCAAATCCCTGACTCTTGTGTGCATCTAGAATCAAACCTAGTCTGTGATCTGTGTTTGGTAAAACTCTATCCCCCCACTCCTGGAATTTCAGCATATTTTGTGTTTTGTGCATCTAATTTATAGGATATTTCTGAGTGGAAAGCTCTTTGGAACAGCATAGCCGTTCTTTGAGGTGTTGACAGCTATCAGTGTCTCTCTGTCTATCCTCATGCTAGATTGAGTGATTGCAGCTATGGGGCAGTGCGCAGTGTCACCTTGGCGGCTTCATCAGCCGGTGAATTCCCTTCAATGTGTACACCAACACACTGAAAACTCCAGGTATGAATAACTTGAGCCCGCATCAGGCATGCTTTCAGCTTTAACACTTGTTCCCATAACAATATATGTTTAATTGTGCAACCTGTGGAATCTCTAAAACCATTCTAGCCCCAGTAAAGAAGATATTCATAGTAGGACTGCACACAGTAAAATGAATCACACACTACCAGTGTGGGTAATTCACAATCTGTATACTGTAGTGCCAGTATCAGGAATTTCAGTTCTGCCAACTGCGCTGTACAATCTCTTAAAGATTGAGTAGTCGTATTGCTGGGATTGACCTTGCCATCCCACATACATCCTTTCACTATGGCACACAAAGCCCTATACTGCTGTTTACTTCCTTTGAACAGAACCATCAGTGTAAATTATGTATTCATATTTCATTCGTGAGAGAGGGTATTCTTATTCGTACTGCAGGAGCGCTTGCATTTTTAATGTAGAGTGGTATTTGTAATTTACATCTGTTGCAGTGAGAGAATTAGCCCATTGTATCCATCACAGATTTACTCCATTCACATTTGAAATGCTTGCTTTGGTGACAGCTTCAAAAGTTGGTACCCGGGCTACATTGAATATGCATTTCCCCTGTGCTAGTGGTCTTTCTCTCATTGCAGCAGTCTGTACTGCAGTACGTTTTTTTTTCTGTGGCCACAAATTGCATTTCAGAATTTGTGTAGAAATGTGATTTGTATGCAATTGGAACTGTCAAACCGTCATTAAAAGTGATGTAAGTATACCCTGATAAACTCGGGACAACCCGGATCAACAAGTTAGTGGTATTCACACGTGTGTAAATGTTTAGATGCTATCATGGCAGCCTGAACTGGCCGTAAAGTATCAGTGTGTTGTTGTGTCCACTGATGTATTATGAAATCAGGTCTACTTTAAAACGTATACTTTTTCTGCATAGCCTAGAATGTATGTTCTGCCAAAATGTAGGAATCCTAAAATAGATTGATAACTTTAGATTCTTTGGAGGTTGGAGCAGCGCCCACTTTTCTTAGAATTTGCTTCCATTTGGAAGGAAGTGTCCCTATTACTGATTTCAGTGTGTGTGGGTTAATTATAGATGTGGTCTGATGTGCACCAGGGGGAGCATTTCTCACTGGTTGGACTGTCAATGTTTGCATGACGAACTAAACAATGTGTCTGTATAGCCTGACTATGTTGTTGTATATTGTACGGACTTCATCTACTGGTAGTGTATCTCTCTCGGGATGTGGGGTGTATGTTGCTAAAACAGGTCAGGTTGATCCTTCTATGCTGAGCGGACCGAGTCTCACAACAGATGTTGTGTGTGGAATCGGCCTTTAAACCAGTTTTTATGCTGCTGGTAAGTTAACAGGACTCAATGTCTTTGCATGGAATGTAGCCATCTGGTGGTTCAACTACAATGTATGTGTGGAAATATGTAGTCAACGGATTTGCATGTGGGTACTGAAGCGAAGAATAGGATACATCTGATCAGAATACCGGTGTGCCTCAATCACGAAGGTAACACAGCCACCTGTTAAGGGTACGCCGTGTTCTAACAATGTCATAGTTTCAGCATGTCTGCATTTTTCTGGAATGTTTTCTTTTTTTTAATTTGTACAGATTACTACACTGGCTGGCACGTATATTATCTGCGGGCAGTCTCCTCTTGTTACCGTAGAGTACACATTTTATATTAGCCAACCCACAGGTGTCAATTTTAGGGTCACAAATGAGCCAGTTCTTCTGGTATACCACTGAAAGTGGTAGTAACCAACCCCCAGATACATTCTGTGATCACAAAGTTAAAGCAGAACATAGAGGAAAAAACAAAACACAGAGGTATGTGCCATTTTATGCAACCAGGAGTTGGGGGGGAGGCAGAGGGAAAGAGTACAGGGAGGGGGAGTAGTTCCAGGTCATCCGGTCAGAATAGTCAAGTCTCATTGGCGTACATGTTAAGTGTGTTTTGGGGTATCCCTAATCATCTGGGATCTGGGGACGTGGCAGCTCCTATTCTACTGCATGTGATCTCAGGTATAGCAGCAACGAGCCCCAAACATCTTTCGGTTGAGATTGTGTGGGCATTAGGTCCTAGTATGCGGACAACTGTTCCTGGCAAAATGCTGCATCGCTGAGCCAAGTGGTACTTGTGACCTACCACATGTTGCTGGTTAATCAGGAGCTCTCCGGGTTTCAGGAAAAAAATAAGTTGCTGCACAACTCCCAAACGGGCTTTCGCCCAGGGCAGGGCACTGGTACTGCCCTGATAGTGGTGGCGGAAGAGGCAAGGTGCATCTTGGATTCAGGAGGATCCGCTGTCGCGATTCTCCTGGATCTAGGTGCAGCATTTGACACGGTGGACCATGAAATCTTAATACACCGTCTCGCGAGACTGGGCGTAGCAGGCATGGCCTTGCAATGGCTTACATCTTTTCTGAATAATCGATCTTTTCAGATCTAGGAAGGCAGTGCACTGTCCAAATCTACCCCCCTCCAATGTCTCCTTGAGCCCTACTCTCTTCAACGTATATATGGCCCCACTGGAGGAGGTGGTTGCTCCTTTTGGGATTAAAATAGTCACCTATGCGGATGACACCCAACTAGTCGTCTCGCTAACCCAACAAGAGGGATGTTGGGACAATCTCTCTGCCTGCCTTGCTGGAATATATTCCTGGATGACCAGTTTGCGGCTTAAACTAAATGGAGCAAAAACAGAGATTATGCTCATGGGCCACCATTTTACATCTCTCCCCAACTCCATCTGGCCCCCCTGTTTAGGTGAGTTGCCCGCACCTAAAGATAAAATTAAAAGCCTAGGGGTGTGGTTTGAACCCGACCTGACCTTTAGGACGCAAGCACAGAAAACCGCAGGCATATGTTTTGGCTTACTCCGGTCTGTGCGAAAAGTTCTTCCACTTCTGCATCCCCATTCTAGGAAATTACTAATCCACGGGCTAATACTATCCAGACTTGATTATAGCAATGCCTTGTTCTTAGCAGCTCCTGAAGCAACCATCAATACCCTTCAACGGGTTCAGAACGCTGCAGCTAGGCTGCTCACTGGCGCCTCAAAAAGATCTTCGGCTAGACCGGTCCTGAGAGCCCTCCACTGGCTGCCAATACGCGAAAGAATCACCTTCAAATCACTATGTATTACCCATAAGGTTCTTTAAGAAAGGACCCCCGATTCTCCGGAGTTTGATCTGCCACTATAAGTCCGCTCGAGCTCTCCGGTCTGACCTCGGAAATCTGGCCAAGGTTCCCAGGGTTAGGAAGGTCCGCACAGGGGGACGCCGTTTCTCGGTAAATGCGGCAAAGCTCTGGAATGCCCTCCCTGGCTGGATTCGAACAGAACCCTGTCATCTCAAATTTCGAAAGGCTCTTAAAACATTTATTTTTCCTAATGATTCCTAAATAACGGTACCCCTTCAGTTGCTCTTTGTTCTTTTTCGTTAGCGCTGGGACGCTCTCGGGCAGCTATGGCCTTTTTTAATTAAATTTCATTTCATTTAATTTCCATGTCAATGCAATTTGTTGCTTAGCTAGTTGTAGGAGTAGGGCTGTAAGCTTCCTGCTAACTACCGGGAGGTCCTTCATGTGGCCAAGCGACGCTGTCAGTGGGGATCTATCTATGGAGGTACCAACCCAGCTCAGAACCTGTCTACATGCAAATTAGTCTGTCCCTGGCCCAGTGCATCATGGGAACAGGGCAGACCAAACTACCAAGCCAATTCTTTTACTGGAAAGGAAACAAGCTTCCGGGGACCGGTTTCTGGCATTACAGCCGTCATCGGCCCAGCTTGCTTGAATCCTGATGGTACAGTGAGCAAGGGACTCATGTCTGAGTATACCCTCCACGCTTATGGTGGACAAAACGATTCAGAAAAGGGGGGTGGTGATGAACAGAGTTTCTGAATTAAGCAGAATACTCTTACCCAGTCAAGAGATCAGGGCTTGATCCATCACTGTTTTTTAGCTCACTGTACCAACCCAGCTCAGAACCTGGCTACATGCAAATTAGTCTGTCCCTGGCCCAGTGCATCATGGGAACAGGGCAGACCAAACTACCAAGCCAATTCTTTTACTGGAAAGGAAACAAGCTTCCTTTCAGTGAGCAAGGGACTCATGTCTGAGTATACCCTTCCACGCTTATGGTGGACAGAACGATTCAGAAAAGAGGACTAATTTGCTTATAGCCAGGTTCTGAGCTAGGATGGTGCAGTGAGCTAAAAAACAGTGTTGGATCTAGCCCTGATCGCTTGACTGGGTGAGAGTATTCTGCTTAATTCAGAGACTCTGTCCATCACCACCCCTTGTTGTTAAATATTTTGTCCACCCTAAGCGTGGAAGGGTATACTCAGATGTGAGCCCCTTGCTCATTGCACCATCAGGATTCAAGCAAGCCGGGCCGACGACGGCTGAAATGCCAGAAACCGGTCCCCGGAAGCTTGTGTCCTTCCAGTGTAAGAATTGGCTTGGTAGTTTAGTTTGCCCTGTTCCCATCATGCACTGGGACAGGAACAGACTGATTTGCATATAGCCATTTTCTGAGCTGGGATGGTGCAGTGAGCTAAAAAACGGTGTTGGATCTAGCCCTGATCTCTTGACTGGGTGGGAGTATTCTGCTTAATTCAGAGACTCTGACCATCACCACCCCTTGTTGTTAAATATTTTGTCCACCCTAAGCGTGGAAGGGTATACTCAGATGTGAGTCCCTTGCTCATTGCACCATCAGGATTCAAGCAAGCCGGGCCGACGACGGCTGAAATGCCAGAAACCGGTCCCCGGAAGCTTGTTTCCTTCCCAGTGTAAGAATTGGCTTGGTAGTTTGGTTTGCCCTGTTCCTATCATGCACTGGGACAGGAACAGACTAATTTGCATATAGCCAGGTTCTGAGCTGGGATGGTGCAGTGAGCTAAAAAACGGTGTTGGATCTAGCCCTGATCTCTTGACTGGGTGAGAGTATTCTGCTTAATTCAGAGACTCTGTCCATCACCACCCCTTGTTGTTAAATATTTTGTCCACCCTAAGCGTGGAAGGGTATACTCAGATGTGAGTCCCTTGCTCATTGCACCATCAGCATTCAAGCAAGCCAGGCCGACGACGGCTGAAATGCCAGAAACCGGTCCCCGGAAGCTTGTTTCCTTCCCAGTGTAAGAATCGGCTTGGTAGTTTGGTTTGCCCTGTTCCCATCATGCACTGGGACAGGAACAGACAAATTTGCATATAGCCAGGTTCTGAGCTGGGATGGTGCAGTGAGCTAAAAAACGGTGTTGGATCTAGCCCTGATCTCTTGACTGGGTGAGAGTATTCTGCTTAATTCAGAGACTCTGTCCATCACCACCCCATGTTGTTAAATAGATGTAGAAACGTGGCATCAGTTGAGCCACAACGTTGGCAGCTCGCCTCTGTGATTAGGCCAATTTTGTTTAGTCAGACTGGTGTCCTGTAGAGTCTATGGCGAAATTTGAAGTGGATAAGGCGCAGTGGGTAGTTCAGGGAGAGGGCCCTCACTTGCGTGCAGCAAAATGCCCATTGGTCTTGTGTGATTTGTTCACCTAGCACTGTCTCCCAAGCCTGACGGGCCCCCGGCATGCGCACCAGTGCTGTGTGCGGCATATCAGTGTATAGGCGTGTGTGATTAGCTTGCATGGGGTGGCGTTTTTACGGAACCGTTTCAAAGTTTGGAATGTGAGGGTTACAGCTGGACAGGATGGGAGGTATGTGCGCAGTGCGTAGCTGATGGTATGTCTTCTGTTCGAGCGTAGTTAGTTCTCCACCCTCCCTGATATGATGCAGTGCAATGAAGGTGCCCTCCGGGAATACATCTCCCATTTTAGTGAGCTTCATGGCTTGCAGTCTAGCGCAGGGGCCTGCCTCCACCAGCCAAGGCATTGCTGGATGCTTTATCAGAGGAACCAGGGGAGCATACATTACTTCTTGCCGCACCCTCCCTCGCATATCCTGCCATGCTCTCAAAGTGCATCTCACTGTGTCAATCGTGGACCTAGGTTGTGGTCTTGTCCAGTACAAAGCTGCTGGGAGGTGGGAACAGGGACACCAAGTCATGCTCAGGGGCCGTGTGCACCATTAATGGTGTAAGGTATGTCCAGTGATGCGCAAATTGTGCTTGGGCACACCAGTAGTATAGGTTTAAATCAGGTGTCCCGAAGACCGCCCTCTTCAAATGGGAGGGTGAGAATTTCTCAAGCTATTCTGGGCTGTTTTCCCACTCAAGCTAGAGTGACTATGCTTCAGCAAAGTCTCTTTATGAAACTGCTAGTGAGAGGAAGCGGGGTGTTCGTAAAGAGGTAGAGAAGCTTGGGCAAAACGACCATCTTAACGATGGCCAGCCATCCATTCAAGAACATAAGCAGCATGATCCTGCTCTTTATGCTGTGCTCTAAACAATCCATTAACCTCACATATTTGGATCGCCATAATTCCTCGGGGTCCTGACTAATCCATATGACCAAGTATTTCACAGGATCGCACACCCACCTCAGAGGAATCTCTGAGTGGACCTGTGTGGTGGCCTGCTTTAGTGTAAAGATAGTTGATTTAGCCCAATTAATTACTCTGCCTGAGAGTCTGCCAAAACGGAGAAACTCTCTGACTAGGGGGCCAAGATTAGTGGTGGGATGCTTGACCTAGAGCGTAACATTGTCCGCATACAGCGAGACCAGTACCACCTGGAGGGTGAACGCTAGTTTTCTGTGGGCATGGTGCTGTCGAAGCCAGGCCGCCACAGGCTCGATCGCCACCTCAAAGAGCAGAGGCTATAGGGGGCACCCCTGGCAGGTGCCTCGGAGAACGGGAACAGAGGCGTTATCACTTGGGGTAAGACCTATGCATCTGAGTAGAGCAAATAAATATGGCCATTCAAGTGAATCAAATGCCTTGGTGGCATAAAGAAGATCTGCGGGTGCCTGCAGTTGTGGGTCCAACTCTTGCATCATGGCATAGAGCGTGTGGAGATTATGAGCCATGGCCCTGCCGGGGACGAAGCCACATTCATTTGGGCACAACACCATGGGACACAGGGGAAGGAGACGAGCTGCAATTAGCTTCGCGAGGATCTTCTTATCTATGTTGATCGTTGAAAGTGACTGATACAAGTCGCATCTGAGAGGGTACTTGTCAGGTTTTAGAATTGTGATAATGAGAGCTTCTCGGAGCAGTGGGAGGAGAACTCCCTTTTCTACCAATTCCTGATACATGTCTAACAAATGTGGGTGGAGGATGCTGGCATATTCTTTATAGAATACAGCTGATAAGCCATCTAGGCATGGATTGTTTTCGCCTGAAGAGGCCCGAACAGTTCCGATGACTTCCTCCTCCATGAAGGGTTCATCCAGGTAGGCCCTATAGCCTGCTTCCAACCACACCAGCTCCAGTGTGTCAAATAATTAATCTAATGTAGACAGGGTTGTGTCTAGTAAGGCCCAGTAGAGGGATGCATAAAAGGAGAACATTTCCGACTTTACAGCTGATTGGCTAACTGCCAAGTCCTCGTCCACGGTGCGTAGCTCCGGTTTGTAATCTCTGGCCCAGGGCTTGTGGAGTAACCCTGCCAGTTTCCTCCCATCACGCTCTCCCTCCCCGTATCAACAGTTTCTCATTTCTTTTCTGAGGAAGTGTGTTTACCTGACTGCCACGTCCTGAAACTCATCAAATTTTGCAAGGATTGTGCTCAACAATTTTCTACTCAGGCTGACAAAGAACTCCCACTCCAATGCCTGTGTTTCCCCTTCCAATCATTTTAGGTCCTTCCACACTGACCGGATAACACCCACCTGTTTGGTGATGCATTTTCCCCATATAACAGTTTTTAAATCTTTCCATAGGTTGTAGAAGAACCCACTGTTCCCTTGTTGAAACAAAAGTATTCGGATATAGCCTGTCTAATGTCTTCACAAAATGCTTGGTCACGGAGCGCAATCATTGGGCGTCGCCAGGCGAACACTCTCGTGGGATACTAAAAGAGGTCCAGCGTTAACAGTACCCGGTGTGATCGGAGAGGGTGCGGGGCAAGTGCTACACCTCCGTGACCCATGTTGCCACCTCCTGGGATACTAACCAGTAGTCTATCCATGACCATGAGGGCTCGGCAGACATCACACATGTACCGCGTATCTCTTCACGGTGTCTATGATGCCATACATCTATCAGGTCACCCTCCTGAATTATGGTCTGCAGCTTAGTTGCAGCGTGGGGAGGGGAGTAGCGGGTGTCACTTGACCTATCTTTACGGGAATCAAGTATTACATTGTAGTCCCCTCTCCAAACCATAGCACCGGGACCAAGTGTGTTTACCACTCTCCAGATCTTCGTAAAGAAATCAGGCTCATCAGTATTAGGGCCGTATATTGAGATGAGTCTGATACATTAGTCTCCTAGCGCACCTGCTATCACGATGTATGAACCCAGCTCATCACTAATTGTTACGCGCGTACGCCAGTGTAGCCCTTTCCTAATGGGGATGGCTACGCCGCGAGCATGGTTTGAATAGCAAGCTGTGTGTTTTTCTCCGGCCCAACCTGCCCTCCGCCGTGTGCATGTGCTCTCCATGAGGTGCAGTTCCTGCAGGAAGCAGATGTCCGCCTTACGGTGGTCTAGCTGCGGAGCCACCATTCTGGTCTTCCGTGCATCGTTTAGGCCTTGCACATTCCATGTGATACACTTAACCCTGGTCAACCTTATATGAATGAATGCCTGTATGCGCACATAGGTGTAGTTGGCATCCAGGGGCGACAGTCGAGGGGCAAGGTAGGTAAAAAAGGGAATGGCACATCAAAGAGTTACATACTGAGAACATTCCCAATAGGACCCACCCTCAACCAAATCCAGCCCCCCAATCAGACTGAGCATGAAACACAATCAACCCCCATCCTCAACACAAATTCGTCTTTACTTCTTGCCAAGGGAACATCCATGGGTGGAGTCAAGGAGCCCATCATGTCCACCTGCAGGGCCACGCAGCGGGGCACAGTTTAGGAGGTAAGTTTCCAGTCTAGTTATATAACAAATGAGTGAGAGCACCAAGTGTAAAAATCACTGATTACTAGGAAAGGATACATGTTAGAAGAGTTGCAGTCTCATGGAGCCGGGCCTGCCCATTTCGCGGGAACCTGCCAGGTAACTGCCATCAGTTCCGCCATGTTGTTTACGACTAATCATTGTCGTTGGTGCGGTTGCCTTTGTCGGAGTCTTTCCTCGTCCGAGCCGTATTCTTGTTAAGGCGCAGGTCCTTGATGAAGCGTGCCACAGTCTTAGAGTCCGTGAAGTAGGTAGTCTTGACAGCGTGGAGCACCCCCAATAGGAATATTTGACCTCCAGCTGTTGCAAGGAGCTCTTGACAGGTAGGAAGTCTCTCCTGGCTGCTTGTACGGCCAAGGTAAAGTCCGGTTAGAAGGAGATCAGGGTTCCTTGATATACTACCTTTTGCATGTCTCTGGCAAGGCGTAGCACTGTATCCCTATCCCGATAGTTTAGGAGGTGTGCAATGATAGGCCTTGCCGGCGTACATGGGGCAGGACGTGGGCCAAGAGAGCAATACAACGCATTCCACAATACACATGGGTGAGAGCGACTCTCTGAAGGGGGTTTGTAGCATTTCTTTGATGTAGTCTTTTGCCCATGTCATGGCAGTAGACTCTGGCACCCCTACTATACAGAGATTATTTTGGTTTGACCTGGCTTCCAAATCTCCGTTCTTGTTTGGGATGATCTCAAGGACTTTCTCCATTCTGAGGAGTTTTCCATGGATGTCCACGCTTTCGTCTTCTAGTGCGGAAGTGCGTTGTTCCACCTGATCCAGGCATTCCCATGTTTCGTTACCTTTTCCTTGAAGCTGTCAAACCTATTTGCTAGAGAGTCAATTTTATTGTCGATGGTGGTGAGGGACTGTTTCAAGTCCTAGAACATCTCCCTTATTTCTGGTTCAGAGGAGGTCCCTCCGGTTTATTCTGCTCACAGATGGGTGTCCTCTACAGTTGAGGGACCCTGAGTGGGTCTCCAACCCTTGAAGATCAGGTTTTGCTGCATGGCGTCCGTCTTCCCCATTGCTCTCCAGGTGTGTTGGCCGCAATTATTGGGTCATGTCCGTGTTGCGGTTGCAGCGGCTCCCGCAGCAGTGCATTCCTGAATACACCAGTGGCATCACTCCCCGTACCTGATTACCTTTTGTGCGGTCGGTAAAACAGTTGGGAGAGGTGCGTCTGTTATAGGTGCATTACTAGCCCATTCTCTCTTCAGGACAGGCAGCCTCCCGGCAGTATCCCCTCCACTGCGTTCCAGGTGTGTGACTCACAACTGTTCCTCACATCACAGCCTTGTTCCACGTCTGTAAAGCATGGGTGACTGTTTTGATTGCATGAGGTCTGAACTGAATTCTTTGGGGCAGGGCTGACGTGACCCACTACCGGGGGGAGGCCCCAAAGGGTGTTCTGGTTGTTCATGTTCTGTTTTTTAGGCCGCATGTGGATCAACGCTTCCTTCAAGTTAGCAGTGCGCTTGAAAGCAAAACGAGGGCGAGGAATATCTAAGCCACCGGAGTTGACTATATTCCAATGTTTATTTATAGTTTTCTTAATGTAGGCTGAATTCTTGGTAAAGCAGGTTACGCCAGTTATGAGTTCATCTGATACTTTGGGGTATGTTTCAAGTAGACTCTCCCTTGGGTTGTTCAAGGCTCGTTTGCGGGAATTGCAGATGAGTCTTGTTGGGTACCCTCTATCCTGCAGTTTATGTTGGTAGTTTTATCCCAAAAAATCCCCTGTCTTTGGTTATGCTTTTTATTCATTTCTGTGTGTGTGTGTACAATATAGAGCATATGCGAACTAATTCCCAACAGAGCATTACACTTACCACGATCCTCTGTTGCTTGTTTTTTATCTCCTCTAGTTGCTTAACTACAGAAAGACCAATTGACCTGCCCATCCACAGACCTATTCAATAAGGTTGTAATTTATTATTCTTTCTCACTGTGTAGTACCAAACACCTAGGTCCTGAAGAATTGCCATGATGGCAAGAAACATGTTGACCTGACCTGAGGGTAGTAGATATCCTGCCCTGGAACTTCTTGGCATATATCTCCCATCCCACCCATTTTAACCAAGGGAGTCAACCACGCTAATAAAGTACATTGTGAACTGACTCACCTTTTTGAGACATACTTCACTTCACGACTACACTTTCCCTGCCCTCTCACACGCATGCACCATATGGCTGGAACAAAAGATCCCCGATAAAGAGCCCCGGTTTCGGGAGCCCGTCAGACATTGAAACGCCAGTCTGACGAGGAGCAGAACCCATATGATGAAGCATGACACCTAGTTTACTGGGTGTGTGAGGGTTTTAGTTCCAACAAGGGAATTTCCCCTCCTGTTCTTTTGTGCTCTTTACTACACTCACACAGGATTTTTTTCTTTTTCTTTTCCTTCTCCTCCCTGGAGAACTTTGTACTCTCTTTTGTGTTACTAGTTGTTTGGACTTGTACACTGGACCCCATTAAACATAGTCCATCTCGGTTCCACCCTTTTGTTCATAAAATAAAAGATAATCAAGCTTACTGCAGGGGGGTCGAAAATACTAACAAGCCGCTGAATCTGATAAGCCATGTTTATGCAGTTGTGCATGAGACCAAAAAGATCTATGGGCATTCCAATACTTGTATTGAAGGACTTGGGGAGATATTTTGCGGGGCAGAAGGGAATCCCATCATTTTTTCCAGGGGTGAGGTAATGGATTCAATGCTAAATGTAGAGCAGGAGTTATCCCATACCTGCTGCGTATAAGCATTATTTGGCTTATGTTTTTTTGTAAGATTATATATATAGGAGAAGTATATGAGATTTGGTCGAGAGTTTCTCAATGAAGCATAGGCACTCCACAGGGTGGGAATGCTTGAACTCATGCAAGGCAACTTTGACTTTCAGGAAATTGTAGAAATCATACGGGTTCATGTTGAACCTTTCAGACATCATAGCAAAGGAGAGTGTATTACTCGAATCTGCAAAAAATTTAACATAAAGATGCC
This sequence comes from Lissotriton vulgaris, assembly GCF_964263255.1. Lineage (NCBI taxonomy): Eukaryota > Metazoa > Chordata > Amphibia > Caudata > Salamandridae > Lissotriton > Lissotriton vulgaris. Next base: position 507,867 of record NW_028249189.1, read on the forward strand.
AAGAGCATCCCATTTCTTTCAAAAGGTGAGTGTGGGTTTGATGTCGATGGCACTATTTAACCACCCAGAGGTAAAATCTGAGCATCTTATTTTATGAGTGAAGCATCTATCTAGTGCTTTTATCGCTAGTTTTGAGTCCTTAATGATCTAAAAGGAGTGAGGGGCCTTGAGTTGTTTGATTGTAAGGGTACTGATAAGAGAGAGAGGGCTGACTAGGTCAGCCTCAATGTCTACCCAGGCAGGTCGAGCAAGAAAACTCGGGTTTAGCCACCAATTAACTTGTCTAGCCAGGAAGGCAATTGTATAATTTTTTTAATTTGGAAGGCTCTTGTCACCCCAACATCTGTTTGTTTGGAGTTTCTGCATTGAATGTATTGCTATCTTACATTTCCAGATACAGTACGCTATCACCATATTAATAGAAGTGTAAAAAGAGGTAGAAAAACTCACTCAGAACAAGCTTAAGATAAGTTAATAGGTGGGATTATCATCATCTAAAACATTTCTTTGCTTCCCCACCATGTAATTAACCCAGATGACCAAATATTGCTTCGTTTTTTATTCTTAGCAGGTAAGGTATCCACAATAAGCATTCCTATGCCTTCAATCATATCAGTAAATTCAATGCCTACATATTTTAATTTAGAGGGTTACCATTTTATTTTCGCATGAGTGGCTATGGTTGGTATACAAAGAATGTTTAAGGGAAATAGTCAGTTTTTTCCTTAATTAAGGAGTATCCTAAATCAAGATGTATTTGGAAATGATGGCAAGAATTTTTGTAACTGCAGATTCTGCCTTAGGCTGAGAAAAGAAGGACATCATCGCATATGTCACCAGTTTTTGAGGTTAGCTGGTTGTTTAGGTTGTTTACGCTGGTGGTTTCTCTGATGAAATAGAGGATGATTCTATTGAAAGAAGGAATAAGAGGGAAGATAGAAGGCAACCATGTCTGGTTACCTACGCTAAGAGAAATGTACCTGATAATTGGTCAATAAGTTGGATACGGTCCCCTAAATTATATTTTTTCAATCCAGAAGACTTTATCAAATGATTTCTCCTCATCGAAGGGCATGGCTATGGTGGAAAAAGGTATTAGTTAAGCTTTTTCTGTTATGTGACAGAAGGTTATGATATTATCTGGAGCCAATCATCCTTTTACAAAGCCAGTCTGGTATGAATGAGTGAGAGGGGGAAGTATTTGCTCTAGTCTAAGAGCCAGTAGTTCAGTATAAATTTTATGGTCTGTGTTGAGAAGCGACATGGGCTGAATGCTATTCATCTCAATCGAATCTTTACTTTCGTTCAGTATCACTATTATATGGGCTTCTGAAGTTGACCCCGAGATTTCAATATGAGAATCAAATGTATTAAATAGGTCTGACATATGAGGTGGTAGAATGTGTTAGAAGCATTGATAAAAGGAGGCCGGAAATCCATGTGGTCCAAGTGCTTTTTTCGCTTTTAGGGAGTTAATTACCTTTAATTTTCATCTGCCTCAATCGGTTCATTGAGGACAACTATATCTTTATCTGCTAAACGGGATAGCTGAAACGATTCCAAATATGTTTGGCAAGCTTCAAAGTTATACTTACTGTTGGCAGGAGATGGGTTATACAACTTTATGTAGAATGACTGGATGGTGCCTACAATGTTTGTGTGGACAACCTGTATTACTTCATTTTTATCTTTAACGGCTGCAATATTAATGGAGTTTTTAGTTTCTTTTAGGGTTAGAGCTAGAAGTTAACCAGCCTTGTTATGCTCCAAAAGATGGGTGGCTTTGTTTTAGTGGACCATATAGAAGCTCTTTCACTCAATATTTTGTTATATTCGTATTTCAATTGTGTTATCCTGGCTGTAATGCTGGGGCTCATGGATAACTTTCTATTATTCTACAGATTTTGAATCTTTGTCTCTAAAAGGTTCAAACTTGTGTTTAGGTGTTTATTTTTTGTAGCCGTAATGCTGAGCATCTCTTCTCTGATAGTTCCTTTCACCATATCCCAGATCGTCTCCATTATCCAAATCTAGGGCCTCATTTATGAAAAATGTTGCATCGCTGCGTGAAAACAGCCATGTTACACCATGGATGCACTGTGTTTACTGTACGGCACTCAATGTCACAAGGATTTACAGATACATCAGTATTCCTGACATATCTGTAGGTGCAAAAGTGGCGCATTGCTGGGATGTGTCTGAAAACAGACGCAACTCCAGCAATATGTCCTTTCATATGTGGAAAGCCCCAGGTGAAGGGGCCTGCGTCAGCCTATCTGCTGTAAGGCAGGCTTAAGATTTTGATGCAGTGGCCTCCTGAAAGTGTTGCAGGGAAATTTCATAGATTTTGCTGCAACACTACTATGACCCTTTCTTGTGGGGGAACGCTCACCCTGCATACATTATACCTGACGCAGGTATAATGTAGCGCAGTGCTTTACAAAGTGACACATCTGCTTAGACGCGTCCTTTTGTAAATATGTTGCATGCAGCGCATATTGTACACAGACGGTTTGTCACAAAAAGTGACACACCTGCAGCTCAAGGGGTTCATAAATAAGCCCCTTACAGCCTGATTCATCAAGCCGAAATCGGCACGCAAAGGGCCAGATTCTGAGAATCTGGCCCTTTGCGAGCTCTATTTTTGCATTTGGGATTCATCATCCCAAATGCAAAAATCCGTAATAGCGATGTCGCAATTTTGCGAGGAATTACATTTAAGGAATCTCTATTTGAGATTCCTTAAATGCAATTCATCATCCATTAAAAAATTGCGAATTCGCTAATTCGGCCCGCTATTTACCGCGAGGTCAAACCTCGTGGTAAATAGCAAAAACTCAGAAAAATGCTTTTAAAAGCATTTTTCTAAGTTGCATGTTGCACACACACATGTCCTTTGGACATGTGTGTGCGCAATACCTGTTTCAATTTGCATTTAAGGGGTGCTACTGGGTGTCCTTTGGACACCCCTGGCACCATTTAAATCGCTATCTTATTTGCGATTAGCTAATTGCTAATCGCAAATAAGGAATACTCCCCATTCATTCCTATGGGCCTTTGGCCCATAGGAATGAATGAATGAATGGGGGGTATTCCTTATTTGCGATTAGCAATTTGCTAATCGCAAATAAGGATTGTGTAGGAATCGCAAATCTTTTTGCGATTCCTACATGAATCCCATTTTGCGAGTCTGTAATAGCGATTCCTTATGAATCGCTATTATAGACTCGCAAAATGTCAGTCAAGTCAAGTCAAAATATTTGTATAGCGCACTACATACCCAGAGGGTTTCAAGGCGCTAAGGAAGGGGAGGAGGATTATTTGTCAAATATCCACGTTTTAATCTGCTTTCTGAACGCTAGGTGGTTCTGGGTGAGGCGAAGGTAAGCGGGGAGTGAGTTCCATGTTTTAGCAGCCAGGTATGAAAAGGATCTGCCTCCCATGGTGGTCTTGTTGATGCGAGGTACAGTGGCGAGGGCTTGGCTGGAAGAACGTAGTTGGCGGGAGGGGGTGTAGAAGGACAGTCGAGAGTTGAGGCAATCTGGTCCGATGTCGTAGAGTGATTTGTGTGCGTGGGTAAGCAGTCGGAAAGTGATTCTCTTATTGACGGGTAGCCAGTGGAGGTCTTTAAGGTGACCAGAGATGTGTTCGTTGCGTGGGATGTCTAATATGAGCCTGGCTGAGGCGTTTTGGATTTGTTGGAGTTTCTTTTGGAGTTTAGCGGTGGTACCTGCGTAGAGGGTGTTTCCGTAGTCCAGTCGGCTCGTGACCAGAGCGTGGGTGACTGTTTTCCTTGTTTCGGTGGGGATCCAGCGAAATGTTTTTCTGAGCATGCGAAGAATGTTGAAGCAGGAAGAGGATACGGCGCTGACTTGTCTGTTCATTGAGAGTGAAGAATCCAGGATGACGCCAAGGTTCCGTGCGTGGCCTGTCGGGATGGGTGCTTTTCCGAGGGCTTCCGGCCACCAGGAGTCGTCCCAAGCAGAGGGGGATGTACCTAAGATGAGGACTTCTGTTTTGTCTGAGTTCAGTTTCAGACGGCTTTGTTTCATCCATTCGGCAACTTCTTTCATTCCTTCGTGTAGGCTAGTTTTGGCGGTGCTGGGGTCATTGGTGAGAGAAAGGATCAGTTGAGTGTCGTCCGCGTAAGAGATGATGTTGAGGTTGTGTTGGCGTGCGATGGCCGCGAGGGGGCTCATGTATACGTTGAATAGGGTGGGACTGAGTGAGGATCCTTGAGGTACGCCGCAGATGACTTCAGAGGCCTCGGACTTGAATGGAGGAAGGCGGACTCTCTGGGTTCTTCCGGTGAGGAACGAGGTGATCCATTCAAGTGCTTTTCCTTGAATTCCGATGTTATTGAGGCGTTGTAGAAGGGTGCTGTGGCAGACTGTATCGAATGCTGCAGAGAGGTCGAGGAGGATGAGGGCGACTGTGTCTCCATTGTCCAGTAGAGTTCGAATGTCGTCTGTTGCTGCGATGAGGGCGGTCTCAGTGCTGTGTTTTGCTCGGAAGCCAGATTGTGAGGGGTCGAGGGATTTGTTGGCTTCGAGGAAGGCGGCGAGCTGGTTGTTGACAGCTTTCTCGATGACTTTGGCCGGGAATGGAAGAAGCGATATGGGGCGGTAATTTTTGAGTTCGGTGGGGTCCGCTGTTGGTTTTTTCAGAAGGGCGGTGAGTTCAGCATGTTTCCAGTCTTCTGGGAAGGTAGCGGAGTTGACGGAGCAGTTGATGACGTCTCGGAGGTGCGGTGCTATGACGGAGTCTGCTTTGTTGAAGATGTGGTGAGGGCATGGGTCTGTGGGGGATCCTGAGTGGATGGAATTCATCAGGCGGATGGTGTCCTCAGTGGAGATAGGGTTCCAGGCGTTAAGGGTGTTCACGGGGGGAAGATGGTCAGCAGATGGTAGGGTGGGTTGGTTTCCGGGTTGGTTGTCAAAGCTGTTGTGGATGTCTGCAATCTTGTTGTGGAAAAAAGAGGCTAGGGAGTCGCAGAGGGTTTGAGAGGGGGTGATGTCGTTGGAGTTGGCTGAGGGATTGGAAAATTCCTTGACGATGTTGAAAAGTTCCTTGCTGTTGTGGGCGTTGTTGTCAAGTCGATCCTTGAATGCTGTTTTCTTGGCTTTTCGGATCAGTTGGTGGTGAGTGCGGGTGGCGCTTTTGAAGGCGTCCTTGGTGCTGGTGGTTGGGTCTTTTTTCCAGGCCTTTTCAAGGGAACGGCAGAGTTTCTTGGACTTCTTGAGATCATCGTTGAACCATGAGGCCTTCTTGCTGCCAGGTTTACTTTGACGTTTTTTCAGTGGAGCTAAGGTGTCGGCGGTGTTGGATAACCATAGGGTGAGGTTGGCGGCGGCTTCGTTGGTGTTAGAAGAGAGGGCTGGGGAGTTTCGAAGGAGCGATGCGGAGATTTGGTCCGTGGTGATTTTGTTCCAGTTTCTTTGCAGGGTAGGTTGGAGGTGGATGTTGGGTTTTGGTTTGTTGTAGGTGAAGTGAACGCAGCTGTGGTCAGTCCAGAGGAGATCCGTAGTGTGGCTGAAAGAGACATGATTGCTGGAGGTGAAGATGGGGTCGAGTTTGTGACCTGCGATGTGGGTGGGGGAAGTGACTAGTTGTTTAAGTCCGAGGTTGGCGAGGTTGTCCAAGAGGGTGGTGGTGTTGCGGTCGTTGATCTTTTCAAGGTGAAAGTTGAGGTCTCCCAGAAGGATGTAGTCTTTGGAGGGGAGCGCGTGTGGAGTGATGAAGTCCGTGATGTCTTCACTGAATTTTGGGTCCTGGTGGTCTGTAGAGGAGGGTGCCTCTGAGTGTGGTTTTGGGGTCGATGTGGATCTGGAAGTGGAGGTGTTCGGAGTTGGCGAGGTTGGCGTCAGAGCTGGTTGAGATGCGGATTGATTTCTTATGGACGATAGCGATTCCTCCTCCTGTGTGGCAGGTACGGTCTTTGCGAGTGATCTTATAGTCTTCAGGGATGGCAATGGTGATGTCAGGTGCGGAGGAAGCATTCATCCATGTTTCCGTCAGGAAGGCGATGTCCGGAGAAATGGTGTATAGTAGATTCCAAAGGTCAATGGCATGTCTGTGGACGGATCGGGTGTTGAGAAGGATGCATTGAAGGTGATTGGGGTCGGGGATCTGAGCTGTGGGCGTAGCGGAGATGTTGACAGTACCGATGAATTTGCAGGAGTAGCAAGAGAAAGGTCCATGGGTGTGACCAGGAGCGGCTTGGACGCAGTTGGGGGCGCGACCGGGGTTAAGGGCTAGGAGAGTGGCGGCATCGTAAGTAATGCGGGAGGGGTGGGCAATGCGAGGACCAGGGGGTATGGCGCTGGGCGCGGTCCAGGCGCGGACGGGCGTAGACGGGCTTACCTTTGGCGCACCTTCGGCGCGGATTGGGCGCGGTCGCTGCGCGTGAACGCTGCACGGAAGTACATCAGTCATATAAAGGAGTTGGGGGAGGGGCGAGGGCGGAGCAGCTGGGAGGCGGGGTGGATATCCGGGGAGGGGGGAGACTAACAACAACAAGGTAGTAAGCAAGATGGCAGTCGGGGCACACAATTGCAATCCCACGCTGAAAGTTACTATGAGGGCACAGGGAGACACAATCGTAATAGCGAGGCACTTCAGGTGAAGCTCAGCGTTGCAGCGCGCTGTGCTAATATGTAAATTAGTCCGATATGGACTAGCGCTATTCTGCTCTGCTGGAGTAAGGAGCGCTATATAATTAAATGAATGGACAAATCGGGCGCAGCACAAAGCAGCAAAGCAGCAAGCAGCTGAGAGGACAAATGAGCAAATAAATTGGCCAAAGAGAGCACAGCAGAACGATACCGCAGTGGGGCCGGGGAGGCAGCGTGAAGAGGAGCGGCCGTCTCTGACGAGTCAGAATGGTCACAGAGGTCGTGTGGACAGACCGAGCCTGATGCACTGTGGGTGGGCGGAGCAGCTGGGAGGCGGGGTGGATATCCGGGGAGGGGGGAGACTAACAACAACAAGGTAGTAAGCAAGATGGCAGTCGGGGCACACAATTGCAATCCCACGCTGAAAGTTACTATGAGGGCACAGGGAGACACAATCGTAATAGCGAGGCACTTCAGGTGAAGCTCAGCGTTGCAGCGCGCTGTGCTAATATGCAAATTAGTCCGATATGGACTAGCGCTATTCTGCTCTGCTGGAGTAAGGAGCGCTATATAATTAAATGAATGGACAAATCGGGCGCAGCACAAAGCAGCAAAGCAGCAAGCAGCTGAGAGGACAAATGAGCAAATAAATTGGCCAAAGAGAGCACAGCAGAACGATACCGCAGTGGGGCCGGGGAGGCAGCGTGAAGAGGAGCGGCCGTCTCTGGCTGTTAGAGTTTTATTGACTTGAAAGAATTGAGATACAGAGCAGGAGATTTGTTCTCTGGCATCTTGGTCTGTAGAGTATTGTTCATTCCCAATGAGCAAATTCCGGTATGTTTTATGGAGATGTTAATGGTAAGCGTAATGCACGTGTGATCTGATATGGAGAATGCATAACTCAACGGGCAGCGACTTTACCTTTCACTCCCACTCCCACAACACTTTGTCCAGAAGCGATTACTTACTCACCAGCAAAAATCTAGCCCATATGATTTCTGATCCTACCATAGATTTCTCAGTTTTGTCAGGCAAATCTTCAAACTAGTAATCTAGGAAGGTTACTGGCGCGAGTAAGGACAGCTCTTCTGCTTCTTGTTTGTCAGTAAGCCTTTTTTAACCAAAACCGCATTATGGATTAGGGTAGGCTTTTCGTGCATTTTTACATATGTCAGACACCGATGATCCAGCCATTACATACACTTGTCCCCTTTCATTTATTTCCAGAAAAGTGACATTTTCAAATGCAGAGAAAGTTGGCATGGAGATGCTTAAACTCACCTGCCAAACTTCTTAGGAAATACAACAAGGCTCCTGTCTCCACGTGAACGATTGCTTCTTGTGTTCATTGGAGTTCATCTCTTGTGTGTATCATGATGTGGTGGAACCTGTCGGTTTGACTTGTTTTTCGCCATTTAATCCCAGAACATAGTGGGGATAAAGAGGAGTGTGTCTGTGTCAGATGAGATTGCAGGAGGGTGGAGGGAGAATATTGGAGGGATAGGGAATTGAAAATAATTTGAATAAGTAGTTTACATTAGAATCCATGCAGATTTCTGAAGTTGCACGTTATCAATACTAAATGTTGTAAAATGCAACGGCAAACATAGCGAAGTGCGCTCTCTGCACCTTTATGCAGCAAAATGCGTTTGCTCAACTGGAGGCTCAATTGTTCCCTAGGCTATCCTAACACTAAAGCTGCTGAAAGTTGTAGGAGTAGTGCATAACGAATATCACTACATTATACCCACGAGCTGCCATTTCAAACCTGCTCTACAGTGCTACATGCCTCTCCATGATAAATAATTTAAGCAGTTTCTTCAAAGTCGTTCTTTACAAAAGAATGGTTGCTATTATCATCAGAGGTCAACGGGTTAATGGTTAAGCTTAATGAGATATTTTCAATCACAATCAAAAGATGCCTTCGTATCTCTGGAAAGCTGCTGAAAATGACTGATCTACCTTAATGTAGCTCCATGGGGATAACGCAGAATTGAGTCTGATCTGGTTTCCTTAGCAACGTCCTAAGTAGAAAATCGCAGTTGGTATAGTATCTTAAAGTTGAGACTTCAGAAAATCTGACAATGTTTCAGAGCAAGCTAGCTTTTATATTAATTAACAAAAAAGATTAGCATCCATTAATTGAATTAGCAAGAAGAACAATCTAAGTGTTTTACGCATTCATTTAAATTTACAGAAGCCGTGAACACTAAGAAGAGTCATCTGAACATTTGATGAGATAGGGGTAATTGGTACGGGTGGGTGTAACTTGCGTATTCGTCTAGCATATTCACACGGAATTCTCTAGGAATTCTTCGAGGATACAATTGAATAATCCGAGAATATTTAGTGCTCTTCCTTAGCCATGATGCATTTTACTATAACAAATAGCGCTAAATAAAATAGAAAACGAATAGCGAGAATGGACAGCCACTTGCGCTTGCTAAATGCGCACTTGAGGTAGAATTTATCACCAATTTACTACAGGCATTCAGCTTTATTTTCTTAGTGCAAAACGCTCCCTTGCGCGAATTTAACGCATAGATGCATTTTGCAATCAGAAACAGCACTAAATGCAGCAGAAGATGTATAGCAAACAGCCACTCACGCTCAGTAAATGCACTCTTGCTGTAGGACTTCCCCCCTACCAAATTACTCTTAATTACGCAAGGAGGAGTAATCACGTATTTATCAGTAATTCTGCACCAAAGAGTAATACAGTATTACTGTAATTACTCTGATTTCTCTGGTGTAATCGAGATTCTGCCCAGGATGAGTCATGAAAGGATTGGGGCGTGGAACATTGATGCTCATACCATAACTGTCTGCCACAATGGTTAAAAGTTAGATTTCCTATCTAATGTTAATGCTACTCAATTTATAATCCAGAGCGCAGAGACTGGAACTTGTGATTCCAGGGAATGAGTAACCCTCTGGATCAAACATAGCCTTTTTATCTGTCGCCTACAAACAGCTTTAGCATTAGCTCTCAGTTGTTTAAGACCCACCGCACATAATACAATATTACAACATACATGGGCTTCAAGTCAGGTTCTTGCTGATGATTGGATGGCATTCTTGTCTATCTCCGTGCCATGCTCCTTATTCAATGGCTCTTTTCCCTATTCTTGTCTTTGTCCCATTCAGGATCATTTCAACCTTAAAGTGATTTGATTGGTTTGTGTAGCTTTCCACTGCTGATGTCAGACCTTTCTTTACTTTACTTCATGTGAGGGACTATTTTCTCTCCTTCTCTTTTTCGCTGATCCCCATCTTTCTCACCTTTTTATCCTCCCTTTTCAACCCCTCGCCCAACATCTACTTGCCCCAACACCCCATGCTCATTGTGTGTCACGTGATGTGCTTACAATGGAAGATCATCTTAAAATATATTTTTTCCAGGTGGTCATCCACGCATGCTTCTTTCTTGGCGCTGGGTGACAAGCAAAATGCCAAAACAGATTATTGGAAAAGCCTTGTCTTTAGACCCTCATAAACTCTTAGATGGTTCCCCTCATTCCCCCCAGGGTTAATGCCAAGGTCATTCCTCAGTTTTGGGTATGGAATGACAAGGACCTCGTACCCTTAAATACATTTGAAGAACTGTGAACAATATGCCATTGCCAGATCTTGAATGTCTGCAGGGAGGGTGACTTGAATAGATGTGGTGTAACAAAATACGCTAAGTTACTTCCAAAATTAGAGCTTTAAGAAGGTGGTTAATATATTAATATGAAGGTAAGGTAGGTTTCTCTGAGAGTTCTGTAGAAAAAAGCAGAGTGTAAGCGTAATATAAGTCTGTCCGTCTTTGAGACTTTTAGGTGCGCCCAGTAAATTTCTTCTCTGCTGCCGCCCACCTCTGCCTGTTTCTCTTCCTCTCCTAATCACCTCGTACCCTGCAGGGATTGCAGCATGAGGGTCTGGGTTTGAGCCTTCCTAGAGCCACGTTTCAGAAAACATAGGGGAGCCACATTTATGGGGATTTGTCTCAGGGCAGCTCAAACAATTCATCTTGCTGCACTGCCCTACGTCAAAGTGAAAAGACGGCAATTTATCCAATACGGTGCATTCCTGTCCCTCTCCCCTGCACTGGCGCCATTTCGGCAGCCTAGAGCCAACACAGGCACACTTGAGTTGTGCTGCAAGCGTGCTTGGTTTATCTGCAGAGTTGTTTGAGTGCAGGAAAGGGCACCTTCCTGCACTGAAACAATCATTTGAGGTATGTTGCTCTTTCTATGTGTGCTGCAAAATGCAGCATGGTGAACAGTCAAAATATCGAGTCCAAAATATCGAATGGACATAATATTGAGTTTTAAATATAGATTGGACAAAATATCGAATGGACACAATATAGATATCAAAAAAATTGTTTTTAGGATAAGTAATGTAATATCGAATGTTAAAAATATAGAAAGTTAAAATATCGAAGTATATAATATAGGTTATTAAAATTATCGATTTTCTAATAATATCGAATTTTCATAGTGTTTTTTATGTTATTATATGTGTGAAAAGTGTGTATTTATGTTATAAATAATTTTTATTCATAAATTTTGTATTTATAATTTTTGCGTAATTTAATTCTGTAGTGGGTTGTGGGCTTATAGGGGAATAGGGTGGGAAGTAATTTAATTATAATTAATTAAATATGTAAATGTATTTATTGGTATTATTTTTTAATTAATTGTTAATTAATTTATATTTGGTACATAATTACATTTTAATTGGTAATTAATTTTAATTAATTGATTAATTGCTAATTATGTTAATTTTACAAAAAAAAATTCTGTCGCGGGTTGTTGGTTTATAGGGGAATAGGGTGGGAAGTAATTTATTTATAATTAATTAAATAATTAAATTAATTTAATTGTATTTAATTCGAATTAATTGTTAATTAAGTTTTTAAACATTAAATAATTAATTGTTAATTTGTAATTCATTTGTATTAATAGGTAACTAATTGTAATAATTACTGTTAATTAGTAATTTTAATAGATTAATTATTGTATTATATTAAATTGGTAATTACTTTTAAATAATTTTTTATAGATATTAAATTTTTTTTAAAAATAATATATGAAGTATTTACTTTCCCTAATGTTGCATTCTCTGGAGTGGGATAGTAATTTTAACCCTTACGCTATCAAATGCTTTCCCTACTGTTGCATTCTTTGGAGTGGGAATAGTAATTTTGACCCCTACGCTATCCAACGCTTTCCCTACTGTTGCACTCACTGGAGAGGGAATAGTAATTTTTACCCCTACGCAATCCAACGCTTTCCCTACTGTTGCACCCACTGGAGTGGGAATAGTAAATTTTACCTCTACGCTATCCAACGCTTTCCCTACTGTTGCACCCACTGGAGTGGGAATAGTAAATTTTACATCTACGCTATCCAACGCTTTCCCTACTGTAGCACCCACTGGAGTGGGAATAGTAAATTTTACATCTACGCTATCCAACGGTTTCCCTACTGTTGCACCACCTGGAGTGGGAATAGTAATTTTAACCCCTACGCTATCCAATGCTTTCCCTACTGTTGCACCCACTGGAGTGGGAATAGTAAATTTTACTTCTACGCTATCCAATGCTTTCCCTACTGTTGCACCCACTGGAGTGGGAATAGTAATTTTAACCTCTACGCTATCATACGCTTTCCCTACTGTTGCACTCTTTGGAGTGGGAATAGTAATTTTTACCCTTATGCTATCCAACGCTTTCCCTACTGTTGCACCCACTGGAGTGGGAATAGTAATTTTAACCCCTACGCTATCATACGCTTTCCCTACTGTTGCAGTCTTTGGAGTGGGAATAGTAATTTTAACCCCTACGCTATCCAACGCTTTCCCTACTGTTACACTATTTGGAGTGGGAATAGTAATTTTTACCCCTACGCTATCCAACGCTTTCCCTACTGTTGCACTCCTTGGAGATGGAATAGTAATTTTTACCCCTACGCTATCAAACGCTTTCCCTACTGTTGCACCCACTCGAGTGGGAATAGTAATTTTTACCCCTACGCTATCCAACGCTTTCCCTACTGTTGCACCCACTGGAGTGGGAATAGTAATTTTTACCCCTACGCTATCCAACGCTTTCCCTACTGTTGCACCCACTGGAGTGGGAATAGTAATTTTTACCCCTACGCTATCCAACGCTTTCCCTACTGTTGCACCCACTGGAGTGGGAATAGTAATTTTTACCCCTACGCTATCCAACGCTTTCCCTACTGTTGCACCCACTGGAGTGGGAATAGTAATTTTTACCCCTACGCTATCCAACGCTTTCCCTACTGTTGCACTCCTTGGAGATGGAATAGTAATTTTTACCCCTAAGCTATCAAACGCTTTCCCTACTGTTGCACCCACTCGAGTGGGAATAGTAATTTTTACCCCTACGCTATCCAACGCTTTCCCTACTGTTGCACCCACTGGAGTGGGAATAGTAATTTTAACCCCTACGCTATCCAACGCTTTTCCTACGATTGCACTCTTTGGAGTGGGAATAGTAATTTTAACACTTCCGCTATTGTACGGTAATAATATTGGATATTATTTAATTATATTATGATACTATATATATATATGTTTTAACAAATATGATTAAAACATTTTTTTTATAACTTTCATTATTTATTTAATTATTATAAGTTAATTTAAGTATTTTTAAGTATATTTTAGTAATTCATTTTTAATAATAATTTAATTTAACATTGTTTTTAATAAAGTCGATATTTTTATAAACTATATTTTAGTAAACGATATTTTTTACTCAATATTTTTGTACTTACCTGTTTGTAGATACTCGATATTCTGTCTGTCGATATTTTTTCCATAATATTTTTGATAGTCGATATTCTGTCCCTCAATATTATGTCAGTGATCCATGCAGCACACATAGACACAGGAACAAACAAGGAGAAATAAAGTAATTTTCCTTGTTACGCCTCAACACAGGAGGGGTCCGGTTTTGGTGCATCACCAGCTTCACATGGCCTTGCAGATCTGGGGAAGCATCAAAATCCTTGGGTGTTGTACACCACAACGCCCATGGAATGCCTCCATATAGCTAAGTAAGGTAATGTAGCAATTTGCGTTCCCTTGCCTTCCTTCATATATATGAGGCAATTCAATGCCATCAACAGTGGCTTTGTATGGCCTCATAATGATTTTGCCATTTGCACCTCCAGAGTGTCAGAAAAAGTGATGCTACAGCGACACAAGGGGATCATAAATATGCCCAGAATGTCTAGATTCTCTTTCTTGTAGCGGATAGCAATCTTCTTTGCATGCCTATTTATTGAGCGACAGTAAGGTAACATGCACCTAAATGGGGTGGGTCTGATGTTACACTCAAAGTCTCATCTTTTATATTCTGATGTGGCACTAGTCTTTGCCTATGGCTCTATTCAGTTGGCTAACTTTTAACATTTCTAATCGTTAGTAATTTCTCTAGTGAACATCTAAGATGATGGCTCGAGGCGCAGTATGCTCAGCATTCCATTTGCTGATGGGTGCAGGTAGGCTTGCAGTTCTTGTGCACACTGCCTGCATCTGCTGTATTGTGGTGCAGATGTAGCCTCTATACAGTGAGTGACTCTAGACTGCCAGAGGTCCTCCTTCAAGATGGAAGGGTTACCAAAAAAAAGCCCAAACACTATTGGTGGAGAGTGGGCTCAAACAACAGTAGTTCACTTCTTAAATCCTTATGTGGCTCTTCAGAAAAAAGTTTGATAAGCAAAGGAGAAGGTTACCAACTCTTTAAACTTTCTTTATTTCATTGTCATAGATTAGTAATTAACTATCAATTATCTTCCCTTTCACATTCAGTTCAAATTAAAAAATCTACCTTTCCACAATTCATCAAATTAAATAGATTCTAAGATGTCTTTCATAGAATTGCACCCATTTGCACCGGCCATCTATGGGGAAAAACCAATAGCAAAGAGAAAGGTGACAGAGCCAGAGTTTTGGGTTACAGAACTCGATGAGAGTGCATGATATTCTTCTGTCTCCCATCTGCTCACTACCACTCCCTATACACCAGCCACTTTTCCAGGAGCGTAACTATCAGTGGCGTATTCCATGCAAGTGCATCAACTTCCTCTCTCTCCAGTCCTCCTAACTACAATGGGGCCACCCACCCACCAGTGTGTAAAGCATTTGTGGGCACATACATTAACACAGTGAAAACACTACAAACGGACACCACACCAGTTTAGGAAAATAAGCGAAACTTAATTTAAACCAACAAGACCAAATATGACAAAAATCGAACATACAATAATGTAAAAATATTTAATTTGCAAGGAAATCTTACAATTGTAGAACTATCCACAAACACAGCTCTTCCATGACAGAGTTTAACCAATCTAGCCGACCGCCTCAGTACGTGACAGCTAATGTGTTGACGAACTCATGAACAGTACCTTCCTCGTTGAGGCTGACATGTTAGTGCGAGTCAGACGGAGCAAACTGATGTGGTTCATTGCAAAATGGAAGTGTTGCAGGGTGCGGTGCCCTCCCGATGCGATGCAGGCAGCGACTCAGTGATGATTGTCCAGACGGCGTTGGTGAGACCAAGGCTTATGATGCAGGGTTAGGTAGTGCTGGCAGGTTGTGATGCAGGCAATGGAACCGATTGATGTTTGGGTCGTACAGCGACGGTGTTGATGAAGTCTAGGGTGAGGTGAGGCGGTGCGGAGAACGGTGCTCACAGGAAGCCGTGAAAGCAACGACTCAGTGACAATCATCCAGACGGCATCAGTGAGACCAAGGATGCAGTGCAAAGAATGGTGGAGCCTTCTGCAATGCCTTCACAATATGGAAACCTGAGACAGAGTCAGTTGTTCCTTTCTTCTAGCGGTTCCAGAGATGGTGCCCAGAAACATGGTGAGGTTTTTGCTGTTCCTGAGACTTCATGAACAGGGGACCCAGCTTCACTTCCAAGTCCTTGGAGATACTTTCTCAAGCAAGATACACACACTGTTATTCTCCTTGGCAGAAACAGCTACTGCAGGCCAACACCAGACAGCACACAGCAAAGGGACCATGCTCCTCCTCCAGTTTCTCCCAGCTCTTCTCCTTGGCAGAGGTTCCTCTGGAAGTCAAAAAGTGATCTATAAATATTGGGCCTGGGCCCCACTTTTTATAGCACAAATGTATTTGTTCTCTGGTGGCAGAGACGCTCTTTGCCTAGCCAAAACCAGTTATGTCCTCTCTGGTGCAGCAGGAGGTGGAGACAGCATTGTGAAAGGCAGACCAGGCATATTCAGGTGCAAGTAATTCTCTTCCCTTACTCTAAATGCAGCCCAGGTCTATTCAGCCCATCCCTGACTCATTCAGGAAAGGCAGGACACACACCAACCCCTCCCCAGTGGCTGTCTGAGAGAATGCACAACCACAGCCCCTGTCAGTCCAACGCCAGACAGGTAATACACAAACCTAGCAGAGCCACCCTGAATGGCTAAGCAAGAAAATGCCAAAATTGACAAGGCAGGCATTCAAACCCGAGCGAGGGAAGAAGGGAGTCTAGAGACCTCACGCCACCCACCTCCCGAAGTGGCATACCTGCAAGAGCAAGCATGGGGGAGACGGCCCATAGGCTGTATGTGTAGGAGCGAGGCCGAGGGATAGATCGCGTCAGCGCCTCTCACTTGGGAGCTGCACCACTGAAGTTAGTGGAACTACAGCCGACAAGTACCGAACAACGGAAGCCTCCCAGGACAGAGCAAAGCGGTAACATGGTGAGCGCCTACTGTTAGCCTCTGTAAGGAGGGGGTGTATGGCAACACACCTGTTACCAGCCGTGAGGGGAACGGCAGTGAAGTCGGGCAGAGAGGGAGCGCCGTGAGACTCCCTCACAACTACCAGCCCCAGCAGCCTCGGGTCGGCGCGCCCGTGACGCATGTTCAGAGCGCCCGGAGGCGCTACAAAGCAGACTGTGCCCCTGAGCCCAGGGGGACCAGCAACACACCTGTTACCAGCCGTGAGGGGAATGGCAGTGAAGTCGGGCAGAGGGGGAGCGCCGTGAGACTCCCTCACAACTACCAGCCCCAGCAGCCTCGGGGCGGCGCGCCCGTGACGCGTGTTCAGAGCGCCCGGAGGCGCTACAAAGCAGACTGTGCCTGTGAACCCAGGGGGACCAGCAACACACCTGTTACCAGCTGTGAGGGGAACGGCAGTGAAGTCGGGCAGAGAGGGAGCGCCGTGAGACTCCCTCACAACTACCAGCCCCAGCAGCCTTGGGGCGGCGCGCCCGTGACGCGTGTTCAGAGCACCCGGAGGCGCTACAAAGCAGACTGTGCCCTCTCGCCCCGTGAGTCGCGCGCGGGAGCGCCCGGGTGAAGCCCGGGTCAACGGCGGGGCCGTCTGTGGCCGTCCGGGGACGACGGAGGACAGGACGGGCCACCCCCCTTGGCTGCAACTGTGAGTATATGTAAATTCACTTCTAAAGGATTGACTTTGGTTACCAAGTAGCCAGCGGGGGTTGTGTGGTTGTGCTTTCCTGACCCTCTGTACACCGCCTGCACTACCAACCTGCTACTAACTATGTCTATTCAAACTACCTTAACGGATAACTATCTGCTTAAAGTCATCAGTAGAATTAACAGCGATAGAAGAAAATCCTTAGGACAAGGCAATTTACCTGACTTTCCCCTTGATCTATCATCGGACCCTGCCATTGAGGGCAACACTGTCACTAATGCGACAGTTGAGACCAATGACACCAGCGGTAATGTTGGAACTATTGCCGTAGAGGTTTTAGATGATTCTACCGCAGTGGAAGACCAACTTGAAATCCCAGATGGTACTCCGCAACAATGCACAAGGGCTACACGATCCATGAGAGCATGTAGGAAACCTATTATTGAGCGGGAAAGTCACTCGATCAGGAAGAAAAAGGACTCTACCCCCAAAGATAATGTTTGTGACAAAGGGACTCTTACTAAGGACAACTGTGTTACTATTAATATTGACCAATTCGATTTATTAGTGGGTTGTATTGATGGTAAACTGAAGTCGGTTGTGGAGCCATTACTTGTTAAGATTGATGCACTATCTGCAGAAGTATTGAGATTGGGGTCCCTGTTAGATCAGCATGTAGCCAAGATAGTTAATCCTGAACTATCCAATAGAGTTGCCACATGTAATCAATCTGCTCCTAAGCCAGCTAAGGGGAGGTCCTGCCACACGAACACTGTTACCACCGGCTCCGAAGTGGCAAGACAAACCCTGCAGGCACCATCTGCACCGACCAGTCCGAATTCATTACAAGCTTGCAATAAGTGTCGGCCAGCGCAGGTTCCGGCAGTTCCGGTTGCAGCTGCAGGGTTTGCAGGGACAACTCTTGGTAAAAACACATTACCAACTTCTAATAGAGTTAGGGCAGCGCAGACACCAGGCGTGCCAGCAGCTGTCGTTGGGTCTGCAGGGGTTTCTGCTAGCATAAATAATCGCTCAGTAGACCTTCCCCCGGAGTGCGTACCATATGTTGTGGTTCTAACTAATGTTCCCTCTTTTAGCCAGGTTATACCTCTTCAAGAGTCGCGGGACTCCTTAAAAAAAAAAACAGTTTCATGGCTAAATCGACAGTGTGGATTTCCAGTTAACTATTCAGATCAAATTTTATCTACCAGAAGGGTCAACACTAGGAAGACCTGCGGGAGTGACTGTGTGATCGTCAACTTCAAACACCCCCAACATGTTGCGACGGTCTTACTTAGAGCTGCTGCTTTAACACAGCTTGAGACTGATGTAACCGCACGTCCTTTGGGCTACTTTTATAATCACCTTAATAAGGTACCTCCCGCCAATTGCAGAGATAGGGTCTTCACCCCTAACTTTGTACCCAATGGTGATAGATTTTTTCTACCTACCCCTAACCATGTATTCAATGGTGATAGATCTATCCTGCCCATGCCCATATTGAACCCTGTCCCTAATGGTGATAGTTTTTCCCCACCTACCCATAATTTCGTACCCAACGGGGATAGTTTTTTCGCACCTATCCATGGGATGGTTTACCAAGTCCCGGTCCAGAACAGGTACCAGTCCCTGAGTTTCTTGGACCAGAACGATTGACATCAGATGGGTCCTGGGACCTGGAGGGACGTTACCTTGAGCATCAAATCAAATAATCAAAGTGAGGAGAGAGTGGCTATTAAGAGCCCATTTACTGCCACCATGGGTAACTTGAGCAGCGGGACTGCAGTTCACTGTGTGAATGAGATTGTTGAAGAACCGGTGAATGTCGCAGGTAGGCATATAGATGGGCCTGTGGCTGATCGAAGTGTCAGGGGTAATAGTACTAACAATGTCCATGGTATTGCTAACAATCATCATACTGTGGGGATTTCTATTGCCAGCTGGAATATTGCCGGATGGGCATCTAAAGTACATAAAATGGAGTGGGAGGGCATTGTTAGGTCTTATGACATCTTATGCTTACAAGAGACGTGGTGTGTTGACAAACCTAGCCTTGAAGGGTATACATGCTATAGCCTAGAAGCCTCTGAAACTAGGCATGGCAGGGCAAAGGGAGGACTACTTTTTCTTATTTCAGTAGACTTAAAGTTGACTATCGTTAAACATTTGTTAGTTGAACCACACTCACAAATTCTTTGGGTACGTATACTGGATGGCACTGATGTGCTTTTAATACATTTTTACAACAATATTTTTAATAATTCCCGGCACAAAGTGATAGATGAGTTATCCTGTGCCCTCATGAAGCTGGTAAGCGAAGCAAAATGCACTTTTACCTACATATGGTTGGGGGATTTTAATTTAACAGTTTGTAGTTGATCCTCTTCCAGGGTTTGTGGGATCCTAACTAATAGCGGGGAGAGTATGTCGCATTTCCCTCATAATGCCTACGGAGAGTCAATCAATAGCGTCATGGCTTCGTATGATCTAGAGCTATTGAGTACTGTACAGGAGGGTAGTGAGTGTTCCATCCCCACCTTTACTGGACGGAATGCGGGCTCCACTATCGACCACATCATGGTTTCACCTAGTTTGGTACCTCACTGTTTAATTAAAGTAAGGGATACATCCTCTTTGAGTGACCACAATTGTGTTACCATGCATATTACTACGTGGAAGTGTAGAACTGAACTGCCCACTAGAGTGCTGGCCAATATAGAGCCACATAGGACCAACGGGACTAGGCTGAGATGGAAAGGGGAAAACTCAGCTACAGTGGAACCCATAATCATAAATAAATGCCTGACGGACATTGACATTATTTTGTCTCCAGGCTGCCCGTCTGTTCATGTTATGACCCATTTTCTTAACATTAATAATGTCATTAACAACATCTTCCCTGGGAATAAATCGGGTAGAGGAGGGAAAGGGATTGGATGGTTTGACCATGCCTGTACGTCCCTTCTCTCGCAACTTAAACATGCTCTAGCCCACACCCCTAGGGATAAGGATAGAGTCAGACTTCTGAGAATTGGTTATAAAAAGGCGCTATCCAAAAGAAAGAAGGAGTTACGGCAGGAGTTACGGCAGGAAGCCTGGGATCACCTTAGCCAGGCAGCAGAAACTGCCGATAGTCGCCTGTTTTGGTCCACTGTTAACTTCCCTTTCCTTCAAGATGACAAAATGCCCAATCTTTCCTCTAATGTGGGCAGTGAGGACTGGGTGAACCATTTCTCCGCGATCTTTCAAGATAACACTCTGACGTCCAATGAGCATATGCTATGGCCCGTGGTGCCTCTAGATATCTCCCCGGGGAGGTGGAGATTAGTATTAAATCTAGTAAGGGGGGAAGGCTCAGGGGCCAGATGGAGTCCCGATAGATGTATCCAGGGCTCAACCACAGCTTTGGGGACCAATACTTACCTTGGCACTCAATGCTGCGGTAACTACCATGATTCCACCAACCTGGGGTGACTCCATTATTGTCCCTATTCATAAAAAGGGGGACAAAGCACTAGCCTGTAACTACCGGCCGATTAGCCTGCTCGATTCATCAGTAAAAATCATGAGCAGAGTACTGCTTTCCAGACTAGAAAAGTGGGCGGATGAGAACGGGATCCTTGCCAATTCCCAATATGGATTCAGGCAGGGAAGAGGGACCCTAGATCAGTGCCTGAATCTAGAACTATTGATTGGCAAGTACACTAGAGCTAAGCCCTGTAATATTTATCTTTGCTTTGCTGACCTAAGCAGTGCTTTTGATTTAGTTAATCATTCACTTCTGAGGTCAGTTTTGCTAGATATGGGTGCCCCTAAAGAAATTATTTTTTTCCTTGCCAGACTATATAGCAAGTTACAAACATGTGTCCGGTATGGTGTTAGTGGGGAGTGCACTAGTAATTTTAATGTGAAACGGGGAATTAGGCAAGGGTGCGTCCTTGCGCCCCTGTTGTTTACCCTTTTTGTTAATGGGGTTGAAGCCGCCCTGCTCAAGGCCAATGCTCCACAGGTTGCCGGGGACAGTGTCCCAGTTCTGCTATATGCAGACGACGCGGTGCTCCTGTCATGGACACCTGTTGGTCTGCAGCGTCTGATGGACAAGTTCACCAAATTTATTGGGAGCAGGAGACTGCTGATCAATAAGAATAAAACCCATACAATGACCTGTGGAACAAATGCGGGTAAAAGCCATTCCTTTTTTATAGACGGGGATAAAGTACTACATGTGAATAGTTTCTGCTACCTGGGGGTAACTTTCACTAGTGATGGCAGCTGGGGGCAAGAACTAACGAATGTTCGAACTAAAATGAGCAAAAGTTCTTGTGGCATTTTTAAATTCACGACTAAGCTGGGGGATAGGCGAATCAAGGATATGATGGAAATCTACAAGGCACGTAGTGTATCCATTGCCCTTTAGGGGGCGGGGCTCTGGGGTTACTGCAATATTGAACGTTTGCAGATAGAAGAAAAGAACTTCCTTAAGAAATTATTGTGCCTCCCTAAATCTGCCCCAACAGAGTTGATTCACAAAGAGGTTGGGGTCTCCTACCTGAGCGAACTTGCTTTACTTAGGCCTCTATTGCTTTACCGAGCCATTTGGCTCAAGGAAGAGACTGAGTTTAATCAACTTGTAATTAGGGACTGCCTTGGATTAGACAATTGTTTGCAGATAGCATGGCTTAAATATGTTATAGATTGTTACAAAAGTATCTTTGGTATTAATTTGTTGCTAGATCACTGTCCCCCCAGAGGTCTCGCCAAACAGGACATGAAAAACTTTTTTAAGTCTTACAGAGCCCATAAACGCTCAGCTGTGAGTAATTCTCTCGTTACTGTTAATGCTTATAATAAATATATTGTTACTGAGGGATTCCAGAATTACCTGAGCGTGGTAACTAGGCCTGGGCATAGATTTGTACTGACTAGACTAAGAGTTGGAACTGCTCATGTACTGGTGGCCTTCCCACATCCAAAAAAGCATCCGGTTGGCCCCTGCCCCTGCGATGGGCATTCGAAACAAAGCACAATGCACTTTATGCTCATTTGCACCCTGTTCAAGAATGTTAGGATATCCTTTTTAAAACCAATATTTCTCAAGTATGGTGTTTTTAGTGTGGAGGATGCAATGTGTTTGTTGTACAATTTGGACTGCCCCGACATATGTTTTTATACTGCCAGTTTTATTTGTAAATCCATGACTTTTAGGAAAAGTATGATCTTTTAGTCATTGCTTGTATTTTTATTCTGTTGCATGTTTGTTGTGCTTTTATGGTCATTATTCTTTATGAACCGAATAAAGCTTCATGAACTGAACTGAACTGCCAACTTTCTAAAAGTGGTATTTTCAAACTCAGGATATAAAAATCATCCTTACTAAAAGATGCATCTGTATTACCTAAGTTCAGGCAAATAAACTCCATCTTTCTACCTTGTCCCAATGGGAAGTTAGATTTACAATATCTTGTGAATAAACTCCGATTCTATTCTATGGGACAGATAGCCTTTCAATAGTGAAAAACAAAATACATTGTATTTCACTATCAGGACATGTCACACACCTCAGTACATGTCTTACCTTTCACATAAACTGCACCCTGCCCATGGGGCTACCTTGGGTCTACCTTAGGGGTGTCTTACATGTAAAAAATGGGAAATTTAGGGCCTAACAAGTGGGTGCACTTGCCAGGTCGACATGGCAGTACAAAACTGCGCACAAACACAGCAGTGGCAGGTCTGCGTTACATTTACAGGCTGCTCATGTGTGTGGCACAATCAGTGCTGCAGGCCCACTAGCAGCACTTGATTTACAGGCCTTGGGCACACACAGTGCACTGTACTAGGGACATACCAATAAATCAGAAATGCCATTCATGGAATTACCAATCCATAATTACAGTTTACAGGGCGAGTCTGTGCACTTTAACACTGATCAGCAGTGGTAAAGTGTCCAGAGCCATAAAACCAACAATAACAGTGTCCAAATCAGGAGGCCAAAAAGCAAAAAGTCTGGGGATAAACCTGCTGAAAAAGCCAGGTCGAACACAGGGGCATAGCTGTCAGTGGTGTAGTGAATGCAGTGGCACTAGGTCCCAGTGGTGAGGGGGGAGGGCTTGGGCTGCACTAGTTATTTTAAGAAGCCACACATTCTGATTATCTTTTTTGTATGACTGTCTGCCTGGGATATGAATGAATGTTTAGTGTTAGGTGAGGGAACGAGGAACAGAGAGAGCCACAGATCGACCTAAGACAGGCATCATAATAGAACTGAAAAGCTCGTTATTCCACACTGAGCCAGCTTTAGGGCTGATGGAGGCCCGTGCAACAATCTTTTTTTAGCACCCCCATGACCACCTCCTCAGATTCCCTGACTACCACCAATTAAAAGGGGCCCCTCATTTCTCCATAGCCCCTCTCTCACACACATTTCATTTGTGTTAAAGCGCTGGTAAAAGCTGGCTTTACTAAGCTACTCAGCTATCCACTTTAAATACACATCTGTTCTTTGCAGCAGGCATATTAACACTCTGCGCTATGTCATGGCGACTCAAAATTGCCCCTAGAAAAAACTCCAATCTCTCTCACTGGCAGGAAAATTAATCACAAGAGTTTTCTTGACACATATTGGAGCCTGAAAATCTAGTGTTGCTAAACATAGTGCCCCACCTGAGGTTAGCGCCCTCCCTTCCGGGTCAGCGCCCAGTGCGGCTGCACTCATCACACTGCCCTATAGCTGGGCCTGATTTCACAGCAGGCAGGCTCTACTTTGTCAGGAGCCAACTTATGTTATTACTGAAAACTGCAATGTCCACAATCCAATTACAAAGTAACTGAGCTCTTGAGTGCAAAGCCAAGTCGGTGAAGTGGAGCAGTGTCTGCTGGCACAAAGGGGGTGGTGCTGGCCGGTGGATGGCCATGACAGGCCATTATGTATAGGTGTGTAGGTAAGTGGCAGGAACCATAACAGCACCAGGACATTTAGCCATTTAGAAACTTATCAGTGTAAACTCCTTTACCTTTTTTTACTATGTAGTGCACTATTTTCAGCTTCAGGTTTAGTTGAACATAAGGCATGTAGAGTTTTTCATTTAAAAGTGTTATTCATTCCTGATAAACAATTACCCTGTTCTCTTTAGAATTTTCACACTGGAAGCAGATTGTGGACATAAATAGAATAAGCACCTTAGGCTTTGTAAGGGGAATGAAAAGAGCTGTAGAAATGTAATTACAATACATACCCCAGACAGCTAAATGGCTCAGTGAGCTAGCCCCTGCTGTCCAGTATTGTGTGCACCCAACAATCCACAGAGTTAAGTGTGGATGAGAAAAACTCAGCTTTTCATCTTGTAATAAAATGAATCCTAATGAGTTGGATAATAAGAACACGTTGTTTACTGTGCATTATGGTCTGTCTGTGGCTGTACAAGTATTTAGACCTAATGTTGTTCTGTAAATCACTTAGTACTCCTGTGAAGCCGGCTTTTTCCTTGAATAGAGGGACACTACAAAAAATACTGCTATTAAAAATTAAATATTTGTTGGAGAGGTCCCATTCTAAATCACTTAGTCATGCAATGAGCTTACCAGCAGATCAATTCCTATTAGTTTGTGTCTAGTTTGAAAAGATATTATCATATTAATGATGTTAAGCAATAAAATAAATTTTCTTTAGAAGTTTAGGTGGCATATGGCCCGGGAGCCTATTTTTTCATTAATCGGAGGGGGTGAACTGCACCTCCCCATCCCAGCCTTTACAGCTCTAGTGACACCATTTTCCAGGGATGTTTTATTTTATTTAGGGAAGGAGGCATAAGGCCCCCCTCCCAAGCCTGTAATTGCACCATGGACCTCATCCCCCAGGGTCAAAACATATATTTATAGAGTGCATAAAAGCTAGTAAAGGCATTGGAGACACACTAAAGTATACAAAAAGTGATGGATGAAATGCTTGAATTAATCTCAGCCACTGGTAATAACCTAGGCCTCATCAGCCAGGTGTAATTTGGTTATAGAGGCACAGTGTGCACCGGACCCAAGTCTGGACATATCCATCACACTTAGGGTGACCCACTAAAGTCAGTAAAAAAGTGATGAATGGAATGCTTGAATTAATTTCAGCCAGTGGTGATTACTTGGCCCTAAGCTCAATCCATCATTATTTTGCACACAGTTCCACCTCAGTTGGGACCGGACAATTTTCAAATCGGTATTGACTCCAATGGGATTCGTGCAGCCTGAACTGCTAATCCAGGCCCTCTTTGAACCAGAACACAAGCAACCCAGGACCAGTCTTGACCTACTCAGGGCTCATCAGCCAGGAAAAGCTTGTTTACAGTGATACTGTGTGTGCACGGGACCAAAGTCTGGACATACCCATCCCACTTAAGGTGGACCACTAAAGTATGCAAAACACTGATGGCTGGAATGCTTGGAATATTCTCATCCACTGGCAATTGCTCAGGCAGCATCTCAATCAATCGTTACTTCTGCACACCATGGCATCCCAGTTTAGACACATCTATATGCAAATCAGTCTTGACCCTGCTCCAGTGAGAACAGTCCAGCCCAAACTGCCAAGCAATATCCTCCCTGAACTGAAACACAAGAAAATCAGGACCAGCCACCCCCTACTTAGGGCTCATCAGCGTGACATATCTTGGTTCAAGTGACTTATCCCCCGGACCAAAACAAATACAAATATTTAAAGGGGAGAGGGATGCGTGTCCCCTTCCTTAGCCGCTGTGGACCCCAGGGACCCCATTATCCTGATCCTTTTTTTTTAATTAAAGGGAGAGGGGAACACAGTCACCCTACCAAAGCCTTTATGAACTCCAAGGAGCCCAATCCCAGGCCCTTCTTTTTCAATTAAAGACACCTTGGCCCACCTTGAGAACAACTTTCACAAAGATCTTATGAGCCTACCCCACAGTACCCCCACAATCCCCCTTTTGCTAGATGCAGGCACTCGATCAATATGTGAGCAAGCCAAACTACGTCCTCTTCTATTATGGTCCAGAATCTGGAATGTCCCTGAACTCAGCAGCTATGCGGAAGCCTTAAATGACATTTTGTCCCTTCCGGGTTGCCATAAGGTCATCTGGCTTAGGGAGGTTAAGAGGCTGCTTTATAAACTGGGCTTAGGAGATGCTTGGGCCAATAAATCTGCACCCTCAAAACAATTATTAAAGAAGGTTTATTGGTCATGGGTGGACAACGAGAGAGCATGTAATACAAACCATTGTAAATCTGTCGCCCTATTTTTGTTAGCTAAGGAGATCCCCTACAGGGAACTCTATCTGGATTTTATCCATAGCTCAGGCGATAGATCATTGTATTTCAAATTTAGGGTGGGGGTGCTTCCTTTATGCCAGTTTACTTCCACCTGGAAACCGCCCTCTCAAACTGTACCTTACTGCCCCTTTTGCGATCTAAGGGTAGAGTCTGTTGCCCACTTGCTGTTTGAGTGCAGCGTTTACGCAGCGCCTCGACGGAGGTGGTTGAAGCCCCTTTGCAGGAGTTTGGGAACCCGTTCACATCTGGAAGCCCTACGCATACTGCGTACAGACGCAAGACCCTTCTTTGCCTCTTGTATGGCAAAATTTTTAGGCTGGGCTTGGCGTATAAGAACTGCAAAAAAATTGTTGATCCAGTAACGTGTTCCCCTCCCATTGTGGTATTTTTAAAGATGTTTTTCTTTTTAATTCTCAATGATGATCATGTAGGATATTTTGCACTGACTGTTGATAAACTGTTTTTATTGATGTAAAATGTTGCTTTTATGATATGTTTTTATATCGAATAAAGCTTACTACTACAATTAAAGGGAGGGGAATATGTGGACTCCCTCTACTGAGCCTCACCAGCCCGGGGCACCCTATGCCCCAGGGCCTTGCGTGGATACGCCAGTCCCTAGCTGGGGCACCCACAGGACTTACTATTGGGAGTCACAGAGAAAGCCCCAGGGTCCTGGAACCTACCCATCATGGGTGCATCAGGAGCGAGAATTGCTCCTGCCTGTCCGGAGCAGCTGTCTTTGGCTTGGTCCCGCCAGGTAGGAGCACACATGACTTTCCTGACTGCAGTTATTGGGAAAACAATAAATGCAGACATGACTATATGTATCCAGTGGTGGCTGTCACCGTGTAATACATATGTGTGTGTGTGGGTGGTGGGTGTGCGTGTGTGAATACATCCAGATGTACAAATATATATGTGTATATATATATATATATATATATATATATATATATATATATATATATATATATATATATATATATATATATATATATATATATATATATATATGTATATATATATTACCTACTGGCGATAGCCAGTAGGTATATATAGTTAGGATTTTTTTCCTATGGGACTTTTGAAAATTCTATGTCTAATAACTTTGGCGTTTGTGGAAGGAATCGGCTGAAATTTTCAGGAAAATGGCACATTTTGTTTCTGAGCAGCCCTTGAAAATTTGGGGGGGTTTTGTCGAGGGGGGGCCGAGAAAAAAGGGGGGTCCCAAAACGCGTTTTTCCCATGTTAATTTCCATAGGGCGGTTGGACTCACTTTTAGCTCTGAATGGATTTGCACGAAACTTGGCAAAATTGTAGGGACTGTTAGCCCGATGTGCCTTTGCTAGGTCTCAATGTATGTGCTCCAGTAGTTTTTGAGAAATTAACGTTTAAATCAAGATATATATCTGTAACAGCGCTCCAGGCTGCGCTCCGGTTCGCTTACTTTTCGCGAAACGGAACTTTGCGATGCGAAGCTGATTGGCTCCCCCGTGTCTGTCAACATTCTAAACAGTCCGGAGCGGCCGCCATCTTATCTCTCGGTAGGATCGAGAGAGAAGAAGAGGTGAAAAACAAAGGGGGAATTTAATGAAAGGGGGCAAGGTATACCCCTCTTGACCCCCTAGGAATGTTGTTGGGGTTATTAAAGGGTCCTGTGGGGAAAATAAAAAAAAATGATTTTTCACGGTAGAAGCGCTTCACGGGCCGCGAACTGGGCCGCAAACTGGTAGCGAAACGGGAATTCGCCATTTTGTGCTTCGTTTTAATTAAATTACTAGGTATAAGGGGGTGCGGGAGACGTATCCTAATCCCCTATGTTTCATGAGGGTGGCTGAGGTGGCTCATATATGTTGATACATCTCTTCCAGCGGCTGTGCGTGAGCTTTTTATTTTTTTTGCTGCGTGACGTCTGTTAACGTTCGATTCGATGGAAATCAGGAAGTGTTGACCGCCAATTTGTCACTGCGATAAAATATTTTGTTATAAATGAATCCTTATTGATAAACATTGTCTGCGCCATCTTGCCTTTTTTCCAATGCCACAATTTTGTCGTGCACAGCAGCCATTTTAGATGCCAGGCTGGTCCCAGGCTATCACCTACCCCTGCGGATGTAGTTTATGGCCCCAGCTGTAAAGAATCCAGACATGCCAACCCTCCCGATTCAGGCGTGAGACTACTGATTTCAGTGCTAGTCTCCCGCCTCCCGATTTCTGCAAGCAAAAACCCGGGGGCATATTACCAACAACTAGCGATAATTTTTGTCTCTAACTTGTTTAGAGACAAACATTATCGCCGCACATCGGCGATTTTTATCGCAGATAAACCTTGCTATTAGCAAGGTTTATCGCAAATGCGAAAAAAAACGGCCGCAATGCATGAATATCGCAGAAAAGTCCGCGATATTCATGTATTATCGAGCAAATGCTCTTAGCCATGTTATCCACCTCCCATTGGATAACATGGCTAAGAACTGCTCAGGGCACTATCACTGACATGCAAAGCGGGGCCCACGATGGTCGCTATCTCCTTTTAGCTGTCACTAACTGGTGTTAGCGACAGCTTGGTAATAGGGAGATAATTTAA
This sequence comes from Lissotriton vulgaris, assembly GCF_964263255.1. Lineage (NCBI taxonomy): Eukaryota > Metazoa > Chordata > Amphibia > Caudata > Salamandridae > Lissotriton > Lissotriton vulgaris. Next base: position 536,787 of record NW_028249189.1, read on the forward strand.
TCTCCGCTTTCTTGGCTTTTAAAGCCAAAAAAGCGGAGATAAACCCCCTTGATAATATGCCCCATGATTCCTTGGGGGTTTCAGCTGACAGGGCTTGGTATTGTGTTACGTGGTAATTCTTCCAGGAAACGTCAGAGGGTCGATGCAGGGGTTCTAGAAGGGGTGATAAACCATTTAAGCCTCATAAACAAGCGCATGGTCTTTTAAAGGTCTGTGAAGTACTCGGGGCGGCGGTGTGTGTGTGTCCTCTTTCAGGAGCGGGCGGGGGGGGGGGGGCACTGCCAGCAACTTCCAGGCTAGGCAGTGTTCAACACTTGCATCACCCTTTCTCTGCCTGCTATTGCGCTCCATGCTTCGGAAAGGTAAGAAAAAGAACGTGCATTTGAGTTTGAAATGTACGATCCTGTAGCAGTACACTTGCAAAGCCCACACATGACAATAACCCCATTCAAGGCCCCATTCACCCGTTTTTAAAAAAATTTATAACACTCCAACAAAGTAAGATTATAAAACTTTATTAACTTTTAAATATAATGAACGGAACAAAAACTGTAAAAACTTTTAAACATTTTTCATCAAAAAAAGCAACAATTGTCAGAAGCTGTCTTTTGTGCGAATAGTCCCAAGGCAGCACAACGTGCTGAGTTCTGGACGGCACCCAGGTGATGTCGCCTGGGTGCCGCACTGGTTTTGGTATCCTACAATGCTGCTCCGAAAATTGGCGTGGGGCGTCCCGGGTGGTGCGGGGGGGAGGCCTCGTCAGTAGCGGTCTGTTGTGCGAATAGTCCCAAGGCCAGTAGAACGCGCTGAGATGTTGATGGCACCCAGGTGATGTCCAGTAAACTGCCGCACTGGTTTTGGTATCCTACAATGCTGCTCCGAAAATTGGTGTGGGGCGGCCCGGGGAGGGGGGGCGTGGGGGAGGCGGCGTGAACGGGCCTCCCCAGGTGGCGGCCATCCAGCTGAGTTGCGCCCGCTCTTGCGGCTACAGCGTCTCGCTCACCATGTTGTTGAGTTGCTCCCACTCTTGCAGTGCAGCGATAGGCGGCTGCCACATGACTCTTAAAATGGCGGACGGCTCTTCGGTTTTGGGCCTGGTCCACTGAAATGGCCCTGGGACACCTTGGAACTCGGACGCTTGCCTGCTAGGGCTTGGGCTCCATTCTCGAAAAGCGTCCCCTCAGCCGTGAAGATTCTACAAAAGTCTTGGGGGCCCCCGACTCCCGCAGGCTTCCGGTGGGGAGCGGCTGCCATGATTGCTCGCGGAATGACCACGACGGAGCTACGAGATGGTGGTGCTCTCATGCTGACGCCAGCTTTAGTCTGAAACATCCAGAAACAAGGTGGGGCTTTCATCGTTTGGGAAAAAAAAATGTTCTAAACCAATGAAAAGTGTTATTTTTAGGTCATATGACCAAGCCTTCCATCTTTAGGAAACCAAAAGTAAAATGAACCAATGAAAAGTTTTATAAACAAGTCACATGACCTGTTATGCGGCATAGGGCTACAAAAAGCATAGAAAATCCGTTGGCACGTGAGGCGGCGTCAGTAGCGGACCGATGTGCGAATAGGCCGAAGGCAGCACAACGCGCTGAGATCCGGATGGCACCGAGGTGGTGTCCAGCAAATTGCCGCACTGGTGTGGCCATCCTACAATGCTGCGCCGAAAGACGGCGTGTTCAGCTGAGTTCCGGTCACTCTTCCGGCACAGTGACTCGAACGCGCCGAGATCCGGATGGCACCGAGGTGGTGTCCAGCAAGTTGCCGCACTGGTGTGGCCATCCTACAATGCTGCGCCGAAAGACGGCGTGGGGTGTCCCGTTGGCTTATGAGGTGATGTCAGTAGTGGACCGATGTGTGAATAGGTCGGAACCAGCACAAGGCGCCAAGATCCGAATGGCAAGTCCTGGATGTTGAGTGCCATAGTTGAGAGTTCTGAGCAGTGCTTGGAAGACTGTCTGAAGCTTATTTGCACCTGCTGCAGCTTCACTATTGCCCTGGTGTGGCCAAAGGTCGCACATGACATAGGCGGCCGGCTCCCGAGGTCCGGCGGAACTTTTTTCCTTTTCTTTTCTGCTTCTTGTCCTACAATCCGTTTCATCTGAAAACACGACCAGGTCCCTGAATGTGTGCAGGGGGACGCTATTGAGTGAATGAAAATGGCGGCTTGACACAAAGCTGACTCAAGCGTTGCTGTTGATGCTATACAGACAAAAATTGGTTTTCAGTTTGTACATTCTTCAGGATTTTTTTTCCATCCAAGGCTGATTGAGAGTTTGTAGAAAAATGGCTTCAGATTTTCCACATACTACTCTTCAACATTCTTCCTAAATGTAACAATGTGAAACTCACTAGGAGAACGGCTGTTTATGTTTCCTTTCAAAATGCTGCCAATAATATTTTCTGAATGGAAGACACCATCTTGTAGCAGAAAGGGCCGAAAGGGGTTCTGGTCTGGCCGATGGTTGGTGGAGACATTTTGACTATATCTTGGACCTGCCCGGCCTCGCCCAAAATGGCGCCGGTATAAATGGGACTCGTAACTCATTGTTGTGTACTAGTTGAACAACCTTGATATCACGAGATATGAATGCAGTTTTGATGCTCATGGCGGGCGGGGACGAGAATTGATTGAATATTTCGACATCCCTATTGATATTAAGTTCTGATGTGTTATTGATTACTGTACTATTGAAAGTTCGAATTAACGTCACCCATGGTACTTGCACGCAAATGTATATCTAGATAACTTTTTTGTAAGTGGCCCTGTCGTATTTTAATTACAAAATGTACGTCCACCGATTCCGCAATTGTTAGACACCTTAGTTCTTGCAACCTAATGGCTCGTTCGTTATGTTCCTCCATAATGTAAATGTCTCCTCATCATATACGATTCCAGTTTGCTCCGTGGCCGGCCCACGTGGTTATAGGCCCGTATTTGTATACTGACATTTTCACAATAAAGCTTTTTAAAACAAAACATGGTAGTAGTATTTACATTGGTAAAGTTTTTACTTTTAGTCACTGTTTTCGAATCAGTAAAAGGCAAGTGAAATAAAGTAGTCCAATTACATGACGGATAAAAGGTATAATATGAAGGAACGCTATGGGACTTTTGAAAATTCTATGTCTAATAACTTTGGCGTTTGTGGACGGAATCGGCTGAAATTTTCAGGAAAATTGCACATTTTGTTTCTGAGCAGCCCTTGAAAATTTGGGGGGGTTTTGTCGAGGGGGGGCCGAGAAAAAAGGGGGGTCCCAAAACGCGTTTTTCCCATGTTAATTTCCATAGGGCGGTTGGACTCACTTTTAGCTCGAACGGCTGAATGGATTTGCACGAAACTTGGCAAAATTGTAGGGACTGTTAGCCCGATGTGCCTTTGCTAGGTCTCAATGTATGTGCTCCAGTAGTTTTTGAGAAATTAACGTTTAAATCAAGATATATATCTGTAACAGCGCTCCAGGCTGCGCTCCGGTTCGCTTACTTTTCGCGAAACGGAACTTTGCGATGCGAAGCTGATTGGCTCCCCCGTGTCAGTCAACATTCTAAACAGTCCGGAGCGACCGCCATCTTATCTCTCGGTAGGATCGAGAGAGAAGAAGAGGTGAAAAACGAAGGGGGAATTTAATGAAAGGGGGCAAGGTATACCCCTCTTGACCCCCTAGGAATGTTGTTGGGGTTATTAAAGGGTCCAGTGGGGAAAATAAAAAAAAATGATTTTTCACGGTAGAAGCGCTTCACGGGCCGCGAACTGGGCCGCAAACTGGTAGCGAAACGGGAATTCGCCATTTTGTGCTTCGTTTTAATTAAATTACTAGGTATAAGGGAGTGCGGGAGACGTATCCTAATCCCCTATGTTTCATGAGGGTGGCTGAGGAGGCTCATATATGTTGATACATCTCTTCCAGCGGCTGTGCGTGAGCTTTTTATTTTTTTTGCTGCGTGACGTCTGTTAACGTTCGATTCGATGGAAATCAGGAAGTGTTGACCGCCAATTTGTCACTGCGATAAAATATTTTGTTATAAATGAATCCTTATTGATAAACATTGTCTGCGCCATCTTGCCTTTTTTCCAATGCCACAATTTTGTCGTGCACGGCAGCCATTTTAGATGCCAGGCTGGTCCCAGGCTATCACCTACCCCTGCGGATGTAGTTTATGGCCCCAGCTGTAGAGAATCCAGACATGCCAACCCTCCCGATTCAGGCGTGAGACTACTGATTTCAGTGCTAGTCTCCCGCCTCCCGATTTCTGCAAGCAAAAACCCGGGGGCATATTACCAACAACTAGCGATAATTTTTGTCTCTAACTTGTTTAGAGACAAAAATTATCGCCGCACATCGGCGATTTTTATCGCAGATAAACCTTGCTATTAGCAAGGTTTATCGCAAATGCGATAAAAAACGGCCGCAATGCATGAATATCGCAGAAAAGTCAGCGATATTCATGTATTATCGAGCAAATGCTCTTAGCCATGTTATCCACCTCCCATTGGATAACATGGCTAAGAACTGCTCAGGGCACTATCACTGACATGCAAAGCGGGGCCCACGATGGTCGCTATCTCCTTTTAGCTGTCACTAACTGGTGTTAGCGACAGCTTGGTAATAGGGAGATCATTTTATCTCCGCTTTCTTGGCTTTTAAAGCCAAAAAAGCGGAGATGAACCCCCTTGATAATATGCCCCATGATTCCTCGGGGGTTTCAGCTGACAGGGCTTGGTATTGTGTTACGTGGTAATTCTTCCAGGAAACATCAGAGGGTCGATGCAGGGGTTCTAGAAGGGGTGATAAACCATTTAAGCCTCATAAACAAGCGCATGGTCTTTTAAAGATCTGTGAAGTACTCGGGGCGGCGGTGTGTGTGTGTCCTCTTTCAGGAGCGGGCGGGGGGGGGGGGCACTGCCAGCAACTTCCAGGCTAGGCAGTGTTCAACACTTGCATCACCCTTTCTCTGCCTGCTATTGCGCTCCATGCTTCGGAAAGGTAAGAAAAAGAACGTGCATTTGAGTTTGAAATGTCCGATCCTGTAGCAGTACACTTGCAAAGCCCACACATGACAATAACCCGATTCAAGGCCCCATTCACCCGTTTTTAAAAAATTTTATAACACTCCAACAAAGTAAGATTATAAAACTTTATTAACATTTAAATATAATGAACGGAACAAAAACTGTAAAAACTTTTAAACATTTTTCATCAAAAAAAGCAACAATTGTCAGAAGCTGTCTTTTGTGCGAATAGTCCCAAGGCAGCACAACGTGCTGAGTTCTGGACGGCACCCAGGTGATGTCGCCTGGGTGCCGCACTGGTTTTGGTATCCTACAATGCTGCTCCGAAAATTGGCGTGGGGCGTCCCGGGTGGTGCGGGGGGAGGGGGGAAACAACCTTTACGACGCTGCTGTTACACCGCGTGCCGTTACAAAACGTTTTTTTCAACGCAAGTCGTTACCACGACTTGCGCTGGAGGGCGCTGCAGGACAAAGAATTTTTTTAATTTACTATCCAACACCTTCCCTACTGTACGTAGGCTGGTGTTGGAATAGTAAATTAAAAAATTCCTAAGTCCGCACCCCCTCCAACGCAAGTCGTGGTACCGACTTGCGTTGAAAAAACCGCGTTGTAACGGGACGCGTTGTAAAAGCACGCGTCGTAAAGCTGTGCATCCGGGGGGAGGCCTCGTCAGTAGCGGTCTGTTGTGCGAATAGTCCCAAGGCCAGTAGAACGCGCTGAGATGTTGATGGCACCCAGGTGATGTCCAGTAAACTGCCGCACTGGTTTTGGTATCCTACAATGCTGCTCCGAAAATTGGCGTGGGGCGGCCCGGGGGGGGGGGGCGTGGGGGAGGCGGCGTGAACGGGCCTCCCCAGGTGGCGGCCATCCAGCTGAGTTGCGCCCGCTCTTGCGGCTACAGCGTCTCGCTCACCATGTTGTTGAGTTGCTCCCACTCTTGCAGTGCAGCGATAGGCGGCTGCCACATGACTCTTAAAATGGCGGACGGCTCTTCGGTTTTGGGCCTGGTCCACTGAAATGGCCCTGGGACACCTTGGAACTCGGACGCTTGCCTGCTAGGGCTTGGGCTCCATTCTCGAAAAGCGTCCCCTCAGCCGTGAAGATTCTACAAAAGTCTTGGGGGCCCCCGACTCCCGCAGGCTTCCGGTGGGGAGCGGCTGCCATGATTGCTCGCGGAATGACCACGACGGAGCTACGAGATGGTGGTGCTCTCATGCTGACGCCAGCTTTAGTCTGAAACATCCAGAAACAAGGTGGGGCTTTCATCGTTTGGGAAAAAAAAAATTTCTAAACCAATGAAAAGTGTTATTTTTAGGTCATATGACCAAGCCTTCCATCTTTAGGAAACCAAAAGTAAAATGAACCAATGAAAAGTTTTATAAACAAGTCACATGACCTGTTATGCGGCATAGGGCTACAAAAAGCGTAGAAAATCTGTTGGCACGTGAGGCGGCGTCAGTAGCGGACCGATGTGCGAATAGGCCGAAGGCAGCACAACGCGCTGAGATCCGGATGGCACCGAGGTGGTGTCCAGCAAATTGCCGCACTTGTGTGGCCATCCTACAATGCTGCGCCGAAAGACGGCGTGTTCAGCTGAGTTCCGGTCACTCTTCCGGCACAGTGACTCGAACGCGCCGAGATCCGGATGGCACTGAGGTGGTGTCCAGCAAGTTGCCGCACTGGTGTGGCCATCCTACAATGCTGCGCCGAAAGACGGCGTGGGGTGTCCCGTTGGCTTATGAGGTGATGTCAGTAGTGGACCGATGTGTGAATAGGTCGGAACCAGCACAAGGCGCCAAGATCCGAATGGCAAGTCCTGGATGTTGAGTGCCATAGTTGAGAGTTCTGAGCAGTGCTTGGAAGACTGTCTGAAGCTTATTTGCACCTGCTGCAGCTTCACTATTGCCCTGGTGTGGCCAAAGGTCGCACATGACATAGGCGGCCGGCTCCCGAGGTCCGGCGGAACTTTTTTTCTTTTCTTTTCTGCTTCTTGTCCTACAATCCGTTTCATCTGAAAACACGACCAGGTCCCTGAATGTGTGCAGGGGGACGCTATTGAGTGAATGAAAATGGCGGCTTGACACAAAGCTGACTCAAACGTTGCTGTTGATGCTATACAGACAAAAATTGGTTTTCAGTTTGTACATTCTTCAGGATTTTTTTTCCATCCAAGGCTGATTGAGAGTTTGTAGAAAAATGGCTTCAGATTTTCCACATACTACTCTTCAACATTCTTCCTAAATGTAACAATGTGAAACTCACTAGGAGAACGGCTGTTTATGTTTCCTTTCAAAATGCTGCCAATAATATTTTCTGAATGGAAGACACCATCTTGTAGCATAAAGGGCCGAAAGGGGTTCTGGTCTGGCCGATGGTTGGTGGAGACATTTTGACTATATCTTGGACCTGCCCGGCCTCGCCCAAAATGGCGCCGGTATAAATGGGACTCGTAACTCATTGTCGTCTACTAGTTGAACAACCTTGATATCACGAGATATGAATGCAGTTTTGATGCTCATGGCGGGCGGGGACGAGAATTGATTGAATATTTCGACATCCCTATTGATATTAAGTTCTGATGTGTTATTGATTACTGTACTATTGAAAGTTCGAATTAACGTCACCCATGGTACTTGCATGCAAATTTATATCTAGATAACTTTTTTGTAAGTGGCCCTGTCGTATTTTAATTACAAAATGTACGTCCACCGATTCCGCAATTGTTAGACACCTTAGTTCTTGCAACCTAATGGCTCGTTCGTTACGTTCCTCCATAATGTAAATGTCTCCTCATCATATATGATTCCAGTTTGCTCCGTGGCCGGCCCACGTGGTTATAGGCCCGTATTTGTATACTGACATTTTCACACTAAAGCTTTTTAAAACAAAACATGGTAGTAGTATTTACATTGGTAAAGTTTTTACTTTTAGTCACTGTTTTCGAATCAGTAAAAGGCAAGTGAAATAAAGTAGTCCAATTACATGACGGATAAAAGGTATAATATGAAGGAACGCAGTAAAGATAAATGGTCAAGGGCAGTTGTGTTTTTCATTTCTGCAACATAAAGTGATCGATAAGAATCTGATAATCAGGCGTATCGGTGACTAAGACAGCAGGCCGAGTCTCTTTTACTCAACGGCTCCGTCATGGAACGAAGAAACGCCCTTTTTCTCGAAAAAGGAATATATTTTACTTGCAGGACAGTTGTAAATTTTCCGGGAAAGTACATTAGCCTGGAATATTATAACATATATGTTTTAAAAAAAATAATGTTCGAAAACAATAAAAAGCGTAATTTTTAGGTCATATGACCAAGCTTTTCATCATTAAAATAACAAAAGTAAAATGAACCAATGAAAAGTTTTATTAACAAGTCACATGACCTGTTATGCTTACGTTACGCGCTGCGCGCCGCGCCCCGGATCACTTCCGGGTGCGCTAACGCGGCGTGTCATATAACGCAGAACGCGACAACGTAGGTCAAGAATATAGTCAAAATGTCTCCACCAACCAGCGTTCGGAACACAACCCCTTTCAGCAGTCCAAAAAGTTCTGTTAAATGACAACAGAGGGGACAGGCAACAAGAACCATCAGTCAAAGAGGGGAGGGCAAGTTCTTCTCTTCCGGGTCATGTTGGGGCGCTACCGGAACTGATCGAATTGGTAGTCTACAGTGTTTCTGGATGTTTCAGACTAAAGCTGGCGTCAGCATGAGAGCACTACCATCTCGTAGCTCCGTCGTGGCCATTCCACGAGCAGACATGGCAGCCGCTCCCCACCAGAAGCCTGCGGGAGTCGGGGGCCCCCAAGACTTTTGTAGAATCTTCACGGCTGAGGGGACGCTTTCGAGAATGGGACCCAAGCCCTATCAGGGAAGCGTCCGAGTTCAAAGGTGTCCCAGGGCCATTTTAGTAGACCAGGCCCAAAACCGAAGAGCCGGCCGCCATTTTGAGAGTCCTGTGGCAGCCGCCTATCGCTGCACCGCAAGAGCGGGAGCAACTCAACTACATGGTGAGCGAGACGCTGTAGTCGCAAGAGCGGGCGGTAAACAGCTGAATGGCGGAAGAGGCACAGTGTAGCAAAAGCGGGCGGAATGGCAACTGAAACGGTAAAGGGGCGCCCCACTACAGTGTGTCTTCAGGTCAAATGGATTGTGGGACAAGGTCCAGAATAGAAGAGTCATCAAAAGGCAAAAAGTTCCGCCGGACCCCGGGAGCCGGCCGCCTATGTCGGGGGCGATCTCAGGCTACACCAGTGCTATAAGACTTGGGGAGGGGGTCGGAGCCAAGCGTCTTCTCCGAGTCCATGGCCATCACACCGCCCCTCAGGGGCCTCCGTCAAGCTGTTTAGGAAGGTAACATATCACATTCTTTTCAAATGCAGTCAGGTCCACAAACGACACTCACTTACTTTGAGAATAGTGAAGCTGCAGTAGGTGGAAATAAGCTTCAGACAGTGTTACAAGCGCTGCTCAGAACTCTGAACTATGGCACCCAACATCCAGAACTTATGCCATTTGAGAATAGCAGTGACATTGAAGCAACTCAGGGACCAAAACCATTAACGTACTTTCACGTATGAAAATCTTACTTGGGGAGGGGGCAGGAGCGAAGCGCCCCCTCCCAGTCCGCGCCACCACACCGTATGTTGAAAATCTGAAGCCATCGTTCTACAAAGTCAACCAACCTTGGATTGAAAAATCTAGAAAAATGTACAAACTGAAAACCAGTTTTGGTCTGCATAGCATCAGTAGCAACACTTGCTATCAGAGTGCATGAGTTTCATGCTCGATCGATTGAGCTAGCCGGATCGGGCAATAAAAAGTATAAAATAGTTATGTAAATAGTTATTTAATAAAATGTTTTACCCTGTTTCTTTGCTGGTGTGTTGTCTATATTTTTAATATTTGCATAGGGTTTGTCGTTATTTTGGGCGGGGTGGGTGACGGAGCCGAGCTGTCTTGCAGCCCTCATGGTGTGGAGCTCAGTTCATCTCACTATTTTCGTATTTCTCATGAAGGGTTGTTTATAATATTTCTATTTTAGCGAGGTCAAAAAGAGATCCAATTAGTGGCCTACTGATTTTGCTCGATTACTTTTATTTTTTTACACGATTTTTCACGATCTGCAAAGACTAAACAGAGTATTGCGACTTTGTGCTTGTTTGTAAATAGAGAATGAACCAAAGAGAATCAATTGTAAAACAGTAAATGCTTGGATAATAATCAATCAAATGGAGAGACAAGCAGGCAGGACGGATTACAACGGGGGCAAAGGCCTGCGTTAACTACTCTTCACTATCTGCAAAGAGAGAGTACTACTAAGAGAAAAGAGGGGAGGGGGGCAGCGTTCAAAGCACATCAGCGTGCATAAATACGAAAATGTTTTTATCTATCACGTACTTGACATTTTAAAGCTTTTCATATTTGCTATTAAAAAACCATTGAAATTCACAGAAAAAACCATAGGTTATAGTCGATATATAGTTAGGAATTTGCATTTACAAAACCTTGAAAATTTAATGAAAAAACCATAGGTTTTAGGCCATATATAGTTAGGGATTTGCATTTACAAAACCTTATTTTACTCGCATAAAACCATTGAAATTCCATATATAGTTAGATGCGCTAACTATATATCGCGCACCCGCAATCCACTGCTGATGATGTCACATATTACATCATTCATGACATGGTCAGTGACATCACTGATGACATCACTGATGACAACATCCAGTGACTGTATGTTTCTGTAAAGTTAAAATATGTCTTACATATTGAAGAATGAGTGGATGTATAAGTGTCTGGATGAAGGATTTAGTAGGTGCATGACTGATTGTATGAGGGAGTGATTAAATGTGTCTCACTGAGTGCATGGGTTAGTGATTAAACTGTATTAATTTGTGCATCATTATATCTGTTGTTCTGTAAACTGCTGCATGTGTTGATCAGTAGCTATATGAATAACTATATGGGTTATTGATTGGTTGCTCAAGTATTTGTATGGGAGACTGAGTATGTGTGTGGGTGGCTGGGAGGTGTGTGACTCTGTGCATAGATGTGTAAGCAGTTGATTCACTAGGTGTATGAGTTCAAGAGTGCATGTGGAAACAGCTATATGGGCGGTTGACTGTGTGCATGAGTGTATTGGTGAGTGAATGGATATCTCAGTGCTACATGTCAAAGTAAGTACATATGTAAAACACAGTACATGTGAGAGTTAACATATATAAATAACTGTGCATAAGAGCCAGTGAATGTGTGAGTGGCTGTATGGATCATTGTGAACATGTATCAAGGATTGTATAAGAGAGTAAATATGTGTTAGAATATGTTTCAATAAGTAAGGTGTGTATAACTGTATAGTAGAGGAATTGGAGGTGTGTTTGATTCTTTGCATGACTGTCTAGGTGTATGAGTAACTCCATGGATGAGTGACAGTCTGTGAGTGTCTGTTTTCACTGAGTGTATCTAAGGATATATCAGAGTCTGTAGAGGTTCATCGTATTAACACATGAATGATGTCATCTGTGATGTTGTCAGTGATGTCATTTGAGTTGTCATCAGTGATGTCATCAGTGATGTCATTTGAGATGTCATCAGTGATGTCATTTGAGTTGTCATCAGTGATGTCATCAGTGATGTCACTGACCATGTCATGAATGATGTAATATGTGACATCATCAGCAGTGGATTGCGGGTGCGCGATATATAGTTAGCGCATCTAACTATATATGGAATTTCAATGGTTTTATGTGAGTAAAATAAGGTTTTGTAAATGCAAATCCCTAACTATATATGGCCTAAAACCTATGGTTTTTTCATTGAATATATATATATATATATATATATATATATATATATATATATATATATATATATATATATATATATATATATATATATATATATATATATATATATATATATATATATATATATCGAACAACCTCCGTCGCCAGTAGGTAGTTATAGTTAGGATTTTTTTCAATGCAAAATCTCAACATTCTATTGGGAATAACTTTGGCGTCGGTTTGAGGAATCTGCCTGAAAATTTCCTCAAATTTGCCTTGCGGCGCTTCGGGCCTTCCCTGAAAGTTTGGGGGGGATTCGTCAAGCGGGGGCCAAGATAAAAGGGGGTCCCAAAACGTGTTTTCCCCATGTTAATTTCCATAGGGCGGTCGACCTCACTTTTAGCCCGAACTGCTGAATGAATTTCCACCAAACTTGGCAAAATTGTAGGGACTGGTAGCCCGATGTGCCTTTGCTATGTCTCAAGATATGTGCTCCAGTGGATTTTGAGTAATTTAGGTTCAAAAAGATATATATATCTATGGCCGCGCTCCGATATGCGCACCAGGGAGCACTCCGGGCGCGCTACGCAACTTGCGCGCGGAAAGCTGATTGGCTCTTGGGTGTCTGTAAACATTCGAAACAGTCCGGAGCGGCCGCCATCTTGTGTCTCGGTAAGATCGAGACAAAAGAGGCAAAAACAAAGGGGGAAATGACCATAAGGGGGCAGAGAAGACCTCCCCATATCCCTTAGGTTTGATGTGGGGGCCATAAAAGGGCCCCACGGTGCAAACATTTTTTATTTTTTTTCGATTTGCGCGGGGGGAGCGCCCGGTACGTGCACCGGGGAGCGGACTGGGGAGCGTACCATGGGGAAAAAAGAATGACAGAGTTTTTAAAAAATGTAGCATTTTTTTATAAATTGGAGGTAGTTCTAAAAAGAACTGTTTTTTTCTTCTTTTTGTTGTTTTATATTTTTTTAATGTTTTTGGAACATTTTGTACTTTTTTTGGCTTTTATGAACTATTTTATATTTTTTATATATTTTTTTGTTTTTTTATGGGGAGAAACAAAAAACAGGGAATTCAAAATAGCTCAATTGGAGCAAAAAAAAAATCAGGAAAAAATTAGGGTTTTTTGGGGCAATTGTGGTTGTCACCAGCAAGGAGGATGAGCTTTATGCTCTGTTCACCATAGGAGATGGTCTTACCACAAAAAATACATGTAATTCTGAATTCCCCAAACCGTGGTTGTGTGCAAGGGATCGTCTCCCTTGTCTCTGGTCCCGATGGAGTGGGTTGCTTTCTTTTGGAGGTGGTGGTTGAAGATTGGGAAGGTTACTGGCCAGTTCTCTCATCTCTGCAGCAGAATAGTTGTTCGGATGCTTGCGCTGCATGTGTCTAATCATGGTATTATTACCAAAAGAATATTTTTTGTTAGGGTTCCCCCTTGAAAGTTCCATGCCACAGATTAGACAAGTCACCTTGGGCGCATTGACTTTCTTCTTGCCCTCTGGTATAGAAAAAAACTCCCATACAATGTGCTGCCTTGGCTTGTATGGGGTATTGTCTTCTTGCAGCCACCATCTCCCCTCCTCCTCCTCCTCTTCTTGACCACCAATGTAATGTTGTGGTGGTGCTCTTGGTGGTGGTGGTGGTGGTGCAGAAGCTCCAGCTGCTGCTGCTACTGTAGCCATTTTAAAGTACAAAATATTTCTCAAAGATGTTCAAACAGGTCTTCCTCAGTCAAAGGACAAAGTCAGAATAAGGAAAAAAGGTGGGGTCTGTCATCATTTGGAAAAAAAAACTGCCCTGAACCAATGAAAAGTGTTATTTTCAGGTCACATGACCCGGGCTTTCATCATTTGGAAACCAAAACTGTTCTGCACCAATAAAAAGTGTTATTTTCAGGTCACATGACCTGACGCGCTTACGCGACGCGCCCCCGGGCGCGTCGTGTAAGCGCGTTGGATGTTTACATTGTACAATCGTATTCGCTCAAGTGCTTCCGGGTGCGCTTACGCCGTGCGTATCATGCGGACGCGGCTACGCGATACGTCACGATGATGTGTTCGTTCGCGGCAATAGCGCTAACGGTACGCTAACTGGTGCGCGCCCCGAGGCACGCCGAAAAACTGGGGCGCACACCGCGAGCGCACCAAGGCAGAAAATATATATATATTATTATATAAGAATACAATATAGGATTCCTTATAAAAAAATAAAACAGTTCAGAGGTTTGAGGCCCTATATATAGTTAGGAATTAGCATTTAAAAAACCTATGAAATTCACTGAAAAAACCATAGGTTTCACACCATTTATAGTTAGGAATTAGCATTTAAAAAACCTATTAAATTCACTGAAAAAACCATAGGTTTCACACCACTTATAGTTAGGAATTCGCTTTGTAAAAACTTTTGAAATTCACTGAAAAAACCATAGGTTTCAGCCCAGTTATAGTTAGGAATTAGCATTTAAAAAACCTATGAAATTCACTGAAAAAACCATAGGTTTTTACACCAGTTATAGTTAGGAATTAGCATTTAAAAAACCTGTTAAATTCACTGAAAAAAACATAGGTTTCACACCAGTTATAGTTAGCATGAAGTTTTATTCGCATAAAACCATTGAAATTCTCACGTTATAGTTAGTTGGACTCACTATAACTTGCGCGTCCAATGCACTGCTGATGACGTCACATATTATATCACTCATGACATGGTCAGTGACATCACTGATGACACCATCCTTGTGACAGACTGACAGACCTCCTTTCAGTGTAATGTAACCCTTGAAACACATATTCAAAAAAGAAACTAACATTTTGAAAAAAAATGGAGATACCCATACCAGTTACAACAAACAATAAAGTAATTCCACCATCTATATACACACCCTCTCATTCAGCAACAATTCTATATAGTCACTCATACATATACTCACTCATCACATGTAGTGATACACATATACATCCTGTTACACACCGATAGTCATCCAAAAGTTACTCACACACATACTCACACATGCAAATAAACTATTGAATATCAATTTATTTGCATATACAGCTATACACACACTAGCACATTACTTCTAAGGAAACTTACACATACTTACTCTCTTAATCAATCACTTATAGAAACACATACTTATTTAAACAGGAACTCTTTCAATCTCTCACTCTCACATATACTCACTTATATACATCAATACTCACATATACTAGATTAAAACATATGTAGTTACTCATAAAGACACTAGTGAGGCAGGCATTCACTTACTAACACACACATATACACACTCATCTACCCATACAGTCCTACTCATATGCTGTATTCAAAACACATACAAACAGTGAGTCAGTCACCAACCCATGCAGCCACTTATACACAAAGTGGAACATTGATACATATATTTAAATATTTAAAAATTACTTGCTAATATATGTATTCACTAGGATACACTTTGTAAGCCAGTTAACCAATCAATATTTTATTAAAAAAACATCCATTTACACACTTATTTAAACATTTATTCTTCCATCGACCTTTACAAATACAAATATAAAACATAATTATTTTTCAGAAAGACACACATTCACTGGATGGTGTCATCAGTTATGTCATGAGTGATGTCACTGACCATGTCATGAGTGATGTAATATGTGACGTATTCAGCAGTGCATTGCACGCACAAGTTATAGTGAGTCCAACTAACTATAACATGGTAATTTCAATGGTTTTATGCGAGTAAAACTTCATGCTAACTATAACTGGTGTGAAACTTATGTTTTTTTCAGTGAATTTAATAGGTTTTTTAAATGCTAATTCCTAACTATAACTGGTGTGAAACCTATGGTTTTTTCAGTGAATATATATATATGTGTGTGTGTGTATTTATGGATAGATAAATAGATGTCACTGTGATGAAACTTCTCAAACCTTTTCAAAACAAAAGTTCATCCACCTCAGCTCCTTATAGAAAAGTGTCGGGTGATCTGCAAAGCAAGGGCCTAGAAAAAGTGGTAGGGGCAAAAATCTTTTTTCTCATGAAATTTCCATAAGCCAGCACACCTTTCTAAGATATGTCCTATTATCTTTGCTGAAGCTTATTTTGCAATTGGCAAGAAGTGTGTTACACTGCTGGTTGGCACTCACACATTTCACCCTGCCCCCACAGAGATCTGGAGAATCTGTCTGACCATTCTTAGGATTTATTGCACACTGAAAACATGTTACCTTAACTCACAGTCATGAAGGGCCCACACAAATGTATTATGATGTTTTAAATTTTTTGATGTAAAGCAACTTGTCAGGAGTGATGTAATATTGGGGGGTGCAGTGTTTGCAAGTTTATTACGGTTTTAAAGCACCTGCTGCCACGTTCCTTTGCTTCATGTCTTGGAGCGCCAAACAGAGATGTTACATTGTTTCAGAAAAAATAGTTTACAATCACTTTTTTAAAGACAATCCCAGCACCCATTGTATGGTCAACACTAACTTTTATCCCCCATCCACCTTTTCACCTCCACACAGTTGCCTTCAGGCAAAATGATTCTCAACGAAATATCAAAACTAGAACAAAAAACTAGTTTTATTCTCTATAACCTCCCGCTCCCTGAAAAACAGGGGCACTTGCCAAACTTAAGCGTAATCGTGCCTAGGTGGTCAAACCAGCCGACAAAGGTGGCAGCATTATGGTTCCGGACAATTATCCATACTAAACTAAGATCTTAGGCCAATTATCTGACACTGACCACTATCTGAAACTAAACTCTTGGTATCACACAGAGAGGTAAAACAGAAGGCTTTTTGACAAAAAACAAATTTCTGTTCCTCAATACGAAATTTCCATGCACACATGTAATTTATACTCTCCCAAAAATACACCAGGCTGCCCAAATTGTCTCAGGGTGTGGCTCTATTCTAGAGCCTATGGGCCAGTATGTGGATATCTTCATCAGGGAATTCGTACCCAAAACCTATTGCTATATCAAAGACACAATAGACATGATTAATCAAGTAGACCATCTTCCCTTTGACACCAAAATTTACATTCTTTGTACCTTGGATGTAAAATCGCTTTATACCAACATTCTACAGACAGCATGTTTGAATGTCATTGAGAAACTGCTTTATTCAAGATATCAACAACACTCTGTCCCCACATCCTTCATCCTCTACTTACTTAAGATGTGTCTCATATGCAACTTCTTTTTCTTTGACGGACAATACTACCAACAGGTCAAGGACACATCACTGGGAGCAGTTTTTGCTCCAAATGTTGTGATAGTGTAAATTAAATGTGACCGCAAAATCCGTTCCGCTCGCGTATTTTGCGGATTTTCGGTAAATCCGGCGGATCCGGGGGGCAAAATTTCAAGCCTTCAAGCTTGAAGTTGTTGTAACTATTTTCGGATGGCTCCGGCAAGCTGCCAGCGCCATCCTAAAATAGTTACTAAGTTAGCTTCAACAAGAAGCACTAATACATAAAATAAAGCAGGTGCTCGAGCACCTGCTTCATTCTATCTATTAGTGCTTCCCGGTGAAGCTAATTTAGTAACTATTTTAGGATGGCGCTGGCAGCTTGCCAGCGCCATCCTAAAATAGTTACAAGATGATGACAGCTCACTCAAGGGACCCATGCGCACATCGGTGCGATTGCATAGTAACACACACATGGTCGCTGGAACTAGTTGAAGCTCAAATTCAGTGACTCATTCATCAGCCCAAAAACAATCGTGAGCGTCGTCGAGGCTGGGGAGGTGTCCCTTCTTCCCAAATCTACCGTCAAAAATCAGTTGTGATGCTGGATAGAGGCCTTTGCATCCTTGACTTTCACGAGCGCAATCCTAGTGCTGTTCCTGTGACCAGGAGCTTCTTTCTCTTGATCTGCTGCTCTGATCGGTCTCTGACCTTTTATACACACAAGAGGCATGTGAACTCGCATGGAAGCCCCGCCCGTTTGGCCCCGCTCACACACTCGCGGTGTGCACCGTCTTCCCGCCATTTACCCACTGTGATGGACAGCTCAGTGAGCTCACTCAAGGGACCCCTGCGCCCTTCGGGGCGATTGCATAGTAACACACACATGGTCGCTGGAACTAGTTGAAGCTCAAATTCAGTGACTCATTCATCAGCCCAAAAACAATCGTGAGCATCGTCGAGGCTGGGCAGGTGTGCCTTCTTCCCAAATCTACCGTCGAAAATCAGCTGTGATGCTGGATAGAGGCCTTTGTATCCTTGACTTCCACGAGCGCAATCCTCGTGATGTTCCTGTGACCAGGAGCTTCTTTCTCTTGATCTGCTGCTCTGATCGGTCTCTGACCATTTATACACACAAGAGGCACTTGAACTCGCACAGATGTCCCCCCCATTTAAAAAATCCGCAAAATCCACGAATCCGCAAGTTTGCGGATTTTGCGGATCCGCGAATCCGCAAATCCGCAAATTCGCGGATCGTGGAGCCGCGAAATCCACCCATGCTTAGTGTAAATGGATGATCTTGAAACCAATAAGATACTGGCTCCTGACAATCCATTTCTTAATAACGTCACCATTTGGAAAAGTTAGATTGACTATATTCTTCTGATACAGCATAGATCCAGCGGCTTACCAGCGACAGGTACTCCATACGCAGCTGGGCCCATAAACACACACATACTCTAGTAATTACCACTGGAGTTTATAGTTTGTTGTTGCTGAAATTTCAAGATTAGTTACCTCTCATTCTCAACTAATCTTTCACTGATCAAAAAGTTCTTTCCCCTGGTCAATGGACCATTAGTTGAACTAGTTGATGGTGAAATGACATGAATTATTTCTCTTTTGCCAATTAAATAACCACAGACTCGAGAAAGGTTTAAATCATTATCTAAATTCATTTCATGTGAACCACTTACAGTACAGTACAGTCTAAGCTTATTGGAAATATGCCTTGAGGAAGCCCGTAAAGGGCGAAACGCGCGTCGGCTGTGAAGCACTTGGTTTTAAAAGAAATAAAATACCAATTTTGTCTACACTACGTCACTCCCTTGGATTGAGAAGGAGTTTTTGGCCAAGAATTCGCATTGAAGATTGGTGCACAAGGCACTGGGATAATAGTGACTTGATACGATGTGCGCTGGTGTTTTTGTTTTTTATACACGAAAATATAGTTACCAAGGATAGTGCGAAAACCAGCCCCCTGGCCAAGGAGCTTGAAAGGGTCCCCGGGAAAGATCAGACGACAAAGGCTTCAGGACAGGATAGATAACTTCTCTACCAATGATACTTGCGTAGCACCCCTCTCTGACACTCTCTTCCTCCTCGAGATTTTTCTGTGGTCTTTTTCTAAGTAATTTAATTTAAGATAAAGAGGCTCTGCATTTGATTCTTCATTAGCATTTCTCGTCACTCCGACCGCATCCCGAGCTCTGCAGCATTCAGCAAATCTCTGTCTCGCTCAGGCAGCATCCCAGTCTCATGCACTTCAGCATCGACGTCTCTCTAACTAAGAACTACCTCAATTATACCCGACAATATTCATGTACCTCCCAATAATGTTTCAATATCATGAAACTACTAACTCTGATTGGACAGGCAAGGGGGGATGATTATCACACCACGCTTATTTTACAATTTAGTCTTTCAGTCCATTGTTAAAAATCCCATCCCTTAATTTTTATTCATAACTCTTTATTTCCCACCCATATTCTCATCATTTTTGAAACAAGGATAACATTTCTCATGTATTTCTGTTCATCCACAGGACTTGAGTTCTCGTTCCCAGGGTATGTATCCTTTTAGTCCTTGGACTGCGTTCAAGTGTCACATCACTTCTTCCAACTCAGTCACGCTTCGCATGTGCGAAGATCAGGTGGCCATAAGACTTTAGACTCATACGAAATGCCCAAAATACACACTGATAAAATTGTCAAAATGACATATACAAATTAAAAAAATAAATGGTTTCACTGTAGACGACCTATCTCTACTCTAATGCTTCCCCTGCACTAGCATTAGTAAAATAGCTTGTGTTAGTATCGGCAAAGCAGATGCTCAGCATGTGAGTTCTCAAGCAGCCATTTTAACAGCATTTGTTCATGCGCCATTAATTCCCTCCATGCGACAGTTCGTCATACTGCATAGATGCAGCAGATGCATGCGCAATACAGATTTCCCGTTAGCAGCCACTTTAGGATTTCACTTGAGTTGCTTGTTAGTAATACACGTAGGCAAGCTTCTCTTTCTTGTATGTTCAATGCTGTGCATATTAATTCACACCATACATGGTCAATACAATATTAAAAGCTAAATAAGAGAATTGTCTTCGATCAAGTCTCTTTTCTGCGAGTCCTTGCTCCATCAGCATGGTAGAGAATTGACAAATATGGATTTTTTTGACTGGCTTAATACAAATTGTAGTGGATTGAAATTTACGCTCATACACAGTAAGTCCGAAATAGTTTTCTGGACTTAATGATTAAACCTGTCAAAAGTGAGCTCTTTACGACCCTATACCGTAAACCCACGGAGAGGAACAACCTATAACAGTCATCACCCAAGGGCACTGAGGGACTCAATGCCATTCTCAAAGTTCCTCCTCATTGAAGGAATTGCTTGGTCAAACAATACTACTTTCAAGACACCAATAACATGGCGGACAGATTGATGAAAAGGAATTATCCACGTAAACTTATTCACAAATCTATCAAAAGGCAGTAGTACTGTCCATGCAACACACTTCTCACACCTAAACCTAAAAAAACCAGTTACCGTTTGTGTCACCACTTTTTCACTCATTTCTAATCAGGTCAAAACATCTATCCTGAAACACTGGCCAATACTCAATGGTGGAGGGCTTTTTGCCTTTCAGAAAAATCTTCCAGCCAAACAGACTACACAAACCCTTTCTGATTTATGGGGGATATCTCCACTAGTTGGACACTCCAAATGTGGCAATTGTGTTGTCTTCCAGTTCACTATTGAAAGTAAGCAGTTTGTATTTGGAAAAATCAAGATGACTCTAAATCAGTTCTCTAACTATAATACCACAAATGTTGTCCATAGAAGAACATTTATATTGGTCAAACAACCCAGAAAGTACGGATTTGCATCTGCCAGCACAGAAGCCGTCTCCGTTGCAAGGTACCTAATGCACCATTGGTGGACCACTTCTCGGAAAAAGGACACAGGGAAGACGAAATACGATGGTAAGTCATCTCCATAGTCAAACCACCTCCAAGAGGCATTGGTATAAGTTCCATACTCAACAAGGAGGAACTTAAATGGATACTTCAGACTAATAGCCTTAAAATAATGACTAGAATAATATGAAGGTTTGGACCTCTTTGGTCTGAACCAATTTCAGCACCTCTCCAACTAATGAGCTTTGATATATTGTTGTAAATCAACGGCGAATAGGTTAAGCATTAGCAGAAGACATGCTGTATTTGACCATTGTCGTTGCAATTGAACCGACTCCATTTTGTATTTGTGGCAGACATTTTGTCTGCCACATGTTGCCATGTGCTCATCATGTGCTTTGTCCTACCTCCTTGTTAACTGCTCCTGAAATCTGCCCAGCATTAGGCTATATTCAGCATCCCCCACTTCAGCATGCTCAGGCATGGCCAGTAGGGTCTGCAGCTGTTACTATTTAGTTCCAGATAGGAATGTGTTTACTAGTTTCTGAAAAACTGTTAACTCTTCAATTGTGCCTTCCAATATGTCCTTATATGTACATAAAACTTGCTCTTGTATTGTGGACCGCCTTCTTTTGAGCCCCCTCATTGTGTATAAAAGGGGCCATGTGCTTTAGTTCGGTGTGCTACTCTATACAATACTGAATGGTGTTGTGTGGACTGTAGTACCACCTTTATAGGTTTAACCCCTTCCATGCGGCCGTGATTTGGCACCTGTGTGGCAGAATCGCTAGTGGGCGGGTTTATGACGGCCCCCAGCCGTCATCAGCACACGGCCACAGTAGTGCATGATGGCTGGGGGCCATCATCAGCATGGAAGGGGTTTATAAACTATACTTTTGTATTTTCCAGTTTCTGTGCCAACTTCTTCCTATGGTCTGAGGACTCTGTGCAGAGAAGAGCGAACCCCTTGCACTGGTAGGCCTAGCTGAGGCTTGCTTACATCAATTGGTGCCCAATGTGGGTCTCATCGGCGACGTGATCACTGCCAGAAGAGACCTGATTCTTGGCATCCAAGGCGTTGTTCCTTTCTTTCCGATCTGACCATCCAGGTGGTGCCGGTCCTCAACTGAGATCTCTTCTGTTGGCTTGACATGCAGTGGCCGTTTGGTCGAATTTAGAACTTGGGAGATGGAATCTGGACGCCCTGTGATTGGTAAGAACCATTGTACGGTACTTGCTGTGGGTTTTGGAAGCCTAGGATTGGCAAGGCAGTTTTAGGATACGCTTGCTGTGGCAATTTTGGTTTGGTATGACTAGTCATGATGTGTATGTGAAAGTGAAATATATTTGTTGCAACACATATAGGCAGGTAATGAGGAGATTTTCTCTAAAATTGTGATTTTGATTTGAACGGCACAACGTATTACAGATACTTTAAGTGCTACTTTGATTATAACACTGCATATTTTGCACTATTTTTGGCATGCCTGCTTTTAGCGCACTTTCATAGGAAGTGCTGCTTTTGTGGAAAGAACCGGTTAAGACTTGAGGAATCGCAGGCGGCTCCCCCAGCGGGACGCCTAATAGAGATATGTACATAAAATATGGTCTTTCTTCTATAATGTACAGCACATGATGGAGGAAATACACGCGAAAAGATCATGAGTTACGTTGGCCAATGTATGGGTCATTTGATATACAAAAGATTGAGTATGTGGAACAGTGTATGTTTGAGCAGAAATCCTGACAAGACATGTTTGAATGTGTGCGAATCTGGGTGACAGAAGTACGTGAGTGTGAGAAACGTGAGCAAGCGCTGATTGAAAAAGAGCAACGGAAGAATGTGTATGAAAAAGCGCAAGAATTAAGGAAGAAAGAAGTGAAAGAATTGGAAGAGAGACAGGAGCAGGAGCGCAGATTACAGATATCTGGCCAATATGCTGTTCGGCAACCTCTTTATCCTGTCCTTAATAAATCACAAGATGATTTCTCATTGCTAGATCGTCCTCCGTCTCCGTATGCCGTTCCGTCCGCTCCATCAGACGAAGATGACGATTCCAGGGCAGATCGCACAAAACCAGATACTAGCTCTATGCTGCGGTCGAACGTGCGGCAGAACTTAGAAAGACTGCTCATCAAGCACTTTGTGATTCTGTTACTGTTTCTAACATCTTAGATAGTTTACAGGGGTGGAAGGACAGAGAGCGATTATATTTTACTGAGCACTTTGCTGAAGAAATTGTTGTCATGTTTCGGAAAGTCTCTGGTGTTTTAGAACCTGATGATGTAGCAGCCGATTGTAAGCAAATACATAATGGGCTTTTTACTCTCCCCCAGGTGGCTGATACGATAAGACGGTTGTTCAACCTACGAACTGAGGCGCTTCGTATGCGAGGAGAGAAACGGAAAACAGATACAGATGCACGGACGGATTCACTCGGCGGGAAACAATCATCTATCTTTGGAAAAGATAAGACCGCAATAGTACATGCAAAGCCTATGCGAGAGGCTGCGCCTTTATATGTTCCTCCTAAGGGAACGGGTACAAGTGATGATAAGTCCTCTGTAGATTCTAAAGGTTATTTTATTTATAATTGGGTGTACACTCCCTGGAATAGGGCAGATGTAATGGCACTTAAAGCTGCATTGCCTGACCCGCGGAAAAATCCAGCTGCTTTTTATGAGGAAGTTGAGGGAGCCATAAATTCTTGTACCATGACATTAGCTGATATCGATTTATTTTTCGGGCTAATATTACCGCCTGAAATGTGGATATCCGTGCGTAAAGTTGATGATGGTGCAGCGTATGGGGCATTATGGAAGGAGATAGAGATGGAAGATGAGGATAGGGAACCAGCGAAAAAGCCATGTCAGTTGATTGTAGACCTTCCTGTTGCTATACTAAGTTAAAAACGATTATTCCCCCTAACAAGATTGATTGGACTATTGTAGCATCATGTAAACAAAAGGCAGATGAATCGGTTTCAGATTTCTTTACGCGTTTTGAAGAAGCCTTTCATGATTTTAGTGGTCAATCGTTAACGGACGATACAGGCCGACACTTATTTGTAGATAAATATGTTACGAATCTATTACCAGGAGTGGCTAGCAGTTTAAAAGCTAGTGAAAGCTCTTGTACTGCCTCTTCTCCGGCATCTCTCCTGACGATGGCTCAATATTATGAGCATCAGGAATTAGAAGCGAAGGGTAGTGAGGATAAAAAGTCTAAGGAATTAAAAACAAAGGTTATGTTATCTCAGGTTTATGGTCCACCTCCTAGAGGTAATGATAGAGGAGGACGAGGATTTTTTGGCTCTCCTTACACTTGTTCGAATTTGGCTGTTGATCAATGCGCGTATTGTAGGAAATTTGGCCATTAGGCTGATGAGTGTCGATTGTTGCGCTCACAACGCTATGTCCGTGGTCGAGGACCAATGAGAAATCGCGTGGGATATTCAGGTCCTAGGGGCAACACAAACGATTGCGCTAGGTTTGATTCTAATGTGCGGGTACAAAATGGGTTCAATACATTTGACAGGCGCAACTAATACCAGATGTCTGATTATGTGCAGCCTGATTTACATGATTCTGCTTATGCATAGGATTGCGTAGGATGGGGTAAGAAATCAATTGAACTTCCAGTAGATCAGAGGGGTCCTTATGTTACAGCACATGTTTTGGGTTCTACTGATCAGTTTCTGGTTGATACAGGAGCTACTTGTAGCGCTCTGGCTAAACAATTGGTTCCGAGGGCTCCCCTGTCTGGCTTGACGTTCACATCGATAGGGTTCGATGGAACACCCTCCTTTAGCCCATTATCTCAACCACTTGCATTTCATGTTGATAAATTTGCTGCTCCATGCCCGTTTTTGCTCTCCCCAAATACACCAGATAATATGGTGGGTCTTGATAAGCTTAAGTATTTCAGAGCTACAATAAGATGTTCCCCTGAAGGAGTACATGTGATTTTGAAAGATAATTACCCAGTGATGGACAGAGTTTGCATTGCTAAAGAGGATACTGCATTAGCCTCCCTACCTAAAACTTTTTGGGCTACTTCAGATACTGATGTGGGACAGATGGTTATTCCCCTGGTGCATATTAGAGTAAAGGAGGGAGCTGTGTTACCACGTTTGCCTCAATATAGAATTTCACAGGCGGGTGAGGAAGCACTCACACGAATTGTACAAGATCTCATTGAAGTGGGGGTGGTTGAAGAAGTTCCATTTAATGTTTGTAATAGCCTAATTCTCCCAATTTTGAAGAAAGACACTGATACTAGGATTTATCGATTTTGTAATTGACCTACGGGAGGTGAATAAGATAGTGGTGCCACACTACCCAGTGGTTTCTGACATCACAACACTTCTTACTTTAGTTCCACATACTGCAACCACATTCTCTGCTATAGACTTGAAGAACGCCTTGAATTTGAATTTTAAAATATCATAAAGCGCTCGACTACCAAGCGGTTTCTTGGCGCTAGGAATGCAGACCCATGGTAAGTTCAAGAAGTGGGCCACTAGTGTGGAAAGGCTTGTGAAAAAAGGAAGGTTTTAAGAGCTTTTCGAAACTCTAAATAATAGGAAGAGGACCTAAGGGAAAAAGGAAGAGTGTTCCAAAATACGGGGGCAAGGGTGGAGAATTTCATACCTCCCAGTTTTTTCCTCCTGAATCGAGGAACCGAGAGAAGGAATTGGGAGGAGGAGCGCAGCTCTATACAAGGGAGATAGGCCTTGATTTCAGAATAAATAAATGCGGGGGCCATCCCTGCCCGGGCCTGAAAGATGATACAGCCCATCTTAAAGAGGGAACGTTCCCGAATGGGAAGCCAATGTAAGGCGTTGAGCAACGGGGTGACATGATGGGATTTGGGAAGGGTATAGCCAAGTCGAGCAGCCTGGTTTTGAACCAGCTGAGGTCGCCGTAAATCATAAGCAGGGATACCAGAATATAAAACGTTGCCATAGTCGATACAGGATATGACCATGGCTAAAAGAATAAGTTTAAGGGCAGAAAGGGAGAAAAAACGTGAAATCTTTAGGATAGTGCGGAGAATCATAAAGCAGGAAGAAACAACAGAACTAATCTGGGAGTGCAAGGTAAGATGATCATTCAATTTTATGCCTAAAGGAAGAGGGGACGGGAGGAGAACCCAGGGAAGAAGGCCAAAATGAAGGGTTCCAGGGACTGGAGCACCCACCTGTAAGGACCAGTTCGGTTGTGTCTGGATTTAACTTCAGGTGGTTGTGATTCATCCAGTCTCTAATGAAAATCATAACGGATTGGAAATTATGAGTGGAGTCTGGGGAAGAGGACAAATTAAAAACAAGCTGGAGGTCATCGGCGTAGTTATACACTGTGACCTCCATTTGCTGTAGTGCAAAAACAAGAGGGAAAATGTAAAAATGAAACAACAGGGGGGACAGGGAGGAGCCTTGCGGTACGCCGCATTGAACCTTGCGGGAGGGTCCAGAGAAGTCGGCCAGATGGAAGGCCTGAGTACGGTCCCTCAGGAAGGAAGAGAGCCAAACCAGGGCCGATCCCCTGATGCCAGCCGCCCTGACACGGGTGAGCAGGATGGAATGGTCAATTGTGTCAAAGGCAGCGGATAAGTCAAGAAGGACTAAGGCCTGGGGCTGATTGGTGTCCATTCCGTCTCTGAGTTTGTCCATGACGGAGAGGACTACCGACTCCGTAGAGTGCCTCGGGTGAAAGCCTGCCTGACACGGGGCTAACCTGCCAGTTTCCTCAGCAAAGGCACTGAGCACTTTGGTGATGTGTCGCTCCAGTATTTTGCCTAAAAAGGGAAGGAGGGAGATGGGGCGATAATTGGCCATAGAGGTGGGGTCTGCACTGGGTTTTTTTAAGATGGGAATTATGGTAGCAAATTTGTGAGATTGTGGGATCATGCCCTGAGCAAGGGAAGCGTTGAGAAAGGTAAGAGGGGGCAAAGGACAGGCCAGGTAGATTTGTCTAAGGATTCGTGCAGGGCAGATGTCCGAGGGAGATCCGGCCTTGACCCTTAGAAGTAGGGACAAGAACAGCTCCCTGGTCAGAGGAGGAATACAATTAAGAAATAACTGGTTTGGCGGAGGCTGAGGGTCGGAAAAGGAGGGGGAAGGGGGTAAGATGTTAGACTTGATAGTAGTAATTTTCTCGATGAAAAAGTTATTGAGCAAATCGCAGAGGCCCTGGAAAGGGGAAGGTTTCAGGGAAGCTCTGTCAAAGAGGTCCTGCACAATTGAAAAGATTTCTCTTGGTTGATTGTCGGCGGACAAGATTTTTGAGGAGAAATAATTGGTCTTGGCAGAGAGAATGGCTTTCTTGTATTGATTGAGAAGTGAGGTATATTTTAGTTTGAGTGTAGGGCAGTAGGTGCATCTCCAGGCGTGCTCTGCCTGCCGAACCGCAAGTTTCCTCTCTTTGTGTTCAGCATCGAACTACCTATTCGCGTCATTGGCGCGCCTGGTCGTAACGCGCCTCAGAGGGGCTACTTGGTCGCACCCACTAGCAAGCCATTTATTGATAGTGTCTACTTGAGCAGAAGAGGGAAGGTCTTCAATACGGGGAATTGAGGCAGAGAGAGAAGAGCAGAGGGAGACCATGTCAACATGCCTTCTTTTCGATCCCTATTCATCCTGATAGCGGATATCTGTTCGGTTTCACTTTGAATAATCGATCGTATAGATTTTGTAGAGTTCCTCAAGGCTATACTGAGAGTCCAAGTATTTACAGCCAAGCATTAAAGAGACAACTTGATTCTTTTGTCCTGCCCGAAGGTGTGGCGCTCATACAATATGTCAATGATATCTTGTTGGCAGCCGATATCCCTGAACAATGTGAAAAATGCACTTTGTCCTTGCTTTCTTACCTTGCTTCACATCATCACAAAGAATCGAAAAAGAAATTGCAGTATTGTAGACCAAAGGTAACATACTTAGGTCACCTTTTGTCTAAGGAGGGGCGTGCACTCACATCAGATCGCATTCAGGCAATTCTAGACACACCAGTACCTTCTACACAGAAAGAAGTTCGAGCATTCTTAGGTCTTACTTCCTTTTGTAGGCAAGGGATATTGGGATTTTCATACATTGGTAAGCCTTTGTTAGCACTTTTGACAAAAGACACTCCGAAACCCCTTCCATGGACAGATGAATGTGAGTATACTTTTCGACAGTTACGACAAGCCCTTTGTTCAGCTCCAGTGTTAGGTACTCCAGATTACACAAAGCCCTTTACATTGTATGTACATGAGCGAGATGGATGTGCATTGTCAGTTTTAGTGCAGACACATGGCGATAAGCAACGTCCTTGTGCATATTTTTCAGCAGTACTCGATCCTGTTGCTCGAGCGTTGCCTGGATGTTTTCGCTCGGTTGCAGCAACAGCTGTGTCAATACGCCAGAGTGAAGGGATAGTCTTATCACATAAACTGTTGGTGCTGGTACCCGATGCTGTTGATGCCCTTTTGAATCAAACAAAGACGCAGCATTTAACTAGTGCTCGTCTGAAAGGATATAAGCTGACGCTGTTAGCTCCTCATATTACACTGAAAAGATGTGGAACACTTACCCCAGCCACGTTGTTGATATTTCCGGCGACTCAGCCTGAGGCGCAAGAAACACATGATTGTATTTTCCTGACTGAGGAACAGACAAAGGGTCCTATTGATTTGCAAGATACACCCCTTCCAGATGTAGATGGAGAATTGTGGGTTGATGGGTCTTGTCTGAAGTTACCGGATGGTACAACTTCAGCCACATATGCAATTACTACGCTTCACACAATAGTGGAGACAGCTTGCATACCACAGAAGTCAGCTAAAGCAGCAGAACTAATAGCTTTGACACGAGCATGTGAGCTTAGTACAGGTTTGCGTGTGAACATTTATACAGATAGCCGCTATGCTTTTGGAGTGGCGCATGATTTTGGCCTGCTCTGGAAGGAAAGAGGTTTTCTGACATCACACGGGATGCAGATAATGCACGGAGAACTAGTGCATAATCTTTTGACTGCATTAACCTATCCAAAGAAAATAGCTATGGTGAAATGCAGTGCGCACAAGAAAGTGACTGATAAGGTAGGACACGGAAATGCTTTTGTAGATCGAGTGGCACATGAGACTGCGATGCAGCCTGACACTACTTTCATGTATGTAGTGAAGTCACAAGCTGAGCGGTGGCACGATACTAGGAAAGAAGTATCAGAAATACAGACGACCGCTTCTGACAAAGAACAGGAGCAATGGTCCAAGGATGGAGAGTTGGATGATGAAGGTTGTTGGCGAAACTAACAGATGAATAGATGGAAGTTGCCTATAGCTTTTGTACAACCTATGGTTCAGATGGCACATGGGCTAGCACATGTTGGACCTTCAGCAATAGTGAAATTGCTTATGCAAGTTTGGGAGCATCCAGAATTTGCTAGTACAGCTAAGAGAGTAGTACAGTCCTGCAAGATTTGTCTGCAATTCAATCCTGGAAAAGGGACACTAACTCCAGCAGGAGGGTTTGCTACACCATCTGCACCTTTTGAAGTTTTGCAGATGGATTATATTCAGCTTGAACGCTGCAATAATCTGAAGTATGTCTTGGTGGTGGTATGTGCATTCAGTAAATGGATTGAGGCGTACCCTACAAAGGACAATACTGCAATTACTACTGCAAAGGTGCTTTTGAAGAAATGTTTTCCTCGTTATGGTGTTTGTAGACTTTTGTGGAGTGATAACGGACCTCATTTTATAGGGAATGTTATAAAGTATGTCCTGAAAGGATTAGGGATCAAACAGAAGTTTCATGCAGTGTTCCACCCACAATCAGCAGGATTGGTGGAAAGATACAATGCTACTCTGAAGCTGAAATTAGCCAAGATACAGGCTTCTACTTCTCTGACTTGGCCAGATGTGTTGCCACTGGCATTGTTGTCTATTAGACCAGTGCCTCATTCTCGAACAGGTCTCACCCCCTATGAGATCCTGTTTGGTAGGCCCATGAATATCGGGGGAATTCCTAAACCACGTTCTGTGTATGATGTACCTTGTGTCTTAATGAATGACTATTTGGCACAATTAACTGATAACTTGGTTTCTATTCATCAATAGGTTCGGTAAGCACTTCCTGACAGATCTACAGGTGAAGTCCATGAACTCCGACCTGACGACCATGTGATGATCAAGGTCTTCCAGAGGTCGAGCAGTTTGGAGCCAAGGTGGCGTGGACCAGAGCAAGTGCTACTTGCCACGAGGACAGCAGTTTGAATCACGAACAGGAAACATTGGATCCACAGCACCCATTGTCAGCGAGTAATTCCTACCTTGGTGGAGCCTGCTGTGTTGACCGACCATCGAGTGGTTCTAACTGCGGAGAAAGGCCATGCTGTGACACCTGACGGATCTGAGGAGTTGTTCCCGGAGCAGACAATCCCTGGAGCAACGAGATATAATTTGAGACCGAGAAAGGAGTCTGCAGTGCTTGTGAGAGTTGTCTGAGCATTCCCTGGGTTAGTGAAACGGAGAGCCAATGTGGCAAGGGGGGGATCAGCCCTGCATTAGAGTAGTGACACCCGTCTTGGCCCGTGGTGAAGAAATCAACGGCTGCCCAGGGGTAAGAGCTCTGACAACTACTTTAGTTTCAGGAAGAATTGTTTTGTGCTTTTGTAAAAAAAAAAATGGATTAGAAGAAGATTTTTTCTGCTGTAAGGCTTATTGTTGTCTTGGTGATTGTGGCAACAATAACATGGTCTGTTGAGGAGACAACTCCTGCTCGTATGTTGTTTGTTGTTACTACACCGACACCTGAGGAGCATTATTTTTTCACGCTACCATATCAAGAATTGAAGCACCGACAATCCTACCTTAATAACACTTTTATTTAGATGCTACACCATACCCACATTGCTTCAAATGCCACGAACTGTTGGATTTGTGGGATGATGCCTGCACATCAAAAGAAGGGAGGTACACTGTTTATACCTCTCCCTTTTTCACATAATGGCTCCTGTCGAGCCTGGTATACCCTGCTTTTTGCAACTAGGAAGCCTACCGTGGGCAGACTGCTTTTCGGGTTCAATAAAGAATGTCATCAAGACAAAGATGGGTATCCCCAAGTGAAGTGGGAGGAATATCGCCCGGACAATATTTCAACTCCATATATCTTCACCAACACAAGAGACTCTATTGAAAGTGAACATTTTGTTATCTCTGTCACTCAAGCACAAGCAGAATTATGTGTACAGAGCATTGGACATATTCCTGTTGGAATTAGTGACTGTATTACTGTTTTGAATATAGATGGATTGAATAATAGTACCATTTTAGCTTCACATAACACCTACTTTGTGTGTGAATATCGTGGATATTATCGATTGCCAGCTGGGTGGACAGGTGTATGTTATGTGTCATTTTTGTTACCTCCTGTGTTTCTGGCACCTCCATTGTATCACCGAGATCCTAAACTATTCCACAATATTTCTGTAAATCGTTATAAGAGGACCTTGAATACTGATGATGTAGATCTAACAGATACTAGTCTGCCACAATATGTAGATTTTAATTTAGGATTGTTCTTCTTTGTGGGTGCTGCATTAAATAGTAGAATAGTGCGACGATTAACTAGAGTTGTAGAAGATGTTACAGATCAAGCAGCTGTAGCCCTAGGAAACCTCACTGAAGAATTGCAAATTGCTAGAATTGTAGCTTTACAGAACCAAATGGTTCTAGATGTTATGTTAGCAGATAGAGCTGGTGCATGTCGCATTATAGGTAGTAGTTGCTGTGTGTTCATCCCAGATTACACACCATCAGTATATAAAGTGATCAATAAAATCCATAAGATCGCTGCAGACCTCCACACAGAGAATGGTACGTGGACTCTTGCAGGATGGTTCTGGACTTTAATCTCTGCTTGGGGCTGGAAAGTATTGACTGCTCTATATATAATAATTGCAATAGTCTTCACATGTTGTGGGTGTATCCAGTGTAGTCCAATGTTATGTTCTATGGGCATTACTGCTTGTATACCGACCAAAAGAAATGTTGCAGAAGTCAAAATGCAGAATAATTTGAACAAGGAGATAGCTGAGATGATGGTCATTGATATAAGGGATAAGTATCTAAATTATCCTAGGAAGTCGAACGTCTACAGCTAATGCTGAAAGGGTCGTCTGTTGTAAATCAACGGCTATTAGGTTAAGCATTAGCAGAAGACATGCTGTATTTGACCATTGTCGTAGCAATTGAACTGACTCCATTTTGTATTTGTGGCAGCCATTTTGTCATGTGCTTTCTCCTACCTCCTTGTTAACTGCGCCTGAAATCTACCCAGCAACAGGCTATATTCAGCATCCCCCACTTCAGCATGCCCAGGCATGGCCAGTAGGGTCTGCAGCTGTTACTAATTAGTTCCAGATAGGAATGTGTTTACTAGTTTCTGAAAAACTGTTAACTCCGCCCACTCATCGATTGTGCCTTCCAATATGTCCTTATATGTACATAAAACTTGCTCTTGTATTTTGTACCGCCTTCTTTTGAGCCCCCTCATTGTGTATAAAAGGGACCATGTGCTTTAGTTTGGTGTGCTACTCTATACAATACTGAAGGGTGTTGTGTGGACTGTAGTACCACCTTTAAAGGTTTAATAAACTATGCTTTTGTATTTTCCAATTTCTGTGCCAACTTCTTCCTATGGTCTGAGGACTCTGTGCAGAGAAGGGCAAACCCCTTGCACTGGTAGGCCTAGCTGAGGCTTGCTTACATCATTGTTGGTCTGCTTATGCAGTCTTCTGTCTTTTTCTTTACCCAGGCAGCATTCAATTACCTGCTCTTTGCTTCAATCTCAATGCTTTGGATATTTGGTATCTCCATCACTCTTCAGATGCTGCATATTGTATAACAATTGTTGATTCCAAGTACTAATTGTTGTAGTACTGATAATGTTGAGCTTTATGTTGACGAACATTTTAGTCCTTTACTACTTCTGGATAACATATTTTCTCATATTTTTTTTCATGTATATTATATTACATATTTTTTTTAACATTCAAGTATGAACTGTAAATCCATTACAGTATGGTAGCCTAACTGTGCCTATATATCCTTTTCTCTACTTACTTTTTGTCTTCAGTGCTCTAGTTCAACCGCATGTCACTCAAAGTGCCCACGTGCACATCTTTACGTCCCGTGTACACACTCATCAAGAGTCCATGCACTCTTTCATCCCTGTGACATCGATTGCAGACTGTCCCGCAGTCTGCAGCTGAAATTCTTGTACCAGCTTTCACGATAAGTCCTGGCCGCATGCAGTTCCCTTGGCTTATCTTTCTTAGCCCCATTGTGTTCCGGATTAATGCAACCCCCTTGTTATGTCCTGCGAGACACATTCTAGTGTCTCGACAAGCATAGAGTTTATAGCCACTACCCTATGGGAGTGGGTGCACTTGCACCCCCACACGCATCCATTACGAGTGATGTGAGCCTGCTAATAAAAGGGCTCGATTGCACATGCTCGAGGCCAGTTGAGTAACCTTACTAACTGTGTCAGTCTTTTGCCAGTATGTGGGCCTAGAGCCCACAACACCACATTGGCGGCGAGGCAGGTCTGACCCTGCGTTCCTGTGTCTTGGCGCTTCATCATCCCTCAAGGGGAGGGAGCATTCCAGAGAGGTGAATCTCCCATTGCCCGTGGAGCGAGCTCGATGCCGTCATGGTGTGTCGACCGGAGACTGGCTGTCTCCCACCCTCATCAGATCGGGTGAAAAGGAGAGTGGACGCCGAAACCCAGCTCCGGTGTGAGGGTGATAAGCCTGCTGCCCCCACTACGACTCTCTGTCTGATCACCCCGAGTGCAGTAGAGGTCCACTGCAGCACCGGCCAGCTTGTGATGCATCGCAGCGCAGCGGAACACCTACTGAAGCACCCACACCTATTGAAGAGTGGGTCATCCTACGGCACCTCAACGGGCCGTGCCACAGAAGAGTGCCTGAGGACGCCGGTGCACCAGAGCAACTAGACCACTGGAGGTATGGCTGGAACTGCCCCGTGAGGCCACACTGCACTTCACGCTGAAAACTACCCTGTGAGGGCTAGGGAGGAAATGAAAGTGAAACTGCATTTTGGTAATAGGTCTGTGCTCCCTTACCTGCTCAGGCGCGGGTAGGCCGCTTCGTCTCTCAAAAAGTAGTACAAAAGGAAAAGCATTGATCCTCCCTCAAGTGCAACACCACACAATGTGCTAGAAAAGTGAGGGGGCCCCAGCGCAAAAGACACTTTTGAGTTTCAGGCCAGCTCTGCCCCAAGCAACAAGATACAGCCTGCAGTGCCCCGCATACTTTGGAGGCCCACAGAAAGGGGGGGGGGGTTGTCTCCTCTGCACAGGAAGCGGCAAGAGCCAACAACGTAACAAAAAAACAGTAGAGCCTGCGTAAGCACGAACGCTGCACCGCTACCTAGTGGCAACCAGTGATACTCATACCAAGTGCCTGAGCAAGCAAGGCAGTACATGAAGTAACACAAGACTGCACCCAAAACGAAACGAAACAAAAAAGGAGATAGCCGGCACCCACACCCATAGAACTGATCATGACACTAAGCACTGCTCAAGACATCACAGCAATAGACTGCTCAGAATAGTGCCACCTGCCCCATGGACTGCATGTCAGGTTGACATAGAGAGACTGTTCAGTCTGCAGAAAGCCTTTAGAAGCCTGCACAAGCACCAACACGCAATGTCCAGCCATGGCAAGGGGACCAAAAGTCCACTGCAGCAACGTCGACAAGCATCAGTCTCAGTAAGATGATCACTGATTGCGCAACAGCTCAAGGTAGAGCTGTAAGACACATTGCCCCGCCAACAGGTCACTGGACATAGCAAGACAGCCTAAGAGAGACTTCAGGCAATCCAGAAATAACACAGTAAATTTTCATGATTGTGACTCACCCAGTTAATGACCGATTGTTACACAACACGTACCATCATCCCGGTCACCGGGCGGAAGTTACGTGGGACTAAAGGACATGCTTACACTGGCACATTATTAGTGTGCAGATGACATCTTCAAGGAAGAGTTCGTGTTCTGAACCGATCAGGTTAAATGACGAATACCTGCTGAGAGTGTACTGCTACAGTTGGACTCACCTTCCCTGGTCTGCCATCTTCCTAATGCCTGACCCGAGAAACTGATGGGCCCTGTGGTGTATACTTTATTACTGTTTATCCCTTCAGGTTGAACTATAGAGCTTTTGTTTTATTAAAATGTGGGAGATATGTTATGTCTTGCGAGACACGTTCTAGTGTATCGACAGGCATAGAGTTTATAGCCACTCCTCTATGAGTGTGGGCATGCTTGCACCTACATACGTATCCCTCACAGGTGTCACGAGTGACGTCAGCCTGCTAATAAAAGGGCTGAGTGCACGTGCTTGAGGCCAGTTGAGTAACCTTACTAACTGTGTCTGTGTCTGTGTCAGTCTTTTACCAGCATGTGGGCCTAGTGTCCACAACACCACACCCCTTTAACAGGCTCAACTCACTGCACCGGAACATGCCGTCTTTCCTCTACAAGTTATTTTTGATGCATGCCTCATTCACTGTGCATGGTGTGCTGTGCTAGCATATACATTTCTCTGCCATTATTTTCTGATTCGGGCTATTAGCTCGATCAATTTTTGATCCATCTACATCTCAGACATTCGGGTCATCCTTCTCATTATCAGGTAAATAATGTGCACGGTATGCACAATACTGACAACTGGTATGCCACTTTGGTCATCTGCATTGCCCCCTTTTATGTTTTCTTTGGTTACAGGGGCTGATCTGGTCTGGCGCCCATGCTAACTCTGGCACATTCCTAGTGTGCAGATGACATCTTCAAGCAAGAGTTTGTGTCCTGAACCAATCAGGTTAAATGATGAATACCTGCTGAGAGTGTCCTGCCACAGTCGAACTCACCAGCCCTGGTCTGCCGTCTTCCTGATGCTGGACACGTTCTAGTGTCGCGACAGGCATAGAGTTTATTGCCACTCCCCTATGGAAGTAGGCACTCTTGCACCCCCACACGCATCCCTCACAGGCGTCAAAGTGACGTGAGCCTGCTAATAAAAGGGCCCGAGTGCACGTGCTCGAGGCCAGTTGAGTGACCTTACTAACTGTCTGTGTCAGTCTTTAGCCAGTATGTGGGCCTAGAGCCCACAACATAACACCACACCCCTTTCCCTTGACCTTTAACAGGGTCAACTCACTGCACTGGAACACGCCGTCTTTCCTCTACCAGTTTTTTTTGGTGCATGCCTCATTCACTGTGCATGGTGTGCTGCGCTAGCACATACATTTCTCTGCCATTATTTTCTGATCAATTTTTGATCTATATACATCTCGGACATGTGGGCCATCCTTCTCATTATCGGGTAAATATTGTGTACGGTATGCATAATACTTACAACTGGAATGCCACTTCAGTCATCTGCATTGCCCCCACTTATGTTTTCTTTGGTTACTCTTCCGGCGCCCGTGCCCTACTGTCCACATGGAGCTAATTGATTGAATTCTTCCCCCTCCTCTGGGTCAGTTGTCATGCTACTTTTGCCTTCTTGTCATTATCCTGCACTAACTATGACTTGTGAATTCACACACCGTGACCTGAATTGTCCAGGCCACTCTTGCTTGCCTCATGTAGACGGAGCCAGATCTTTATTATTATTATTATTAATAAAAAAAGCTCTTCTATCTTTATTAGAAATCACCTTAGGCACTTACCAGCATGCCAGAACTATGTTTGAACTAACTGCATGGTGCTACTGATCACATAAAACAATTCACATTTTTAAATACCATTCCTTTTTCTTTTTTGCCCCTCTCTCTTTCCTTTTCCAGCAGGCATCTATCTCAGGCACTATTAGATATGTCCCAAAGATGATCCCATTATCTCAATAGGTATCGAAATGCTGTCGACATCAGCACCTTGACACTAAATGTCTTATATTCCATTTTTAATGTGCAATGGTGCGGCTCATATGTTTATTGGCAAATGTTAATTGTCTACTGACCATATGTTATTTTGCCTGAGTCATAACCATTACCCATTATCCCTTCCCTTTTGTGTCTACACACTGCTCCACTTTTTATGGTTTCTGTTTATCTTTTGAAGTAAATAAACCTCAATTACCGATTGGGATGCCTAGAACATAGAATCGTTGTAGTTTTGTGTTTATCACTGCTCTTAACCTATGTTATGAGGGACCACTGTTTCCTACAGCAATTTCAAGGCAACAAAAACAAAGTCAAGATAACTCCTGTGATTAATGTTCTTCCTGGAAAGATATAGGGATTTGGTCTAATTGAGGTTTTCACTCACTATAAAGTAGGGTTAAAATGCCTGTTGCAAAGAACATGTACCATACAGATTAGAAAGTGCTTTTATTGTAATTAGGTCATTGAGTTAGTGCTTTTAAAACATGCATCCTTATGTTACTTGCAATTTATAAGTTAAAGTCCTAATGTAGAACAGTGATGCATCAACTTTAATCAAAGAACTGCATGCACACTGAAAGTAGAGATTAGAGCCCATATTAATGTTGCAAAAGGGATTATTCTGGGTAGAAATTGATTTCTATTATTAGTTTCTTTTTAAATTCTGTATTTGTGTTTCTCTAGACCAAGCACTCCTGAACTATGTAGCTTACCAGTATGGATGAAATGCCATTCCTACACCCTGTAAGCCCCTGTCTTATGTAACTGTAACGTTTCCTAAATACTGAATCTCACGTGTATGATTGATTGTCTCTGTGTAGTGCTATATAACTAATTAAATGCATCTGATAGAGACTGGTTATGGAGACATTGGCCCTGTTTAAGGGTTTGGGATGAATAGGACCCGTGGTGGAGGTGGTCATTGTGGGTCACAAACAAACATTGTCGCACTGGGCGCCACCAGTGCTAAAGCTCACCCTAGCTTGGCATGGACACACTTTCTAGTTAGGTGACTAAATTATAGTTGGTGTATTCATGAATTAGTTGGGGTTTTTATGTCAGTTTACTAAAACATCACTTTCGGACCTCCCCACAAATGTCTTAGTGAGAACATTTTATAATGAAAAGATTTGGAGTATGTCCCAAAAGCAGGGTCAGTGGAAAAACCAGGTTACAGCTTCACAACAAATTCTCCCTATACTAGGTACCAGAGAAATGTACACAACCTTTTTTATGAGGGATATTCCTGATTAG
The DNA here is from genome assembly GCF_964263255.1 of Lissotriton vulgaris. NCBI lineage: Eukaryota > Metazoa > Chordata > Amphibia > Caudata > Salamandridae > Lissotriton > Lissotriton vulgaris. The sequence goes on from NW_028249189.1 coordinate 574,931, forward strand.
TATTTCAATAGGGAATACTGCTCTTGGCAACTGTGAGTTGTTTTGTACTTCTTGTTCTGGAATAACCTGGTCCTGAAATACCAGACCAGGGGCATATTTACAAGGGGATTGCAACACTTGAAGTCCCTTTTACCAACGTTCCGGTGGCACAATGCCCTGCACCATATTTACAAAGTGGAGTTAAGCCATCTTTTGTGGCTTAACGCCACTTCTTAAATATGATACCCTTAATTTACTGGCCCTGGGTACACTTTGTACCATATGCTATGGATGTATAGGTAAGAAAAATACATTGTTGTCATACAAGAGCCAACATCCTAGAGCACTAAGGGATGGATTGCCCTTCGGGCAATTTTTGAGAATTCGTCGAAATTGTGCTCGACAAGAAGATTACATGAAAGAGTCAGAAATCTTAAAAAATAAATTACTGAAGAGAGGCTATCCAAACAAAATAGTGAGAAGATCGGTAAAGCGTGTTTGGTACTGCCCAGGGGAAGAACTACTGGTCACTAGACCCAAGAAAGAAATGGAAAAAATTGTATGTTTCACTACTTTTGGGGTCCATACCAACAAGATTCGCAAGACAATCATAAAAAATTGGAACATCATTAAAAGCATTGACCCTCAAATTGATGTACCCTTGTTTGCATATAAAAGAGCGAAAAATTTAAAAGACCATTTGGTTAGGTCATCCACGGAAATAACTACAAAGAAAGGTGGGACGCTTGAATCATCTTGGAATCTTCCCCCTATTCTAGGCCATCACCCCTGTGGAAATTGTGTGATCTGTCCACGAACACCTTTAAACATGGCAGCTACGAGCAGACACTTAAATTATTTTCGAATTGTAATACACGCAATGTCGTGTACTGCATTTGGTGCCCGTGCGGCTTACCCCACATCGGGCAGACTCAACAACCGGTGAAGGCCAGAAAAGGGCAGCCGCATAAGAAAATCAGTTTTGACAGCACCCCTGGTTGCTCACTTTAAAGAAATGAACAATTCTGCAGATGAGATGAGGTGGCAAGTCCTAGATATTGCAACAGTGCCCAAGAGAGGCGGTGATATTGTATAAATATTACAACGCCGCAAATGTCATTGGATTGATAACATCAATTCAATAAACCAGGGGCTGAACTCTGCTGATGAATGGAGGGGATTTGTATCTACTCTGACCTAGAAATATATTTGTCATTTGTAATCCTTGAATCAAAATTCTTGTACTTGCATATTATTTACAATCTCAGGAGTTATGTACTACAATGATGAGGCTTGTCTGAATTATGCTGTACCGGTATCCATTGTATGTTTTCTACATAGATTCTAAGATGCTGCCTGTAAATGTGTGCTATATACATTTCATTTTTTACATTACAAAAATATGCCTGCATATGTGGACATTTAAAGTATGTCGAGCTCAATTCCAACAGACCAGAATTGTAAATAATCCATTTTACGTTTTCTATATTGGCCCTAAAATATTCCATCTGTATATATGTATTACATGTTTTATATTGCCAAAACGAGAGGATCTGTATAATGCCCTCATATGTTGACAATAAAGTATGCCCAGTATTATCCATAGCGCACAATCCTGACAGACCATAATTGTAAATAATGCACCCGAGTGCCGTCGGACGAGGATGGAGCACTCTGCTCTCCTCGTAACGACTGCGCACGCAACTCACGTATCACGTTATATCCGTGATGACGTTTTGCAGCGGAATACAAACAAACTCTGTAATCACACAGAAGTCCGGACCAAGCGATTGTGCTAATCCAATCTGTGAGCAGGTACGAATTATATTCTAATTTAGAGACAGATATTTCGAATAGTCCCTTTATTTGGATAATTTAACCAAGGGCCGCATCTCGTCACAGGCACCTTCCTGAATATTCCTCGCACTGACGGCACCGACCACCATATCTAAGATAGGACCACTGAGCGTTACTATCCACAGTGGTAAGTCATGAATTCGGGCGAAGTCCCAGTTTGTTCTCACGCATTCTACATCCGGACGTCTGTTTAACTATGTATCCCTCTGCTTGCTTTTTGACAGTACCTGGCTGTGTTCACTGTAAAAAAATTAATTTTACTTTTTCACGCATAGGTTGCGTTATGGAATAAACCACACTAAAGGTTTATTCCTTATTACAAGTCCGTGAATAATTAATATTCAGTGCGACTACACATATAGTTATATTCTCACATACTATTTCTTTTTTTAGATGTCCTTCACTGCCCAGTCCTGACGAGACCCCTATTTTACCGGTCGAAACACAGTCGACGCAATAGGAAATGAACTATACAAATACAGATGATTGTAGATAGCCACTGATTAACGATTGGTTATATCATTGTTCTTGGTCAATTTCCTTTCCTTGTAAATATTCACAGCTGAAACCTGTATAGATCACCTAATTTTACACGTTCTTTTTTGTTTCGCTCACAGTATCACTTGGGACACATTGCACCTTTCTATATTGTGTGTACATCGCAGATATAATTACAGTATTATCTGTCTTGTTTGAAATACAAAGAAATTGTTACAACACTGGTACAAGTGTGTTTCTTCCTTCTGCACCTCTTAGCAGCCTCCATTCTTTCCTTCCTGCACGCCACCCAGAGCGCCTCCCGCTGATCGTCTCCTCCTGAGACGGGCGAGTTTCCATCTTGGGCGGCTCTGGGTCAGCGTTGCAGCGTTTGGGCCCCTCCCCCCAAGACAAGTACTTCAGGCGCACGCTGGACATCGCGCCTTCCACTTCAGCTCTCAGAACTCCCGAGGCTTCACCGGGAGCAACGTTTACTTTTTAAAGCTCTTACCGACCTGGTCATCGCTCGCTGCGCCCCCAGCCGCGCTCTGGACTTCCGCGCACGGCAGCACAGCACCTCTTAGCAGCCTCCATTCTTTCCTTCCTGCACGCCACCCAGAGCGCCTCCCGCTGATCGTCTCCTCCTGAGATGGGCGAGTTTCCATCTTGGGCGGCTCTGGGTCAGCGTTGCAGCGTTTGGGCCCCTCCCCCCAAGACAAGTACTTCAGGCGCACGCTGGACATCGCGCCTTCCACTTCAGCTCTCAGAACTCCCGAGGCTTCACCGGGAGCAACGTTTACTTTTTAAAGCTCTTACCGACCTGGTCATCGCTCGCTGTGCCCCCAGCCGCGCTCTGGACTTCCGCGCACGGCAGCACAGCACCTCTTAGCAGCCTCCATTCTTTCCTTCCTGCACGCCACCCAGAGCGCCTCCCGCTGATCGTCTCCTCCTGAGACGGGCGAGTTTCCATCTTGGGCGGCTCTGGGTCAGCGTTGCAGCGTTTGGGCCCCTCCCCCCAAGACAAGTACTTCAGGCGCACGCTGGACATCGCGCCTTCCACTTCAGCTCTCAGAACTCCCGAGGCTTCACCGGGAGCAACGTTTACTTTTTAAAGCTCTTACCGACCTGGTCATCGCTCGCTGTGCCCCCAGCCGCGCTCTGGACTTCCGCGCACGGCAGCACAGCACCTCTTAGCAGCCTCCATTCTTTCCTTCCTGCACGCCACCCAGAGCGCCTCCCGCTGATCGTCTCCTCCTGAGACGGGCGAGTTTCCATCTTGGGCGGCTCTGGGTCAGCGTTGCAGCGTTTGGGCCCCTCCCCCCAAGACAAGTACTTCAGGCGCACGCTGGACATCGCGCCTTCCACTTCAGCTCTCAGAACTCCCGAGGCTTCACCGGGAGCAACGTTTACTTTTTAAAGCTCTTACCGACCTGGTCATCGCTCGCTGTGCCCCCAGCCGCGCTCTGGACTTCCGCGCACGGCAGCACAGCACCTCTTAGCAGCCTCCATTCTTTCCTTCCTGCACGCCACCCAGAGCGCCTCCCGCTGATCGTCTCCTCCTGAGACGGGCGAGTTTCCATCTTGGGCGGCTCTGGGTCAGCGATGCAGCGTTTGGGCCCCTCCCCCCAAGACAAGGTATTCAGGCGCACGCTGGACATCGCGCCTTCCACTTCAGCTCTCAGAACTCCCGAGGCTTCACCGGGAGCAACGTTTACTTTTTAAAGCTCTTACCGACCTGGTCATCGCTCGCTGTGCCCCCAGCCGCGCTCTGGACTTCCGCGCACGGCAGCACAGCACCTCTTAGCAGCCTCCATTCTTTCCTTCCTGCACGCCACCCAGAGCGCCTCCCGCTGATCGTCTCCTCCTGAGACGGGCGAGTTTCCATCTTGGGCGGCTCTGGGTCAGCGTTGCAGCGTTTGGGCCCCTCCCCCCAAGACAAGTACTTCAGGCGCACGCTGGACATCGCGCCTTCCACTTCAGCTCTCAGAACTCCCGAGGCTTCACCGGGAGCAACGTTTACTTTTTAAAGCTCTTACCGACCTGGTCATCGCTCGCTGTGCCCCCAGCCGCGCTCTGGACTCCCGCGCACGGCAGCACAGCACCTCTTAGCAGCCTCCATTCTTTCCTTCCTGCACGCCACCCAGAGCGCCTCCCGCTGATCGTCTCCTCCTGAGACGGGCGAGTTTCCATCTTGGGCGGCTCTGGGTCAGCGTTGCAGCGTTTGGGCCCCTCCCCCCAAGACAAGTACTTCAGGCGCACGCTGGACATCGCGCCTTCCACTTCAGCTCTCAGAACTCCCGAGGCTTCACCGGGAGCAACGTTTACTTTTTAAAGCTCTTACCGACCTGGTCATCGCTCGCTGTGCCCCCAGCCGCGCTCTGGACTTCCGCGCACGGCAGCACAGCACCTCTTAGCAGCCTCCATTCTTTCCTTCCTGCACGCCACCCAGAGCGCCTCCCGCTGATCGTCTCCTCCTGAGACGGGCGAGTTTCCATCTTGGGCGGCTCTGGGTCAGCATTGCAGCGTTTGGGCCACTCCCCCCTAGCCACTCCCTCTCATGTGTCCCTACATAATGGCGGGCCAGTCCCGGCAGCGCAGCGGACGAGCGCAGCGGGCGCGACGAAGGCGCGCCGAAGTTGCGCCTAAGTTAAGCCCGTCTGCGCCCGTCCGCGACGGGCCGGGACCCGGGGCCCCTGACCCTGCCCTTCCTTTGGTGTACACCTCTGCCCAGTTACTGTCTCTTTCTGTCTCCGCTCCTCTTTCTCCTTCTGCAGTCCATCACTTATCTTCGCATGGCATCTATGTCCCCTACTTTCCCTGTTCTTCCCCTGCTTCCCCTATTTCCTCACCCTCTACCTCCTCCATGCCCTCTGCTACTGGTTTCATTCCCGGTCCCCCAGCCGCCTCTGCTATCCTTCTTAATACCCGCTCCGCCACTAAAAATCAAACTGCCCTTTTCAATCTCTTGGATACTGATTCCCCGGATTTTCTTTTCCTCACCGAAACCTGGTTTTCTTCTGATTCACTCCCTGACCTTCTCGCTATTCTCCCTAGTACCTACTATGCCCTTCGTGCTGACCGCCCTGACGGAAAAACTGGAGGGGGTGTGGCGATGATAATTCGCTCTTCCATGAAATTCCAGCTTCTTCCGCACCCCCGCATACCCAGTGTTGACTTCTTGGTGGCGCGCTCTCTTAATCTTCCGGTACCCCTTACGGTGGTCCTCGTGTACCGCCCACCTCAAAGCATGCCATCTTTTGTGTCCACCTTGCAGGATCTTCTGGCCACTTTGGCGGTAAATAATTCCTCGCTGCTCCTGCTCGGCGACTTCAACTTTTGGCCGGGTGATCCGAGGGAAGATTCCTCTTCCAAAGATTTCTCTGCCACACTTCAGTGTCTTAATTTCCTACCTCATGTTTTGGCCCCTACCCACACTCACGGTCATATCTTAGACCAAATTTGGTCCTTACGCTGTCAACTCTCGGCCACTTCCATCTTACCCTGTGTCTGGTCGGACCACTCCATGATCTCCTTTTCTATCCATCTAGGTCTTGTTGAGAAAGCTCCCCTGCCTAAAAACATCTTGGCCCGAAGCTGGAATAAGACTGATCTTAACGATCTTTCCTCCTTATTGTCTTCATCCGCTCCTACCCTGACTGACCTGTCTTTGGAAAGTCAGGCGAACGCCATTAACACCTGGCTTTCTTCTGCCTGCGACCAGGTCGCTCCACTCAAAAAGATTAAATCGGCTCGCCCCCATGACGCTCACAAGTGGTTTTCTAGTGACCTTAAATCCCTGAAATTAGAGCTCAGGCGCTCGGAGCGTCATTGGCGTTGCAATTACTGCCCTACCCTCCGTCTAAAATACAAAGCCCTTCTTAACAACTATAAAAAAGCCATTCTAGCGGCCAAATCTAAATATTTTACTGAGCGAGTGGCCCTATCGGCCAACAAGTCCCGTGAGATCTTCTCACTAGTTCACAGTCTTGCTACCTCCCATCGTGCCTGTCTCTCCCCTGCTCCTTCTCAATCCCTCTGTCACTCTTTGAACGATTATTTCATCAATAAAATTATCACCATAAAGGCCAATATTCCCACTGTGTCCCAACCTGCTCTGCTTGACCATTCTTATCTATCTTCCTCTGTTCTGGATCATTTTGAACCTATTTCTTCTGAGCTCTTCCTTGACCTGCTCGTTAAGGTCAAGTCCGGTTCTCCTGCAGACTGTGCCCCCGCACGGATTCTTAGAACTCTTTACACTAGTTGCCCGGCCCCCCCCTCACTTTTCTTAACACTTCTTTGGTCTCGGGCTGTGTTCCCCCCTCCTTTAAATCTGCTATTGTTTTTCCTATTTTGAAAAAGGCTGGCCTTGATCCCTCCCTTCCATCTAATTTCAGGCCGATTTCCCTTCTCCCCTACCCAGGGAAGATTCTTGAAAGCTACGTGACATCCTGCCTTTCCGCCTACATTGAGGAGAATCATCTTCTGGCCTCCCACCAGGCGGGTTTTCGTCCTGGCCACTCCACTGAGAGAGTGGTCCTCGCGGTCCTGGATGAACTTAAGGGCAAGGCCGATAGCAACCTCCCCCAGGCCTTGGTCCTTTTGGACTTGTCCGCTGCGTTTGACACGGTCGATCATGCCATCCTTCTCGACCGTGTCAGCGCAGCGGGCATCCAAGGCACTGCCTTCTCCTGGATCGCGTCCTTCCTCCAAGGCAGATCACAGGCAGTTCACCTTTCTGATTTTTCTGCTCCCCCACTCCCGGTCACCTGTGGGGTCCCCCAAGGTTCTTCCCTTTCCCCTCTTCTCTTCAATCTTTACATCCGTCCCCTCATCTCCTCTCTTCTCGAGCTGGGGGTCTCTGTGTATAATTATGCAGACGACCTCCAGCTCGTCTTCGATCTCTCTTCCCCAGCTGACTCTCTCCCTAAGTTCTGTTCTACCCTTGTTTTCATCTCTCAGTGGATGAGCTTCAACCATTTGAAGCTCAATCCCGATAAAACAGAGCTCGTCCTCACTGGCGGCTCGTCTAATCCCTGGTCCTCTGCTCACTGGCCCCTTTCTTTTGGTCCTCCCCCCTCTCCTGTTTCCTCAGTCCGGACTTTGGGCATCAAGATCAGCAATGATCTTTCCATCCACGCCCAAATCAGTTCCGTTGTGTCTTCTTGTTTTTCCTCCCTCCGCCTTATTCGCAAGATCTCCCGGTTCTTTTCTGTTGATGCCCTTAAAACCATTATCACGGCCCTCATTACATCCCGCCTGGATTATGGCAACGGCCTGTACGTAGGCATCCCCGCCTACGAAACTCGCCGTCTCCAGGCCATCCAAAACCAGGCGGCCCGCCTTATCCTTCGTCTTCCCAAATCCTCCCACATCACCCCGGCCCTCAAATCCCTCCATTGGCTTCCGGTTCTCTTCAGGTCCCGGTTTAAATTGGCCTGTCTGGCTTTCCGGGCGCACGCTCATTCTGCCCCGCTTTTCATTAACTCTCTAATCTCCTCCCACGCTCCCAGTCGATCTCTCTGCTCTTCTTCTCTTTCTCTCCTTCATGTCCCCCGCTTCCGCAAATCCCGAACCGGGGGCACCCGATTTTCTGTATTGGCCCCCCAGATTTGGAACAATCTCCCTCTCTCCATCCGCTCTATCCCCATTTTTTCTCACTTTCGTAAAGCCCTTAAAACTTTTCTTTTTCTTCAGGCATTTCCCGGCTAACCTCTCATGGGACCCTCTGTAGATACTGTTGTGCTCCTCAGCGCCAGGAAGCCGCTTGGCCGCAGTGCGCTTTAGAAATTTCTTTTTCATTTCATTTCATTTCATTTCATTTGCCACCCTCCCTCTAATAATTGAATTGCCATTGAGCTTTTGTACTGACTAAGTATTATATAAGTAATATGCCACAGGAACCATTGCTCCTGCTGTCAGAGCAACCCTGCCCACCCTGTAAAATGATGATAACTTGTGACTTCTTAAAAAATAATGGTGCATCACTGAAACTTGCACGTAGGTGTATTCACATTCATGTGGTCAAACTGTACTTCATAAATTAAGCTTAATATGTTGTTGATGCAACTCTTTTTTTTCACAACCTGCAAATAATGTAGATAGTTGTGCCTCTGAGTGTGCCAGTAATAATGCAATTATATCTCAGAGGCTTGACATAGACACATTTAGATGACTTATTATAAATTTTGTTACAGGTATCAATTTAGGTCACCTATGGATATTGGAAGAGGATTAAAAGAATAGTGCTTGCACTTATCCTAAATGAGGTCAGCGAAAAATCATGTAGGTGTGTTACTGAAACAAGAGAACTGCAAAAATGTAGTTTGTGTGACTATCAAAACCTAAAAATAAGTCAGCAATATGTCGAAATCTAAGAAAACACAATATTTGCAACTCAGGGCCTCATTACGATAGTGGTCGAACTGCAATCAATGGCTCGTTGGTTGCGGTCTGACCTCCTTCTCCTGCTGCAGTCTGACCAATGCATTACGATGCGTGCGGTTGGTGGCAGCATTCATAGAGACTGACTGACAGTTTCCGACAGTGTCAAGGAGCCCCTCGGTCAGTCAGAAACTCGCCATAATCCCTTAAGGACTGCGTTTCTGGCATTGGAGTTATGACGTCCGTTTCTGACAGCCATTCCATGTTGGCCTTTCCGACATGGAAAGGCTGTCAGAAAGCAGCTTTGGGGGCCCTAGCAGGGGCCCTATCCCTCCATTGTCCCTACATTTGGGCATGGGGACACCTATGGTTCCACCCTAAACATCTTGGCAGCATGTGGTAGGCACCCAGAGTTGCCTCATGTTGCCTGCCACACGGTGCAGGGATGTTTGGAAACATCAATTTTTCTATGGGAGCTTATGCTGCAGGCATTTTCCACCCACCTAACTAGCCACCATAGTACAATGGACATTTCCCACCACACTGTGTGTGTTTGCATCCAAATGATTTGGTTGGAACAACCAACCTGAGGTCGGTTGGTTTCCCAATCTGAAACGGTGTCGGGCGGACGTGAGCCCACCCGACAACCTAATGAAGCTCTGAGTATTTTTACAGAAACAAAGCCTGTATGGAGAATTACTTATGGAGTGAGGTATGTACAGACATTCCTTGATTTGTGAACAAAAAAAAAGTGCCAACACGTACATTTTCATTTTGGAGGCTGCTATAACAATTGACTAAAAAGGCCATCATAAACTATACCTGTACCTTCATGACATGGCAAGCAAGCCTGCTCTTCTCCAGTAGTATAACATGGTTTCCAGCACCCTGTGCTTATATTGAGAACATGAGTGCTTCCCTACAAATATCTATAGGCTAATAGTGGTACAGGCAGTTAAGCTTATACAAATTCAAATGGCCTATTATTACCACATAGTGACATATCTAACTTTCACTTTCTCTCTTGCTTCTATGATGCACTTTCAGATTCTCAGAAGACTGCATTTCTTTTTCTCTCCCCAGCAAAGGAAAAATACTTTCAGTGGGATACCATACTGAAGAATCTGTGATTCATGCAAAAGAAAATATCACCTCCCTTGGTCTTAAATTCGACAAAACACACCATCTTGGTTTATGTGTCAGAGAGACAGCAAAGAATACACTTTTTCTAAAAGCTCTCAGTGCCATCAAGTCTTCCTTTTCAAGTCAAACGGTTAAACTTTGCACCTAATCCCTAATGCTTTCATGTATATACTGCAGACATGCTCCACTGACTGGACCTTCGAAATCTTGCCTAGTCCCATTCAGAGTAGTCCGCCATAGTAAATTGTCTGCATTTCAGTACAAAAACATCTCACCAGTCCTTTATCACAATGTTGGATTCCCGTGGATTGGCACTCTACATTTAGAACCACAAGATCACCAACAAGGTGATTCACAAGTTCCAAGTCGAAATACCTGTCTCAAAAGCGTCTGCTCTCCAACAGAAATATGACTTCAAGAATCCAAGAATTTGCTCTAGTGGCACACTGTCAGCGGCAGAAAGGCTTCACCTCTAAATAATAATATTCTAGCAATGCACCATGGTTCTGGAATGCTATACTGGCACATATGGAACAGGCTGAGCCAATCCCCAATTCTGAAAGAAACTGAAACAGCACTCCCTAACAGACCTTCCCTAATCTGCACTCAACCATTGGATCTGGTTTCTCAAATCCTCCATAAAAAACATTGGAATATATTTATGCAGAAATAAACTCCTGTATTTATGACGTCGTTGTTTTCCTTTTTCCACAGCATTTCTATGCTGGTCTCTGGTAAAGAGGTCTGCCACATTTTGCCCAATGAATAAATAGGAGATAGTCTTTTTTGTAAGGGACAGAAAACAAAATGAAAACATTACTGAGCAGAATAAAATATCTGAACCTATTTTGCTTGCTCATTCAGCAGTGTAATCACTCAGTTTACTAATACCTCACAGCAGATAGGTTACAATATTCTTACAAATTAGGGCTTCAAATAAAGGTATCAAACAAATATCTGCTTTTAAACGTGTCAGATTAAGAACATGCACCCTTTTGTATCATTTTCATCGTGAACAATTTTTCACAGTAAAAAGAATAAAGTAATTTCTCCTAAAAAAACTCACTTTCATGAACAAATGAAGTCCTTGAAAGAAGCTTCTATTTTTAGTAAATACATACTTGGTGTCCAATCACCAATTCATCCTCATCACCACCACCACTACCTATGAGTATAAAGTACCTCACATGCCCATGTAATATTATCCATACAATACTCTACCAAACGCTATCATCTTTCAGGATATCTTATTCTTCACCCTTCTTGTTTGTCTCATGTCTATCCAAGAATGGATTGCAGACAATCTATAAATCCTAAATCTGTAGAAAGTAGAATTCTTGCTCCTCAACCTCCAAATTTAAAACAGTTTTTCATTTCACTTACTAAATGATCATTTCACCCCAAATACTGCCACCAAATTAAACTCACCTGTTCCACAACGTAAAATATCTTTTAATCTTTTCACATAAATAAGCTCTTGGAAGGTGGTTTATTGCTGGCAGTAAGTATGCTTGTGTTTGCTATGTTTGCTTTATGTGGCCAAGGGTGTGCCCAGACGTGGGGCCTGTCATCGCTGAGCCACTGGATTCAAGCTAGCCTGGCTGATGAGTGGTGATACCTAAAATCAGCCCTAGGATGTTTGTTTCCAGTCCAGGGAGGACCTGGCTTAGCAGTTCGAGCTGGAATGTTCCCATGAGTAGCAGGGTCAAGACTAATTTGCATATAGCTGGGGTCAAACTGAGTTGGCATAATGAGAAAAAGAATGATGGATTAAACCTAAATCTCTTTACTGGGGGTGAGTGGTTGAAAAGTTTCAGCACTTCATCCATAATCTTGTTTGGGTTTGCTATGTTTGCTGTAAGTGGTCAAGGGTATTCCAGACATGGGTCCCTTGATTGCTGTGCCAGTGGATTCAAGCTAGCTTGGATAAAGACAGGTGACACCTCAAAACCGGTCCCAGAATGCATGTTCCCAGTCCAGTCATGGCAGTTCTGGCTGGACTGTTCCCATGAGGAGCAGGGTCAAGACTGATTTGCACATGACTTGGTCCAAATTGGGGTGGCATGGTGAGCAAAAGAACAATGGATTAAACCCAGATCTCTTGACTGAGGGTGACTGGTTGAAAAGTTTCAGCACCCCATCCATCTTCTTGTTGTGTTTGCTATGTTTGCTCTAAGTGGCCAATGGAAGGGTATGCCAGACGTGGGTCCCTTGCTTGCTGTGCCACTGGATTCAAGCTAGCCTGGCTGATGAGGGGTGATACCACAAAACTGGTCCCAGGATGCGTATTTCTTCCCCGAGGAGAACCAGGCCTGGCAGGTGGAATGGACTGTTCCCATGAGGAGCAGGGTCAAGACTGATTTGAATAAGGCTGGGTCTAAACTGGTGTGACATGGTGAGAAAAAGAACAATGGATTAATCCCAGATCACGTGCCTTGGGGGTCAGTGGTTGAAAAGTTTCAGCACCCCATCCATCATCTTGTTGTGTTTGCTATGTTTGATCTAAGTGGCCAAGAGTATACCAGAACTGGGTCCCTGGCTTGCTGTGCCACTATGTTCAAGCTAGCCTGGCCGATGAGGTGTGATACCCCGAAACCGGTCCCAGGATGCTTGTTCCCTGTCAGAGGAGGACCTGGCCTGGCTTTTCTTGATGGACTGTTCCCATGAGGAGCAGGACCAAGACTGATTTGCATAAAGCTGGGTCCAAACTGGGGTGGCATGGTGAGCAAAAGAACAATGGATTAAACCCTAATCTCTTGACTGGCGGTGAGTGGTTGAAAAGTTTTGGGACCCCGCCCATCATCTTGTTGTGTTTGCTACGTTTTCTGTAAGTGGCCAATAGTATGCCAGATGTGGGTCCCTTTCTTGCTATGACACTGGATTCAAGCTAGCCTGGCTGATGAGGGGTGATGCCATGAAACAGGTCCTAGGATGCTTGTTTCCCACCCGAGAAGGACCTGGCCTGACAGTTTGGGATTGACTGCTCCCATGAGGAGCAGGGCCAAGAGTGATTTGCCCATGGCTGGGTTCAAACTGGGGTGGCATAGTGAGCAAAAGAACGAAGGATTAAACCCAGATCTCTTGACTGGGGGTCAGTGGTTAAACATGTTCAGCACTAAGCCCATCATCTTGTGTTTTCTAAGTATGCACCTACCACCAATAACAAGGCCACAAACACTGAACTGGGTCCTAAAAAGGCTATAAATTATTCACTTGCTCAACCCTTGGTAGCTTACACCAAGCAATCAGGCGTATAAAGCATTAAAACACAAATACAGTAAGGCACAACACACATTAAAAACCCCACACCAATGTATACAAACAGGAAATACTTTTATCTATAAAATGACACCAAAACGACCAATATCCAATATAGGAAACCAGAGATATTAATTTGTAAAGATCAAACACTTTCTAGTGCTTAGCAACCAATATCGCCACTTTGGAACATCTGGGTCGCGCTTGACTGGGACAAAGTCAAAGTTTCAGGCTGGGAGGGTGTGGCTTGCAGCCAAACGAAATGGCCACCGCCTAACAGAGCTCTGTACCCCCTTCTGACATCTCCAAAAAGCTGCATGTTAATCCATCCACTCTGGTAGTCACCAAGTGGCGTAGCGAGCGTGAGAGAACTTCTGGCACACAGCGACCATTCTGTAATGGGACAGAAGTGATCAGCACTGAAATAGCACCAAGTGAAGGGACTGTGGTCTGCATGTTGGGAGGAAGCTGGGGTCTCGAATGAGCAAAGTGCCTCCAGAAGGGGTAGCCCAGGTCAGTGAACCTTGCCAAAGCCCCGGGAAAATCATCTGAGGTGCCCAGGAGCCACTGGCCTGTACCGGCAAGTGCAGCGACACCCTGAACTCTCCACCACGACACAGTCATACCCCCCTCACCTGATACCATACCTACCGTCAGCGGTGGGGCGATGGCCTAAGGAGACAGCGCACCTGGGAGCGGTGATCACCAGCTAACCCTTGACAGGAGTCCGTGGGAACGTGGGAATATTGCCCTCCCTTCCACCCACCCACAAACAAAACAGGAGAAAGCTGTAAGACTGAGGAAGGAAGACTGTTCTGATGTTGCTTTGCTGGAATGACCTGCAATTGCTTTGATGCCAAGGAGAGGGGAAGGACTTTTTTGTTGCTTTGTCCCCTTCCTTGAAGAGATATCCAAGGGCCTGTTGTGAGCTGGCCTCCTGTTAAGAAGTCCCAGGAACAAAAGGACTTCACCCCCCAGCTTTCCCTGAACTCTGCTGAGAGAGTTCTGCCCTTCCTGAGTGCTGAATCCGACTGAGGGGTATCTGGAAGTTGTGGCCTGCTGTTTGGAAAGCAGGAGAACAAGAAACTAGGACTATCTGCAAATTTTCACACATCGCTCGCTTGCGGAGCGCATCCCAGTCTGTGCGAGGAAATTCCCGCTGCCTTGAAGATCGAGATCGTAGCAGCGCCTGTTGCCGCTGCAAGACCCCCAGTTCTAACACTGACGCTAGCACTCGTCTCCTGGTATATCAACGGATTAAGAGATAAGGTAAAGAGAGGACTTGTGCTGCAATGTCTAAAACGTAAGGCCCCAGCAGTCATAATGATGCAGGAAACACATCTAGTAGGGGCGACATGCAAGGCGTTGGACCGATGGCGGTTTGGGCTGGCAGTGTACTCGCAATTTACCTCGGGATCCCGCGGGTTGGGAATTCTGGTTAAAAAACAATTATTCCCTCTCATTGTTAACCACACGTTTAGGGACGATCAAGGCCATTTTGCGGCGATCTCCACTTAATGGGAAGGCCGCCCAATCAATCTTGTAAAAGTGTACATCCTACCTGCATTGCACTCAATGGCCTTTCAAGCATTAGGTGCGCCCCTTCTGACATTCCCAGAGGGAGACCTGATAATTAGGGAAGACTTTAATACTACACTAAATGACACAGAAGACAGTACACGCCTCCGGCCTCAACACCGTGCCAGATCCAGTTTAGCAGATTTCTTTGAAGCGCACAGCTTGCTGGACATATGGCGATTTAAAAAACCACAAACAACACAGTACACCTTTCACTTCGGGGCTCACAACAGCCTCTCATGTATAGATGACATCACTGCAGCCACAGATATTGTGGGGTGGTTTAAGATAGTATCGCACCTACCCAGGAGAATTTCTGATCCCTCCCGGTGATGGCGGAGTATATATATCACACACTCCCTCACAATGTCGTATGTACCCAATATACCCAGGATTTCTACATAACCCTAAGATCAGAAAAGGCCTGCTTACTACAACAACCCACTACTTTAGGGAAAATGAGGCATTGGTCTCCTCACCGCAGGTCCTGTGGGAGGCGTATAAGCTGGTCCTCCAGGACAGGCCATATTCCTCATCACAAAAAAGAAAAGAAGACACAGATAGAGGCCTTGGAACACAGGAGGTGCACCACTTAGAGTCACAGAATTCCAGAGACCCATCTGACGCCAACATACGCAAGCTATGCACAAAACAGCAAGAATATAAAGAATACTTATGGGCAGATGCCAGAACCCGCTTGACAGCAGTCCAACATGAGGTCTATGAATCAGGGGATAAAATCAGCAAACTTCTAGCTTTGTTGGACAAAAGGGATCGGGTGGATATATGGGTGGCAGAGCTCAGACTAGAAAATGGGGAATCCACATCAGACCCACAAGGGGGCCTGTACCACTCTGGCGGCGCTCTTTAAGCAGGTGTATGCATCCATGGTCACGACCACGGCACGGGATGCGCCAGATTGCATCAAAGACATACGTTTAACAAAAATCACACATGAAGAGGCCCAGAAGCTAGACGCTGACTTAACAAGTTGACAAACTCAAGGCCGCCATCCATAAGATACAGTCCGGAAAGGCCAGTGGCCCAAATGGTATCCCAATAGAACTGTACAAACGTACGGCGGATAAAGTGGCCCCCTATCTATTGAAAATATATGAAGCGATCCTGGTTCAGGGGGAGCTCACTAGGGACTAATGCATTGCTGCCATAGTAGCTATCCGCAAACTGGGCAAACCCCCTTCTGAGAGCACTTCCTTCTGGCCTATATCACTGATCAATGCAGAAGCCAACATCTTGGCCAAAACGTTGGCTCTCCGACTGACCCCCTATCTCACTAAACTAGTTCACCCAGATGAATCAGGATGCATGACAGGAAGGAACACAGCCCTGAACCTCAGACGGCTGCACAGCATCCTTGGCCGCAAACAAACAATATGAGAGGAGGCGGTGGTCCTGTCTCTTGACGTGAAAATGGCTTTTGACTCCGTAGAATGGTCTTTCTTTTTTGCAGCCCTACAACATCAGGGGTTTGGGCCTAAGTTCTGTTTCTGGGTTTTCCTATTATATACTAACCCTATCGCGCATGTAGTAGCTAATGGACATATCTCATAGGAATTCTCTCTGGGATGCGAAACACGGAAGGGGTGCCCGCTGTCACCGCTCCTTTTGCGCTGGCCTTAGAGCCATTGGCTGCATTGACCAGAGGAGACCCAATGATCCGTGGCCTACGCTGGACGTAGGGATGGGATGATCAGATCTCCCTCCATGAATACGATGTTCTGTTATATATAGCTTCCCCCACGCGATCCATTCATAGACTACCAAACATATGTGAAAGGTATGGAGGTCTCTGGACATATGATAAACTGGGAGAAGTTTGTACCATATATCCCTTACAGGTTATACCAAAGAATTGCACAGTAAGGGTAGTAACAGATAGCTTTAAATACATAGGGAATCATGTTATATCTGAGGCGGGATATCAAACACTGGAAAGCATTACCGCTCTGGGTAAAGCAGCACTTTTTAAAATGATGATGTTACCCAGATTTCTCTACACCCTGCACAACACGCCCTATCGTGTTCCGGAGTCACATTTTAGAGCAATTGAATCAGGAGTCAATAATCTCCTATGGGAGAACAAACGGGCTAGGATAGCTGCAGGCAAACTGACTAGAAGTTGGTACGGTGGCGACATTGCCCTACCAAGGTTCAAGCATACTACTGAGCCTCCCAACTGTCAGTAATCAATCAGTGGATCCACAAACCCAACACCAACTGCGTACCACGTAGATAAATTAGCACTGGGAACAGGGTGAGTTAACCCGAGTGCTATACAATAAACTGAAAAAATCGGGCCTACAGGACCAACAGCGCATACGGTTCACGTGTGGCATTCAGTGACACAGCACCTGGGATGGGCTGACAAGCTGACACAACAAACCCCTGTTAGAACCCTGGTCTCTGGCTGGCCAAGGCCTGCGCCAAAGTCAGTCAGAGACCACCACTTCCACGTCAGGGCAAGGGAGTCACACACCAAGATAACCCCTGGTCACCCTCTAGGTAACGTGACGCGAGCAGCCAGGCTAAACTTGGAGGCTATGTAGGTTAAGTGTTTGCGCGCGCACCCAGCAACCACACCCAAGGCCCACCACAAAGGAAACTCCACACCAGGTTATATAAAAATAGCCTTTGTATTGTACCAAAACACATTAGATAAAAACACACACTTTACAATGTGCCAACAGGCACGGGCAGAATTTACAGGGGATATGTACAAGACAGGGCCACATGGACCACTGTCAGGAATATGCACTTTTAGACTTAGTACTCGGTAGAATTAGCACTTTTAGGAATAGTAATTAGCACATAGAACACTTGTAGAACCAAATAGAAAATGTAGCAAACAACCAGTGATTACTGGTAAGGGGTAAGTACCTCCTACGCAACCCTAACCACCTTAGGAAAATATTGAGCAGGGAACCAAGACCTGACTAGCAACACCTGTACTAGGAGAAAAAAACAACCACCTAAGTTTCACCATACATTTAGGGGTATAAGCATAGGAACATTACACATGATGCATTAACATTCAGAGGTGTAAGGAAGGAAAACACATGATGCATCAAAACATTCAGAGGTGTAAGAACAAGCAATTGTGCAAAACTCACATGAGCCAGAACCTGTGGCAGTCCCTAGGCCCTCTGGCCTTGTTGGGGCTAGGACGCCCTGTGTCCCAATATCAGGGGGGCCTAAACGTGGCAGCTGCCCACAAAGTGCTGGGCAGCTGTGTAGACAATAATGGGCCTACTCTGGAGCCTTACAGGCTCTGGCCAACTGACTGTCCCCTAAGCCCCTCTGGGATCTAAACAAAGGACTGGCCCCTCAGGAGCCTCTTAGGCTCAAAATAAACTGATGTCCCTAGAGCCCTTGTGGCTCTAGACACAGCAAGGTCGCCTGAGCCTCGCTGGGCTCTTAAATAATGATGTGCCCCTTGTTGGAGTCACTCCTGGACTCAAGACAAATGAATGCCCCCTCGAGCCTCACGGGGCTCGTCAAGCAAAGAAATGCCCCCGGAGCCTTTCTGGGCCCCTAAAACAAATGAATGCCGCCACAAGCCTTCTCTCAGGGCTCAAGAACAAATTGGGGCGTCGTTGGAGTCTCTCCCTGGAGGGACTCGATTTCACTGGGTGCCCTCTGAGCCTCTCCGGGCTCATAGAAATCAAGGTGCCCCCTAGAGCCTTCTCTGGGCTTGCAAAACCACTGTGGTGCTGTGAGCCCCTCTGGGCTTTTAAACAATAATGCCCCTGAACTGGTGGAGCCTCTCGTCTCACTCTCGGAGCGGCCCGCTGTCAACCAGGGCCGCTCTGAGTAAAGTAAAACTGCCCCCGCACTCACCGGGTCTCGCTGGGTCTGCGGGGGCGGGGAAGCACTCACTGCCGGTCTCCTCCTCACCCGGTCCTGCTCCTGGGGGCCGGGTCCTCACACTGGTGGCGGGCGGGGCTCCTCTTCCACCACGGAGCCCAGCCGGTCCTCAGCTGCTTCTCCTCTCCTCACGCTGCAGTGCAGAGGGCGGGACTTCTGGTCCTTCTCCCGGGGGACGCGCTGCAATTGGCCGGCCGGCCCAACACTTCCGGGTCACCGGGGGCAGCGCGGCGGCCCTTTTTCAGGCACTTGCAGGCGGGGTGAGCTCCCGTCCAAGGAGCGGCAATTTCTCGGGGCAATGTCGGGTGGGCACCGGCTGGGAACAATAAAGCACCCCCAGTCGCTTAACAGAAAAGAAAGCGCTCTCAAGCGCTAGCAGAATAAAGCGCTATTAAGCGCCGTGGGCCCAAATAAAGCGCTCCTCAGCACTAGAGGTCGAATGAAGTGCTCCCAGCGCTAGACAGGCAATCTCAGCACTCCCCAGCGCTGAAGGACAGGAGAGAGTGCCCTCAAGCACACAGAGTACACAAAGTCCAGTAAAGTCCTTCTAGGCAGGGGGGGGCAAGGCTGTGCCCAGAGCCAGCTGACTGGGTCTCCAGGCAGGGAGACAATCCAAGTGGCGGTCCTCCTGGCCCCAGCAACAGCAGCAGCCCCCTCAGGACCCTGGAAGAGAACATTTTGTTAGGGGACACAGCCCCTTCTTATACTACTAAATCCTTTGTTCTGGCACAGGGTGAGGGGGAAAACCAGTTGCAGCTGGTTGGTGAGCACTCTTGATGTGCTCAGCCCCTCACTCTTTTTACTGGCAGGGCTAGGGTCGTTAGATGCACCACAGGGGGCGGAGCCAGCATTGTGTGGGGAAAGCCCAGCCCTAGGCAGGACCCAGGTTCACTCCTCCCCAGCCATCAGCATGCTAATCTCACACTCACCACTGGGGCAGACCCATCCAGACTCCTGGAGCCAGGCTCACCAGCCAGCTCCAGTCAATCACACACCAGACACATTTTACACTAATATGCCAACTCCTAGAAGTGGCACTTCCACACAAGACACAATCATGCCACATACATCATTGCGAAGCATTCAATCACACAAGTCAGCACATACCAAACTCAAGCCTGCACACCTCACGCATCAGAAACTGCCAGGGACACACACATTCCCCATGCATTCCTATGGGAGGGCAGGCCAACCTTACTCCACGCACTCAGTGTGCGCACGCACTTTCCACTGGGACACAGTGAAAGTGCTCAGAAACCAAAAATCACTACCACCAATTCACATTCAAAAAAGCAAAAAGTTTAGGGGTGAACCTGCCAGAAGGGCCAAGTCCAACAACCCCATTATGGGATACCAGCAAGATAGGCACACTGGGCAAGAGCAAGGGGTTCCAAAAATGGGATATATTAGGGATCTCCAGGCTGGGGGACCTCTGGAAGGGGGTAAGGTTGTTACATTTGCCCACCTGCCGGGACAATACGAGATGGCTCCAGCTGAGATGTTCCGGTACATGCAGGTAAAACACGCACTAGAAGCTGCTATTCTAGCAGAGGAGATTCTCCCTGAAGCCTCCTCCTTAAAGGACTAGCTATTAATGGATCACTTGGACAAAAAAGTGATCTCCCTTACATATCGCAAATCATTAGCAATCAAACAGACCCCATGTTAATATTACGGGGAAATGGCAAGAAGAGGTGAGGGAACTGGATGTCATCGACTGGCAGGAAGCGATGGAATTAAGCATGGGCGAATTTTGCGAATCTGGCGTTCGCGAATTTTGCGAATCTGCGAACTCGCAATCCGCAAAATCTGCGAATTCTCGCGAATTTGCGGATTTTTTTTTTTTTGTGTTCGCAAGGATTTCTGCCAGTTCGCAAGGATTTCTGCCAGTACGCGAGGGTTTTGTACCAGTTCGCAATTGCGAACTTACATGTCGGCTCGCAACGGTCACGATTATGTTGTTTCTACGTCTGGTTCATCATCACAGGTTCCCAGCACCCTCTGTTTCACCCCTGCCACCCTCTGTTTCACCCATGCCACCCTCTGGTACATCAATGCCACCCTCTGGTTCATCATCACTGTAGATTATGGGGGGAAAAAGCAAGCACACCTGCCTGCTTCAACTGGCATGAATTAATTTGGGGTTGATTTATTAATGTGTCACTGTTTTAAAATTCCAGTCTGGCACCGGCTTCCTTATCTGTAATTTGCTTTCTGTTGCAGTGCAATTTTTTTTCCAGGACCTTTGTGGACTACTTGTAGCTATTCTATGAGCCTGCTGTGAGGGTCAGAGCAGGGTCATACAATTGTTGCAACTAGCAACTGAACTCTGGAGGGGCCCTTGTCAGGAAGCACTACAGGGAATGGTTACTAATGATGAGTTTGAACTTTTGAACCTGCTGAATGCTTTCACTTTTGCAAAACTCGTTTTTCTGCAGAATAGCATTACAGCAACTGTAATGCCCCAAACAAGCTTATTTGAGAAAGTTAATTTCTAATCCAAAAGTTATCCAAAGAAAATCAAAAGGCCTCAAATCCAAAAAAGTGCAGGCAAATGTCAACCTGAGAAGTTATTCTGATAAAAATCATCATTTTCAGAAGGTCTTTGCTGCTTGCTAGTAGATTTCTTGTGCAGAATTGCAATTTTTGTAATTTCGCGAGTGCGAGATTGTTGCTGCCCGCCGCAACTACATGTTCGCAATTGCGAACTTACACCGCACGCCGCAAAATTGTATCACCAAGAAAAAAAAATCCGCTGCATGCGAATTTGCGGATTTTCGGTAAATTTGCGAGCGTTCGCGGATTACGAATTTACCGAAAATCCGCAAAATCCGCTAGCGGAACAGATTTTCCGCCCATGCTTAGATGGAATCACCCAGGGTGGTGGCGGTGTCCTCCAGATTATGCCTGGTACAACTTAAAATACTGCATAGTACATAACTCACAAGAGTGACGTTATGCAAAACTGGGAAAGCCATGGACTTGCGCTGCATGCTTCAATGCAATGACATAGGCACCTTCTACCACATTTTGTGGGACTGCCCAGCAGCAATACTATCACAGAGGTCAGCACCAACCCTGTCCCACCTGAACCCCTAAGTAATCTTTTGAATATATGGGAGCCAACGGATCTGAACTACGCTGGCCAAAATTGGACAAGGATAGGGATGATAATAGCTAAACAAAATATAGCCCAGAAATGGGGGGCGGTACAAGCTCCAGCTCTCGAAGATTGGTGCAGGGACATGGATGTGATTATGGTGGCAGAAAAAGCCACATATATCCACTTGAGGGTGCCCCAAGAAAAGGGAGAGGGTGTCGGGTAAATGGAATATCTATACAGGGAATATATGTACCTTCGAGCAATAGACCGGGAATCAGAAGAGGAGGTATAAAAGTCACAATATGATCGATGTGAGACCGTCATTATAATATTCTGTCAATTGTAAAGATGCACATGCAGATATTCTGTTTAATTTTCAGGCCGACCACAATGGAGCCCTGCTCAGAAAAACTAAGGGGGTGGCCCTGGTCAAAATGTTACCTTCACACTTAGAAACCTTTCTGGAGCTTTTTCTTCTGAGGGCCCTCATTGCTCTTCAACATAGCACTGGCCCTGGGCCTGGCTAGCAGGGCGCAGAGCACAGTCAGAGTCAGCTTTGATTAGTTCCAGCTAGTACACAAAAATTGGGGGTTAACACGCCAAATGGGTGACTTTCTAGCAGAAGCTAAATAAATCGGCGGACATCTACTTAACACTCTTTGAAAAAAATAAATCATCTCTCCCTTATTCAATTGATAGCAATGCAATTTTGATAGGAATTTTTTAATTATCCTTTGCTTCCCTTTAGGCAGCAATTTTTAATTCTCAGCTAGGCTTGGCTCAGCTGGAAGAACATTTTACCCCTTTTCACCAAATCCTTCTTGTGGATTGCCATACGTTTGAAGAACCATTTTATCATCCTCCTAAGAACACATCCTTCTTTTCCTTTCATCTGGAAACTATTGAAAACACATCTTTCTGAATATACTTAGGGTATATTCTCAAGGACCTATCGCCGATTTATCACAGCAAAAGTGGCAATGGATTTATCGCCCTATTCTCAAGCTGGTGCAAACTGCTGATATAGCCAGTTTTCCAGTGATAGCTGCAGCAAAAAACATCACCATGGATGAGAGCGACAACTAATGCTAATGACTTGCAGAGTAGGCGTTCCCATGCAAAAACACACAAAAACACCACATCGCGACATTCTCAACGATCAGCCAGATCTGCAATGCAATCCAAAAACATGCAATAAGGCACGTTAGCAGCAGGGATTTAACACATGCCTTTTACTGGTGTTAAGCAGGACAACATTCTGCAGTATGAAAGGGAGCCCAGCCCAGAGCCACATCTGAAGACCAACACATGTCATGGAGCCACTCATCATGCAGCTCGGAGACCCAAGAGGACCACA
This sequence comes from Lissotriton vulgaris, assembly GCF_964263255.1. Lineage (NCBI taxonomy): Eukaryota > Metazoa > Chordata > Amphibia > Caudata > Salamandridae > Lissotriton > Lissotriton vulgaris. Next base: position 597,952 of record NW_028249189.1, read on the forward strand.
ACACCCACAGCCACCACCAGCAAGCAGCGCAGAACAAGACAGATGACCTTCCGAAAATGGTATGGCCCCCAGCCACACAATTACAGAATGTGGGGAGCAGTGGGAACCAAGTATGAGTGAAGAAGGCAAGTCACCCATGAATAAGAATGTACACAATGCTAAGTGTGGCGGTGATGTGCTGAACAGACTTCAGTATGCAGAGCACAGACATGGCCATGTGGACATATACTGCTGGTGTTTGTAGTGTTGTGGACAGTGGACGCAACCATGTTACCTCAGGCAGTGGGGAAGACCTTGGTCATGTAGCTTTGTCGTCCCCCCTGTAAGTGTAAACTCAGTGGGCTGGTCTGGCGTACACCAGTCCAGTGTAGGAGCATAGGCTGGGGCTCTGGGTGTAGTTCACTTCCGGGATGGTCAACACGTCTGCAAAGGCGGCGCCCCTCACCCTGCTATGAGTCCGCCGCCGTGACAGCCATCCTCCTCATCCAATCTATATCCTCCGAGACAAACGCCCCCAGCGCACCCAGCCACAGAGCACAGCGGAGTTATGTGTGTGCTGACTACTGCCTTTGGCCTACACTGCGGCCACCAGATCCCCCAATTCAAATCGAATCTTGATTTATTTATGGCAAAGTCCAGTAGGCAACAGACATTGCTTCCTGTGCGTCCCTCCCGGATGACGCATGACCGCAGGTTGCTCACCCGCTGAGCTCATCAGGTGCCACTAACTCTGTGCAGCTCAAATCAACACCACATGGCTGTGGGCCCTTGCTGAACCACTGCCTCCGGCCTACACTGTAGTCAGCAGGGCCACACATATCAAATCCAATCATGACCTGCAAAGACACGCCATCACCACAGGCTTGCACCCGCTGAGCTCCTCAGGTGCCACTAACTGTGCACCACTACTCATGGACCCTTTATGATTGAGGTTTGTGCTGTGGAAAGCAGACGAAACAATGTCACCTCAGGCAGTGGGGAAGCCCTGTGACGATGATGATGAAGATGAGGCAGGAGTACCACACCCCACTGCAGCTGCAGCAGTAATATCCCTAAGGGACACAATCATGAACAATTTCTTCACATGAGCACGCTCATCTTTGGGGCCCCTACCTCAGTGCACCACAAGTCATGGACCCTTTATGATTGAATCTTTTGTGTGTGATTCCAGCTCTGGTGCCCCTACCTCAGTGCAATAGAAGTCATGGACCCTTTATGATTGAATCTTTTGTGTGTGATTCCAGATCTGGTGCCCCTACCTCAGTGAAATAGAAGTCATTGACCCTATATAATTGAATCTTTTGTGTGTGATTCCAGAACTGGTGCCCCTACCTCCACCACAAGTCATGGACCCTTTATGATTGAATCCGTGTGTGTGTGATCCGATGATCGCTGTTCTATTTGTTGCAAGCACCAACCACTTCCTGACGGCTGCCTTACGCTCACCCCACTCCCATCCAGCACAGGCGTCACTGGACATATAACTCTTGTAATAAAAAGGGGCATGTGCCCATAGCCAGTTCCACTATCCATCTAAGTGTGTCCATATGGTCATTATGTATGCATGGTTGCCCCAAGCCCTACCACATTACATTGTGCTGTGGACATCAGACGCAACCATGTCACCCCAGGTAGAGGCTAAGACCTCGGACATGTAGCTTTGTCCCGCCCTGTAAGCGTAAGTGGAGTGGGCTGGACCAGCATACGCCATGCCAGGGTAGGGGTGGGGAAATGTTGCCTGGGGCTCTGGGCGTGGTTCAGTCCTGGCCTGACTAAGAAAGTAACTAATACATGTGTCTCTCTGTCTTGGTTGTAGTATTGGCGCCACCCAGCCTGCAATCGACAATGTTGCAATGTAGCATGCGCCCAGAGGGCGGGCTCACACGATCGGAGAAATGAAGGAGCGCAAGACAGTATCTGTTGTAGTGAAGGCAGGGCCCTGCTTGCAACCATTGCTATGTTAGCATAAGCTTTTTAGAAGTTTAAACGCCATTTTACCTTTTTGCGGCTTTTTGCACACAACACTGCATGTGGCTGTTGTGAGCTAGACTGCTCGAATTTCTTCACATGAGAAAGGCTTGATTTCAACATCACATCCCAGACTTGCATCGCGTCCTTGGTCTGTGCAGTGAGTGCAGAGCCTCCAGGGTTACCACGGCAATGTGAACTATTATTGAGGCTGATCAGCCCACGCTCTGGACACAACATTCACGCAGCTGCGGCTAGTTCAAATTGTAGCGCCTTTGATATCATACTGCATGAATGATTGGGGCACTCGGAGAAACTCCTTTTCCAGAGAGAGAGAGCTTTTGCTGATCCTGATGTGATTAACCTCTGCTGATCTTGGAAGTATGGGGTTCCTCATTCAAGCCTAAGAGACCTTCTATTATTATAAAACCTAGTTCTTAGCTGGGGAGGGTGGTACACAAGGCACTATAGGACCTGTTTCCATTATCATTATAATATGATTTCTCCCTTTGTGTTTTATGGAACTGTAGCAATGCTGATCGTATTATTTTTAATCATATGCCTGCTTATGTTAGCACAAATACTGCATCTTAGAGCACGTTGTTAAAATAAACTTTTAAAACTTTTCTGTGTCTTTAATTACTCATGTTGTGGACTGGTATGAGAATAAAAATGAAAGAATGTTCTTGATTCCCACCATTCCGGAGAATAACCTAAGTCGCATGTTCTGGGGTGTCTAATCATTGTTACCTTTGCTATAGGAAGAAGAGCTAATGAGACACTGATGCTTGTCGGTTAGGGGTTCTAGGTACTGAGGGGAATTTTTTGATACACCACAATTCACTGAGGTCCTGGTCTCTGTGCACAGTTCTGTGTATGAGCAGAATCCCTGCAACACTGTATTGTCGCAACATGAGACAAATGCCTAGCCCTACTCGCAGCGTGAGTTCAGCCAGGAATGAACTGTACATCTGTGTCCGCCCTATTCTTACCATAGGCCTACGCTCACGTGGCCACCCACCTTCAACGGTCAACATCACTGTGTCTTTGTCAGGCTTGTGGACATGCGCAGACAGGCATGACAATGGTCTACGGTAGGAATGCAAGTGATGCAACCGCGCAAGGCACACAAGTAAATAGGCGCGGGGGAGGGAGGACCAGCTGTGAGGAAACGTGACTAAACTCACAGTGATGCTGTACATTTGTCACATGCAAGACATGTCAAACATGAATCCCAAAGTCACAAACATCCCACCCCACTCCCCACATTTCCTGAATGCATGCAGATGACAAACTAACATTAGGGATGAAATCTCCTTTGTCTGAACTATCAGGCGGGAGCACATCTGCACCTCTCACCTCAGAATTGCATGTGACCGGCACCCCCTGACAGATATTATAGCAGCTGATGATGACTCCCACACTACGCACAGCCCAATGAAAGACCAACCTATACACACCCCACACACAGAAGTCCTTGCTCGAAGTTATCTTGCATGGAATGGCCTTCACACTTACTCCCACACCATCCCAGGCACACAGTAAAACAACTCATTGATCCGAGCTGTGGCATTTCATCCACAGAACTGGCGCAGATTAGAACAGTGCCGGTTCAACCAGAGCCACTGACGCAATGGCAGAACATCCTGGACACATGCACAACCCCTGTCATGTGGAACTGTACTATGCACCTATGCTGCATTTCCCGGGGATCACTGCCATTGGTAGTGCTGCAGATCAGTTACCGGTTAAGCTTCCACCTTGCCAACGTCACCTGCGTTGTGCCTGTGTTACATTGTTGATCGTGCATATTTGAGTGGTCCATGGATTTCTGCCTATCCAACTGGACGTTAGCTGAACTGGATTTTGACATATGTGTTTGCCCCCTGTTGGCACACGACCAGGAGTGTCACTGTGATACTTGTTTATGGGATGCCTTGATACTTGGCATACATGCTGGCAGCAGGACCTGGGAGATTGCACAAATGCTAATTGGTGAAAGGGGATGGACACAGCACATCTGTCCGGACCTGCTAAAGGATCGACTTGCCATCCTGTTTGATGAAGCCGACAATGACCTCATGTTGGAAATGATGACCTTCGAAGCAGCAATCGTTTTCATGGACGAGTAACAACGTACCTGCAGCCACAACTGATTGGAACCCTTTGTACATGTCCCAACATCTTGTTGCATCTTAGAGATCTGGTCACATATCCCACGACAACAGTGGACATGGCTGCATTCGCCTGGACTCCGAATACATGAGCGGACTACAATGTAGGTTAACACGCACCTGTAAAAGGTGATGCACCCCCCCCCGAGTGGACAGCGGTGCTTGGCAACATTCCTCATTCTGACATACTGCTGCATTGGTCTGCATGTTGAGGCACTTATCTTGCCCGTACTGGCACTCATATGCTAATAAAGTCTACGCACCTTCACTTGTATTCAACTGTGAGGAGTGTTGATTTGAATGACAATGTGTATCTCACTGCCCATCTGGGTCACGGCCATACATGCGCATTGATAGCATTACCCATGGAGTACCTTTTTGTTAAGTCACTGTCCCTACATTCATCCATACTTACATACTTGATTGATCATATCCATGACACATCTGTGTGAATTAGAATGTTTTGCTCACATTTAGTGGAGGGATGAAACTGGCCCAGTACAGGGCTATGCAAACCCTACTTTTACGTTGTTGCCCGTGGAGGGCCAGCCAGAGTCCTCTACGGATAGACAATTTCAAGTGGAAGACTTCAGTTCGCAATGTGATTGCTGTGTCATTGGTAACCAGACAAAATATGGCAGTCCAAGTCGAGGTCCAAGGTGAGTGTCACTGAGTGTATCGGGAGACAGTGGAAGATGTTATTCCAGGGCATGATGCAGAGGGCAGAACCAAGCTGAAACTGGCTATATGGCAGACATGAATGCTACCACTTCATTCTTACCACAAAGCAAGATTCATCATCATATTCGTCCTTTGATGTGTCAGGTGCCTCAGATGTGGGTGGTGGTGCTTTGTCTGCATCTCTGTGTGGCAGTGACACATCAGGGGCTGGAGGTGGAATGTCTCTGCACTGTGTGGCACTGACACTTCAGGGGGCAGAGATGTGGGTGGAGTGGTAGCAGCAGCATTCATCCGTGCCAGGCCTTGTGGTGGCAATGTGATGACGAGGATTTGCAGGGCTCTCCATCATTCTCCTTATTTGTCCCAACTCCCGGCTGACATCCCTGGAGCCACTCTGAATAGACAGTTGTTCTTGGCTCGGAGTCATGACTCCAGCGATGTCAGCCATGGATTTTTGGAGAGCATGGAGTGGACAGTGGGTGTCTGTTAGGGACTGTAAGTGGTCCCTGATGGGACTTAGACACCCACGTATGGCATCTAGTTTAGCTACCATGATGTTGAACCCATCCAACCGCAGCTGATCAGCCATCTTCTCCTGGCACCCTAACACACAGCATTGGAATGCCATGTTTTGGTTGTGGTGGTACTGGGAGACAGCCATTGTGGTGGCTGTTTCCTGTGGTGTGGTCTGTGCAGGGGTGGGTTCTCCTCGATGCAGCTGGGCTGCCCTGCTCCTGTTTGTGAGGTGCCAGAGCTGTCCATGAGCTGTTGGAGGGCATCAGTGTCGATGTTGGGGAGGTCCTCTTTATCATCAGTGCTGTGTTGTTGGGTCTGCTCTGCAGGAGGTGTTGATTCTCCCTCTGCAATGTGAAGTGGAGATGCAGATTGACATTGTGTTCACATGGATGTTCACACATTGTACTAATTTGCTAACAGACAGCATGACAATGTACATTGTGACTGTTTGTGAGGAGATACCCATTTGATGCGGGACAGCGTACATTTCTACACCATCAGGGATGTGAGGTTGTACTTGTACATTATCATCTCACAGATTCCTGCAATGCCAAATGCGAATGGCCATTTTCTGCACACAAGCGGCAGCAGTTGTGTCCTCTGTTCTGTTGTGAAAGTGTTGCAGTTTGTACCACTTTGTTGTCAATATAGAGATGCTCTGATTCTTATGTGTGTGTGCTGCATTGTGGGTGAGTTGCTCCTTCAGCTCTGATTTGGCTGGCCCTTATCCCTTTCAGGCGGTGCGCCTTTCACTTCTGTGCTTATACAGTGATGAGATGTTGCAGACTTGGGTAAATTGGTCGGAGTTGTAACTCTTGGGCATGGTTTGCCACAGATGTGCTATACTTAATTGTGCATGTGTGCCATTGTGCCCATCTCCCCCTGTCCCCCCAGTCCCTGGTCGTTACTCACCATGTTGCTGTTGGCTCAGGTCATGTTGTGCAGTGTCCGGTGCCCCAACTCCTACCACCGTCTCCCAATGATGGTCCCAGGCTGGTCCTCCATGGGGCTTATAGGGTTCTGGTTGTCCTCTGTACTTGCTCTGGCTACCTCCATGGTGCTTTGCAGTTGTTTGTGTTTTTGTTGCCGCTTTTATAGTGATTTTTCCCACCTGACTTGTGGTACTTGCAGGCGTGGCACTGCTTATCGCTGATGTTTTATCGCAATTGGGCCAATCGCAACTTTTTTCACATTCTGATTTAGATTTTTATCGCAGTCCCGGCGATTTTATCGCGGATATTTGATGCATTATCGGAATACTATTGCATGTTATCCCCCTTAGTGTAATTCAACAAGTTTTCCTTTTGAATGATATTTCCTCTCACCTACTGTTTCCACCTTAACAAGTTGTACTCATCCCAAACTCCTATGAACGTAGCAATCTCTTGCTTGCATAAGTTTTGAAATTATTGTTCATTTATAGAGTAATGTCACATGTTGTAATTTCTTCCTCCTATAAGTTTAATCTGCAACGTGTTTGTTGCAACATCAAGATGGCAGTAGAATCAGGTGGGCTGTTTAATAAAATAAATAATGAAATACCATGCCATGTTATTAATGTTAATAGGCGAGGATTTAATAACATTATGCCATGGCCAATATTTTAGCAGACATATACGTCAGCATCCCATTCATGTTCACAATATTTAGAATTAAAGATGGGTAACTGAATTATGGAACGTTTTCCAGGGGGGGGGTTCTGAGTGCTATCTAATATAAAATATATGTCTCTCAGAACCCCGGTGGAAAAACATCCACATAATTCACTTTTTACCCATCTATAAACTGTACTAATTTAGTACAATTTATACTAATGTATGTTATTTATGCCCCAAAAGTCACCTCCCCCTGCATTTAACGGCTATGCAGGGACAAAGGAATAATTGGGGAGCCATACATAACATGGCCTCTCCTCCCTGATCCAAATATGAAAAAAACATACCTTACCTGCCAGCCTCAACAACCCCTACCTTTCTTTCCCCTACTGCAGCTGTGCTGTATGCTTTTAGCAAAAGCAGTGAAGCAGCACTGCGTTAAAAGTACAAACTGTCCTGAAAGACCTTTATGACATAGCAACGGTGGACAACATTACAGAAGGCAAAAGATAGCTGATAAGTCAATTCATTTCAAAATAACAGCTATGCAATTAAAGTTGAATTTGCATAGGCCGCCCTATTCCATTTAGTACCCAACACCAAATATGGCACAAGACAAATTATGAGTTGAAGAGCAAGTTTTCATAAGTACTGCTCAGTTTCAAGCTAAGAGAGAAAATCATGAAAAGATCTCTAAGTATAAGGTCAAATAGTAATCTGACATAGAGTCTACTCAGTTAGAAGACAAGGAAAGCTCTCCTGGATCACCTCCCAGATATATCCTTTACATGCTTTCAAACAGAGAAATTATGCATTTAGTGTGATGCAAAGCAAAAGACACATCATGTCATCCAATAGTAAAATAGAAAACATATCACATGAAAAATGACTTTTGCTCTACTACTAATGAATATTTCTTCATTATGTCCTGCAAGAGAAATCTAAAGCACATTCAAAAAATATAAGCAACCTCATTTTGTCCTGATTAAATGACCTTCAAATCAAACAGTTGAGCTTTTTTGTTCCTCAGGAATATCACAAGTACAAAAAGAAACATATTCCTATGGTATGTGCAATCAGGACCATAAAACTAGTTACATTTCAAACAATGTATGAAATGCTGAGGATCACATTTGTAACTCTTGGTGTACAGGCAAAGAAATGGGAAAACATGTTAACTTTAAACATGCTCTTTGCACAACAGTTCAAAGTGTACTTGCCTAGTAGCCTACTTTTGTCAATGTAAAAACTGTGTTATATTAAATAAAGTTAAAAAATGTATTTAGCAGGGGGCGTGGCTAAGCGCACAGCGAAAATGGCAGCAGTTTCTTGAGCTCTGCGGTATCACCAGTGTGGATGCTCAATTTGACATATCTTTCTGGTGATTTTCGATCATCACCTTTAGGCGGTGGATCGCTGCAGAGTGACCCGTGAGCTTTGGAGGCAGCTCAAAAGTGTTCTGCTCTAGCTTATTGTGTGCTGTTTCACGGGAGGCATTTTGACTGTGAAGAGGCTCTATAATTGTGCCCATTGAGGCAGCCTCATCGCGGTTTGACCTACAGAAGTTGGAGTCTGCCTATCAGCTCACACTAAATGCTTATTTCCCATGCTGAATTTGAGGTACTGTGTGCCCCAATTTTTTCAATATTAGACGACTGGTCTTGGAACTTTCACCTTTCGGTGAAGGGAATACTTGTTTCTTGCATATTTTTTTTTTTTGCAGAGTTTTATATAGTGCGAACTTGGCCCGAATCCAAATCGGGTATCAGAGCGCTTTACATAGCAACCGTTACGTTACATGAGGACACACATTCATTTTTGTTAGGCATGGGGAGATTAAGTGATTTGCCCAGAATCACAGGATGTTTTAGCATCATTACCGAGACTGGAACCCAGTTCCCCAGGTCTGAGGTCAAGGGCCCCTAGCCATTAGGCCAACACCAACATCATTAGAATACAAAATGGCGGCCACTGACAGGAACTCTTTCATGTGATATAATTCCTATAACAAATACTAATAATATTGTTGGCATATAATTCAATATTGGGGGTCTACTACTAAGGTGGTAGTTTGACTGTGGTGTTGCTTTGATTGGATATCAGTTATTAAAGCTGCATCGACGCCACAAAATTGCTGCCGTTGTCAGAATCTTCATTGTGTGAGCATCGCCTGCTGACAGACTCTAATGTTAGTAGCGAGTTATAAAGCAGCGCAGATGGGTTGGCCTACTTAAGGTCTAGCACAAGTACTTCTGTAGTATAATTTCTGCATTTCTTTATGCGTGTGTGTTACAGCGCACATTTTCTACGCACAGCAAGTATATTCTTGACCCTGACCTTAGTGGCCTTATATCACCTTGCCTGCTCCTTTTCATCATACTAAGGCTATCTGGTTGTGATTATTATGAACTTACCCAATGGCGGAAGGCATGGGTATTATTACTAAAGACAAAGATTTCAAAGGGAACCTGAAGCGCTTTAAACAGACCTCACCTACCCCAGAATCACCAGCTAAGGGTAGTCCTGAGTTTGCCTCAACTTTAGAAGCTATATTACTCAAGCTCAATACTGCCCACGATATAGCATAAGTACCAAAAAAAATACAGATTTTCTTTAGGTAGAGGTAATGACCTTAAAAAACTTTCATTAAGTGTTTCTAATGCGGAAACGAGAATAAGGAGAGTGGAAGACTTTACAAACAAACAAGCAAAGCACACCCAAAATCTGGAGTGTTTGCTTATTTTGTTAAGGGGAGATCTAACAGAACAGGAAGATTGGAATCGGAGAAGTAATCTTTGTAATTTGGGATTACCAGAGGATTGTGAGAAGTCGGCTCCTTCAGTGATTGGCTTCTTGCTTATAAGGATTCCAAATGCCCTGAATCTCTCTTTCAATAAAGACTTTGAGATAGAGCGTGCTCACAGGGTCTCACCGTTTTAACAATGTCTTCTACAAGACCTCTGATTTTTAAATCCTTAGATCAAGACAATACAATGGGAAGGTCACAGAATATCTATTTAACAAGATTTTTCAAGAGACACTGTAATCTGTTGCAAAGGCTTCCTGAATCTACACAAGAGACTCTGTGATATGAACATTCCATTCTCTTTTTCTGGACCTTCAAGATTCCAGATTACTTTCAAAGGTCGTCCACAGATTTTCTATAAACCTTCATATCTTTTGGCGTTCTTAGATAATCAATTTGAATCTCAGACGGACTCAGATTCTCTTCCTGGTACTTCTCTCTCCTAATGATTTGTATTTATTGTCCTCGTCTGTTTCTAATGCTTTTCCATTTATCTAATGTATACGCTGCTTCTATTTTATATTTTATTCACAATCTCCATAGTTTTTGCTGGATTTTGAGCTCATTCTAGGGTTGGTGGTAATTATACTGATATTTTGCTGACTCTAGATTACTCTACTAATTTACATTCTTTTTACAGTGCAATGCAAACCTCTGTACTGTATTTAGTTCTATTTGTGATTACATCCCTACAGATTTGTACTGTATAATGCTGGTGTACCTAACTGATATGGTTCCTTTCAGGTATTTTGTTTTAACTGAATGATTGTATGTATGTATTTATTCTTTTACTCATCTTTATTTTCTCTCTTTCTAATCCTTTTGCTATAGATAAATATTCAATCCTCTACTCTACTTTTTATTCAACCTCTTATTCTACTTCTTACTCTACCTCTAATCTTTTTTCAGTGCTCTTTTCTCTGTGGTATTTATAAGCATTTCGGGGAGGATTGTTGTTGTGCAGAAAGAGACACCTTTCTGTATAAAAACATTAATTAGTGGCATTTTCCTCTTTCTATGTATGCTGCAGAATGCAGCAGGAAGAGAAAAAGGAAAAAACTAGGAGGAATCAAACTATTTCCCCGAGGAGACATAGGCTTCTGACGCATTACCAGGTTTACAGTTCCTCATGAATCTGGGAAGGCTTCAGATTCCATGAGTGTTGTGTGGGAACGCCCACAGCAAAACCCATGGACCAGCCCTTTCACCCAGTGTTCTGCATGAAAGAGACACATATTTACAAGGCCATGAAAAGCCACGCAAAGTGGCTGTGCAAGGCCTTGTAAATATGCAGCAGCACATTGGTCACCGGAGCACACAAAAGTGGTGCAAAAGTGCGGCTAGGGCCGCATAAATGAGGACCATAGTTTTACATTTTATTGAATATTGTTGTACATTTCTGTGCATTATGGAATATGATCTTTTACTTTGGAAGCATGCCACACATTGGAAACATCTGATACACTTTGTGGTCACCTATTTGTCATTGTGAGTAAACAGGTTCAGGATGTGCCATAGTCCTAAGTGGTTCTGTGCCCCAAATGTATGAATGGGGGCCATTTGCCTGGGCCTACAAAATGCAGAAACTCAAAAATCAAGTACTACTTTTAGAGCTTGAATCTCAGTGTAGTAAAGCAGAGCATTCAGGGTAGCCAGGTGGTGCGGCCAAGAGACTAAGACACCAACAGCACATCCACATTGCACATAGAAAAATCAATGTCTTGCCTGTGCTGTCACTTTAAAAACAGAAAAAAAGAACCTTGAGCCAAACATCTCTAAAGACCAATGAATACTTTTCCAAATATGTACACAATCCTGCAACAGAATTTGTTTCAAAATACAAAATGTCAGCCCAACAAGATGTATTATGAGCTTTTAACAAGAGTAATCAAAAGCATACTTCCTTTGACAATGTTTACAGCATGCCGCCTGTACTTTAAAAAAGCGAGATAGATTGCACTGCAGGCAGATGCAGTGAGTGCCTGCACCTACCTGCAAGGGAATCCCTGGGGGTGGTCCACAAAACACCCTTTCCTCGCTCCAGAAGGCTGCCTTCAGGAAGAGCAATGACAGCGCACAAACTTTGTAGTACACTAGGAGTGCATCCCTTAGGAGCCTGTTTGCATCTGCACTCATGTGTCATGTGTATAATACAGGGCGGGTTCAACGGCAAAGAGATTTCCTCATTTGCATGGAGCCACAGCCCCATGCAAATGAGAGAACACCTTCTCATGACAGCACTTGTGCTACATGTGCTCCAGCAGTATCAATATTGTAGAAGGTGGCCCACAAGTGTGCAGTCTTTTCTATAATAAAAGTGTGCCCCACAGGTGCACAAAGTGGGAACAAATGCCCTTTGCAACTCCCCAGTACAATTAATAATATGGCCATGGGTGCCCTTGGCGGGTACACAGACATCAGCGGTCACTCAAATACACTCCTTCAGTTTCATTCACGTTTTAATATTTGTGCATGCATGCACTGCACTTCCATTTTTGGGATGGTCATGCAGTAATGAGTGGCAGGCATGTGAAGCCAGAAATAGGGGCTTTTGCTGAAGATGCCAGAAGGCTATCCAGTTGGGACATGTTCACCTGAGCCTTCCCTTCATGACTACATTCTAGGGAAGGTCAAAGTGGTGGAACTACCCAAAATATAGTCAGATCAGTTCTGTTGTGCTTCTCTTCACCACAACATCCCTTCCCCCTTTCCTCTAAATCTTCAAATGGTTGGAGTGGAAACATGAGTCTGCCTTCACTACTTTGTTCAGGGTAACAACATTCTCTGACTGAATTAACAGACTGCAATCAGCTACTGAAACTCACACCCTGTATGAAATGAGGTTATTGGTTGAGGAGGGTGAAAATCCAACCCCATCAACAACCACAAATTCGTCTCAGGCTTACCACAAAAGTCACTAAGCTGACATGTACTAAACTCTCATGTAGTTTGCACAAAAACAGTCAGGCTTATCTTAGTGGCAATGTGTAAAGTATTTTTGCAGAACACAATCATTAACGAAGTGAAAATACAACACAAGAAAAATCCCAAATCTATAAAAATAAAAATAGAGCACATTGTAATTAATAAATGACACCGAAACACATTAAATCCAACCAGCAGAGCCGGAATTATGAATTTTTAAGGTTTTTAGTGCTAAGTGGAGCCTAAAAGATTAAAGCGTCAACCGTGGCTATGCAGTCTCGCGAGACCCGGGTAATGTCAACCGTTAAGGCTGATTGAGATGAAGCGCGTGTCGAATATACATCATGGATTGGGCCCGGTCTCAGCTTACCTTTGGGCTTAGAAGAAATTTTGAAGAAAAGTTCCTGCGAGTTCAGCAGGGCAAAGCAGTTGACAGTGTTAGCTGAGGAGGCGTTGTCATGGAACCACTCGGCAAAGTCGCCGTGAAGACTTTTACCCTCTGACTTAGTAACTCTTTTGGAAGTTGATAATCTCCAGTGGGACAGACCTGTAGGCTGTTGCAAATGAGGGCTCCAAGAGGCAGGATACCTTCACTGAGAGATCTGCTAAACAGGATTTGCTGCTGTGGAGAAGAATGTAGCAGGAGCTGCTGTGAAATGAAGCCCATCAGCGATGCACCTTGTGTGGATCATCTGGCAGGTAGCTCTTATTCTTCTGTCGTTTCTCAGGACACTTTTTGGTGTAAATTATTCTAAGTCGCAAGCTTAAGGGTATGGTAAGAACAGTACCTCTAACACAACTTTCAAGGGTCCAAGACCTGGGGGCACCACTTGGGAGGTCAGGACTCACTCCAGCAGTGGAAAGGTGCAGGGTTCAAGGTCTCCGGATATTGTTATGGCTCTTCAGCTCACAAAGAACTCCAGCTACCTACCACTTGGAGACCTTTCTGGCCATTCTGGGTTCCAGAAGATGGTCCAGTTCTTCTTCACAGCAAGGCAGGCCTTCAAGCAGTAAGGGAGTCCCCTGCTAGTAGCAGAGAAATCCTTGGGGGGTTCAGGCAGTCCTTCTGAAGTCTTCCACAGGTCTAGGAGTCTACTGAACTGGTGTTCTGAGGGTCCAATATTAATACCTGGTGCAATCCTTTAAAGTTGGGTAACATCCTGACTTAACCCCACATCTGTTTCTGGAAAAGCCTTCATTTCCCCTGTCAAAGCCCCAAGAAGACAGAGGGGGCAAAAAGGCTGTGTCAAGTCCCATGTGCGTGGTGGATGCAGGCCCTTTGGAGCTTATGTGTGGCAGGGAACAGCACTCCAGGACACTGACAGCAGGCATCAACTTTCTGAAAGTGGCATTTTCAGAAGAGTGACTTAAAATCAGATTTTACCATTAAAGATGATGAGGCTGGCGTTCTGCATGGGGACTCTGTGAGTATGATATACTTCCTTGAGAACGAGCCGGTTCGGCAGCTTATTAAGGGCGGCCAACCTCCTAAGAAAGACCTCATCTCTAGAAATTCGTACACTTATATTGCCTAAACACATTGCAAGTGCCTTGGTATTTTTCCCTACACCGTTTTTGGTCCGGACGGCGCTCAGTGGTGCACAAAGTACTGTGTAGTTTTCTAGAACATTGCTGGAAGCTTATCTTCTGTTTACCTGGACTCTGACTGAGCTTCATATTGCCTGCCTGACCTGTACCAGTATATTACTGTCTGTGCATTTTCTTTTGACCTTGCCCTGACGAAGCTCCCAAGGTGGGGAGCGAAACGCGTTGGCTGTCTTGTGCACCCCTAAAAAAAGATCAATAAAAAGAAGAATATATTTTCAGAAAACTTTGCCTATGCGAATTACTTGACACATGGTGCTGCCTCTACATCTTTTTAAGAGGATCTTAAATTTCAATCCATTTGAGCCAAGCATGATATTTCTACCAACTACCAATGAAAAGTTAGCACATATTAGACACAACAAGGTAACCCAATGTTATCCAATGGGAGACTAGACCATACGAAAGTGAAAAATGAATTTAGGAGTTCTTCGCTACAAGGATATGTAAAATGTAAAGGTACATATCCAACATTTTAAATACTCTGCACCCTGCCATATAGGCTGTATAGGGTCTACCTTAGTGATGACTTATATGTACTAAAAAGGAAGATTTAGGTATATCAAGAGGTTTATTTTGCCAGGTTGAATTGGCAGTTAAGCATTTAGAGGCTGCAATGGCAGTAGCTAGATTAAAAATTCAAAAACAGGGCCCCTTTGGAGATAGATGAAGAGGTAGGAACACAGGGGAATACAAAGTAACAACAAAACAGTAATCCTACCAAATATATTTACCGGGTGCTGAATCAGAAAACAAGACAGGAAGACCAATCTATTCAGGCTGTGCTGTTATAATTGGAATATAGTAAGAATAATGAATGCTAATATTAGGTTGTTCAAGAAGAAGGGCAATCTATGTTCCTCCAACAAAAGAGCAACTTCTTTCTGCCTTGGGGTCCTTGTATTATTAGGTGTGTGTTGTTGTTTTGATTAGGTTATTTTGATTGTGTTTTTTTAGTTGAGAACTAAATGAGGTATGAAAGGTGGTAAGCAAGGATAGAGTGGTCAGGGGTCAAGACATGTTTTGTGACAATAGCAATATAATGTATGAAAGAAGGAGTATGTCTTTTTTACATAAATTGTAAAGATATCTTTTGACACACTTGTTCTGTCTTCGAACTACATGAATTCAATGCTTCATAAGAAATATTACTATAATAAAAAATGTATAAAATATATTTGTTATGCTATATTTACAAGTTTATACTGGTTGATTTGATGCATCTTTTCTCCCTCCCTATCTTCATTTATTTATATTTGGACTCCAATATGAATTTGTTGTAAACTTCAGGTATGGTGAGATATTCCATCCAGTAAATATATTTGGCTGGATTACTATTTTGTTGTTACTTTGAGGCTGCATTGGCAGACCTGAAATATGTTATAAAATGCTACTTAAGCTGGTGGCACAATAAATGCTGCAGGTCTACTAGTAGAATTTATTTTACAGTCCCTGAATACATACATTACCAATTTACTAGGGACTTATAAGTAAATTAAATATGCCAATAAGTTGTAAGCAATTTTACCATGTTTTAGGGAGTGAGGACAAGCACTTTAGCATGGGTTAGCAGTGGTAAAGTCCTAAAGCCAAAAAAACAAATTCAGCAAAACAGGAGGGAAGAAGGCAAAGCATTTGGGGGAGTTTCATCCTAAGGCAGACAGTTCTTACAATTACTTTGTATAAACCATCCGCGGCCCGTGGAGGGAGTTTCGTGCGACAGACAGGCAGGGCGGGAGAGGGGCAGGGCGGGGTTGATAAAAACCGGAATATAGATGAGTGCAAGTAAGTAAAAAATTAAAATAATAAAACGAATTTCGTTCCGTGCCCTGCATCGCAAAATGTGATGCAGGGCACGCTACGAAATTCGTTTTATTAATGTAATTGTTTACTTACCTGCAATCCTCCATATTCCAGTGTTTATCACCCCACATTCTGCCCCTCCCCCGCCCCGCCTGTCTACCCCACGGAACTCCCTGCACAGGCCACGGCTGCTATAAACTAATGCTCATCTTGTGAAAGTGTTGAATGCTTCAGGATGCTCTTGAAACTCGTGCTCTTTTTAAAATGTTTGCGTACCTGACATTTATAAGTAGTAAATATTTTTTATGTTTACATTTGCCTTCACTCAGCATTAGCAATGATGTAAATAGGCTTGTATCCTCCAGGAGAATAAATGGTATACGTAGGCGTTTAAAAACAAATAACATAAACAGATAAAAGTGATGTGCATATGCTTGTATTCTGTCTGGTAAGGTGCAACTTTGATATTCTGTTTTCCAAGTACTTCAAGTAGACCATGTGATCGGCTACAGGAAATTTGAAATTGACAAGTGAACGCAAAGCCTATATTTTCATTCCTTGACGCACATCTCATGTCAAGATAAAATATATATTTAGATATTGTTGGTAGGGCATTTAATGCTAGTACACACTAGGATGGGCCAGAGAACCTTTAGATGTAGTTGCCCTGCATTAAAGATGTGCTAACATCAGCAATGATAGAAGGTAAATATAAAAGAAACTAGGATAGACTGCTAAAAGTTGGCAGAACATATACTGAAGGCTCTTATTGACCCTTTTTTTACAAAAGAGTTTCTTTTCCAGTTTGTGTTTCTAATCAATGCCTGTACTAATGTTTTTTTTGTTCTAATAGTTGCATACCATACTTTATGCTCCAGATGAAAATCTAATAAAGATATCAAACTATGTAACTCTGGTAGTCCTTTACTTCTCAGAATGAAAGTGGGAGTCCCACATATATAAATCTCCCTCCAAGAATTTCAGGCATGCCTGGAGCAATCTTTAGCCCAACCCCTGACTGTTTTCCCAGCTCTGTGAAACTAGAGATCATCCACAGACTGCAAGGCCACAGCAAATACTTATTGGCTCATGGTTAGGATGACTGGAATAAAGGAAATTAAATACTTACACTCACTCAATTTCAACTGGTCACTGGTGGAGTACTAAAGGACATTGTTATTTCACTAGTGTGAGATACCACATTACCCTAATAACCTTGAACACACAACCACACACTGGTAGAGATGGAGTCACTGAGAATGAAAACAATGAAGAAGCACTCACATGACACAGCTCACTGTTTCCCTTGGAAAGCCCAAGTCATCCTGCATGATGTTCTTCTTCCTTTACTTCCTTTTGGAGAAAGCTTAAAATGGATAACATCAGCCTGACAAATATTAGGCTGCCAAATTTCGATTTAACTGAGCTACCAAAGTTAGTAAAAAATATTTTGCATGGAAACCTGCTAAGAACATTTGAGGAAAGACACGGGCCGATTATCAAAGCCTGAGTCCACTAAAAAAACATATAAAAGACTAACAGTTCCAGAAAAATACTGAAACTCCAAGAGTCGGAGAAGTATTCGTTTATTTTTCAAAAGGGGAAATAGAACTTCATTAACTGATTAAAAATATGGTCATTTTAGTTTGCTTTCTATGCCTATTTTTAAAAAAAGAAAAACGAATGATGACTGGCCATGGAAAAGGAGAACTCAATACTGGGCAGAAAAAAAGATAATGTAGAATAGTGTCTTGAATAATTATAAAGGTGTTACGTCTGGAGTTCCAAGGAGATAGAATGGAAATGTAGAAGGTTACAGAAAAGATTTAAGATCAATACAATGATAAGAGAAGTATTAATAATGGTTATGTTATGTCAAGTCATGTCAAGTCGTGTTGTGCGTTGTTTTTTTACGTTACATTATGTTATGAATACTTGAGTGTGATTTTGTATTTTTATTATTCTTCAGTATTATTCCAAAATACGCTTTTAGAAACATGCAGAGCTGAATCAGAAAACCTAATGTTGTACCACAGTTTTATCATTTTCCTAAGAGGTAGCCTATTTTCCCTATTTTTGTTCTTTCAACTTACTTCCAGTTTGTGGCGTAAACCAGTGTGAAACTCATCAGTGATCCAAAACAACTATACATTTATAAAAAGGAGATAAAAATTTTATTCAACAAGGGGTCATATGTGTAGATTCCTCAAGACATTCCCAAGAAATTGAAATAAAGAAATATTTAAAATGAGTAGGAAAAAATGGGCATTTGTGACAATATTTTTATTTGTAGCTTTTTGTCATGTTGGTTGATTTACAAAAGCAATATATCATAGCGTATCCTAGTGCCTTCTGGATGTGGTAATATATAGGGTTTGTAGGATTTTCCACAGCCAACAGAGCCAACAGCTGAGCTGCAATGCGCAATGGTTTTTGCATTGAGGTCAGAGAATAAACCAATTCATTGAGTGAAAAATGGGTATGTAGGAAACCTATGCATTTCTGAAATGGGGACAAGATATGGAGTTTAGGAGCAGTAGTTATTTGTACATCTCTGAATTTGTGGGTACCTGTACTAGCGTAGGATTTAGAGGCTATTTTTCTACCTGTCTTTTTTCCCCTGGCTTACATTTGAAAGGCACAAATGCAGCAAAATTCCATTGGTAATAACAAATGTTCTACTATTCTATGCTCCCACAAGTCTCCCAATAACACATGGTACCTCACTTGTGTGGGTAGGCCTACTGCACGCAACAGGAAATGGCCCAAAATGCAACATTGATGCATTGCATTTTCCCACTGAAAAATTACCTCTTCTTTCCAATGTGGGTAGCTCTAGATTTTGGACCCTAACTCAGCCAGCACAGAGGGAAACCTAGCCAATCTGTTTGCTTTTGAAAACTAGACATCTGGGGGTATCCATGGTGGGCTAACTTGCATGGATCTCAACATGTTTTTGATAAGAGGAAAATGTTTTTGTTATGAGGAAAATGTTATTTTGTAGCGAAATTTGATGTTAGCAGGGGATTCTGTGTAAGAAAATGTTGGGGGATCCATGCACACCACCCTGGACTACCCCACTGTCTAGTGTTCTGAAATGTCTGTGTTTGTTAGGTTTCCCTAGTTGGCCACCTAGCCTGTGGCCAAAAATGCAGGTGCTCCCCTTGAAAATCCAGGTAGTTTTGTGATAGATAATTTTGATGTCTCCACAATACGTGTTGAGCCTTTCTTGTCGCAAGCACTTGGCCCACCTGTTTTTCTAAGGAAACCTGCGTAAATGCTGAGTGGTAGGACATTTGTAGCTGCCTGCAGTTGCCAGGACTTTTCCTCATAGAAATGAAAGGAAAATGTGTTCTTTTAGGCAAAGTTTTAGCTTTGCAGATATTCTGGGTAAGTAAACCTTGCTAGAGACACGCAAGTCATGCCCCCCTGGACTCCCCTCATTGTCTAGTTTTGAACAATGTGCAGGTTTGCCTACATGCCGGCTGGACTATGGCCCAAAATCCACAAAAACCTATAATGACAACAAAAAAACCACAGAGGGCCTCATTTATGAGATGACACATCGCTGCGTGAAAGCAGCGATGCGTCACTTAGTGCGCACTACTTGCGACATACCTGATGCCTCATATTTAATGTATGACGCATCATGGCACAAGTAGTTACAGATACGTCAGTATTTCTGACGTCATTGTAAGCGCAAAAGTGACACATTGCTGGAGTGTGTCACAAAAGTGAGGCAACTCCTGCAATGTGTCCTTTCACATGGGGCAAGCTCCATGTGAAAGGACCTGCGTCAGTCTTACGCCAGCTATGAGGCAGCCGCAAGATTTTGATGCAATGGCGTCCTAGAAGTGATGCAGTGAAATCTCATAGATTTCACTGCGTCACTTCTACGAGGGTTTTTGCGGGGGAAGGCCCCCCCTGCATACATTATACCTGATGCAGGTATAATGTAGCGCAGGGGTTTACAAAGTGACACATCTGCTTAGATGCGTCACTTTGTAAATAGTGGGCAACAGGAGGCATGTTTTAGGCCGCCTATGTGTCACAAAAAGTGACGCATCAGAAGTGCAAAACTGACTCATGGCCTCATAAATGAGGGCCAGAGTTTTTAGTAACCTCCATCTTTCCACCACAGACATAAATCTGAAACTAATCTGTTAAAGTTATTCCATCACTTACACTGGTTGGTTTTAGCACCTCCAGAAATTATGGCTTCAAAGCATGAATACTTATCAAAGTATCTGAATATTGAAACCAAGACATCAGAAGGCAAACTATAAAGCCACATCAATGCACCTATCTCTTTATGGTCTATTCACACGCCATTCACGCATCACACACAAGACTTTCATATCTCTGGGTATGAACCCAACCCAACCAATCAGTGCACTCACAACAGCTGACCGCTGCAATGCAAAGGCCCCTTACATTCATACGCAACAGGACGGATTCTTTTTTACTGCATTTTACCACCTGTCATGTAACTGCCTCCTTCTTCCTGAAAATTATCGAATGCATGTCTAGTTAACCTTTACTAATGGCTTCCATGATAGCCACATGATGCTCAGGAAGATATGTCTTTCATGAACCTTTAGAGCACACACTCTGCTAAATCAAACTCCTTCCACTTTGTGAATGCTAGTTTGGGGTGTCCCAGTATGCCCCAAGGCCTCTTCCTTGAACTGAGGGAGCATATCTACCTTTGAAACCAATGAAAATGTACTGGGGAATGTTCCAAGGTTTCTTAAAGAGAACAAATTCAACTGAAGAATGGTATTTTTTAAAACACTTCATAGTCAGTGAAAAATGAGCGAATGTCCCATCTGCCATTATGTGCAGTGCTGTGACTGTAATGCACTTATCATAGAGCAAACGGAAAATTTACTTAGACTTGAAGGAGAATGAACATGGCAAGCAGGTTAAGAATTTTCTCACAAGTGCCAGAGTAAGTTACTATTGCAAAAAGCGGTAACCAATGTATTTGAATCCATAGACGAAGACGAAGTTATGGCATGTGTATCTGTGCTACCTTTAATATTTGCTTTCTACCTATGCAATATCCATAGGAAATCACACCTACTTTAAGCTTGTCTGACCCGTTCATGTCTCTGTCCTCACCAGAGTCCTGACTGATCCTGTATAATTGCCAAGTGAACCTATACTAATGCCTTCCATCTCTAGCTACTTGAAGCTCACGAAAAGGTGCCTTTCAAGTGCCATCAGCGCACTTACTGCTCTAAATCCCACTCCTTCCAGTTTGTGTATGCAAGTTGGGGATGTCCGAGTATGCCTTCCTTCAAAAGCTCATTCTTCAAACTGAGCCAGCATATCTATCATTGAAAGTATTACAAACATGCTGGGGAATACTACCTCTGTTCCCTAAAGTAATAAGCCAAACAAATGTACTGTGGAACTCATTCACCAACACTTCTAGTTTTGCTTTGAGAGTGTGAAAAGACGACTACTAATTTGTATCATAGGCAATCCTCATACACAATATTGTTTCCTGTGCCCTTTGTCAATAACATTGGTTACGAAACAAGTTCCTAATTGAGTTTGCACACTTTCCAAAGCAAGCAGAAGTGTTGGTGAATAAGTCCCATGGGATATTTCTTTGACTTATTACACATACTCTGGTTCTCGTGGGCTATCAGGGAGGTCCTTGTGTTTTAAACATAAAGTCCCTAAAAAGCACTTAACAATCTAGTCAAGCACTTACAATTTTGACTCCATGACAACATGGCTTATGTTCTATTCACCACTATGTGCAGGGTGGGGGCTATAGTGCACTTGTCCATTGGCGAACAGAACAGCAACCATGTTCTGGAGGTGGATAAATGTGTCAAGCAGACAATAAGTAATTCCATGATCCCTAAAGTGGAAGCACGTATATTTTACGGCATCTTGCCTAGTGAAGTAGTGGCCTGTGGAAGGTGGGTATCTCTGCCCAACAATTGAAAGGTTTACTTGACATCAGTTCTAACTCAAAAGGGCTGGGTGACATGGGCACGAGGGGCAGTAAATACGACTCTCCTGCCTCTTTCCATACCTAGAGCAGACTTTACAATGATGACACAGTCAAGTCTTTTAGGTTGTTGAATGGATGCGATCAGCAAAGTGTTGCTTCTGCAGCCTTGTCACATCCTCCAGAGCATATGAAGTGGAGACTGCTGTTTCTGTAGCAGTAAGACTTTCAATGACGGACATCAGAAAGTCAAGGAAAAACATGAGTCTTTCTGTGGTTTTCTGGCGATAAATAACAGATGCATTGTATGTTGCCATCTCAGTCAGGTGGGTTAAGAGTTTCTTGTATCAAGTGCGAGTGTTACGGCCCACATTGTATGGCTGAAGAGCCTGGTTGTTCTTATCCACTCTGCCCATAACCTTGTTGTAATCAAGTATATAGGTGGGCTTGAGAACTTTGGCCACCTGTTCCCAAACCTGTTCCCAAACTGTGACGGGGTAAGCGCTCTCATCATTAGTTGTAGTGAGCAAATAGACATCACACCTATCTAAGAACTTGACTATGAGCAATTAATTGAAATGCAACACAGTGCTCTGGGATTTCTGGAGCTTCCTACAAACACGCTCCTGTGGGAATCCTTTGTAGCAATAACAAACTGTACCACAGGCCACAGTTCCTGCTTTGTACAGCTCACTGAGCAGCTCTAGTCCTGTATGGAAATCGTCCACATAAAGGTTAAAATCTTGGTGAAGAATGAGGCTGAACAAGCCCCCATACAATCTTCCCTGTGACTCCTAGTGCAGGAGGGCAACCTACAGTGTTGAAAGTGGAGCTCTTCCCTATATACACTCTCAAGCTGTACACAAAAATAGTTGAACTCTCACATAGCTTAATGTCATAGTGAGCTCTTTTTTTGCAATTTACTACCTAAACAGCAGCCAAGGACTCATTGATGGCTATATTCTTTCCAGGAGTATAAACCTCTGACAACCTCGTAGACAAATGTTCCACAACAGGCCGAATTTCGAACAACCTGTCATGGTTTGGATGGTCCCGGGGCAATGCAGCAGAATTGTCATTGAAATGCAGCATGCGCTGCAAAAGCAAAAAATTATCTCTGCTCATGTACGGTGTGGAGATGGAGATTAACATATGAAAATTTAAAAGAATATATCACCAATGACAGGCGCAAACATTTTAGGTTGATACCATTGAGCGGAGAATGGTAATTATACCTGAACAGATGAAGCTTGGGTGTCTTCGGTGTATAGACTAGCCTTATTACCCATGGGAAAAATTGGGATTCCAGTTGCTCACACCTGTCCTGATGAAGACCAGCTACAAGGTTATAATTGCCCATCTATTTTCTTGGGTCAAAACATTGACAACTCTATCCCTATAAGCCTAGATTAATTTCATTATCCACGGAGTGATATGCTTGATGTAAACACTGTACCAATATACTATGGATTACATTTGATTGGAGTAAAGGTGGCAGACAGGCTAAGATGCTATTCAAATTGCTGGCTCAGTTTGTCCAAATCATGTTGTACTCCTTTTGATGTCTTTTCACCTATACACGAGCATGTCTTTCACAGCATTCATATTCTGCACAATGAAGGAAACACTTAATGATAGGGTGACTATATGTATATATTTCTGATATGGCCAGTGACGCCTTTACCAACTGGCTTAAACTCCCATTGGATGATATGGTTTCGGTAAGTGTTCCAAGGGGCGAAGTACCAAGTCTAATCCTTGGTACAATGGTACCCTTTCTTCCATGCGTAAAGCATGTAAACGACTGGAACGGGAGTGGAGGCATGATTTTGATATTATCTTGAAAGGCAATTATCACTCAGCTATAAAGAAATATCACAGGGCTGTTCAGAAAGCATGGGCCTCTTATTTCTCGGAGGAGATTAGAAATAGTCAGAACCCCACCAAGAAGGGGTTTTCCATCATTACCACTCTGAAAAATGAAGGGCCACCCAAGACATCTATAGTTAAGTCTAGTGAGCACTGCAAGGACCTAGCCACTTCTTTTATAATAAGGTGGAGAACATCTATAAAAACCTTCCCTTCAACGGCCTTAGTTAGCGACTGTGAAGATCTATCTCCTTCAGCTCAGGCATTAGTCACTTTCCCTCCTATTACTGAAGAAGGACTTGCCATACTGTGCAGGAAGATTAAATCTGGCTCTCCCATCGATCCCATGAAGCCGGAACATCTGAGGAGAATACTGCCTGTTCTTCTGACACCGCTGGGCCAGTTCATCAACCTGTCTCTGGCCAGGGCCATTGTCCACAGGGCTTGGAAACAGGCCATTGTTAGGCCACTCCTAAAGAAGCCCACGCTTGACCCAACCAAGTTGGAGAATTTTCGTCCCATCTCTCTGTTACCTTGGGTGTCGAAAGTCACAGAGGCACATGTTAATACGTTTCTCTCTAACTATCTGGAGGAAAATCACATCTTGGATTCCTCTCAGTGCAGCTTCCTTTGCAACCTCAGCACTGAATTAGCCCTCTTAGCCGTATATGAACATCTGAGAGCTGCTCTGGATGAGGGGCGGTCCTCTGCACTGATCTTATTGGATCTCAGTGCCGCTTTCGATACAGTCTCTCATCAGATCCTGATTCAAAGACTGAAGGAGGCTGGCATTGCGGGCGCTGCTCTGACCTGGCTTTCTTCTTTCCTCTCGGACAGGTTTTTCCAAGTTTCGGCTCCCCCTTTCTCTTCTAGGATGTATTCCATCAAACAGGGGGTCCCCCAGGGCTCTGCCCTAAGCTCTACTTTTTTCAACTTGTATGTCCTGCCGCTGGCCTTGCTAGTCAAAAGGAAAGGGCTGACAATCGTGTCATATGCTGATGACACCCAGCTTGTAGTTGCCCTCTCCAATGGCTGTCAGGACAAGAGTGGCTTAGCGGCTGTGGCAGAGTGGCTGACTGCCAACTGCCTACAGCTTAATGCCAGCAAGACAGAGGTCTTGCTGGTTGGAAAGGATCATGAGCTACTGAGCGGGCACTGATGACCCTCCTCCCTGGTACCCCCTCCTATCCCAAAAAAGGTGGTGAAAAACTTGGGTGTTTGGGTGGACTCAGCATTGAGTTTTCAAACCCAAACTAAGAGGGTGGTGGTGACCTGTCCTGGCATTCTACATTGCCTTAAACCCATGCTGCTTTTTTTTATCCCTCTATTCGGCAGACCATTGAGCAAGCATCACTCCTTTCTAGACTGAATTATGCCAATGTGCTCTACCTTGGGGTCAATAAGACCGAGATCTCAATACTTTAGAGGGTCCAGAATGTCGCCGTAAGAACGCTTCTTGCCTTGCCCAGTCATTGCTCCACCTCTAGTACTATTTGGCTGGTACATTAGCTACCAGTGGAGAGACAAGTGGAGTTTAAATCTCTTTGCTTTGCGTTTAAGATCTTGAAATCTCCCTCCTCTGGCATAATATCTGGGATGCTTTTGTTCTACACTCCTCAGCATCATCTGCACTCTGCTGGTAAAAACCTGGGGGCATATTACCAAGCAATAGCGATAATTATTGCTATTGCTTGGTTAGAGACAAAAAATTACCGCTGAGATGCGGCGATTTTTATCGCAAATAAACCTTGGTATTTCCAAGGTTTATCGCAAATGAGATAAAAATCAGCCGCAATGCATGAATATCGCTGAAAAGTCAGCGATATTCATGCATTACCGAGCTAATGCTCTTAGCCATGTTATCCACCTCCCATTGGATAACATGGCTAAGAACTGCTCAGGGCAGGTGTTAGCTTTTGGAGATATCTCCAAAAGTTGGTAATAGGAGATAGCGATGTTAGCGACTGTTTCCAGTCGCTAACATCTTGGCACGCCCACTTTGCATGTCATTAGTTTATCACTGACATGCAAAGTGGGGCCCAAGATGGTCGCTATCTCCTACTATCTGTCGCTAACTGGTGTTAGCGACAGCTAGGTAATAGGGAGATAATTTCATCTCCGCTTTCTTGGCTTTTAAAGCCAAAAAAGCGGAGATAAACCCCCTTGATAATATGCCCCTGAGTTTCTATACCAAGCGTGCACAGGGTCCATGCTGGTGGTCGCTCATTTCGCGCACTGGCTTCCAAGCTCTAGAATGACCTTCCGTCTCATATCCGGAGCATGGGTAATTAATTATTTGACCTTCAGGAAAGCGATAAAAACCCATTTGTTCTCGCAGTAAGCTTTCCTTTTCTACTCTTTTGTCATCCATGCCCCCTTGTTTCTCTTATCTGTGTGGGTTTCTTTTGCAGTATTTGTGTTATGGTTGCTCAGCGCCGGGAGGCCCCATTACTGGGGCAGCTGTGCGCTTTACAAACTATCATAACATAACATAACATATAGTTTCAACACAAATTTTTAAGGAATTTCAACCTACTTTTGTGTTTGTGTGTTGTAACGTTGTCATACTCTTTCCTTGACTCATAAATAGAAAGTTCCCCTCTCCTGTGGATTGGGGTCTTATGACGGTTAGTATAGAGTCAGGATAGGCTTGTTTAGAGAGGTTCCATTAGCACAACTTATTTTCTGTACAGCCCAGTTAGGTCAGGTGTCCCATTGTGCACAAAACCAATCCTGCATGCAATGCAGGCACCCTTGCACCATGGTCACAGCTGCCTGCATTGGCGCAAGGATGCCAAAAGGGTGCAAGTGAAATGGAAAGGAACGCAACATATTGTTTTAAATATGCCACCTTCCTGCCCTTTCCCCGTCCTCAGTGCAGTGCAGCTAAGGTTACTTGCTGTGCTGGACTGCATGCTTTTCCAATTATGAGCCCCTAAGTTTAGTATTTTTAGTTTAAGTTATACAATTAGCAGTATATAATATACATATTATTTTCCAAATAGTCAATACCTCTGAACACTACTTTCTTTTTAAAGGAGTTGTTCATTTATGTATTCCCTTTTTTCCTCTTATCCTAGTATGTTAATTATTTGCAAAACATCTTTCTTGCCTCATTACCTGGAACCTTTCTCCCTTTTTACATTTCCAGGAAATGATAGAAAGTTGGATGTGCCTTTTCTAGAGTGCAAGAGAAAGAGTTATGCCACCCATCTGTGACACTATGACTATATTATTTGTAGCATCATCTAAACAGGTCGAGTAGTAATTCCAGACTTCCATTCAATAACATTGAAGTCTCCTGAGACCTGACCTGCTTAGATGGCGTATTCAATTTTTGGTCAACATAAGTTAATAATGATGCAATTTTTTTTTTTGTTTTGGCAAAAATAAGCTGACTAAATAGAAGTCTTCTGTGTGGTCAGGGCGTACAAAAGCGAACGCAGATCTTTTTAATTTACGATCTTAAACGTAATTCCACACTTAGATGTTTCTTGTATTTTTAGCCTAATTGCCTGAGTAAAATGGAAAAACATCCTGAATGTGTATATGAGTACAGTTTGTTATTATTGAAATCACTGACAAGTCAAAATCAATCATTTTTTTCCCAGGACTTTTAGTAAATCCTTTTTTTAATTATAGAAAGAAATTAATAGTAGGATTCTCTGTACAGACACAGTGCCCGATTACAAAGTCGGGCGGAAAGCCATCCAATAGCTAGTTGGAGCTTTTCCGCCCGACATCAATCGGTTCCCTCCGACCGCCGTATTACAATACACGCTGTTGGAGGAAACCCCACGGGGGGGATTCCACTCCACTTCTGACGGGCTCATAGAGTCTGTCGGGCGGTGGGCAGAATGGTAATCCCATAATGACGGTGGAGTCAGCCTCAGTTCCGCTATCAGGATTTCAATGTCGCTTTCTGCCTGCCCTTTCATAGCGTTTCGCCCACCATGAAAAGGCAGGCAAAAAGTGACTTTGGGGGCACCTAGCAGGACCCCCTGACTCCCAGCCCTCTACTATGGAGTGTGGGGCTTAAATATCCCTGCACCATGAAACAGGCACAGAATGGTGCCTGCCACAGGATGAAGAAATGTTTCAAACATCCATTTTACATTTGAAGCTTGTGCTGGGCCCTTTTCCACATGTCACACAAGCTGCAATTGTAAAATGGATGTTTCCAACTGCCCATAGAGCGGTTGCATCCAAAAACAGAGCAAGGGTACCGTTATAGTTCCATTCAACTATTATATCAGACGGACATCATAATAAGGCCCTTTTGTGTTGTGTTTGCATAAATATTGTATATTTGTCTCCATGGGTGGTGTGTTGTTTTGAACTTGAAATCCTTCATTCAAGTATCAATACTTTTGAGTGATGCTAATTTCTTCATTGCTGCAACATTTAGCATTCTTGTAAGAGGACTCTCATTATCCAATATTAGAAAGAGTTGGTGATAATATATTTCTTTTAGTTGAGGAGGTATTACTATATCCATTAATAACTTGTGTAGGAAGAGATTTACTCGCCTGTCTTTTTCTATGACCATTCATTTTACATTTCGGATGGTGGGTAGAATTCAGGCCACATTTGTAGGGATGTGACTTGCAATCTCCCTTAGCACTGAATCTGAGGGTTCAAAGGAGGTACCAGCTAATGCTTTTATTTGCTGCACAGTGTGGATACCTTTATATATGTTGCAGACAAACAATGGTTATTATCTGTGCTTTTTTTAAACACAATCTACAGCCGCTCTGCCTCTGCAAGAGGGGAAGTAATAAAAACACCTTTGTAGTGAATTTTAGGTTCACTGTTTCTGGCTTATAATAAACATACCCTTAATGTTTTAGTAACATATTCTCCCTCTTGGATTGTACATATTTTGCCGAGGGCATGTTTTTATGTTTCAGAGATGTTGGTTCTGTGGATACAAATTGCATTATTGTTCTGTTAATAAAATTATACATTTTATAAATGCTTGTTTTTTCTGCTACACTGAGAAAAAACATATATTTTTATTTCTTGAATGAAGATCTATAAATGAAAAAAATGTTGTTTTATTGGTAGGGTTACATAGCTTTGGTTTCTATCTATTCGAATTCGAGTCTTTTTAGTGATCTTATGGTTTACCTTGTGAGGATTTAGTGTTTCTTTGTCATTTCCTCCTCTAAAAGTTACTTTTTCTTCCTGTCAGTCTTTTGTTTATATTAGAAGTTGTAACCTGTGTAAAAACACTGAAATAATTAAAAGATGTTATTTAAAGGTTTTTTGATTTTTTTACCTAACTGTTTGAGAAATAAATATTTTAAACTCTGTGGATGGAAAATGCAATGAGTAAACCGTTGTATTATAATGTTTCTTGAAAAAGACAAATATTTGAAAATGAGCTTTTACTTAAGTAAGGAAACTGCTTATACAAAAACGTTTGTTAACAATTGTTTATGAAGCTTTAGGTAAAATTTGTATTTCTTTTTTAGATAGTATATCTTCAATACAATGTGCTCTAAAGTGATTTTTATAGTTAGATCTTTATTAGCTTGTACATCAGTACCAGATACATGGTTATATCTGACAGTGTAGAAAGGTGCAGAGCAGTGCTTAATTTGAGCTGGTGGTTTCCAGTGCTCAGCACCAGCACTTAATTGCCGGAACCTGCACTTATGACAGCTGCCACATGGTGCTGATGTTTGTGTAATTTGAAGATGATCAGAAAAACAGTTGTTTTTGCTGATTAAATACACATAAAAACAACTAATACCTGCCACCCAAGCCATTGTTAAAGCTTTGACAGCCTGGAACAGTTTCAATTGTCACACTTGATGGTTAGCAGTTGAGTAAGTACAGTGGCAATGTGTGGTGCAAAATGCGGTGGCTTCCTGATGAGGGCCCTGGCAATTTACAAATTAAGCACTGGTGCAGAGTAGCCACAAACATAACACTAAATTATATCTGTGGTACATCTTACAGCATCTAAAACTATATCAAGTTAAAGTTCATCTGCCACTTCTCTCCCTGACATCAAGGATGCACATTTAAAAGCCTGATGTGCAGAATTCAGCAAATATGTTAACAGTCATAAGATTTGCAAACATAAGCATCATTGTGTATTGAATCAGGCGATATAGAGAAAAGCATCAAGGGGGACAACCCACAGTTAGACAAGTAAGGAGAGTAATACACGTGTCCAGAAGACTGTTCCCAATGTAAATGCTATATGTAACAATAAGACATGATGTATCAAGCATCTATGGAGGGAGACCATCCAATTTGGCTTCATTGGAACTATGAAATTCTTGCCAACTTGCCACCCAGTGCCCCGTATCACTGTACTTTACTGTAACCTCTGCTAGGGTCCATTTATGTAACTCTCTTAACAAGCCAGCAAGTAATGGAGCACTATCTGCCTTCCAGGCCTTTTCAATACTGTTTGATAAATAGTAACATGAGGTCTATGAAATGGTAAATGTATTTGAGGTTTTTGGTTCTGTTCAATATGTCAATGCAACAGGACTTAGGGCCTATTGGGACCACCTTACCCCTAAGTTCTCCTGTCTCTCTCAAAGCTTCTACCCAATAAGCCTGTATCACCGGGCACAGCCAGACCATGTGATGAAAGTCTACTCAACCCTGCTGACATCTGCAATACAAATCTGAAGCTCCGGGGAACATTCTGGCCATTCTCACAGGTGATAAATACGTAATATAGTTGTGTGTATTTAAACCTCTGACTACTAACTATCTGTGGATACCCAAAGGCTATGGCCCACTCCGCATCTGTGAATTCCCACCGCAGCCACTGCTCCCAACGAGTCTTCAAGGGATCAAGTGATACATAAAAAACTGCGGCTATTGATGTACATACCAATGTCACTGGGTGACATTCGGTCCCTCCAGTAAGTAAAGCTGTCAGGATGCTCGATCTGCTGAGTTCTGCCTTTTTGGTTCATCATTAACATTTGATCAGTCGTCACAGGACCACATGTGCCATGAATTGACCAACTGCAATGCCTGTGGTAACCCATAGGGATTCGACTGGAAACTGCATCCCACATACGCAGCGCTCATCCACTGTGATAATAACCTCCTCCACCCACGGCCTCTGTCAAATATGTGCTTCAGCTCCTGGAACCTAGGTAGATACCAAAGAGGTATTTCTGGGGTATTAGAAGGTGTTCCTCCCAGTCTAACTGTTTATACCTGCCAGCAAAAGCTAGAGATAAACCACCAGTATGTAAACTATAAACAAACTAACACACTTATTCGATGATGTCATCAGATATGTCATCAAAGATGTGATTTGAGTTGTCATCAGTGATGTCCTAAATGATCAACCAATCAATCAATCAGAGTACTTGTAAAGCGTGCTACTTACCCGTGTGGGTCCCAAGGCGCTGAGAGGAGGGGGGGGGGGGGTGCTGCTACTGCTTGAGGAGTCTTCTGGAGGCGAGTAGGTCTTGGGTCTGCCGTATGTGGGGGGTTGGTGTTCCAGGTCTTGGCGGCGAGGTAGGAGAAGGAGAAGGATCTGCCGCCGGAGGTCGTTCATTGGATGCGGGGGACAGCGGCGAGGGCGTGGCTGGCAGAGCTGAGCTGGCGGGTGGGGGTGTGGAAGCTGAGTCTGCTGTTCAGATAGGCTTGTCCAGCGTTGTGGAGTGCTTTGTGTGCGTGGTTGAGGAGCTTGAAGGTGATACTCTTGTCAACGGGGAGCCAGTGTAGGTCTCTCAGGTGGGGGGTGATGTGGCTGCGGCGGGGAACGTTGACGATCAGTTGGGCGGAGGCGTTTTGGATGCGTTGTAGTCGTCATAGGTGTTTGGCTGGGATTCCTGCACAGAGTGTGTTGCCGTAGTCCAGTCTGCTGCTGACGAGGGCCTGTGTCATCGTTCTTCTTGTTTCGGTCGGGATCCACTTGTAGATCCTGCAGGGCATGCGGAGGGTGTTGTGGCAGGAGGAGGAGACGTCGTTGACCTGCTTGTGTGAGGGGGCCATGTAGACGTTGAACAGCGTTGGGCTGAGGGATGAGCCCTGGGGGACGCCACAGATGATGTTGTTGGCTTTGGATCGGAAGGTTGGGAGGCGGACGCTCTGGGTTCTGCCGGAGAGGAAGGAGGTGGTCCAGTCAAGAGCCTTCTCTTGGATTCCGGCTTCTAGGAGGCGTGTCTTTAGAGTGCGATGGCAGACCGTGTCGAAGGCGGATGACAGGTCCAGGAGGATGAGGGTTGATGTTTTGCCGTTGTCTAGTTGGTGCCTGATGTCATCTGTGGCGGCGATGAGGGCTGTCTCAGTGCAGTGGTTTCGTCTGAATCCGGACTGGGACGGGTCCAAGATATTGTTGTCTTCGAGGTGGCGGGCCAGTTGCATGTTGACGATTTTCTCGATGGCCTTTGCCAGGAACGGAAGCAGGGAGATGGGCCGGAAGTTCTTGAGGTCCTTGGGGTCCGCTTTGGGCTACTTGAGGAGGCGTTGATTTTGGTGTGCTTCCAGCTTTCCGGGAATGTTGCTGTTTCGAAGGAGATGTTGATGACCTTCCGTATTTGGGGTACGATGGCTGCGTCTGCTTTGTTGAATGCGTGGTGTGGGCACGGGTCAGACGGGGATCCTGAGTGAATGGAGTTCATGACCTTGCGTGTCTCATCGTCGTTGACGTTGGACCAGGAGGTCAGGTGGTTGGTGCTGGTGGTGTTCACAGGAGAGGTGGAGTCTGGCGTAGTCGGGGCGGTC
The DNA here is from genome assembly GCF_964263255.1 of Lissotriton vulgaris. Lineage (NCBI taxonomy): Eukaryota > Metazoa > Chordata > Amphibia > Caudata > Salamandridae > Lissotriton > Lissotriton vulgaris. Next base: position 630,580 of record NW_028249189.1, read on the forward strand.
GTGGCGTTGAAGCTGTCATGGATGTCAGCGATCTTGCGGTGGAAGAAGATGGCTAGTGAGTCACACAGTTCTTGTGAGGGCGGGATGCCATTGGTGTTGGCGCTGGGTTTGGGGAGATCCTTTACGATGCTGAAGAGCTCTTTGCTGTTGTGTGCGTTGTTATCCAAGCAATCTTTGAAGGAGTATCTCTTGGCTAATCTGATGGTGTCTGCGGGTGGCGCCCTTGTGGGCTCTGTGGTTGTCCGGTGTGCGTTTGTGGACCCATGTCTTCCCGAGTTTCCGGCATGTGCGTTTAGAGGTCTGGAGCTCGTCGGTGAACCAGGTGGCTCTCTTGTTGGTGTGGCTGTTGGAGGGTTTCTTGAGTGGGGCGAGGGTGTTGGCACAGTCGTCGATCCACTGTCTGGGGTTTTGGGCTTCGGCGTCTGGGTTGGTGGGGTCGGTGGGTGGGTTCTTGATGAGGGAGGTGATCAGCTAGTCTTCAGTGACTTTGCTCCAGCAGTGGTGAGGCAGCTGTTGGGTGCGGTGGTGCGTGGTTAGATTCTTGAAGGTTAAATGGATGCAGCAGTGGTCGGTCCATAGAGTTCGGTGGTGTGGTCGAAGGCGACGTGGGAGCTTGTGGAGAAGACGGGATCCAGCGTGTGGCCGACGGCATGGGTGGATGCGGTGACGAGTTTTCTGAGGCCCAGGTTGGTGAGGTTGTCGATCAGGGTGGCGGAGTTGGCGTCGTTGTTGTTCTCGAGGTGGAAGTTCAGGTCCCCGAGGAGGATGTAGTCCGTGGAGGTGAGTGCCTGTGTGCTGGTGAGGTCGGTGATGGAGTCGCTGAACTGAGCCCGGGGTCCGGGGGGTCTGTAGAATTGTGGATGAGTGTTCCTCTGAGGGTGGTGTTGGGGTCGGTGTGGATCCGGAAGTGCAGGTGTTCGCCGGTGTTGAGGGTGTCGCATGCATGGGTGGCAACCTTGAGGGTGGACTTGTGGATGATGGCTATTCCTCCTCCGATTCCATTGGCGCTATCCCTGCGGGTGATCTTGTAGCCGTCCGGGATGGCTACGGCGATGTCGGGCGCCGAGGAGTCGTTCCACCAGGTCTCGGTCAGGAAGGCCACGTCTGGGACAGAGGTGTCGAGCATATCCCAGAGCTCGACGGCGTGTTTGCGTGTGGAGCGGGTATTGAGGAGTATGCAGCAGAGGTGGTTGGGTCCAGTCCTTGGAGGTTTGGTGGTTCTGTCGTAGGTGAAGCTGCAGGTGTGCAGGAGAAGGGTCTGTGGGTCAGTTTCGGGGCGGCCTGGAAGCAGGTGTGGTTTCAGCTGGCGTTGAGTGCGTGGAGGCTGCTGGGGTCGTAGTGGATTCTGGTGTTGTTGAGTGCCCAGGGTCCAGGGGTTCTGGTGCTGGGCGTGTTCCAGGCACGAATGGGTGCAGCGCACCAGCAGTACGCCCGCTGCGCACGTCCGCTGCACGGCTGCTTCTCGGCCTGCATATGAGGTGGCTTGGGAGGGAGAAGCAGCTGGGAGGCGGGAGCGGGGAGGAGTATGGGTTTGCAGGGGGGGCGGGCCGCAGGGATTCAGCAGCGGGAAAGGGTTGGATCGGGAGCAGCGGGTGGCGGGGGGAACTTGTGCCCAGGGCAGAGGCGAGGGAAAAACCCAGGAAGCAAGGAGGCAGCAAGGAGGCAGGAACCAGGCAGTCAGGTGACGAGCAGCGGCGTGGGGGTAACCTGACTGCAAGCAGGGTCAAAGGTCACAAAAAAGCACAGAAAGGTCACAAAAAATGGGGGAAACAAGTGTCACAGAGGCAGAAAGGTCACAAGAAAGGGCAGAAAGGTCACCAAAAACGGGGGGAAACAAGTGGCACAGAGGCAGAAAGGTCACAATAAAGGTCAGAAAAGGTCAAAGAAAATGGGGATAGATGAGTGGCACAGAGGCAGAAAGGTCACAAGAAAGGGCAGAAAGGTCACAAAAACGGGGGGAAACGAGTGGCACAGAGGCAGAAAGGTCACAAGAAGGGGCAAAAAAGGTCACAAAAAATGCAGGCAAAAGAGTGGCACAGAGGCACAAAGGTCCCAAGGAAGGGCAGAAATGTCACAAAAAACGGGGGAAACGAGTGGCATAGAGGCACAAATGAGAGTAGAGGCAAGAAAAATAGGTAATATCAGGGGAGCAGAACACAAGAAAAATGAGTGCAATCAGAGGAGCAGAAGGCACGAAAAACGAGTGCAATCAGGGAGCAGAGGTATGAAAAAGGAGTACAATCAGTGGAGCAGAAGGCAAGAAAAATGAGTGCAATCAGGGGAGCAGAAGGCAAGAAAAGAAAAACGAGTACAATCAGGGGAGCAGAACGCAAGAAATACGAGTGCAATCAGGGGGAACAGAAGGCAAGAAAACAAGCACAATCAGGGGAGTAGAAGGCAAGAAAAACGAGTACAATCAGGGGGCAGAGGCAAGAAAAATTAGCACAATCAGGTTAGCAGAAGCCAAGAAAAACAAGTGCAATCAGGGGAGCAGAAGGCATGAAAAACTAGTGCAATCAGGGGAACAGAAGGCAAGAAAAGGAGCACAATCAGGGTAGCAGAAGGCAAGAAAAACGAGTACAATCAGGGGAGTAGAAGGTGAGAAAAAGAGCACAATCAGGGGAGCAGAAGGCAAGAAAAACGAGTGCAATCAGGGGAGCAGAAGGCTAGAAAAAGAGCACAATCAGGGGAGCAGAAGGCAAGAAAAATGAGTACAATCAGGGGAGCAGAAGGCAAGAAAACGAGCACAATCAGGGGAGCAGAAGGCACAAAAACAAGCACAATCAGGGAACACAAGGCGAGGGAACGGGCACAGATAAGAACGCAGGCACAGGGGGTAGACAGGCAACAGCGGTCTCAGACACCAGAATACAGTAGGGGCAGTACAGGGAAGACAGACAGACAGCGACAGTGATACAAACCTAAGGCCTACTACTGGCCACCAGGGATGAGGTTCAGGTGGTAGCCTGCGGGTGGAGGAGGGCCTCAACCTCTACAGCAGCGGCAGCTGGGGCAGGGTCAGGACACACAGGCAGAGCTGTGTGGTGGAGGAGCGACCTACCAGCAAGGTCAAGGGTCGCTCAAATGATGTCATTGACCATTTCATAAATGATGTAATATGTGATTTCATAAGCAGTGCATGGTGGAGGCGCAAGTTATGGTTTGTCCTGCTAACTGTAACTGGTGAATTTCTACATATTTTTCAGTTCAAAACCTTAATGTTGTCCTTGTCTAATTCACCTAACTATAACATTTTTAAAATGTAAACAGATCATTTTAGCACAATTAACTTTAATGTTCCTTTAACCTAAATTTTTCCAGCTAAGTTGTAGGTTTTATTTTTACGTAAAGTAGTACTTAATTACCATGCGTAACTGCATGTCCTTCAACCAGGTGAGGTAGGGCTCCCCTCTGTTGTCAGATTTTGGCTTCAGGCAACCATCCTCGGGCCCAGTGCAAATTTTATGGGGAGGGGGACACATAGCTCCACTTCCCTGGCTGCTGTCCCGTGGAAGCCATCCCCCGGTGGATTTTACAGTAGTAGGGGGCTAATAACACTGCGTCCTACGGGCAGGCGCAGTAGTTAGATCAGTTTCCCTCCTCACATTACTGTGGACACAAAAATAGATCTAGATGTGAGATGTCATCAGTGATGTCATCAGTGATGTCACTGACCATGTCATGAATGATGTAATATGTGACATCATCAGCAGTGCATTGTGGGGGCGTGAGTTATAGTTAGCTCAGCTAACTATAACGGCGGATTTTCAATGGTTTTGTCTGAGTGGAATGTCCACCTAACTATAACGTCCTTGAAACCTAAGGTTTTTTCAGTGAATTTCATAGGTTTTTTAAATGCTAATTTGTAACTATAACGTCCCTGAAACCCATAGTTTTTTCAGTGAAATTCAAAGGTTTTTTTAATGCTAATTTCTAATTATAATCTTCTTTAAACCTATGGTTTTTTCAGTGTTTTTAAAATATCCTTCCATTCTCAACCTAGTGAAAACATACGATATCCCTAGTTTTCCAGCAATAGCTTCCGCCCGAAAAATGTGCCAAAAATGAGAGCAACATTACCTGTAATAATGTGCAGAGTAGACGTTCCGTGCAAAAATAACACAAAAACACCACTTCCCGATATTTTCAACGAGCAGCCAAATCTGAGGTGCGATCCAAAAACAGGGAATAAGCTGCGTTAGCAGTAGAAATCTAACATTTGCCTTTTACTGGTGCATACCAGGAAGACTACCTACAGTGTGAAAGAGAGCCCAGCCCACAATCACATCTGAAAAACAACACATGTTATAAAGTTACTGATCATGTAGCTCTGACTCTCATGAAGGCCACAACACCCACTGCGACCAGCCACGGGATGTCCCCTGTACCACCCCCCTCCCTATTACCACCAAGGCAGTGCAGAACAGGACTGCGGACCTTCCCAAAACAGCATTGTCCCTCAGTCACACAATACCTGAATGTTGGCAGATGTGGCAAACAAGCATGTGTGAAGGACGCAAGTTACCCATCAATAATAATGCACACAATACCAAGTGTAGAGGTGATGTGCTGGACAGACCTCACTATGCAGAGCACAAAGCTCTCCATGTGTACATATACTGATGGTGCTTGTTGTGTTGTGGACAATAGACGCAACCATGTTACCTGAGGCAGTGGGGAAGATCTTGGTCATGTACCTGTGTTGTCGCCGACTGGAAGCGGAAGGGAAGTGGGCTGGTCCAATGTACGCCACTCTAGCGTAGGAGTATGAATAAATAAGGCAGGGCTCTGGGCGTGGTTCACTTGTATGAAAGCCAACGAGTCTAGCAGAGTGGCGGCCCTCACCCAGCCATGTGGCTGTGGCCATGGCTGTGGGCCTCCTTGACACAGGCCCCCTGCAAACCCAGCGGCACAGCACCACAGACTTATGTCTGTACAGACTACTGCCTTCGATCTACACGGCGAACAGCAGGGCTCACAATTCAGATGGAATGGCGATTGCAGATGACACAGTCCAGTACGCAAGACACATTGCTCCCAGTGCGGCCCCCCAGACCACGCATCATCGCAGGGGGGGCACAAGCTGAGCGCCAAAGGTACCTCTAACTCAGTGCATCACAAGACAGTGCCATGTGGCCTTATTAAGGCAGAATTCATTAGATAAAAGATATTGCTCCCAATGCAGCCTGTCCGGACCACACATCAACCCAGGGTGCACACATGCTGAGTGGTTCAGGGCCAATAACTGCGTGCACCATAAGTCAACACCACATGGCCTTATTAAGGCAGAATTCAATGGACAAAAGACATGGCTCCCAGTATGGCCCGCATGGACCATGCATCATCGCAGGGTGCACACATGCTGAGTGCTTGAGGTGCCACTAACTCACTGCACCATCAGTCTTCGCCACGTGGCCTTATTAAGGCAGAATTCAATAGACAAAAGACATTGCTCCCAGTGCTGCTCGCCTGGACCCAGGTATTCACACGCTGAGTGCTTGAGGTGCCACTAACTCACTGCACCATAATTCATCACCACATGGCCTTATTAAGGCAGAATTCAATAGACAAAAGACTTTACTCCCAGTGTGACCCGCTCAGACCATGCATCATCTCATGGTGCGCTTCAGTGTTTGCTTCAGGTGCCACTAACTCAGTGCACCACTTATCATCGCATGCTGCACACACACTGAATTGCCAATACTGTGGAGTTCTACTCAACGCCACGTGGCTGTCGGCCCTTGCTGACTGCTGCCTCCTGCCAACACTCTGGTCATCAGGGTTCAAAATTAACATTGAGTTTTCATTCAGTAATTACAGAGTGCAGTAGGCAACTAACTACAACGTCCCTAAAAGCTACATAGTGCCCTTTTAGTATCCTTGCTTCAAGAACTTTTTTGATATCAATTTTAGCACCATCGCAGGATGCGCACACACTGAGTGCTTCAGGAGCCACTAACTCAGAGCAGCACAACTCATGGAGCCTGTATGATACAATATTTTGTTATTTTCAACAAAATAGATTACTGTATACAGTTGATACCTGTGGTCATTGTTATGAAGTGAAAAAGGTCTCTCCAATTGAAAAAGATAGTTCCTAGAAATGTTGAACGAGTAATAGCTGAAGACGTTCAAGTGAGATATTCCCAAGCTACAGTGTTTACATGGGATTGTAGTAGCATTTGTAGTCCAAAATACGAAAGTTAGTTAGAAGATTATACTATGTGAAAAGTCCTGCAATATGTCTAAATGGAATTAGTACAGCTCTTTTGCATGGTTTAGTATTAGATGTAAAACAAGTTTGTGATGATATAGAGTTACGTTCGAGTGTACAGAAAGTAAGAGTGTATGTGTTGAAGAAGAGATAGAAGATAGTACTGATGTGAAGTTTGAAAAAGAAATAACAAAGTTTAAAGTAGTTTCCGGTAAAAATCCCAACTATGTTTGTATTTGTTCTCAATGTACTCATCATAAAATTCAAACTAGGAATGTAGATGTGTTTTTAAAAAGTGAAAATGAAAACAATGATAAATGGAAAGAATTTGCTGCTTATCTGTTTGTGGAAGGTCGTTTTGAGTTAGGTACTGAACAATGTATTTGTAAATATTGTTACAATACATTTGAAGAAAACAAAATGCTAGCTAGAGTTGTCCATAATGACTTAGAATTAGTAGCTATACCTCCTAAACTTAAAGATTTAAATCCATATTAGGCCATCCTTATACAATCTGTGCACCCTTTTCAGGCTATAATTCGTATGCAGCCTAAAACAGGTAAGCTGCCTCCAACAGATCTGCAAAGAAGTTTAAAAGGAAGAGTTGTGTATTTACCTTTAGATTTTAAGAAAAATGTTGAAACTGTTGGTGTAGAAATAGAGGATACTGAACCTTTCATTCTTGTTAATGGTGTACCTACAAAGAGTCAGAAAATATGGAAAGAGTTAGTACATGTCAAGAAAGTCCAAATGTCTACATTTTATCTGATGCAAAACAATATTTACTATAAAATTGTAAAAGTAGAAGAAGAAATGACTTTACAAGATGAAACACATATTTCAAGTTGACAAATAGAAAAAGTGGAGAATTCAAGAAAGGAATACATTTATGAACATTATACTATACACCCTCTACATTCAAAAGAACTGATAGAAGATACTATTGAATTGTTCCAGATGAAAAAAACAAAAGGAACTCCCATGATTGTGTGGGAAACAAGTTTGGAAGCTTGTATTTTCCACAGCTGTTTCCTACTGGAAAATATGGACGATATTATGAACGACCAGTTCAGATTCCAGCTTCAGAATACCGTACTTTAGAATTGTACTCAGAAGAACCAAGATTTTGACACTGTATTCCATAAATGTTTCAACTTTTGATCCATACACCTACACTGCGGTCAAAGACATGATTTGTACTCTATGTCTTCGAATTCTGTCAAGAGGAAGTGACTAAAAGCATTCCTCAATGTCTGTGCTGACTACTGCCTTCGATGTACACTACCGTTAGCAGGGCTCACAATTCACATCGAGTCACGATTGCAGATAATACAGTCCAGTAGGCAACAGAAATTGCTTACAGTGCAGCTCGCCTGCATCATGCATCCTCGCTGACTGCGCAGACGCTAAATGCTTCTGATGCCCCTATCTCAGTGCAGCACAACTCATGGACCCTTTGTGATACAATATTTTGTGTATAATTTCACATCTGCTCCCCCTACCTCAGTGTACCAGCAGTCATGAACCCTTTATCATAGAATCTTTTGTGTTTTATTTCACATCTGGTGCCCCTACCTTATTGCAGCACATATCATAGACCCTTTATAATTGAATCACTGAGTCTGATCCAATGATTACTGTTGTACACTCACCCCACAAGCATCCAGCACAGACATGACTGGACTTGTGACCCTGGTAATAAAAAGAAGTCAAACGCACAAGCCCGTACCCAGTTCCACTATCTGTGTCTGTTTGTTCATTATGTATGCAAGATGCTGCCCCTGGGCCCTACCATATTACATTGTGGGGAAAACTTTGGTTATGTAACTTTGTCTCGGTCATTATACAAGTACTTATGTAGAGACTGGATCATTAGAGTCCTGCAAGGAGAGTGTATAGTGAATTTATAAGTGTGTGGGGGAGTACATAAGTTGGCGCAGCCTAACTCCGACATTGAGCTTGTCTCTAATTGGCTGCCCTCCATGTGCCAAAAACTGAAACTTCAACTTTCCATGGCTCTGTATTTCTACAACTGCAACACTCCACGGACGGTGCAATAAACATTCATATCCACACAGAGGTGTCATGTCCACCATCTTTCTTGTGTGGAAGTATGGATAAATGTAGGGTCAGTGATTCCCCGTACCTTCCATGTTTTTTGACTTGGCTCACAGAGTGACACTTTGGCTTTTGCAACCCATGTGGCAGCAGCACTACAACACGGACACCTGCATCCAGTGTTGCCAGATTTTTTAAGCATTCTCTAACCCAAAGCCAACCAAAAAGTAACCTAAAGTGGCCCAATATTGGTACTTTAAGGAAGATGGGGCATGGACAGCGTCAAGCAGACAGTGAATGCATTGGAATTAATGTTGCAGCAGGCTGCCAAGTAAATATTTGTCTAATAAAGTGGTTTAACATACTACTTTGCTGGAGCACTGTATATATATTTATAATCTGGCAACTAGCACAAACCAAACATTTACTGCACAACCGGGAAAAATATAGCCCAATTGTGCATGATCTAGCCCAATGTGGCAACACTGCCCGCATCCGTTGATTCCTCATAGAGCTCACAACGGAGCCACGCCCATAGCTCCAGAGCCATTCTTCACAGCCTCACTCTAGACTGTCATACACCTGGCCAGCCAACTCCGCTTACGCTTACAGGGAAGGACAACAACGCTACATGGCCCAGATTTTCATTGTAGTGATCTGCTGGTCTCACGTCTAGTTGTTAGTATGCCACAGTCACTCCCTCATGGCTGGTATACACCCACACCTCACCCATTCAGCACAGGCATCACAAGACATGTAACCCTACCAATAAAAAAGACTGGGTGCAGTGCTTTACGTAATTTTAGAGTTGCTTGCACTGCATGCACTGCAGCCAGCACAGTCACACCGCCACAGTGATGGCCTGTGCCGGTGGTCCGGACCCCTTATGTTTTGTGTGCCCTGCTGCAACGCAGTGTAGGCCTGAGCCATGCAACAGCGGTGGCCTATCGCCATGTGTGTGGCCACACTGATCACTGAGTTAGTAGCACCGCAAGGACTGAGCAGGTGTGCAACCTGTGATGATGATAAGTGCACTAATATGTCCTCTGCCATGGCAAAATCAAGACACAGCACCAAATGTAAGACTTGTTGGCTTGCAGAGCGGGGCTCCATGATGTGGAGGGTGCCCTGTCTGCATAAAGGTGATCAGTAAGGCCTGGGTGCACAGCAGTGGGCACATACCTCTGGGCGGCGGGAGTGGATGGGATGCAGCAGCCTGAATGTCGAAAGGCGGCACAGCGATTTAGGCATACCCAGTCGTATATACTCTGCCATTACTAATTCTGTTCAATGTTTCAGATGTGGGAGCACGAGAGTTCCACTCGGTACCGGCACGTGCTTGGAGACAGAGCGGTAGCGGAAAGGTGAGCTGTGAGAGTTTTGTCCACAGTGTGCGCACTCAGCGTCCCTCCTCATCTCTTTCTTTCTCTCCCTCACACTCTTTCTCTCTCTCTTCCTCTTACACAGTTTCTCTCTTTCTCGCTCTCTTCTTCTCTCTCACTGTTTCTCTCTCTTTGTCTTGCTCAGTCTTTCTCTCTTTCTCTCTATCTTCCTCTCACTTTTTCTTTCTTATTCGCTCTCTCTTTCTCTCACTCTCACTGTTTCTCTCTTTCTCTCTGTCTTCCTCTCACTCTTTCTTTCTTTTTCTCTCTGTCTGCCTCTCACTCTTTCTTTCTCTCTCTTCCTCTCTCATTTGATGGAAGCATTACACACAATCTTATCTTGCTTTTTATCTAACAGGCTGTGATTCACGTATCAACGTCCTTCCCCAACACCACCAGAGCTGAACGCGCTTAAAACCTGCGATGATGCGTGGCTATCCTCACAAAGCCTGAGAAAGTTGTTTACAGCACGTGGTAGACCCTCTTACACACACGCCAGTGGCGGAAGGTGAGCAGAGAGGCTTCTTTCCGCAGCAGCAGGCAGTCACCTCTGGGAGGTGAGAGCGGAAAGTGTGCAGCAGCCTGGGCGCATAAGAGCCCACAGAGACCTCCGAGCAGTGGGAGTGGATGGAGTGCAGCAGCCTGAGTGCGCATTGGTGAAACAGAGAATTGCCCGTGTGCAGTTCTATGTACTCTGCAATTACTAATTCTATAGTATCTTTCAGATCACTAAACTTGAGGGTGCACTATGTCCCAGCACATCGTTGGAGACACACTGGTGGCACAAAGGTAAGCTCCGAACATTTTCTACATTGTTTATTTGAAGTTATCTTGTTGATTTCTGAATAATTCATGTAGAAAATTATCAATTGTCATTTCTGTGTACAATCAAAATACATTTGATTGTTGATTGTATTTCCTTTTTTCTGTTTACTTTAGGAGTATTGCTGTGAAGTCATTGTTTAGCACATTATGTTCATGGAATTATTCTTATATCTATCATGATTTTGCATTAATTAAATGAAGATTTAATTACTTTTAGTTATAGCGCTACTAGCCAATCAGAGTGCTCACTCTAGCGGGACTCACAGGAACCTCTTGGACTGAGAGAGCATGAAGGCTCAGGTGAAAAATGGGCCTGCCACCAATCACAGGGTTCCATTTTTGCTTTTGCACTCTTGGTAGCCCAACTGCAACATTTACAATGTTTTACCCTTAATATATTAAAAAATACTGAATGGATTTACTCAAAATCACAATAAGCACAATCTGTGGACCAAGATTTAGCTTAATGATGAATTATGTGTAATTCTGTTCAACAATTTTTCCTACAACTTGTCTTAAAGAAGTCTATCGAAAATGCATGGAGATTTTATGTTTTGGGACCCTTTTTTTCTTGGCTGCCACTTGATGGATCACCCCAAAACTTTGCAGGATGTAGTTGAGGTGGGTGAACTTTTATTCTGGAAAGTTTTCTGAAGATTCGTCAAACAGGGCCAAAATTATTAGCAAACCAAAAAACTCTCCTTCTATGGAAAAGCAGACCTATATATATGCGTGTGTGTGTGTATGTATATACATATGTCTATATATATATTACTTACTGGCGGTCGCCAGTAGGTAGTTATAGTTAGGACCTAGCTACCATAGGAAATCCGCAACATTCTATTGGGAATAACTCTTGCGCCGGTTGAGGGATCTGCCTGTAACTTTCCAAAATTTTGTCCAGCTCCGCTCTGCTCCTTCCCTGAAAGTTTCGGGGGGATTCGTGAAGCGGGGGCTGAGAAAAAAGGGGGGTCCCAAAACGTGTTTTGCCCTTGTTAATTATCTATAGCCCGAACTGCTGAATGGAATTACACCAAACTTGGCACAATTGTAGGGACTGGTACGCAGATGTGCCTTTGCTATATTTGGTGAAAATTGCTCCAGTGGTTTTTATGAAAATTAACTTCAAAAACACATATATATCTATAGGCGTGCTCCGAGCGCTCACCGGTACGCGTACGTGGGAGCGCACCCGGCGCGCTACGGGAGTGCGCGAGCGGAAAGCTGATTGGCTGTCGGGTGTCTGTCAACATTCTAAACAGTCCAGAGAGACCGCCATCTAGTGTCTCGGTAGAATCCAGATACAAGAGGTGAAAATGAAAGGGGGAAATAATTAAAAGGGGGCAGAGTAGCCACCTCCTGACCCCCTAGGTTTTCTGAGGGGGGCCTAGAAGGACCCTGAAGGGCAAAAAACCTTTTTTTTTAAAAAACATTTGTAGGGTAAGCGCTGGGTGCGTTCTCAGGTGCGCTCTCCGGTAAAACAGTGAAAGAAAATAGTTTTAAAAAAGAATTGGGGTGAGGGGCACTCTACCCTGCTCTCTTTTCAAGTTTTGAAGTATTACATTTCACTCTTTTCAGAAACTACACAAAATGGCGGCCATAGGGTGTATCAGAGACAGATAGTGAGAGAAAGGAGGCAGGAGATGAAGAAGAGATATCAAATATACATTGGTAAAAATACAGTGGGAGAAGAGCAGTAAATATGAGTAAACTTACTATGTAACATAAAAATTGTGCACTCTATACTATAAGTATTTCATTATACTACAATCACTTCGCTTTTACCTCATAAATTAGAAAAAAAAATGAATAATATGTCAACTAATTTTTAATTTGTAATTAATAATTTATTGTTCAGATTTCTCATAATTTAATAGAACTTGTAGCATGTCCTCATCTGGTATTTCATCATCATTCATATATTTAATGTCCTTATGAAAATTGTTCATTGATTCTATTTCATCCAAACATTGAATTCATTCTTCATCTATGGATTGATTCAAAAAATCTTTTAAGTCATCTTCTCTTTGTGATGAAATGGTGCTTTCAATGTCTTTGCCATTTTCATGTTCAAGTTGTGTGGATGTAATTTCAAAAGAAATTACCTTGTTGTCCTACATTTTAATTTCAAATTTCTTGCTGTAAATTGCAGAAAAAAGTAATCACTTTCAATTATCGTTTTTAGTAATACATAACATAAAAGTAGCTTAATCAAATAGTTCTTTAAAATTAATTGGGCTGTGTATAGTATCAGACAGGAACTAGAAATATAAAGCACTGCATGTGATGAAGCCAATCTTAAACAATAATTATAACAGAAGGACTGTAAATAACTAATGGAAAACATTTTCCAAATTATCTGAAAGTGTACAACATAGTTCCCCTTACAAATTAACAACTCACCTTTTTGAAAATAGAGTTAGTACTGTGTTATTGTAAGTCCAGCAATTGAGCACCCAAATTTTCTCTCAGAAGTACCTCAGACTGGGGTATTACAAAATGGCAGTGTTTTCCTCTCATTTAAGATATATACATAACCAATCAAACTTCATCACACACAAAAATTCCAAACTACATTAATATTTTGATTGGTTCTAAATTTCAATACTTTCAAATGTGTTTTCCCCATGCAATTTTCTATGGGACATTTAGACATGCCTACAGCCTCAATGGATGAATGGAATTACACCAAAGTTGGCAAAATGATAGGTACTGGTATGTAGTAGGGCCTTTTCTATATTTCTTTGAAATTTCTTCTGTGGTTTTTATGAAAGGCAACTTCAAAAAGGTAATATATATCAATAGGCGCGCTCCGAGCGCTCACCGGTACGTGTACCGGGGAGCGCACCCGGTGCGCTACGGGAGTGCGCAAGTGGAAAGCTGATTGGCTGTATGATGTCTGTCAACATTCTAAACAGTCCGGAGAGTCCGCCATCTTGTGTCTCGGGAAGATCGAGACACCTGAGGTAAAAAAAAAAGGGGGACATGATTAAAAGGGGGCAGTGTAGACACCCCCTGACTCCATAGATTTTCTGAGGGGGGCCTAGAAGGACTCTGAAGGGCCCCAAAACAATTTTTGTAAAAAAAATTTGTGGGGTAAGCGCTGGGTGCGTTCCCGGGTACGCTCTCCGGTACGCGCACCCTGAGCGCACCACGGGGAAAAACAGTGTAAAAAAATAGAGTAAAAAAATAATGTAGAGTGTTTAGAGGTACGTTAGCTCTGAAAAGAGCTGTTGTGTTATGTGGGTGTTTTTTGTACCTACAAGTAGGTACCAATGAAGAGTCTTATATTCAAGAGGAAAACTCTATTCCCCTCATCTGTAAAATGCACACCATCTCTTCTATAGATGTCTTGCATGTTGTAACGAAAGTTGTTGTGGTAAATGGAACCCATGCCATAGTCTCTGTGGAAAGCAGAAACAGATTTATTCACATGTTTCCTTGCTTTCTCAATCTGTGGACAAAATTGGTTGGACCAGTTCCATTTTTGCCTTTGGCATATATTAGAAAATACCAAGGCAGTTTTTGGAAAAAGTGACATCAATTGCCCAAAGATGTCCTTTAAAAGCATTTCCAGACCAACCCCAGTCAAAGTGCCTAGGTCATTTCCACCACAGTGCACAATTATAAGGTAAAGGTGTGGTAAATGCATAAAGGTTTTTACCAATGGTATCAATTGGTGACTTCTCAATCCTCTCTGTCCAATCCATACAATGTCCACATTTGGTAAATCAAGGTTGTAAATACCTCTGTTAGCTGCGTATTTTTGACTCCAGTGGACATAGCTATGACCCACAAACGAGATTTTTTGCATCTTGAAGGTGAATGTGTTTCTAGTCAGATGAGTTATGGAAATGAAATGGCAGTTTGATTATGAAAAAAAGTGGTTGAGAATCAGTGCAGTTGAAAAAACAGAAATGATTGGTGCTTTCTTACAAATCTCCACTGAAAATTAGGGTGCATGCTTTTTTTTGTAAAAAGTCATTTCAATGGTTGAGAAAAAGTCATTTAAACAAACATTGCAGTTGATTAGCTAGTAGATTGATTGGTCAAACACCCTTGATGGATTATTTTGCAACATAGTATGATGAACTTGTTAACTGTGTGCTGGGTTAGGAGGGAGTTACTATGGTAACAGGGTGAATGAGCACTGGGGGATGGGTGAATGTTATGTGAGTTTCAGAGTCTAGAAATGTACAACCAATTAAAATGTGCAGTTTGGTTTTGAATTTGTGTGGGAACAATTTTGATTGGTTAGGTACAAGAATATGGGTCTTAAATAAGAAAGAATCTGTGCCATTATTCTCAGGCTCAAGTGAAAGAAGCATTATTCAGAGATTCTGCCTAAGAATTTCTGTTGAGTGTGACTGACACTGTTTTACATCTTCCAAAGCATTTTTAAAGGTGAGTAATGATTCTTTTACGAAAGATAGAGAGCTTAAAGATTTTTGACAAGTATCACAGTGAGTGTCTGTGTGAATTAAGGAATTATATTTTTACCTTTTTTCCATAATGTTATCTGTGTGTGCTTACAGTTTGTATTTTTTAGTTTATAAGGTAGACTTCTTTTTAAAATGTTTTTTATGCTTGGATTCAATGCTGGTATAGAGATAGTGTAATGGTTTCATTGTCCTTGTAAATATGCTCCTTTTTTAGAAGCGCCTTGTGCAACCTTTAACATGGGTGGAAGCAGTAAATGTATGGAGAGGGATAGGAATAGCAGATAGAAAACCATATGAAATGGTGTGGGAGATGCATAAAGTATTTCAGTAATGGCATCAATTGAGATGGAATATAAGATAAAGAGGGGCATATTTACAAGCCCCTTGCGTAATGTTTGACATTAATGCTGGTATAGAGATAGTGTAATGTTTTCATTGGCATGTTTACAAGCCCCTTGCGCAATGTTTGACATTAATGCTGGTATAGAGATAGTGTAATGGTTTCATTGGCATATTTACAAGCCCCTTGCGCAAAGTTTGACATTAATGCTGGTATAGGGATAGTGTAATGGTTTCATTGGCATATTTACAAGCCCCTTGCTCAATGTTTGATAATAATGCTGGTATAGAGATAGTGTATTGGTTTCATTGGCATATTTACAAGCCCCTTCTATCAGGCTCACTCCCTATAACACAGCCACACTCCCTCACTTATGTTTCTTTCCTCCCTCACTCAGTCTTCTACTCTCACTTTTACTTTAACTTTCTCTGTCTCTTCACTCACTTACTCACCTTGTCTCACACTCACTTGCCTTTATCCAGTCTGTATCTCCACTCTTTCCTAAACATCACTGCTCTTTTCTTACCCTTCCACAACCCCGTTCCTTTACTACATTTTCTTCACTTAACCTCATTCCCCATGTTCACTCTCCTTCTCTTCACTCACCTCCCACACTCACCTTCTTTCAGTCCCCCTACTTCACTTCCCTTCCCCTCTCGCCCCTTTCTTTGCTTTCGCACTCATTTTCCTCTCCTCTCTCACTGCACTCCACTTCAGTTACTCTTTTTGATTTTTTTAAGAATACAGCTCTTTTTTGAGAATTGGAGGTAGTTCTAAAAATAACTTTTTTTTCTTCTTTTTTCGTTTTTTTCTCAACAAAAACAAAAACAGGGACTGCAAAACTGCTCAACAGGAGCAAAAAAAAAAGAATCAAAATTAGGGCTGGGGACGGCAGCGGAGATTTTCTCTGGTTCGGACAATGTTCATAATACTATGTTCACCATAACAAAGTAATTCATCAGAATCTCTGCATTTGATTGTAATTCCGTTGAAAACAGGCTGAATATTTGGAATCAGCTGTTCTGGTCGCCTCCTCACCGATGATGCAGTTGCTCCTCCAGTCGAAGTAGAAGCACCATCCCTTGGAGCATCTCGTGTCAGAGCCCTGACACTCTCCCGGGCATAGGTCTGGGGGTGCCTCCTCTGAACGTGACGAATCATGGTCGAATTTCCAAAAGAGTATTTCCTGGTAGGGTCTCCATACTACATACTGATCGCTTACCAGGGAAAGCGGGTGGGGGAGTAGCGGCTATCATCCAGCGCAAAAACATCTTCACGACCATTACTTCACTGAATTTGGCTGTAGCAGACAATACTGTAATCAAGTTGGAGTCTGATCACACCTCCCTTGTATGCATCATTGTTCATAGGCCCCCCCAGCCCATGCCCCTTTTTCCCCTCGCTCTGAGCGAACAAGTAGCGGATTTAGCTACGAGATACTCCAACCTGCTACTTATTGGTGACTTCAACTACTGGTTCGGTGATCCACTAGGAGGCCCCCATTCTCTTGAATTTACTACCCTTCTTACGAACCTCAATTTAACGCAACATCTTTTAGTACCCACTCATCAGAAAGGCCATACACTGGACCAAATTTGGACTACAACTCCAATCATCTCTGCCTTAACAGTACTCCCATGCATATGGTCGGACCACTTTTTGGTCTCATTTGACTTAACGTTGCCTGTAAGAACTAAGTCTCCCCTAGCCGAAGGTGGCACATCCAGATGCTGGGGTGCCGTGGATAAAACAGAATTCTTGAATATTTTAGCTGGCTCTACACCTTGTTCGGTGCAGGACGTAGACCTTCAGGTCTCTCAGATCGCATCATGGTTAACTACAGCTAGCAACCATTCTGCCCCTGTAAAGAAAATCAGAATCAACCGTAAAGCTGAAGCCCATAAATGGTTCATCAAGGAATTAAAAGAAATGAAATTGGCACTTCGCCAAAAGGAAAGGAAATGGAGAGCGGGTTATAACCCAGGTGATAAGATTATATACAAACAAGAACAGGTCAAATACAACAAAGCCATCAAAGCAGCGAAGATTGTACATTTTTCCTCGAGAATTCTTACATCCTCTAACAGATCAAAAGAGATCTTTTCAATAGTGGAGGAGTTATCCAATCCGGATAGACTGTCACTTAAACCCACTCCCTCGCCTGACCTTTGTGACAAATTGATCTCCTTCTTCTTGGATAAAATTACGGCCATTAAAGCCAGTATCACCTGCATTCCATCAACTAAGCCACCGCAGGATACTATTATGAATAACTCCATTATGGACATTTTTCCCTCAATTAGTGAGGAAACATTCTTTCTCCTATTGTCCAAAGTAGGATCAGGCTCTCCTAGGGACTGTTGTCCACCATATATTCTGGGGGAAGTTTTTTCCTCCTTCCCTCAACCGGCCCTGTCCCTGCTCAATTCATCAATCTCCCAAGGATGTGTACCCAGATCATTTAAGGATGCTATAGTGGTTCCCTTGCTGAAGAAAATCGGGACCGATACCTCGGAACCATCTAAATATCGCCCGATTTCTCAGCTCCCTTATTTAGCTAAGGTATTAGAGGCACATGTGGCAAAATGCATGTCCGACTTCATGGAACACACTGGACACCTGGACTCCCACCAGGCTGGTTTTCGACTGGGTCATTCCACAGAGGCAGTTATTTTGGCGGTCCTGGATGAGCTCCGAAGGAAGGCTGATGCATGATCCCCCAAGCACTGGTCCTTTTAGATCAGTCTGCCGCGTTCGACACGGTGGACCATACCATCTTGTTGGACTGTGTCGGACGGGCAGGCTTTCAGGGCACTGCCCTGAAATGGGTCGCCTCCTTCCTGGAGGACCGCACGCAGGCAGTCCGTTTATCCACCTTCACTGCCCCTAGGCTGAATTCTACCTGCGGAGTCCCACAGGGATCCTCCCTGTCTCCACATCTATTCAATCTGTACCTCCTTCCCTTAATTAAAGCCTTAAAACAGAGGCAAGTATCTACATTCAATTATGCGGATGATATGCAGCTATCTTTCACTATTGACAACTCAACGTAGTCCATTACCGATTTCCAGGAAACTATGGTATTCATCCGTCATTGGATGGACCATAATCAGTTGAAATTAAATCCTGAGAAAACGGAGGTGCTGTTGATAGGAGATAGCAACATTCACTGGGGCCCTCATTATTGGCCCACAGAACTTGGCCCTCTGCCTAAACCGGCCGCAGCCATAAAAAGTTTGGGAGTTAACATCGATCGCAACCTTTCGCTAAACACTCAAGTGGGATCAGTGGTCTCGAAGTGTTTTTTTCAGTTAGGCAAGATCCAGAAGATCCATCATCTATTTACCCAGGCAGCATTGATCCAGGTTGTGATTGGACTTGTCCTGTCGCACCTGGACTATGCTAATTCCATCTACCTGGGTCTCCCCCTGTACCAGGTAAAAAGGCTCCAGCTGGTTCAGAACCAGGCTGCGAGACTGATTCACCAATTACCTAAATGGCAATCGGTCAAACCCTTACTGAAACAACTGCATTGGCTCCCATTGCTTCAACAATCCACTGCTGATGATGTCACATATTACATCATTAATGACATGGTCAGTGACATCACTGATGACATCATTGATGACATCTCAAATGACATCACTGATGACATCACTGATGACATCATCCAGTGTCTGTGTGTTCCTGTAAAGTCAAAATGTGTTTAACATATTGAAGAATGAGTGTATGTATGAGTGTCTGGATAATGGATTTAGTAGTTGCGTGACTGACTGTATGAGTGGGAGATTAAATGTGTCTTACTGAATGCATGGGTTAGTAACTAAACTGTCTGAATGTGTGCATCACTATGTCTGTTGTTGTGTGATGTCACTGACCATGTCATGAATGATGTAATATGTGACATCATCAGCAGTGGATTGCGGGTGCGCGAGTTATAGTGAGTCCAACTAACTATAACGTGGGAATTTCAATGGTTTTGTGTGAGTAAAATGTTCAGCTAACTATAACTGGTGTGAAACCTATGTTTTTTTCAGTGAATTTCAAAGGTTTTTTAAATGCTGATTCCTAACTATAACGATTGTGAAACCTATGTTTTTTTTAGTGAATTTCAAAGGTTTTTTAAAAGCTAATTCCTAACTATAACAATTGAGAAACCTATGTTTTTTTAGTGAATTTCAAAGGTTTTTTAAAAGCTAATTCCTAACTATAACGTTTGTGAAACCTATGGTTTTTTCACTGAAATTCAAAGGTTTTATAAAAGCTAATTCCTTTCTATATCGATTTTGTAACCTACGATTTTTTATTTTTCTTATTTGCTGTTTTGTGTAAGTATTAATTATGAATATTTTTTTTTTATAATAACATTTTTCCAATTTTTTTTTTAATCATTTTTTCCTATTGGCGCTCAGGGTGCGCGCACCGGTAAGCTCTCCGTAGAGCCCACCGAGAGTGCTATTTCTGCGTTCTTTTAAAAAAAGATGTATGAAAAGTAAAAAATAACGCAAGACATTTAATACCATACTTATAAAAGCAATATTTATAATTTACGAAATGAAAATGAATTTACATTTCCGTAAAGCTATCAAAACGTCACTCTTGCGCGGCGCGTAAGCACCCCCGGAAGCGCCTACATTCGCGCCGCGTAAGCTCCCCCGGAAGCGCCTACGTTCGCGCCGCGTAAGCGCCCCATGAAGTGCTTCAGTTCGCGCAACGTAAGCGCGTCAAGTCATGTGACCTTAAAATAACTCTTTTCATTGGTTGATAAAAGTTTTTTTTACAACTAATGAAAGCCAGACCCTTTTCCTTCACTTCTTCTTTCACTTTGGTGAGAGCAAGATCTCTTTTTTTCTGTGCTAAGAATTTGTGGAGAGAATGGCTGCCAGACCATCCACCAGCAGTGAGGAGTTAAATGATTTCATCGATGAAGAGCCTCCTCAGCCGAAGGTGAAAGGACATTTTATCTGGAATTTTTTTTCTATACCTGATGGGCATAAAAAAGTAAATGCACCAAAAGTTGAATGCAAAATCTGCCAATCTGTACTTTCCCATGGAGACCCCCGAAAGAAGCACAGTTTTGGTAATTCAACTAAGATTCACCACGTCGAAAGGAGGCACCCCCAGAACTGTGCCTGGGAGAGTGTCTGGGCTCTGGCACAAGAGGCTTCCAGGGATGGGGCCTCTACTTCAACTGGAGGACCAACAACATCAGTGAGGGGGCGATCGCAATAGCTGATTCCAAACATTCAGCCTGCTTTTAATAAAGGCGTTCTTAAATGCAGAGACTGTGATCAGCTACTTTGCTATGAGGAACAAAGTGTTCTCCTTATGGTTCGAGCATTGGAGAACCATCACTGCCGTTCCCAGCCCTAAATTTTTTTTTTTGTTTGTTTTTGCTCCTGTTGAGCAGTTTCCCATTCCCTGTTTTTGTTCCTGTTCTAAAAAAGGAAAAAAGAAGAAAAAAAAAGTTATTTTCAGAACTAACTCCAATTCTCATCAAAGAGCTGTGTTCTTAAAAAAATGAAAAAGAGTAAGTGAAGTGGAGTGCATTGATAAAGGAGAGGAAAATGAGTAAGAAAGCACAGAAAGGGACAAGAGGAGAAGGGAAGTGAAGTAGGGGGACTGAAAGAAGGTGAGTGTGGGGAAGGAGAGTGAGGAGAAGGAGAGTGAACATGGGGAATGTGGCTATGCGAAGAACGGGGGTGTGGAAGGGTAAGAAAAGAGCAGTGATGTTTTGGAAAGAGTGGAGATACAGACTGGATAAAGACAAGTAAGTGTGAGATCAGGTAAGTAAGGCAGTGAAGAAACAGAGAAAGTGAAAGAAAAAATAAGAGTAGAAGACTGAAGGCCTCAATGTTGCACCTGCCTCACAGCAGGCGTAACACTGACGCAGGTCCTTTAACATGGGCCTTGCCCCATGTGAAAGGATGCATTGCTGGAGTTGTGTCACTTTTGTGACACACTCCAGCAATGCATCACTTTTGCGCTTACAGATACGTCAGAAATACTGACGTATCTGTAAGTACTTGCGACATAATGCGTCATAAATTAAATATGACGCATGAGTAGAAGACTGAAGGCCTCATTTGTGAGGCAATGTGTCACTTTTACACCACCGGTGCATCACTTTTTGTGACGCACCTGTGCTGTAAAAAATGCACCTTGTTCAGTCATATTTACAAAGTGACGCATCTAGGTAGATGCGTCACTTTGTAAAACCCTGCGCCACATTATACCTATATCAGGTGTAATGTATGCAAAAGGGGCGTATTGACGCAAGAAAGGGTCATAGAGGTGAGGCAGTGAAATCTATGAGATTTCACTGCGTCACTTTTAGGACGCCGTTGTGTCAAAACCTTGCGCCTGTCTCACAGCAGGCGTAAGACTAATGCAGGCCCTTTCACATGGGTCTTGCCCCATGTGAAAGGATGCATTGCTGGAGTTGTGTCACTTTTGTGACACACTCCAGCAATGCAACACTTTTGCGCTAACAGATACGTCTGAAATACTGACATATCTGTAAATACTTGCGACATAATGTGTCATAAATTAAATTATGACGCATGAGTAGAAGACTGAAGGCCTCATTTATGAGGCCATGCGTCACTTTTACGCCACCAGTGCGTCACTTTTTGTGACGCACCAGTGCTGTAAAAAATGCACCTTGTTGAGTCATATTTACAAAGTGACGCATCTAGGTAGATGCGTCACTTTGTAAACCCCTGCGCCACATTATACCTACTTCAGGTGTAATGTATGGAAAAGAGGTGTATAGACACAAGAAAGGGTCGTAGAGGTGACGCAGTGAAATCTATGAGATTTCACTGCGTCACTTTTAGGACGCCGTTGTGTCAAAATCGTGCGCCTGTATCACAGCAGGCGTAAGACTGATGCAGGTCCTTTCACATGGGACTTGCCCCATGTGAAAGGATGCATTACTGGAGTTGTGTCACTTTTGTGACACACTCCAGCAAAGCATCACTTTTGCGCTTACAGTTACTTCAGAAATACTGACGTATCTGTAAGTACTTGCGACATAATGCGTCATATATTAAATATAACACATGAGTAGAAGATTGAAGGCCTCATTTATGAGGCCATGCATCACTTTTACGCCACCGGTGCGTCACTTTTTGTGACGCACCAGTGCTGTAAAAAATGCACCTTATTGAGTCATATTTACAATGTGACGCATCTAGGTAGATGCGTCACTTTGTAAACCCCTGCACCACATTATACCTACATCAGCTGTAATGTATACAAAAGGGGTGTATGTGGAAAATGAACCCGTAATCCTATCGATGCCCAGGCCGCTGGCGCAAACCGCCTCTTAGTTCCCATGTTGAATAATTACCAAATAAAGAGACGGGCGCTGGAAGCAGGAATCAAGAACAGAGTTTATTTCTCATGAGGAGAGCCAGTCATTTCGGACACGAAACACAGTGTCTTTCGGGAGGTGCTCTAACAAGTGAGCTGAGACTCTTGCTTTTATACCTTACAGAACACTTGATAACACAATCAGGACAGTATGACGCAAAAGAAAGACATCCCTATAATCCTCGTGGTGATCCTACTCCACATACGTTCACAATGGGGACCCTTGACCTGCTGATAAGAGGGGAGGGTAATCACGCAGCTGAGTGTTTCGTAGGATGTGTACGCCTGATCATAGCCCAGGGGGTGGGGTGGCTAGGATCAATAGTGGGTCTTTTGAGGAGGAGTGACTTCATACAATAAGGGCAGTAAATGGTATCTCCTGGCTTAGGCGATGGCCTCGGACATGTGTGGTCAGCCGGACTCGGGGGAAGGGGTCATCAAAAGAGTGGTATTCATGCCGCGTGGACAATCGAGCGCGGAGGGAAGGCTTGTCAACAGAGGGGCATTCATGGAAGGGGAGGAGGTGTTGGTCAGGCGCGCCCGTGACTCTCAAGGACAGGGCCTTGCAGAAGAAGAAGGTTTATGACTTGCCCATGTAAGGAGAAGGGAGGGGTAGCCAGGGTGGACACAGGGACAGAGTCACGCAGAGAGAGAGAGAGAGAGAGATCTGATGACCAGTACATGAGAGAGCGGGGGCAGTCAGGTGCAGCTGGGGAGGGCTACGTCAGCCAAGGCGAAGGATGCCTCTTCAAGAGGGAATGGGGGGGGGGGTTTTGTGCGGGTCAAGCAGGAGAGTCGCCTTTCGCAGCGGGGTCGCACAGGGGGAGAGGGTTTCATGGCCTACGCATAAGAGAGGGGGTTTAGGATAGCGCAGGAGGGAAGCCGGGGATTCCAATGGAAAAAAGGCCATGGTGCCTAGAATGGCTGTACATATGCATATGGGTACGGGCTCTTACTGGCAGGGTGATACGGTCAATAATTTACAGTATCCATGGTGCCCACAGGGAGAGGAGTGGGAGAAGAAGGGGAATGAATGCTGTCTATGTACATCAATTTCTTCAACTTTCACATGTATTGATGCAAGAAAGGGTTGTAGAGGTGACGCAGTGAAATCTATGAGATTTCACTGCATCACTTTTATGATGCTGTTGCGTCCAAATCTTGCGCCTGCTTAACAGCAGCCATAAGACTGACGCAGGCCCTTTCACATGGGACTGGCCGCATGTGAAAGGATGCATTGCTGGAGTTGCGTCACTTTTGTGACACACTCCAGCAATGCATCACTTTCCTCTAAACACTCAACATTATTTTTTTACTCTATTTTTTTACACTGTTTTTCCCCGTGGTGCACTCAGGGTGCGCGTACCGGAGAGCGTACCGGGGAGCGCCTCCAGCGCTTACCCCACGAACATTTTTAAAAAAAAATGTTTTTTAGCCCTTCAGGGGTCCTTCTAGGCCCCCCTCAGAAAACCTAGTGGGTCAGGGGGTGTCTACTCTGCCTTCTTTTAATTATATCCCCCTTTCTTTTTTCACCTCTTGTGTCTAGATTCTACCGAGACACAGGATGGTGGACTCTCCGGACTGTTTAGAATGTTGACAGACACCCGACAGCCAATCAGCTTTCCGCTCGCGCACACCCGTAGCGCGCCGGGTTCGCTCCCCGGTACGCGCACCAGTGATCGCTCGGAGCGCGCCTATAGATATATATGTTTTTCTGAAGTTAATTTTCATAAAAACCACTGGAGCAATTTTCACCAAACATAGCAAAGGCACATCTACGTACCAGTCCCTACAATTTTCCCAAGTTTGGCGTAATTCCTTTCAGCGGTTCGGGCTGTACACTTGTCAGACCGTCCTATGGAAATGAACATGGAGAAAACACGTTTTGGGACCCCCCTTTTTTCTCATCCCCCACTTCACGAATCCCCCCAAAACTTTCAGGGAAGAAGAGGAGCGAAGGGAGACCATTTTAAGGAAAATTACAGGGAGATCCCTCAATCGGCGTTAAAGTTATTCCCAATAGAATATTCAGAATTTCCTATGGTAGCCTATCCTAACTATAACTACCTACTGGCGACCGCCAGTAGGTAATACATGTAAATCTAAATGTGCATCTAAATGTGCTATATGCCGATTTAAAAAAAGTTTTGAGGAAGAAAAGAGTGTTTGGAATAAAATAACAATTGAAATGACAGAAATAGAGGAAGCACAAGTCACTTTAAACAAAGAGGGTACTAGATATAGAAAGAGAAGAAAGGTAAAACATGAATAATAAAATCCCACATTAGGGTGACAAGGTTGAACATCAGCGATCGGAGATCACCCTCTTCCCCTTTCCTCACTTCCCTTAATATCGCCCCTGCTGGAAACAGAGGTGAGGGGTCTGTTAGGAGCCTAGTCCAGCTGTGACAGCTCGGGGATGGGATCCCGGGGTGGAGGGGAAGCTGCTGCCAGCCATGTGGTCCCTGGCGTCCCTTGCGAGCACGATCCCAGTGTCAGTGATAAACAAGGCGAGGAAATTGAGGCGCTGTCTGCCAGCGTCAGGAGGTGACGTGGGAGGCGGGAGGTTGGGAGCTTGACAGGGTTGAGCTTGGGAGGAGGTGGGTGGAGGCAGGTGTCCAGGTCCGGGGTCCGTCCTTCCTCTCGCACTCCTGTCCTCGGGCACACCACGTCTCCGTGTTTGTGATGAGCCAGCACACAGCACCTCGTACTCCTGTCAGGCAGAGGACGAAGTAGACCACGCACCTCACACTGTTGTCACTTGGGGGCATCGCGCGCCAACACTGTCCACCTCACACATCTTGAGGGAGTGGTCAAGAAGCGAATTCCCAAATCCCTCATATGTTCCCATGCACAATAACGCACAGTTTATTTATGAGGGTCTGTGGGCAGGCACCCCAAGTCTTCGCAACTCTCTCTCCTGTCAGAGAGGGAGACACACGGCTGCTTCAACTCACACTACTGCTAGGAACAGGTGTGCTCCCGGACAACAAACCTCACACTTATATCCGTGTGGGGCGCCATGCTCCGGCACAACACACCTCACACCACATCAGGTGTGACCGTGGGCACGCGCCCTTCGCTGTCTCCTCAGGGCAGAGGTCTTCAAACTTTTGGATGCCGAGACCCCCCCTGTCAACATTTTCAAGCATAAGGACCCCCTCCTGACAAAAATTTTGAAACCTCTAGGTTATGAGGAAGGTGAGGACCAAATTATGCGACAGGCTTCACTAAATTGTGTGAGTAGAAAATGTAAATAATATTCTGTGATGCTGCCTATTTTTGGGTAGCATTGCTTTATTATTTAGAATTTTTTTAAGCACAGTAATACTGAGGAAAGATTTCACACCATCAGTACCAGTTTATAACCAAAATACAGCAATTAACATCAAAGATGTCTAGTCAACCTCTGTGAAGGGCCTCCCAATCCGCAGGAATATGCGCTGCCACATTAGAAGCTCACCTGGCCATGGCCGGGAGCAGCAAGGGTGTATTCAAACCGTGGTGGTCTTGTGCAGAGTTAAGCAGTTTACCTTTTCCCCTTTCCTCTCACCCCCTTCCTTCCATCCCTCACTTCTCTCTTCTCCAAACTCCGGATCCCTCTTTCACATTGCAGGCAGATGGTTATTAGCCCCAGGACACCTTTTGGTAACAGTAGCGCACTACAAATGTAAATAATAGGCAGAAGCAGGGGATCCACTAGACCTGAACTTTGGGGGGGGTGGGGTTAACACTCCCAGCCAGGGCTTGTCCAAGCACTGGTCGCACACTGTGCAAAAGTCTTTCCACCTTCTCTATGAATTCCCTCACTACCACTCACCAACAATACACCTCATCTCTCTATAGCACCTGTCTGACAAACATTTCATTTTTTTATAGCGCCACTCATAGTTTACTCACACTCAGTTCTGTGATGTGCATGGTACATCTTCTTTGTACCAGGCACTTTAACCTTCTGCACAGTGTGGGTGACAAGAGTGCCCATGTGACCTCACGGTGAGCAATGCAACAGTGTGAGAGTGTGGTAAAAGGAGTGACTGCAGGGTGAGTGAGGTGACCATATGAATTTGGGTTCAGCTGTAAGTGCAGAGTGGGACAAATTAGTGCATGGTTAGTGATGGCCTTGTTTGAGTGAGCTACAGATTGAGTAGTAAGGGGGAGACAGGTGAGTGGAGTGTCACATGAGTGCAGGGTGAGAAGTGTGCTCGCGTGACTGCACGGTGAGGTACAGAGTAAACAATGCAAGCAAATGTTTAGTGCAGAGTGATCACTGTGAGAGCAGGGTGAGTGGGTGAATGTTGTGAGTGCATGGTGATCAGTGTGAGTGCATGGTGATCAGTGTGAGTGCATGGTGATCAGTGTGAGTGCATGGTGATCAGTGTGAGTGCATTGTGATCAGTGTGAGTGCATTGTGATCGCTGGGAGTGCAGGGTGAACCTGAAAGTGAAGGTGAGAATGAGAAGTGAGTACTTTGAAAGCAGGGTGCATTCCCAAAAACAGGAAGCGTAGGGTTTCAGATATAAGTTAAACTATTGCTATAATGGCATTAATCAGGGTTCGAGGTTGGAGGAAATAAATAATGTGCTGATCCTGCAACAAACTTCCAGTCTAATGATTAGGGTTACCAGCTCATTATTTTGATGGCCCAGAAATAAGCAGTCACCTACAGCTGTATTTTTTGCACTTATCTGTGAATACTTAGAACAGCAAATATAAATATAAAGCACTTTTAATTGTGTTCTAGGGATGCCTCAATGATCCATGACTAATAATTAAAGAAAATAAAGACAGAAACGTCACATCACTAATTAATACATACTATTTTATTTATAACTCAATTTAGTGTCAAAAGCAGGTCTCTGCAGGATCTTTAAACAACACATAGCAGGCATGTTTCTTTTGGCAATCCTACTTTATATTTCTTTTCATTAAATGCATTCTCACACTACAGCAGTAAGTGTAAAAATACAAATGTAAGGAATAGGCACAGTGGGGGCCCAGGGGGTACTGGAACCATAAAAAAACTAAGCTTTGGTAATCAGTTAACCAAGGCATGTAAATATGCTAATGTTCTTTAAAGACCTGTGAAAAACTCGGCCGGAGATAAGACTTCAGACACTGCCCAGCCGAGCCCCCAGCAGCTCGAGTTTCACTGCAGCAGCCCAGGCTGAGACACAGGACGGGGGAGGAGGGGGGGCTGAAGCCCTGGAGGCCAGGGCAGAAGTGACACTGTGAAGGCGCGACCCCCTTTGCATCGCTCCACAGTTTGAAGACCCCTGCCTCAGGGCTTTAGTGGGATGAAAAAAGGGTGTGGGGGGCCAACAGTTGTGCAGCCTATGGATTTATTTATTTGTTTTACGGTTCGTCCCACCCGACCGGATTTTGGTGTCTCTCTGAGCTTTCAGTCATTGCACAAAGATATAAAAGCACAGCACCTGCTTAGACCCAAAACCCACTTGGATTGATGTGTTTGTCAATGGTTATCTCTGTGCGTTCTGCAGATAGGCCAAGGATTGAATAGCCATGTATTCTGAACTTGTTTTTAACCAAGTAACACTGACGAGAAACTCGTAATACCTTGAACCTGACACCACAGCTTTCAATCGTGGCTGTATGCTCTATACAAGAGCAACACGCTGAACAGAAAAACACACCACCCTGGGTATAGCTAACACTCTGAGTGCAATATTCAGTGAACTGTGAACTATAAAGGGGAACTAAATCCCTGTCATGGATCACATGAACAGTTATTGAAGTGTTTGATACATTTAAGACATGATTATAGGGTCCGGATAGGGACCCGTTTCAAAGTCTGTTCTAGAATACTTCGGGGCAGATTTATGAGGCTGTTGCGCCTCTTTGCGCCGCAATTGCGTCACTTTATTTGACGCAACTGTGGCACAAACAATGCGCCCTATTTACAACATGATGCATCTAGGAGATGCATCACGTTGTGAAGCACTGCGCCATAAGGAGGCGTTCCTGCGCAGGGGGGGCGTTCCTGCGCAGGAACGCCCCCTGAAAGTGGCTGAGTGAAATCTATGAGATTTCACTCAGTCACTTTCAGGGCAATGCTGCGTCAAAACCCTGCGCCTGCTTGAAGCATTGTGTAGATGGGGCACCCCCGAGCCTTGCTGGAGCTGCGTCGCGCTTGCGACGCAACTCCAGCAATGCGTCACATTTCCGGCACAGATGCGTCACGCATCTGTGCCGTTTTTGCACCATGGTGCGCCGCATTATAAATGTGGCGCACCATGGGTGGCGGAGCTGTGGCGCACTGTGGCGCACGTTAACTGGCGCATCCCTGGGGATGCGCCAGTTAACATAAATCTGCCCCTTCGAGTCTAAGACCGGAGTGACCAGCCCACTTAAAGCGCTGGGTACCATACCTCACATATCTTTCTGGAAGAGTTGGGAAAAGCATACTAGCCCGCCTCCTCAAACCCCCTCTACCAGGGAGCGTGAGGTGTTCAATCACTACAGGATGAACCCACACCTGGCACTCTTGTCCCAGATTGATGGCCTGTTTCCAGCACCCACCCCCCTCACCTCAAAGTCATGACAGTTCGCCCTCATCTCCGCACAAGAGACACGTTTGTAACTTCCTTTGGTGCAACAGGTGAAGTGGCACCAGGGCGCAGAGGTCTGAACCCTCATTTGGTTGCGGGGGTGTTGCGCCTTTCCTTCTGTGCATTAGGACCCCATGTGGAGTGGTGTGGCTCACTGGTTAGAGGTGGCAGACCCAGGAGCAGAAGTTGGCCCGGGACCAGGGTTCAATTCCGGACGCGGCAGGGTCGTGGACCAGGGTCAGCGGACTCAACAATTCTCGCCTCGGTGCCTACTCTAACCTGGGGTCCCACTCGGCAACTCTGGGCATTAGCTTGCCTAATCTCCACAATGGCCCCATCAACGCCGGGGATGCCTGGCTCCACCTTGGGGATTCCCAGTAGGGACCATCCCACAGGGAAAGCCAGGACGGGTTCCCCAGTGGTATACAGCACCAGGACGCCCCTTTGTTGGGGCAGCTGAGCGCTTTACAAGTATACGACATTTAACATTTAACATTTAACTTGCTGGGTAGCCACAGGCGAGAGGGGACCTCGAGCTGCCAGTCACCTCCTCTCACGCTCTTGAATGCAGGTGCTAATGAGGGTGGGTGGAGGGGGGGCTGACACCTTTCATCAACTTCTGGATAGGAAACTGACAAGGGTTCGCATCATACCTCACGCCAATCACTGGGAAAGAGGGAGCGGCGGGTCTGCAAGGACTTACTCCTCACGCTCTTCTGTGCGTGAGGAAGGCACATCTTGGAATGGCGGGCATGATACAAAACACCTCTTTCCCGCACGCTTGTTAGAGTGGATTTCACCCCTCAACACCTCACGTTACACTGCTGCCAAGTAAAGCGGCGGCAGCCGGCCACGAAACGCTTCTTAACACTTCCTGTTTGAGAGGCGGGTTTGGACACCTGTCATACACTTCTCTCGTGGTGGGCGGCGAGATGAAACATTGCTTCTGACACACTTCTCAGAAGAAGGTGTACTTGGAGACTCCTCACTGCACGCTGTTGTCAGGGGGCGGTGTGCACCCAGCCATCTCACCTCAGACAACGTTTGTCAGGGAGTTAGGCGGCAGGCAGTTTGGAGGTACCTCGTGCCCTTGGTATATGCTCTTAAATGTAGAACACAGCCCGCGGAGGAGCGAGATGCGCATGTGACAGCTCTCCCTGCCTTATCACTGGGGAAGGGGAGGTGGCCCTCCGCCCCACTCACAGCCGTACCAACGCTTCTGTCAACAGCGGGGGGCACCCTGAAACCCGGTATCATATAGTATTTGAATGGAGAATGAAGGCGTCCCCCTCGGAACACCAGGTTGTGTAGGGGAGGCAGGGGAGGTGATGGAGGGAATATATAACTCAGAGGCACTATACTTCTGTCAGTTACATAGATGAGAAACTGGTATTACCTTGAACCTGAACACCACAGCTTTCGATCGTGGCTGTATGCCCTATACAAGAGCAACACGCTGAACAGAAAAACACACCACTCTGGGTATAGCTAACACTCTGAGTGCAATATTCAGTGAAACATGAACTATAAAGGGGAACTAAATCCCTGTCATGGATCACATGAACAGTTATTACAGTCTTTGATCAGAAATCATTACTGTTTTCCCAGTAAATTTAAGACATACATATAGGGTCCCGTTTCAAAGTCTGTTTTAGAATACTTCGAGTCTGAGACCTAGAGTGACCAGCCCACTTAACGCCCTGGGCACCACACCTCACATATCTTTCAGGAAGGGTGGGGAAAAGTATACTAGCCCGCCTCCTCAAACCCTCCCCCTACCAGGGAGCGTGAGGTGTTCAGTCATCATAGGATAAACCCACACTCTCGTCCCAGATTGACGGCCTGCTTCCAGCACCTACCCCCCTCACCTCAAAGTCATGACAGTTCGCCCTCATCTCCGCACAAGAGCCATGTTCGTAGCTTCCTTTGGTGCAACAGGTGCAGTGGCACTGGGGCGCAGAGGTCTGAACCCTCATTTGGTTGCGGGGGGTTGCGCCTTTCCTTCTGTGCATTAGGACCCACACTTGCTGGGGAGCCACAGGTGAGAGGGGACCTCGAGCTGCCAGTCACCTCCTCTCACGCTCTTGAATGCAGATGCTAATGAGGGTGGGTGGAGGGGGGGTTGACATCTTTCATCAACTTCTGGATAGGAAACTGGCAAGGGTTCGCATCATACTTCATGCCCATCACAAGGAAAGAGGGAGCGGTGGGTCTGCGAGGACTTACTCCTCACGCTCTTCTGTGCATGCGGAAGGCACGTCTATCTTCGGAATGGCGAGCATGATACAAAACACCTCTTTTCCGCACGATTGTTAGAGTGGATTGCACCCCTCAACACCTCACGTTACACTGCTGCCCAGTAAAGCGGCGGCAGCCGGCCATGAACCGCTTCTTGACACTTCCAATTTGAGGGGCGGGTTAAGACACCTGTCATACACTTCTCTTGTGGAGGGCATTGGGCTGAATCATTGCTTCTGAAACACTTCTCAGAAAAAGGCATACTTGCAGACTCCTCACTAGGTATGGGCGGAAAATCCGTTCCGCTCGCGGATTTTGCGGATTTTCGGGAAATCCGCAATCCGCGAGATTCGCGAATCTCCCGCAAAATCCGCAAATCCGCGAGCAGCGGATTTTGCTCGCACTGCTCGCACTGTTCGCGTGAGTTCGCGGCTTCCCAGTACAATTTCGCGCCCCGCGAATAAGTGCTAAATTGCAGAAATACGATCTTAGCAAAACTGAAACTACTTGCCAGGTTCAAAAGTTCAGGCTCATCATTAGTAGCCATTTCCTGTAGTGCTTCCTGAGGGGCCCCTCCAGAGTTCAGTTGCCAGTTGCAACTATTATGTGACCCTGCTCTGAACCTCAGAATAGTTACACATATGCCACAAAGGTCCTGAATTACAGCTAAGGGAGACAAGCAGGAGCCAGGCTGGAAGTTAAAATCCATTAATCAGCCCCTAATTCATTATTGTCAGTTGGGGCAGGGCAGGTGTTGTAACTAATTTTGCAACAATGAAAGCACTTAGCAAGTGCAAAAGATCACTAATCAGGGCGCACTAAGGAAGCAGGTGCCAGCTAAAAAAATATTCTGTGACACATTAATCAGCCCCAAATTAATTCAGGTCACTTGAGGCAGGGAAGGTGTGCTTTGCTTTGCCGAAAATAATGTACACTGGACAACCAGAGGGTGTGGTGATGAAACAGAGGGTGGCATGGGTGGGCCAGAGGGTGGCATGAGTAGTCAGAGAGTGGCAGTGGTGACAGAGAGTGGCAGTGATGAAGAAGAGTGTCCCAAACAGGCTGGACACGTAGAAACAACAAGTTCGCAAAACTTGCGACCCGACAGGTAAGTTCGCAAATTGCGAAATTGTAAAAACCCTCGCGAACTGGCAGAAACACGGGCGAACACAAAAAAAAAAAATCCGCAAATTCGCGGGAATTCGCGGATTTTGCGGATTGCGAGTTCGCAAATCCGCAAAATTCGCGAACGCGAGATCCGCAAAATTCGCTCATGCTTACTCCTCACTGCACGCTGTTGTCAGGGGGCGGTGTGCTCCCAGCCACCTCACCTCAGACAACGTTTGTGAAGGAGTTTGGCGGCAGGCAGTACAGAGGTACCTCGTGCCCTTGGTATATGCTCTTATATGTAGAACACTGCACTGAGGAGCAGCGAGATGCACACGTGGCAGCTCTCCCCACCTTATCACTGGGGAAGGGGCGGCGGCCCTCTGCCCCACACACAGCTGAACCAATGCTTCTGTCAACAGCGGGGCACACCCTGAACCCCGGTATCATATAGTATTTGAATGGGGAATGAAGGCGTGCCCCTGGGAACACTAATGTTGGACTTGGCCCTTCCTGCTGGGTCATCCCTAAACTTTTTGCCTTTTTCCTCCTATATTTCCTCAGACCTGTTTTTGTTGGTTTAGGGCTCTGGGCACTTCACCACTGCAGACCAGTGCTAAAGTGCATATGCTCTCCCTGTACAAAGTGTACCTGTAATTGATATCCATGATTGGTTTATCGGATTCACTGTCAGTCCCCAGTAAAGCGCACCAGGAGTGCCAGGGCTTGTGAATGCCAATACTGCTAGTGAGCCTGCAGCGCTGGTTGCGCCACCCACAGAAGCAACCTTGTAAACTGTGTCTAGGGTCTGCCATTGCAGAACCTGCGTGCAGTCTGGTACTGTCATGCTGGCTGGGCAAGTGCACCCACTTGCCAGCCTCTAAACCTTCCCTTAACTTCATATTAGTCACCCCTATGGTAGGCCCAAGGGCAGGGTGCATTGTAAGTGTAAGGTAGGACATACTCTGGTGAGTGTGGCATGTCCTAATAGTGAATTACTGCCAAATTCGTGTAAGGCTACCTGTTCTCTTTAGGCCAGATGGGCTGCTGGAATTATTACACTCTATAATCCCAGCAGGCTCAGGGAACATGGTAGAAAATAATGTTTAGTATGCCTGAACTCAGAATAATAAAATACTTCTTTTAGTAAAGTTTATTTTAATATCCTGTGTTTGCAAATGCTACTTTTAGAAAGTTAGCATTTGCTTGCCTAACCATTTCAGCCCGCCTCTGCTAGGATGTGTATCTGACTGTCTGGGATATGTGAGTGACAGGGCTGGGGGATGACAGGTGGTGAATGCAAGGATTACACCTTAGTGGGAGGTAGGAGTGCCCCTGGACTCTTAATCAGGCTGTGCTCTGCCACCACAATGCTGGCTCCGCCCCCCTGAGGAGCGACTGATGACTCAGCCTGCACCTGGCCCAGGAGGGGCGAAGCACCATCAACAAGGTACTCCTGGCTGCCCCTGTCCCCACAATGCTGGCTCCGCCTCCCTTTGGAGCGTCTGATTTGCCTGCCCTCACACTGAAAGCAACAGCCAGGGTACACCCAACAAGTGCTCAGAGACTGAAAGGAATTATGCAGAGGCCCCCCAGGCCTGAAAAGACAAAGAAACTAGTGTATAAAAGTAGGAGCCCTGCTCCTTGTAAATTAGATCCTGTTTGCGCAAAGAAGAAGCTCTGCCTGAAGAGAAGGACCCTGGAAGCTGCATGGAGAAGTACTGACTCTGACCCCAAGAGACTGGCCTGTGGTGTGTGCCTTGCTGCTGAAGGAGAGCAGGAGAAGACAGACTTAAAGACTTTGCTTTTATTCAACTTGTGCCAAACTTTTACCAGATCTCCAAGGGCTTGCTATGGAACTTGCCCCCTGAACTGCGCCCCAGGAACAGTGGGCGCTACCCCCCCCCCCTGGAAAGAGAAGCTGCCGTGAGATCTGCATCTGCCTGGTAAACCCTCCTGAGGAAAAGGGGAGTGCGCTGTGAAGGAATCACTGCGCCCCCTGAGAGGCCCTTGGCACCCCCGTCCCGCCGAGCAACGCATCTGCTTCCTTGCAGGCCCCAGGTAACATCGCCAGGACCAGCCTCGCTGGCCCCAGCACCGTGCCTGTCCCCTGCCTAACTGTGGACTGCACCGCAAGACTGGACTCTGCTTTTGCCGCCTGTTCCTGAAGGAGAGAGTGCCTTGAAGCCCCAGCCGTCGCCGTTCGTGTGCAGCAGCGGCGTGGGGAGAGAAGGAGCACTCCCTGTGCTTTGCCAAGGCTTGTTTTGTGCCTCACTTTGCTGCCCGGGGCGCCGCCCCCTCTTTCCAGGACTCGAGGCGCTTTGTCTCTCTGGCCCGTCCCGTGCCGCAACGCCAACCTTCAAGCCCGAGCCGAGCCACCGCTCTCTCCAGCCCAGGAAGGAAGACACCGCGACACAGGACACCGAGCCGACCTTGACCTTGCCGCCTCGACCCTCTTCAAGGATTTCTATGGTACTGTGTGCCCCCGCGGTGCGAGCGTCCTGCCTTCCAAGCTCACACCGCCCTGTGTGACCTTCTGTGCCCCGGGAGCCACGCAGCTGCAGTCTGCACCTCGGCACGAGCCTCCCCTCTCCAGCGAGGCTTCGACCGCTCCTGGCCCCCCGAGGCCCCCCCTGACATTCCCCGTGGCCGGCGCCCCCTCCGCAGCGAGTCCCACACAGCCGTGTGACTCATCCTGAGAGCCAGCCCCGGTCGTGCCCTTCGCCGCTCACGCGAGAAGCGTGAGCTTTGGCAGGCCGGGCCCGATTTTCAAGCAGGAGGTGAACAGAGGCGCTGGGAAGCACACAGAAGCGCTAGAAAGCACTATACTTGGTGGAAACTGGGCAGAAGGCCCCAAAGAACACATTTTAAAGCCTATTTTGAAACGCTGAACTAAGAACTGTTAACAACTAGGGTTGGCTCTAATCAGTAAGGCTGAGCCGTAATCACTAAATAACAAAAGAGAAATGCCAATACTGATGATCTATTTAACTTCTTATTCCAAAAGCAAAGACATCCTTATCAAAGCTTGGTCATGCTAATCAATAGCTTTTTTATTTTGACAAAATCATTTATAAAGTACATCTTAGTCATATACTGTTCAAAAAAGTGGAAACTGAACCAGGTTACATAGAAAATGGACACAAACAGTGAAATATTAAAATCTAACATATATTCTAAACTCAATCATGTCACAATCATTCCACACCCAATCATGCATTCACCACAGAAATACTCGACCCTATTGAGTATGAATAAACAAATGGGCTGAGTATTGCGTCTGCTCCGTGCTATACAATTATATACATGAAATTCTAAAGTAAACTAATATTTTTGGAAATCAATCCAATAAATCATACTAATCAAATAACACAGTTTTTTTTTAAAAAGAGTACACAATGTCACACAATGTCAAAACCAATAGTGTAACAGTGTATTGACACTAAGGGAAAACAACAAAGGTCAGACACTAGGCACAAAAGGGCCTACGCGTTTCGAATCCCTAGGAGATCCCAACTCCTAGGGATTCGAAACGCGTAGGCCCTGTTGTGCCTAGTGTCTGCCCTTTGTTGTTTTCCCTTAGTGTCAATACACTGTTACACTATTGGTTTTGACATTGTGTACTCTTTTTTAAAAAAAACTGTGTTATTTGATTAGTATGATTTATTGGATTGATTTCCAAAAATATTAGTTTACTTTAGAATTTCATGTATATAATTGTATAGCACGGAGCAGACGCAATACTCAGCCCATTTGTTTATTCATACTCAATAGGGTCGAGTATTTCTGTGGTGAATGCATGATTGAGTGTGGAATGATTGTGACATGATTGAGTTTAGAATGTATGTTAGATTTTAATATTTCACTGTTTGTGTCCATTTTCTATGTAACCTGGTTCGGTTTCCACTTTTTTGAACACTATATGACTAAGATGTACTTTATAAATGATTTTGTCAAAATAAAAAAGCTATTGATTAGCATGACCAAGCTTTGATAAGGATGTCTTTGCTTTGGGAATAAGAAGTTAAACAGATCATCAGTATTGGCATTTCTCTTTTGGTATTTAGGAACTAAGAACTGTGGCAACCTATTTACAAGTAACTGGAACCATTTTTTGTACAAAGACCGTATTTACAAGCCAGCTTTAAAAATATATATAAAGAAGATATTTTTACAAAAATACAGTCTAATGTCATTGTGTGGTGAGTTGATGATCATTGTGTGTGATGTTGCAAATGTTTAACCCAATGTACTCCAGAGTTTAGCCTAGACTGCTTGTGCCACACTACCTAGAGGGTGAGCAGGGGTTATTTCTGGGAGTAATCCTTTGCCCTGACTTAGAGGAGAGGGTCCCTGCTTGTCGCCAGTGCTGCACTGCGCCAACCAGAGACCCCCAATTCTAACAACCAACTTGTGTAAGGGTGGCAGGGGAGGCGAAGGGGCAATATATAACTCAGAGGCACTGCACTTCTGTCAGAGGAGGAGCGCTCCGCACGTTCTCCTGTCAACCGCACAGAAAAACAGAAAAGACGGGGCGAACAACCTTACAGCCCACCAGGGGAGGACAGGGCAGCTTTCGGCAGACATCACAACTGACATTTGTGCCCAGGAAGGAGGCACCTCCTCCAACTACTCTATAAGGGGAGGGATAGGTGTACTCCCAATCACCTCGCACCTCAGAGAGGTATCACTTCACAATTCTGTGAGGTTGGGAGTAGGGGGCTAGTGCACTCCCAAGAACCACAATCGAATTTTCGGAGCGGCTGGAGCTTGATGCTCCTTTTTTCTCAAAAACTCCAATCTCCTACACCAGACAAGGGAAGGGGTGTATGTGTGAGAAGGGGGGCTGTGGAGCCACCTGCTGGAAGAAAGCATCTACTTCAAGATACACACTCTAGAGAATTTAGAAACAGGCATCCATCCTATTACACCCTAATCTCGACTGCTGTCATAAATAGGGTGAACAACCTGCCCAAAGCACATCCAACTGTCGACTACTGCAATGAGAGGGAGATGGACAGGCACTTGGATAGTCTGGTGCAGGAGGTGCAGTGGCGCCAGGACTAAGGGAGTGAGGTGGCGGATGCATCGCAGCTATAACTGCCTTTTACCTCTCATCCCGGATTAGGATTGATGCTTGCTTACACCAGGGTCCACGGTATTCTCCGGCACTCACACCACATATATGCTGCAGTAACCTGCCTCAGCTCACATGACACCTGTGCACAGTTGTCCCGACAAGCACTGCTACTGTGGGGGAGGCAGCTGGGAGGGGCCTGGGGGGACCTAAAGGCAACCTAATATGCTCCTGTTAGACTGATTAAGAGGCAGGATACCCAGGGCAAACCAGCTTCAAAATCAGCACAGACTTCACAGGAGGTTAAGAGGAGCCCGATCCCACTCCATCCCTGAGCATATGCGGAGGGGCAGACCTAAGACAGAAGTCCCGAGGCCCTCCAGCACTGATACAAACTCTTAAAAACACAGGCAATAGACCGGCTAACTTGCAAAGTTATTTACCATGTGAGAAGGGAGATTGGCCTTGTACCAGAAGGCCTACGAGGCACTCTGCCCCATCACACCCGCTGCCCCTCCCTGCCCCCCGCAAAAAAAAAGCAAACGCTGGGTGAGGCTGTCGCCGATGTCCAGGAGTGTTTTCACATCCCTTAATGGATATTAGTAGCCCAGAGCCTCCAAAAACGAGCTGTAAAACAATGCCGGGGAGAGGTTTTCAGATTGTTTTTACTGCCACCGGGTGATTTTGGCTCTTCATCGGGTGACCTTGTGAAAGAAGCAACA
Source organism: Lissotriton vulgaris (assembly GCF_964263255.1). NCBI lineage: Eukaryota > Metazoa > Chordata > Amphibia > Caudata > Salamandridae > Lissotriton > Lissotriton vulgaris. The sequence continues at coordinate 668,931 of NW_028249189.1, forward strand.
CGTGGTGGCACTGTTTGAGCTGGCAGGTCTGAGGCACACACACACACACACACACACTGAGACACACACAGCTACATAGATATACTCAGCCACACGCAGAGACAGGCACACACATAGACACACTTACAGAGGCAAGTACACACAAATCAACAGATACACTAACACAGATGCACACTATACAACATATACATAAACAAAATTAACACTCAGAGAAGAGAGATTTTGCTGTATTATCTGGTGTATTTAGAATAGTCAAAATACAGGAGTTTTAAAAACACGACATGCATGACAACAAATGTACTGTCTACATGCACTGTCACTTACATGCACTCCACAGACGGAATACACACACGTATGTCGTGCGAGCGCACACACACTTTAAAAGAGGGGTTATGGCACACCATCACTTTGCACACGTCTGGGAAGTAGACGAAGTCCCTGCTCTCATTCCGAGGGGTGATGATCGGCTCTCTACCCCAGTGTCGCTGAGCACCAGTGCTTCATTCCTCTTTCCAAGAATTGGAGCCAGTAGGCTGTCAACCAACACCGAGTCCAGATTGTGGGAGACGGCGCCGTGTGCAGGATTCAGGCATTGGCCCCATGCTCAAAGAGAATAAACCTGCCTTCACCGTTGCTCACTCGGCACTCACACAGCCTACCAACACCTCTTGTACAAAGTACGGTCGTAGTATTATCTCACACCCACAGCCATGTACATAATACACACATATAAACCATCTCTCTCACACTCCACCCGCCTCTATCTCAGACTCAGACTCAGACTCATAAGCACGAACAAACAAACACGTAAAACATATCTGTCTGATGCACACATATAGCGAGATTAAACAGTGTGTCCACACACGCCTCAAAGTCGAGGTCTGGATTCGAACTTGGCTCCACAGTTAAAACGCTCCAGTTCTAGCTGCAAACGCACGTCTGTTCTTAGAACGTTGAACGTGCAAGAAGTAAGTTGTTTGCTGCCGATGGACATTTACTCTAGTTTACATGGGAAGCACCCACCTGTGTGCAGAACAGTGAGCATGTTCTCACATGAAAATCTTCCAAAATTATACTTTTAAGCCCCAGGGGGGGTGACGGTCCCAGGGGCTGCGGGGGCCCGTGTGCCGACCCACAATAATACATGCGTTTTCCTGGAGGTGGTGGTCCCCGGGGCAGTGTGGGGGGGATTTGGCCCCCCACACTATTTTTTATGAAGATGCCCCGTGATTTGGCCCCCCCCCGGGTTGCTAATTATCACCCAAGCGCTTCATTTATTTTTTATCGGCAAGATTCACACACCCTGTGCGGATTTTGCCAATTTTTAACAAACAAAATATATTTTTGGGGCCCTGGGGATCCTTGTGGAACCCCCTGAGCAGGCCTGGAGGTCAGGGTGTTTCTACCCTGCCCCCTTTTCGCATTTTGCATGTTTTTTATTTAGGTTTCTTGTGCCTCAGTTCTACCGAGGCACAAGATGGCTGCCAACACTTCCTTTTTTTTTTTTGTAAAACTTTTTATTAAATAATATAAGCAAAACAGTACATTTATGGACGCATGACGTGGATACAGATGGAAAATCACATATATCAAAGTCATCAGAATTACAGCTTTGCGGAACCTCTTTTGTACATCGAACGTCGGAGCCCACCCAGTTCATGGCTTAATAGTTCAGACTCCAAACAGAAAGGGCATTCACTCACTCCCATCTGAGTCACTGTCCTCCGGAGGTGGCGGGTCACATATATCTCCCCTATACGAGTTCCACTTCCCCCATACTATTTCCCACTTTCGGGGACATCTACTGTATATAAAGACAGATTTCTCCGCCACCATTGCCAGTTCCATATCTGCACACCATTGGGCCAGAGTCGGACATAGCCCTGAGCCCCATTTTTGTGCAATGTTCCTCTTTGCCACTGTTACTCCCATGGTCACCCAGCCTTGCTTTGTCCCATTTAGATCTGTTGGCTCCCAGATATTTAACAAGCAATATTTTGCCTCAGGCAACATTGTGAAATCGTTCTCAGTACCGCTGCCCAGTATCTTCCAATCACCGGACAGGCCAATAACGTGTGGAAGAAGGTCCCCAGTTCTCCACATCCTCTCAGGCAGTGTGGAGTTTCTACGCTTCCTATTTTATGTAATAGCACCCTCGTGTAATATGTGCAATGTAGTATTTTGAGCTGCACCAGACGTAGTCTGGACGGGATTGCTGCCTCTCGCGGGAAGGCGAGCGCTTCCCTCCAATCTGCCTCGTCAATGTCTCCCACATCCTTTTCCCATGCCTGCTTCAACAATCCAGTGGGTTCTGGCCTATTGTTAATGATTTTTTTATACGTTATGATTATCGTGTTTTTTTGAAGGTGGTCAGTCAGGAGCCTATCCTCCAAAGGCGAAGACTCCTCTGGGGTCTCTCCAGGCATCAAAGTCGTTGTCAAAGCATGCTTAATTTGTGCATATCGGTAGCGTTCTGTCTCAGCCAGTCCATAGGTGGCTTGTAGTTGCTCAAATGGAATCATCGCCCCCTTCTGCCATAAATCTCCAACCGTTGAGATCCCTATCGCATCCCAATTTCTAAATCCCTTAGAGTTCCTTAGTCTGCCTAACGTTCGGGTGTCCCACAATGGCGTCACCAACATAAGCACCCCCTCCCACCCTAGCTCTGCGTCATGAACCAAATATTGATCGTATGAAGCGTCGGTCCGGTGGCCAACTGCTTTCGCCTTTTATTATATAGGGCATCCATGATACCATATTTTTCTACGATATATCTGTCTCATCTAATAGCCGGCTCGTCTTGAGGGACATGCACCCATTGGTTGATCGGGACGAGATGCGCTGCCCAATAATAGGCCCTAATATTGGGTAAAGCTATACCTCCATCAAACCAGCCTCTATGCAATTTCTTCAAAGCAATGCCTGGTGTCTTTCCTTCCCACAGCAGCGTGGACATTTCTGCCTCTATTGCTCTGAGGTACGCGGACGGGACTATAAACGGGGTGTTCTGCAAAGCATATAGAAATCTCGGCAGCGCCATTATCTTAAACAGTGCCGCTCGGCCGAGGAGCGTGATGGGCAGCGTACGCCAATGCTGGACATCCTGCTTGAGTCTCCTGCCAACACTTCCTTGTTTGGAGTATTGACAGCCAATGAGTATAAAGCTTGTGCATGGGAGGATCCGCAGCCCTAGATATATATGTACTTTTAATTGTGATTTTCTCAGTAACTACTGAACAGATTTACACCATTTAAGTAAAAGGCATGAGTCTAAAGTGAACTAAGGAATACCTCTTTGGCAAATTTGCTGTAATTCCGTTCAGCAGTTCGGGCTGTAGCCGCGATGAATGGTTCCTATGGAAAATTGCATGGGGAAAACATGTTTTAGGACACCCTTTTTTCTCGGTTCCCGCTTGGCAAATCACCCTGAGACTTTCAGGATAGGAGCGGACTGGAGCTGGCCATTAGTTTTGAAAATTTTGCGAAGAATCGTCAACCGGCGCCAAAGTTATTCCAAATTGAATGTTGCGGATTTCCTATGGAAAATAGGTCCTAACTATAACTCTCTACTGGCGACCGCCACTAGATAATGTGTGTATGAATATATATAATTTGAGAGCATTCATTTACACGCGGAAGTCCAGCCTCGAGGGTTGCACCACTCCGTAGTTGGGGGGCACGCGCTTTTTCACGTGCAACAGAAGCAAGGGATTAATGGACCGCCTGTTCGCTAAGGCCCATCCACGGGCTTTAAATTTATTACTGTACCCAATGGACTAGGGACACGGACTACATTACCCACCAACCCCAGCGTTATGCTCATTTGAGTACGCCCATCAGAGGGCAGGAAATTGACTAACTACAAATTGTGGGTGTGTCCCTAGAAATGCTTTCCCAGGTCGAGCCTCTGAAGACGAGCAACACAGCTCAGAAACCCGTCAGGCTTTCATCCAGGACATGGGAGCTGCAGTTATTGGCGCACATGGAGGTCCTTTACCCGCTGAATCCAGTCAAGTCAAGTCAAGTCAGAGAATTTATATAGCGCACTACATACCCAGAGGGTCTCAAGGCGCTTAGGGAGGGGAAGAGTATTATTTGTCAAATATCCACGTTTTAAGTTGCTTTCTGAATGCTAGGTGGTTCTGGGTAAGGCGAAGGTAAGTGGGGAGTAAGTTCCATGTTTTAGCAGCCAGGTAAGAGAAGGATCTGCCTCCCATGGTTGTCTTGTTGATGCGAGGTACAGTGGCGAGGGCTTGGTTGGAAGAACGTAGTTGGCGGGAGGGGGTGTAGAAGGACAGTCGTGAGTTGAGGCATTCTGGTCCGATGTCGTAGAGTGATTTGTGTGCGTGGGTTAGCAGTCGGAAAGTGATCCTCTTATTGACGGGTAGCCAGTGGAGGTCTCTCAGGTGACCAGAGATGTTTTCGTTACGCGGGATGTCTAATATGATCCTGGCTGAGGCGTTTTGGATTTGTTGGAGTTTCTTCTGGAGTTTAGCGGTAGTTCCCGCGTAGAGGGTGTTTCCGTAGTCCAGTCGGCTCGTGACTGTTTTTCTGGTCTCGGTGGGGATCCAACGAAATGTTTTTTTGAGCATGCGAAGAATGTTGAAGCAGGATGAGGATACGGCGCTGACTTGTCTGTTCATTGAAAGTGAAGAATCCAGAATAACGCCTAGGTTCCGTGCGTGGTCTGTCGGGATGGGTGCTTTTCCAAGGGCTTCCGGCCACCAAGAGTCGTCCCATGCCGAGGGGGATGTACCTAAGATGAGGACTTCAGTTTTATCTGAATTCAGTTTCAGACGGCTGTGTTTCATCCATTCGGCAACTTCTTTCATTCCTTCGTGTAGGTTAGTTTTGGCGGTGTTGGGGTCATTGGTGAGAGAAAGGATCAGTTGAGTGTCATCCGCGTAGGAGATGATGTTGAGGTTGTGTTGGCGTGCGATGGCCGCGAGGGGGCTCATGTATACGTTGAAGAGGGTGGGACTGAGTGAGGATCCTTGTGGTACTCCACATATGACTTCAGAGGCCTCGGACTTGAATGGTGGATCCAGGCAGCTGTCCGTGTGCAATCCTGCCTTGTGGGCATTTGGGAGCATTTATATATATATATATATATATATATATATATATATATATATATATATATATATATATATATATATTACCTACTGGCGGTCGCCAGTAGGTATATATAGTTAGGATTTTTTCTCTATGGGATTTTTGAAAATTCTATGTCTAATAACTTTGGCGTTTGTGGACGGAATTGGCTGAAATTTTCAGGAAAATGGAACATTTTGTTTCTGAGCAGCCCCTGACAATTTGGGGGGTTTCATCAAGGGGGGGCCGAGAAAAAAGGGGGGTCCCAAAACGCGTTTTTCCCATGTTAATTTCCATAGGGCGGTTGGCCTCACTTTTAGCTCTAACGGCTGAATGGATTTGCACGAAACTTGGCAAAATTGTAGGGACTGTTAGCCCGATGTGCCTTTGCTAGGTCTCAATATATGTGCTCCAGTGGATTTTGAGTAATTTAGGTTCAAAAAAAGATATATATCTGGGCGGAGCCTAACCACACATCTGATCTGATTGGCTGTCAGCACTTCACCCAAGAAGTGTTGGCAGCCATCTTGGGACCAATATACATGATAGCACCTCATTAAAAAGCATTGTAGTTAATAGAGGGTTTTAGGACTTTAGTTACATTATAAATCATTTGTTGATGGTACCATACTCGTTTTAGGAATTGTGGAGGGTTCTAAGGTGATTTTACCATGTGAAAAAACCTTCTGCTGTGATATCATGAATATTGTTTGAAAGAAAACTAATATCTCATGATTTTCCCACAGTGGTTTGGAAGGGGATCTATAAGCTAAACTGAAAGCATATTTTCTGTAAATTCACATTATCTTTCCCAGTCATGTGAAAATGAAGTCTGACATTCTCAGTAAAACATGTACATCCAACAAGGACAGAGACTGTCAGTTGATTCCTTTGTGTTCTACTGCAGCCTCCTAGAGTGTTCTAAAGAACAACTAGAGCGCTAAAAGTCCTACTTATTACAAAGGCATGGCACACCTGAAGCCATCTTGATTGGAATAAAGTGGTAACTCTTAAAACATTTAATTTAAAAAGAAACAACATGAGGGGTTATATTTTGCCATAGAAAGTATGATTAGTGCTGCAGAATGAAAAATTAGGGCACATTTTGAGTGACTTCTCAAATCCTTTTCTATTTCATTAAAACATTCTGACATGCAGTCTCCCAAAATGGCCACCAGAGACAAAAGAGCCCAAATGTAGCCCAAATATCACCCAGATGTAGCCCAAGTATAGCCCAATGACAGAATGTCCCAGAGTGTTCTAAAGAACAACTAGAGCGCTAACAGTCCTACTTATTACAAAGGTATGGCACACCTGAAGCCATCTTGATTGGAATAAAGTGGTAACTCTTAAAACATTTAATTTAAAAAGAAACAACATGAGGGGGTATATTTTGCCATAGAAAGTATGATTAGTGCTGCAGAATGAAAAATTAGGGCACATTTTGAGTGACTTCTCAAATCCTTTTCTATTTCATTAAAACATTCTGACATGCAGTCTCCCAAAATGGCCACCAGAGACAAAAGAGCCCAAATGTAGCCCAAATATCACCCAGATGTAGCCCAAGTATAGCCCAATGACAGAATGTCCCAGAGTGTTCTAAAGAACAACTAGAGCGCTAACAGTCCTACTTATTACAAAGGTATAGCACACCTGGAGCCATCGTGATGGGAATAAAGTGGTAACTCTTAAAACATTTAATTTAAAAAGGAACAAAATGAGGGGGTATATTATGCAATAGAAGGTATTATTAGTGCTGCAGAAAGAAAAATTAGGGCACATTTTGAGTGACTTTTCAAATCCTCTTCTATTTCATTAAAAATTCTGACATGCAGTCTCCCAAAATGGCCACCAGAGACAAAAGAGCCCAAATGTAGCCCAAATATCACCCAGATGTAGCCCAAGTATAGCCCAATGACAGAATGTCCCAGAGTGTTCTAAAGAACAACTAGAGCGCTAACAGTCCTACTTATTACAAAGGTATGGCACACCTGAAGCCATCTTGATTGGAATAAAGTGGTAACTCTTAAAACATTTAATTTAAAAAGGAACAAAATGAGGGGGTATATTTTGCCATATGAATTATGATTAGTGCTGCAGAAAGAAAAATTAGGGCACATTTTGAGTGACTTCTCAAACCCTCTTCAATTTCATTAAAAAATTCTGACATACAGTCTCCCAAGATGGCCACCAGAGACAAAAGAGCCTAAATGTAGCCCAAATATCACCCAGATGTACCCCAAGTATAGCCCAATGACAGAATGTCCCAGAGTGTTCTAAAGAACAACTAGAGCGCTAACAGTCTTACTTATGACAAAAGTATGGCACACCAGAAGCCATCTTGATTGGAATGAAGTGGTAAGTCTGAAAACACTCAATTTAAAAAGGAACAACACGAGGGGGTAATTTTGCCATAGAAAGTATGATTAGTGCTTCAGAAAGAAAAATTAGGGATCATTTTGAGTGACTTCTCAAATCCTCTTCTATTTCATTAAAAAAATTCTGACATGCAGACTGAAACATGCACTTTGAATACCAGCAGCAGACGTCCCTGGTGAGCAGTAGCTTTACTATAGTGATCTAATGTGCAACTAGAGTGCTAACATTCAGAATTTATGGCAAATGTGTGACACATCTGAATGCCTTCTTGATGGAACCAAAGTAAACAAGCATTGAAAATGCAATAGATCTCGCCCTCGTTTAAGTTAAAGCCATTCTGTTTGTAATGAGGTGGCTTTTTAGCTTTGCTTTTATTAGTGTTTTTTCAACTTTCATGTAAATAACATGCATCTGTATGCATATAAGTATATGTATGCATGCATTTATGTTTGTATTTATATAGATATACAGATGATATATGTTTATATATGTATGTATATATATATATTCACTGAAAAAACCATAGGCTATAGACCATATATAGTTAGGAATTAGCATTTACAAAACCTTGAAAATTCACTGAAAACACCATAGGTTATAGACCATATATAGTTAGGAATTAGCATTTACAAAACCTTGAAAATTCACTGAAAAAACCATAGGTTATAGACCATATATAGTTAGGAATTCGCATTTACAAAACCTTATTTTACTCACACAAAACCATTGAAATTCCATATATAGTTAGTTGCACTAACTATATATCGCGCACCCGCAACCCACTGCTGATGATGTCACATATTACATCATTCATGACATGGTCAGTGACATCACTGATGACATCACTGATGACATCTCAAATGACATCACTGATGACATCACTGATGACAACATCCAGTGACTGTATGTCTCTGTAAAGTTAAAATATGTCTTACATATTGAAGAATGAGTGGATGTATAAGTGTCTGGATGAAGGATTTAGTAGGTGCATGACTGACTGTATGAGTGAGTGATTAAATGTGTCTCACTGAGTGCATGGGTTAGTGACTAAACTGTCTTAATTTGTGCATCATTATGTCTGTTGTTCTGTAAACTGTTGCATGTGTTGATAAGTAGCTATATGAGTAACTATATGGGTTATTGATTGGTTGCCCAAGTATTTGTATGGGAGACTGAGTGTGTGTGTGGGTGGCTGGGAGGTGTATGACTCTGTGCATAGATGTGTGAGCAGTTGATTCACTAGATGTATGGTTTCAAAAGTGCATGTGGAAACAGCTGTATGGGCGGTTGACTGTGTGCATGAGTGTATTGGTGAGTGAATGGATATCTCAGTGCTACATGTCAAAGTAAGTACATATGTAAAACACAGTACATGTGAGAGTTGACATATATAAATAACTGTGCATAAGAGCCAGTGAATGTGTGAGTGGCTGTATGGATCATTGTGAACTTGTATCAGGGATTGTATAAGAGAGTAAATATGTGTTAGTATATGTTTGAATAAGTAAAGTTTGTATAACTGTATAGTTGAGGAAATGGAGGTGTGATTGATTCTTTGCATGACTGACTAGGTGTGTGAGTAACTCCATGGATGAGTGACAGTCTGTGAGTGTCTGTTTATACTGATTGTATCTAAGGTTATATTAGAGTCTGAAGAGGTTCATCGTATTATCACATGAATGATATCATCAGTGATGTGATCAGTAATGTCAAATGAGATGTCATTAGTGATGTCATCAGTGATGTCATTTAAGATGTCATCAGTGATGTCATTTGAGATGTCATCAGTGATGTCATCAGTGATGTCACTGACCATGTCATGAATGATGTAATATGTGACATCATCAGCAGTGGATTGCGGGTGCGCGATATATAGTTAGTGCAACTAACTATATATTTCTATTTCTATTTCTATTTAGGGAGTTTTGTAAAGCGCTTGGTGACGCACAACGGCGTGTCCCCGCGCTAAGGAGCAACTCTTATTGGAACCTATAGAAGCGGCATACCTTACTGGGCAAATAGTGCAGTTTTAAGTTTGGCTCTGAAAATTGATTCAGATGGCTCTAATCTCAGTGCCAGGGGAAGTTTGGAATTTCAATGGTTTTGTGTGAGTAAAATAAGGTTTTGTAAATGCGAATTCCTAACTATATATGGTCTATAACCTATGGTTTTTTCAGTGAATATATATATATATATATATATATATATATATATATATATATATATATATATATATATATATATATATATATATATATATATATATATATATATATATATATATATATATATATATATATATATATATATATATTCACTGATTAAGATATACTTAATAAGTCAGTTATACAATCAATTTTACAAAAAAAAACATAAATTTAGACACTTATTTACCCATTTAGTCTTCCATCGACCTTTAGATATACTTATATAAAAAAGAATATTTTTCAGAAACACACACATTCACTGGATGAAGTAATCAGTGATGGCATCAGCGATGTCATTTGAGATGTCATCAGTGATGTCATGAGTGATGTAATATGTGACGTCATCAGCAGTGCATTGCGGGAGCGCAAGTTATAGTTGGCTGAGCTAACTATAACGGAGGAATTTCAAAGGTTTTGTATGAGAGAAATGTTCAGCTAACTATAACGTGTCAAACCTATGGTTTTTTCAATGAATTTGCATGTTTTTTTAGAATGCTAATTCCTAACTATAACTTGTGTGATACCTATGGTTTTTTCAGTGAATTTCATAGGTTTTGTAAATTATAATTCATAAATGTATTAATTATTATGTCTTTCTTTTTATACTAATTTTTTATATGTTTAATATACATTTTGAGAATTATTTTTTTATTTTTTAGATTATTTTTTATATTCTTATTATAAAATAATAACAAAACTAAATTGCAAAGTAATTTTGGGATTAATTATTGCTTGACGTCGGTTGCAAGTATAACAAAGCTCCAGCAACTCTCTTGGGGCCCTATGCTCACAATGCTGTATCAATCCTTACACCTGCTTCAAGCATATGCAAGGTTTCGACGCAGCATAAGCTCAAAAGTCACTGAATAAAATGTTATACATTTCACTCAGTCACTTTTAGGAGGCCTTGCTGCACCCCCTTCTGCACAAGAAACCCTCTTCTGGCGCAGCGCTTTACAATGTAATACACCCTCCAGATGCGTCACATTGTTAATACCACACACCATGGCACGTCTTTTGCACCACCGCTGTGTCACAAAAGTGACACAACGGCTATGTTAAAGAGGCACAAAGGGATTGTAAATCCACCTCTAAGACATACAAATTCACCCAGGCACTTTCACCAGCAGCGCAAATTGAAACATAGACTTGTAACATATTATATGCATATGATACATTCAAGTGCTTCGGACATACTACAGTATACTATAGATAAACACCTTATAGATTTATACTGTAGCAGTTCCTTATAGTTCTGCACTTTCACATTCTCCATACACTAGTAACATATTCATTCATTCATTTATGAATTACACATTCATTCTGACAACATTTTACACACTAACATAGAAATATAGGTGCATATTACCAAGCAATAGCGATAATTATCGTTATGCATGGTTAGCGGGTAAAATTATGTCGCCGAGCACCGAGGATTTGTACCGCTGAGATACCTTGATATTATCAAGGTTTATCTCAAAAGCGGTAAAAATCCTGCGAAGTGCATGAATATCGCTGGAAAATCGTGACAATGCTCTTAGCCACGTTATCCACCTTCCATCGGATAACATGGCTAAGAACTGCTTTTGGCAGGCGTTAGCTTTTTTTTGGAACATTATCGCCGCTTTAGCGGGAAAAATTCCTGCTAAAGCGGCGATAAGGCCCGTGGTAATATGCCCCATAGTTCTTTCTTTGACCAGTGAAGGTTTTTCTAAAAAGAACTGCTTTTTTGTATTTTCTGAACAAATTCCAAGCGGAACAAAAGAATGAAAAAAAGAACAACTAATGTCGAAGACAGCAATGATCCTGCATCCTGCGTTTCATCAAGTCTATAGACTGTTCCCCATAACACAAAAGTTTATCGCAATAAATGCATATAATTTAACTTTAGCAAAGTCAGAATCAATATGTGGGTGTGGACTGCTTGCTGAAAATGCGGCCACCGCAGTTGCAGTTGATGTGCTTGGTGTAGCAGCAGGTGGGTTCTCGTGCAACCTCCGTCTTGCAGCTCGAGCAAAGTTCTTGGGGTGCAAATTCTTCACATGTCGCACCATATTTGCTGTGCCAAAGGAGTATTTTTTACTTGGATCACCCCTTGAAAGAGTTGTTTCGCAAATTTTACAAGTTACTTTTGGAGCATTAACCTTTTTTTGACCTTCTGGAAAAGTGAAAAACATCCAAATTAGAGCTTCTTTCCTCTTCTTTGGAGGTTCTTCAGGAATGAAATCTCCCTCTGAAGAACTGCTGGACAATGACTCCATTGCTCTTATTATTGTGATCTTCCTTCTATTTGAGAAGATTCTCAGAACAAATGCTTCTTCTTAGAAAGTCAAAGTCGAATAATTATAATGGGACAGAGCAGTGGCAATAGGAAAAGTTATGAACCAATCAAATCTCTACTTTTTAAGTCACATGGCTTTGCATACGCTTATGATGCCTTGCGCAACTCTTTCAATACGAGTACGCATGATGCTCTACCACGATTTGTGTATTTCTTTTTAAAAGTAATAACTGATTATTACAAGTAAAATTCATAGTTATCCCAAATGTCTGCCCTTAGTATGTACATTAAATACATACATGTTTTAAACCAAGTAGAAACATTGCCCCCTTTTGCATACAGAACGCCGTACATGAAGCCACACCGAAGCTTTAATGCGACGCATAACGTCAAAGCATATTCGTACTGTATGCGCGGGTACATGCTGAGTATGATAAGCAGTACAAACTATGGTGCGATCACCCTCTCAGTGACAAATCAGAGCTCAGGGCACGCTAAGGAGAATGATTAGAAGTGCTGACTCATTGCAGATCCGATTCTGGGCCTGCCTCTGCGTACATTATAACACCGCCCCCATCTCGCTCTGTTGTTAATTGTTAGTGCACACACTCATAATTGCACATGCACGGTGCACGCCCGCCCACACTACACACCTGCCACCACCAAGCATGCTTACTATCATTTAGCCTGGAAACCAATGCATTAGCCAATGGGATGTCCCCCAGGGCCATCATTATTGCAGACCGTGAAAACGCTACCAATGATAGCCCTGGGCTTGGTTTGGTCAGCCCCGCGGTTCCCATATAATGCGGCCACTGACGTGAGCACGCTCTCTTTAGCCTGCCTCTGTTGCGATGACACACAGACTGTCAGAAACACCCCAGACTCAGCAAAACCACAGCCTTTCAAGACACGACAAAAGACGACAAAAACAAAGGTGAGAGAAGACGTCACAACATCAGCCTCCACTGTAAATTGTATATGCATAATACTATTTTTTATCCTTCATATGGCTTTCCTACCCCTCAATGGTTTTAAATTGTACTTTCATAACTGAAATATTTCTTTATAAGTCACGAGGTCCTATACACCTGTAATCTTAAAAATTGTGCGTTCATATATTTCTGTGTCGTATTTCTGTACTACGCCACGTGCTTAGGCCTCTAATATTATTAATTGTGCGTCCATGATAGTATTTTTTTTTCTGCGTCACGAGGCCGTCCCAGGCCTCTATTAACTTATTGATCTTCCTTTGTTTGCTGGAACTGCAACAGTCTTTACTACGGAAAATTAAGAACCCACACTAAAATTCACTTTTGATAGTAGTTACGCAACTCAGTTTACGATGACTAATCAAAATGTCCTTTTGTTTCCTTCAGAAAAAATCGTTCAGAAGCAACTTTGGCCTATCGAGCAACAGCAATGGAATTCTTTGCAACTTATTGAATATACTTTGACGTATAGAAGCAGAGTTCAAGTGGAGTGGTGAACTCCGGTGGCCGCACTCTTTATACAAGGTAAGCACAGCAGCCTAGATCTACAAAGCCTTCATAGGAATGCATTAGAAATAAGTCGCCATAACGGGCGTCAGTAACGCAGTAGGCACTTCCATATAGACACCACTTGAACACGGCACTATAACAACTTAAATATACCAGGTACACTGCACTCGTAAAACTGTAGTGTTAGCTTTATTTGTGAAACTAGAGAGGGCCATATTATCAAGCCTGGGCGACAAAATTATCGCCACTTTATCGGCAGGAAAGTGGCGATAATGGGTTTGATAATATGCTCTATAGAATTCGAATAGAAGCTCATGTTAGATGAGAAGGACATCAGACATGTGCTTCGATTGGAATTCCAAAGAGCATATTATCAAACCCATTATCGCCACTTTAGCGACACTTTCCTGCCAATAAAGTGGCAATAATTTTGTCGCCCAGGCTTGATATTATGGCCCAGAGAGCTTACTGTACAGCAGCTTCTTTCTAAATTCTATAATTACCTCCGAGCATTGACAGCAGATAGGTTACAACAGTCTGACAAACAGATCTACAATCTTATTACGCCACTTTTGAGTCACTTTTAACATGGTTAAAGTGATGCAAGGAAAAAATATCAACTCCAGACTCTGCAACACAGTTTTAATATTATTTTCTCTCTCTTTCACTCTCTGTGACATCATTTCTCTTTCTCTCTTAAACTTAGACACTGCTGTCTGCTTAAGCATGTAGAAGAATTGTTGAAATCAAGTTGTCAATCCAACTGCCTGAAGTGTTTTTGGCCGCAAGGTTTATACAACGGTAAGCACAGAGGCCTAGATATACAAATCCTTCATAGGAATGCATTAGAAATAATTCGGCATAACGGGCATTAGTAACGCAGTAGGCACTTCCATATAGACACCACTTGAATGCGGCACTATAACAAATAAAATGTACCAGGTACACTGCACTCGTAAAAATGTAGTGTAACTTTTATTTATGAGAGGAGAGAGAACCATATTATCAAACCTTGGCAACAAAATTATCGCCACTTTATCGGCAGCAAACTGCCGCTAAAGTGGGCATAATAGGTTTAATAATATGCTCTATGGAATTATGGAATTCCAATCGAAGCTCATGTTAAATGTGAAGTACATCTAACATGAGCTTCGATTGGAATTCCATAGAGCATATTATCAAACCCATTATCGCCACTTTAGCGACACTTTCCTGACGATGAGGTGGCGATAATTTTGTCACCCAGGCTTGATATTATGGCCCATAGTTTTAATGTGTTCTCTCTCTCTCACTCTCTGTGACATCATTTCTCTTTCTCTCTTAAACTTAGACACTGCTGTCTCTTTGGACGTGTAGAAGAATTGTTGAAGTGAAGTTGTGAAGTCTACTTCCTTATGTGTTTTGCCCCAAAGTTTATACAACGGTAAGCACAAAGGCCTAGAGCTACAAATCCTTTCATAGGAATGCATTAGAAATAATTCGGCATAACGGGTGTTAGTAACGCATTAGGCACCTCCATATAGAAACCACTTGAACGCGGCACTATAACAAGTAAAATGTACCAGGTACACTGCACTCGTAAAACTGTAGTGTTAGCTTTATTTGTGAAATGAGAGAGGGCCATATTATCAAGCCTTGGCGACAAAATTATCGCCACTTTATCGTCAGCAAACTGCCGCTAAAGTGGCTATAATGGGTTTGATCTATAATTACCTCTGAGCAATGACAACAGATAGGTTACAGCAGTCTGACAAACAGATCCACAACCTTATTACACCACTTTTGAGTCACTTTTAACATGAGTAAAGTGGCGCAAGGAAAAAATCCTAACTCCAGACTCTGCGACACAGTTTTAATGTTGTTTTCTCTCTCTTTCTCTCTCTCACGCTCTGTGGCATCATTTCTCTTTCTCTCTTAAACTTAGACACTGCTGTCTTCGACGTGTAGACGTGTAGAATAATTGTTCATAATAAATTGTGACACCAACTCCCTGAAATGTTTACCCACAAGGTTTATACAATGGTAAGCACAAAGGCCTAGATCTACAAAGTCCATCACAAGAATCCGTTAGAAATAAGTCGCCATAACGGGCGTCAGTAACGAACTAGGCACTTCCATATAGACACCACTTGAACACTGCACAATACCAGAACTGGAATGTACGAGTCACACTGCACACGTAAAACCGTAGAGTTACCAAAACTTGTAGGGGCATAGAATTAAGAACGGCGATAAAATTATCGCCGTTTCAGGGGCAAGAAACTGACGCTAAAGCAGCGATAATGGGCTTGATAATATGCTGTTTTGAATTCCCATCGCCGTTCTTGATAATATGCCCCGTAATGCTTCAGCTCATTTACTCACATCTACATATTTCTAAACTCAAATATTTTTTTTCTTTTGCAGATTAACAATCGGACACCTTTTGGAATCCATTTCACAATTTATTTATAACTTTGTTGAAGTTAATTTTCCAGTTCTAATATAGTTATAATTGAGTTTTGTTTATATTTATTGTTTAATAAAAGTTAATAAAAAAAACTACATACTTCTTTCATTTTGTGGGGGAGGGGTATGATGGCCTACAATAAAAATAATGTTGAAATACTATAGTAAATTCGTCAAGACTAGGATTGAAAACTACTGAGTTCTACTAAAATGGCGGTGGATGGAGTACGTTATCAACGTTTGGCTCCTCGGCACTACCTTTCAAATAAATATATAAAAAATATGACTATTAATATTGTACAAAAGTACAGGAACGGATGACACACGAACCGGGAAAAGAAAGTGACAGATTTACTAACTGATATAAAGAAAGGTTTGCTTGTTAAACTTGAAGAAAAAGAAAACGTGGGCTTCGAAACGACGCTGAGCATGCAAAGACAGTACAACTGCTACACCAAAAAGAAAGCAAAGCTTTTCATACTATCATAGAAATGATGGAGCATAACCTGGGCTCCTATGGTTATTCACAAGGGCATATTATCAAGCCCATTATAGCTGCTTTATCGGCAGTTTCCTGCCGATAAAAGCGATGATAATGTATCTCCTTTTGTTGATAATATGGCTCATTGCTCTTCTTTTGACCAGTAAACTTAGGTGCATATTATTAAAGACCGGTGTTATAATTATCGCCGTTTTATTGGCAGGAAACTGTTGATAAAACAGCGATAATGAGCTTCATAATACGACCTTGTTATTTCCCATAGAATATGACTATTAATACTGTACAAAAGTACAGCATCGGATGACACACACGAACCGGAAAAAGAAAGCGACGTAAAAAGACAGCGAATGCCCCGTAATGCTTCAGCTCATTTACTCACATCTACATATTTCGAAACTCTAAATTTCTTTTTTGTTTTGCAAATTAACAATCGGACACCTTTTGGAATCCATTTTACAATTTGTTTATAACATTGTTGAAGTTAATTTTCCAGTTCTAATATAGTTATAATTGAGTTTTGTTTATATTTATTGTTTAATAAAAGTTAATAAAAAACTACATACTTCTTTCATTTTGTGGGGGAGGGGTATGACGGCCTACAATAAAGTGCATATTATCAAGCCCATTATCGCCGCTTTATCAGCAGTTTCCTGCCAATAAAAGCAAAGATAATGTATCGCCTTTTGTTGATAATATGGCTCATTGCTCTTTTTTTGACCAGTAAACTTAGGTGCATATTATCAAGGACCGGTGGTACAATTATTGCCGTTTTATTGGCAAGAAACTGCAGATAAAACGGCGATAATGACCATGATAATTCGGCCTTGTTATTTCCCATAGAAGTCCATGTTAACACCGGAACATAGGCTTCTATGTCAATTAACAAGGACGTATTATCAAGCCCACCCTCCCAACATTAATAAAAAAAACATAGGCCCTTGTAAATTCCAATAGCAGCCTATGTTCTGATGGTATTCTGGGCTGCTATGGTTATTCACAAGGGAATGTTATCAAGCCCATTATCACTGCTTTATCGGCAGTTTCCTGCCAATAAAAGCGATGATAATGTATTGCCTTTTGTTGATAATATGCCACTTTGCTCTGTTTTTTGAGCAGTAAACTTAGGTGCATATTATCAAGGACAGGAAACTGCAGATAAAACAGCGATAATAAGCTTCATAATACGACCTTGTTATTTCCCATAGAAGCCCATGTTAACACCAAAACATAGGCTTCTATGGGAATTTACAAGGACGTATTATCAAGCCCACCCTCCCAACAATTATAAAAATTCCAGACAATGCAGGTACCCGGAGCTGGAAGGTCACTTTACATATCACTGCCCCAGAAATGTGGCGTTCCCCGCGAAGTGTACTGGGAGAGAGAGAGAGAGCTCAAAACATATATATTTTTTAAAAAGACCCGAGGGGTGCCGCTCACCGAGACTGCGGGGAGTATTACCGTAACCCCCCCCCGCATACTTCAAAATAAAACCAGAGAAGTTTCGTTCCCCGATGCTTGGGGCATCTTACAAGCCCCCATTATGCAGAAAAATTGCCCCCGTAATATCCCCCCCTGGGACCTAATGAATAAAACGGACTTCTTTTTTTTTCACCTTTTCCACAGTGTACAAATACTGCACGAGTACACCGCCATTTTTCATTTTTTTTAAATGAAAATTGAGCCTAAAGAACCATGTACCACCTATTGACCAAGACTATTGGCTCAGAATGTTTCTACCCTGCCCCATTTCCTTATTTCTCAACTTTGTTTTACTGTTTTCTTCTGACTCTGCTCTCCCGACAAACAACATGGCTGCCAACACTTCCTGGTTTGGATTATTAACAGCCAATCAGCATGCAGCTCCTGTTCGTAATTGTACATATTTCCATACGTGTACGTCACGATTTTTCTTAAAAAAAATAAAATAGAGCCTAAACATCCATGTACGACCCCCTGAGCAAGCCTAGAGGGTCAGAATGGACGTGTAGAAGAATTGTTGAAGTGAAGTTGTGAAGTCTACTTCCTTATGTGTTTTGCCCCAAAGTTTATACAACGGTAAGCACAGAGGCCTAGAGCTACAAATCCTTTCATAGGAATGCATTAGAAATAATTCGGCATAACGGGTGTTAGTAACGCATTAGGCACCTCCATATAGAAACCACTTGAACGCGGCACTATAACAAGTAAAATGTACCAGGTACACTGCACTCGTAAAACTGTAGTGTTAGCTTTATTTGTGAAATGAGAGAGGGCCATATTATCAAGCCTTGGCGACAAAATTATCGCCACTTTATCGTCAGCAAACTGCCGCTAAAGTGGCTATAATGGGTTTGATCTATAATTACCTCTGAGCAATGACAACAGATAGGTTACAGCAGTCTGACAAACAGATCCACAACCTTATTACACCACTTTTGAGTCACTTTTAACATGAGTAAAGTGGCGCAAGGAAAAAATCCTAACTCCAGACTCTGCGACACAGTTTTAATGTTGTTTTCTCTCTCTTTCTCTCTCTCACTCTCTGTGACATCATTTCTCTTTCTCTCTTAAACTTAGACACTGCTGTCTTCGACGTGTAGACGTGTAGAATAACTGTTCATAATAAATTGTGACACCAACTCCCTGAAATGTTTACCCACAAGGTTTATACAATGGTAAGCACAAAGGCCTAGATCTACAAAGTCCATCACAAGAATCCGTTAGAAATAAGTCGCCATAACGGGCGTCAGTAACGAACTAGGCACTTCCATATAGACACCACTTGAACACTGCACAATACCAGAACTGGAATGTACGAGTCACACTGCACACGTAAAACCGTAGAGTTACCAAAACTTGTAGGGGCATAGAATTAAGAACGGCGATAAAATTATCGCCGTTTCAGGGGCAAGAAACTGACGCTAAAGCAGCGATAATGGGCTTGATAATATGCTGTTTTGAATTCCCATCGCCGTTCTTGATAATATGCCCCGTAATGCTTCAGCTCATTTACTCACATCTACATATTTCTAAACTCAATTTTTTTTTTCTTTTGCAGATTAACAATCGGACACCTTTTGGAATCCATTTCACAATTTATTTATAACTTTGTTGAAGTTAATTTTCCAGTTCTAATATAGTTATAATTGAGTTTTGTTTATATTTATTGTTTAATAAAAGTTAATAAAAAAAACTACATACTTCTTTCATTTTGTGGGGGAGGGGTATGATGGCCTACAATAAAAATAATGTTGAAATACTATAGTAAAATCGTCAAGACTAGGATTGAAAACTACTGAGTTCTACTAAAATGGCGGTGGATGGAGTACGTAATCAACGTTTGGCTCCTCGGCACTACCTTTCAAATAAATATATAAAAAATATGACTATTAATATTGTACAAAAGTACAGGAACGGATGACACACGAACCGGGAAAAGAAAGCGACAGATTTACTAACTGATATAAAGAAAGGTTTGCTTGTTAAACTTGAAGAAAAAGAAAACGTGGGCTTCGAAACGACGCTGAGCATGCAAAGACAGTACAACTGCTACACCAAAAAGAAAGGAAAGCTTTTCATACTATCATAGAAATGATGGAGCATAACCTGGGCTCCTATGGTTATTCACAAGGGCATATTATCAAGCCCATTATAGCTGCTTTATCGGCAGTTTCCTGCCGATAAAAGCGATGATAATGTATCTCCTTTTGTTGATAATATGGCTCATTGCTCTTCTTTTGACCAGTAAACTTAGGTGCATATTATTAAAGACCGGTGTTATAATTATCGTCGTTTTATTGGCAGGAAACTGTCGATAAAACAGCGATAATGAGCTTCATAATACGGCCTTGTTATTTCCCATAGAATATGACTATTAATACTGTACAAAAGTACAGCATCGGATGACACACACGAACCGGAAAAAGAAAGCGACGTAAAAAGAAAGCGAATGCCCCGTAATGCTTCAGCTCATTTACTCACATCTACATATTTCGAAACTCTAAATTTCTTTTTTGTTTTGCAGATTAACAATCGGACACCTTTTGGAATCCATTTTACAATTTGTTTATAACATTGTTGAAGTTAATTTTCCAGTTCTAATATAGTTATAATTGAGTTTTGTTTATATTTATTGTTTAATAAAAGTTAATAAAAAACTACATACTTCTTTCATTTTGTGGGGGAGGGGTATGACGGCCTACAATAAAGTGCATATTATCAAGCCCATTATCGCCGCTTTATCAGCAGTTTCCTGCCAATAAAAGCAACGATAATGTATCGCCTTTTGTTGATAATATGGCTCATTGCTCTTTTTTTGACCAGTAAACTTAGGTGCATATTATCAAGGACCGGTGGTACAATTATTGCCGTTTTATTGGCAAGAAACTGCAGATAAAACGGCGATAATGACCATGATAATTCGGCCTTGTTATTTCCCATAGAAGCCCATGTTAACACCGGAACATAGGCTTCTATGTCAATTAACAAGGACGTATTATCAAGCCCACCCTCCCAACATTAATAAAAAAAACATAGGCCCTTGTAAATTCCAATAGCAGCCTATGTTCTGATGTTATTCTGGGCTGCTATGGTTATTCACAAGGGAATGTTATCAAGCCCATTATCACTGCTTTATCGGCAGTTTCCTGCCAATAAAAGCGATGATAATGTATTGCCTTTTGTTGATAATATGCCACTTTGCTCTGTTTTTTGAGCAGTAAACTTAGGTGCATATTATCAAGGACAGGAAACTGCCGATAAAACAGCGATAATAAGCTTCATAATACGACCTTGTTATTTCCCATAGAAGCCCATGTTAACACCAAAACATAGGCTTCTATGGGAATTTACAAGGACGTATTATCAAGCCCACCCTCCCAACATTAATAAAAATTCCAGACAATGCAGGTACCCGGAGCTGGAAGGTCACTTTACATATCACTGCCCCAGAAATGTGGCGTTCCCCGCGACGTGTACTGGGAGAGAGAGAGAGAGCTCAAAACATATATATTTTTTAAAAAGACCCGAGGGGTGCCGCTCACCGAGACTGCGGGGAGTATGACCGTAACCCCCCCCCCGCATACTTCAAAATAAAACCAGAGAAGTTTCGTTCCCCGATGCTTGGGGCATCTTACAAGCCCCCATTATGCAGAAAAATTGCCCCCGTAATATCCCCCCCTGGGACCTAATGAATAAAACGGACTTCTTTTTTTTTCACCTTTTCCACAGTGTACAAATACTGCACGAGTACACCGCCATTTTTCATTTTTTTTAAATGAAAATTGAGCCTAAAGAACCATGTACCACCTATTGACCAAGACTATTGGCTCAGAATGTTTCTACCCTGCCCCATTTCCTTATTTCTCAACTTTGTTTTACTGTTTTCTTCTGACTCTGCTCTCCCGACAAACAACATGGCTGCCAACACATCCTGGTTTGGATTATTAACAGCCAATCAGCATGCAGCTCCTGTTCGTAATTGTACATATTTCCATACGTGTACGCCACGATTTTTCTTAAAAAAAATAAAATAGAGCCTAAACATCCATGTACGACCCCCTGAGCAGGCCTAGAGGGTCAGAATGTCTCTACCCTACACCTTTCCCTTATTTCTCAACTTTATTTTACTGTTTTCTTGTGACTCGGTTCTAGCGAGGCACAAGATGGCCACCAACACTTCCTGGTTTTGAGTGTTGACAGACAGTTCACAGCCAATCAGCATGCAGCTCACTTTCGTAATTGAACAGATTTCAGTACAGGTGCTGAACTCCGTCTCTAGATATCGCTATGATTTTACTTGCAATTTTCTCAGAAACTACTGAACGGATTTACACAATTTAAGAAAAAGCACAATCTGCAAACAGAACTCTACCAAATTCCGAGTAATTCCGTTCAGCCGTTCGGGCTGTAGCCCTGGCTAAAGGTCCCTATTATTATTATTATTAAAAAGGCTCTTCTATAGCGCATGGCCACTCGGGAGCATCCCAGCGCTTAAGACTGACCAGACAGAGGTGGATTAAAAATGCAGATCTGTATTATCTAGTTTTTGGAAACAGAAGAGTTTTTAACTTTTTCCGGAAGACAAGGAGGTTATGCTCTTGGCGAAGAGGTGGAGGAAGAGCATTCCACAACCCAGCCGCATTGTGCGAGAACAGACGACCTCCTGTGCGGGCTCTGCTGATCCTAGGAGCTATCAGCAGGTTTTGTTGGTTCGAGCGAAGATTCCTAGTAGGTTTGTGTGGTCTGATCATGTCATCTAGAATGGGGGGGCCACTCCCATAGAGTGTTTTATGGACCGTGCAGAGTGTCTTGAAATGGATTCGCTCCTTTATGGGGAGCCAGTGCAAGGTGCAGAGTGCGGGCCTGGCTGATGTACGATAGCTAGTGCCCGTGAGTAGCCGTGCTGTGGAATTCTGGACAACCTGAAGTTGCCGGATAACCGACACGGGGGCTCCAAGATAGAGCGCATTTCCATAATCCAGCCTGGATAAAACAAGGGACTGGACTATGGTTTTCTTTGCTGTTTCGGGTAGCTGAGGAAGGATTTTCCGAATTGTTTTCAGCAGTCCGAAGCAGGTGGCCACTGTCTTCCTTGCCTGGATCTTAAATGACAGTTCTGCGTCCAACCAAAACCCGAGACTCTTTATCTCGGTCTTTGGAGTGGGTCCTGGGCCCATACAGAAGGGCCAATGTATCACGTTGTTAAATATGGCTCGTTTTCCTAGAAGCATCAGCTCCGTTTTTCCGCTGTTCAGTTTCAGGTGGGACAAGTCCATCCAGTTTGCTACCGCCTCCAGGCAGCGACAAAGCCTGGAGGGGGGGGACTCCACCTGATTGAGAGAGACAACTAGCTGGGTGTCGTCAGCATAGCTTACCAGTTGGATCCCAAAGGGAGCTACTACTTCCGCCAGGGGCGCCATATAAACATTAAACAGTGTGGGGCTAAGGGAGGAACCCTGTGGCACCCCACACTGTAATGGCATTGATGGGGAGCAGCTATTTTCTGAAAAGATCTTAAAGAATCTATCGCCAAGAAAGGACTCCAGCCACATGAGTGCCCTGCCTTTGACGCCCAGCTTTCTGAGACGAGACAGGAGGACACGGTGGTTCACCGTGTCGAAGGCGGCACTGAGGTCCAGGAGGATAATGGCCGCGCTGACACCTGCGTCCAGAATCCTCCTGGAATCCTCTACCACCCTGAACAGTGCCGTCTCCGTTCCCTGTCCTTTCCGGAACCCGGTTTGGGTTGGATGGAGCAGGTTATGGGTCTCCAGAAAGGATGCTAATTGTTTATTTACCCATTTCTCAGCAAGTTTACTAATGCCAGGGAGCAGGGAAATGGGACGGTAGTTGGAAAAGTCCTGGGGGTCGAGATGTGGCTTTTTTAACAAGGCCCTAACCATGGCCAGTTTCCAGTCTTGAGGTACCCTTCCTGATTCAAGTGAAGTGTTAACTAGATGGATGATATATGTACTGATATTAGGCAGGGCTAGCTTTAGAATGTTCATAGGGGCAGGGTCTAGCAGAGAGCCGCTTTTTACAGAGTTGAAAAGCGAGGGTAGAAGTTCAGTACTGAGGGGGGAAAAGAAAGAGAGGCAAGGCAGAATAATGTCAGTATCGTCTGGCAAAGGAAGGATAGGTTCTTCCAAAGGTAGAGGAGGGAGGGACAGGAGGATCTTATGAATTTTTTCAGCAAAAAAATTCACCAGATTGTTGCAGTGAGCGTCAGCCTCCTCCGTACAGAGTGGTGATGATGTCGGGTCGGGGGCTTTTAACAGAGATTTAGCTATCTTAAACATCTCTCTTGGGGCATTGGCAGAGATCTCTATTTTTTCTGCGTAAAAGATGGATTTGGCCACGTTAAGAGCAGATTTATATTTTTTTAGAGAGAGTCTATATTTGGTTATTTTCTCTTCCTCAAAATGTTTTCGCCACTGTCTCTCCAACCGTTTACATTCTTGTTTTAGGGACCTTAGCTCAGAAGTAAACCAAGGTTGTTTAGTGGAGCCTTTCTTTTTGGAGATGTTTACTTTTGGAAGCACCTTATCCAATGATGATTCAATCCATTGGTTGAAGTCCACATTAGCCCTGTCAATGTCCTGATTGGCCTGGGGTTCGCTAGTATTCAGTGCCTCTACCCATTCATTCATTTCTAATTTCGTCCACCGCCTACTCAGAGTTTTACTGGGCAGTTTTGCTGGACCGGGTATGGGCGTATTCCATATGAAGGGAATGACCATATGATCTGTCTAAGGAATAGGGTATGGCTCGGCTGATGTTAAGTCCACAATGTTTGAAAATATGGGGTCTAGAAGGTTCCCTTTAGAGTGGGTGGGATGTGAGACTATCAGATTCAGTTCACATGCCGCAAGATCCTTGATTAATTCTGTGGCAATAGTATCTGAGGGATTATTGAAATGAAGATTCAAGTCTCCCAGTACTATGAAGTTTGAGACCCTGCTAGCCAACTCTATAGTTGATTCGATAATTCCTTCCGGAAATTGTCCAATAGCGCCAGGTGGACGGTAAATTAAAAGTCCAGAAAATGACACTTCTGGGGATAGAGTGATAGCAAATTGTGCACTTTCACAGTCAGGGATGGAGCTGTCGATCATACGACAGATTAAGTGCTCCCTATATACTATGGCTATCCCTCCTCCAACTTTAAGTTGTCTGTCCCTGCGTTGGATCAGATATCCCGGAGGAAGGGCCTGGACGATATCTGGGCCAGACGTGGATCCCAACCACGTTTCAGTTAAAAAGAGAATGTCAAGTCCAAGATCTTGAATTAGCAATGATATTTCAGTAGCATGTTTAGGTAATGAGCGGCAATTGACCAAAGCCATTTTCAAGATGCCTTCTGCTTTAGTTGTATTAATATCCGCTTCCGTAGTTCTAAACGGGCAGTGTTGACAGGAGGGACGACACGTCGCTAGGTTTATAGAATGAGTGCAAGAGGGTGGCAGGACACTCTTAAGTGCAAGGAGAGTCAGGCGAGAGTAAGTCTGTACACAGCTGGAAGATCGGTCAGAGGTTCTGGTCCCTGAGCCCGACCGAGCGCGAACGGGCGCAAACGGGCTTACCTCTGTCGCACCTCCGGCGCAGGTCCGGCGCGTCCGCTGCCCGCGTCCGCTGCGCGGAAGCATGACTGACCGTTTAAGTAGAGCGACTAGAGCGCTCGTCCAATAGCGCCCAACCTAAGATGGCCGCCAACTACAGCAACCCGGGACCCGGTGAACTTAGCCTCGAGGACGGCCAAGCCCCACCTGGGAAGCGGGGAAGAATGATGAAGGTGCTAGGGTGTCCTAAAAATTAATATCAGCCCCTAAGGTGTGCAAAATCTGACTCGAGGGGGGGGGGGGACGGACACAAGGGGAAATTCTATTGAACAATAGCAATATTAACGTTTTAAAAGTTTTAAAAGAGCGACCGCTCGGGAGCAGCCTTAAGCGTCTGTACAAGGTAATCTCCCGATTTGGTAGAGAGCCCCTCCTTAAGTAGAGCGACTAGAGCGCTCGTCCAATAGCGCCCAACCTAAGATGGCCACCAACTACAGCAACCCGGGACCCGGTGAACTTAGCCTCGAGGACGGCCAAGCCCCACCTGGGAAGCGGGGAAGAATGATGAAGGTGCTAGCGTGTCCTAAAAATTAATATCAGCCCCTAAGGTGTGCAAAATCTGACTCGAGGGGGGGGGGCGGACACAAGGCAAAATTCTATTGAACAATAGCAATATTAAAGTTTTAAAAGTTTTAAAAGAGCGAAAGCTCGGGAGCAGCCTTAAGCGTCTGTACAAGGTAATCTCCCGATTTGGTAGAGAGCCCCTCCTTAAGTAGAGCGACTAGAGCGCTCGTCCAATAGCGCCCAACCTAAGATGGCCGCCAACTGCAGCAACCCGGGACCCGGTGAACTTAGCCTCGAGGACGGCCAAGCCCCACCTGGGAAGCGGGGAAGAATGATGAAGGTGCTAGCGTGTCCTAAAAATTAATATCAGCCCCTAAGGTGTGCAAAATCTGACTCGAGGGGGGGGGGGACGGACACAAGGGGAAATTCTATTGAACAATAGCAATATTAAAGTTTTAAAAGTTTTAAAAGAGCAACCGCTCGGGAGCAGCCTTAAGCGTCTGTACAAGGTACAGACGACCGCCTGTCTGAAAACTTGCGTGGGGAAAACATGTTTTGGGACCCCCCTTTTTCTCGGCCCCCGCTTGACGAATCACTCCCAAACTTACAGGGAAGAAGCGGAACTGAGCAGGCCATTTTCTTGAAGAATTCACGAAGATTCGTCCACCAGCGCCAACATTATTCCAAATAGAATGTTGTGGATTTCCTATTGAAACTAGGTCCTAACTATAACTACCTACTAGTAGTAGGATATATATATATATGTATATATATATATATATATATATATATATATATATATATATATATATATATATATATATATATATATATCTCGCTCCAAGTTCCACCTCGGCGCATCCAGCACTCTTGCCGACGGGTGCCGTCAAGAATGGAAGTGGGTCCATTCAAAAATGAGAGCTCCAGTGTGAAAGCAGCACTCACGGGGTTCCTTTGTCCATTATTTCAGCGAGGACGCGTTTCGGCGGTTTGCCTCATCAGCTCGCATGTAGAAATAAAACAGCGTGTTGGTGGCAGTACTTGAATTGACACATGGCTTTTCATTGGGCGCAACATATGGAAGGGAGGAAAGGATTGGCTGATGGTGAACCAATAGGATTACTCCGCCTTCGTTGTTTTAATTAGGACACACTCGGGAAAGTTCAATTGTTATTCTTTCATCTTGTGCCGGTATGGCGCCCCCAAAGTGTCCATTATCACTCCTCCCTTTGCCACAGTCCTTTCAAGAGTGCCTTGTTTGTAGTTCCGTTGAACTTTGTGGAGGAGCCCCCTCGTCGAACCCTGGGCTCTATGGCATCCGGCGTGGGGATCGGTAACTGCCCGGTCCCACCAGCATGTATCTGGCGACTATATCGACGCCAATGCCTCAGGTGCCCAGTGGTGGTGCAGAACGCCAACATAAATCTCGCTCCAAGTTCCACCTCGGCGCATCCAGCACTCTTGCCGACGGGTGCCGTCAAGAATGGAAGTGGGTCCATTCAAAAATGAGAGCTCCAGTGTGAAAGCAGCACTCACGGGGTTCCTTTGTCCATTATTTCAGCGAGGACGCGTTTCGGCGGTTTGCCTCATCAGCTCGCATGTAGAAATAAAACAGCGTGTTGGTGGCAGTACTTGAATTGACACATGGCTTTTCATTGGGCGCAACATATGGAAGGGAGGAAAGGATTGGCTGATGGTGAACCAATAGGATTACTCCGCCTTCGTTGTTTTAATTAGGACACACTCGGGAAAGTTCAATTGTTATTCTTTCATCTTGTGCCGGTATGGCGCCTCCAAAGTGTCCATTATCACTCCTCCCTTTGCCACAGTCCTTTCAAGAGTGCCTTGTTTGTAGTTCCGTTGAACTTTGTGGAGGAGCCCCCTCGTCGAACCCTGGGCTCTATGGCATCCGGCGTGGGGATCGGTAACTGCCCGGTCCCACCAGCATGTATCTGGCGACTATATCGACGCCAATGCCTCAGGTGCCCAGTGGTGGTGCAGAACGCCAACATAAATCTCGCTCCAAGTTCCACCTCGGCGCATCCAGCACTCTTGCCGACGGGTGCCATCAAGAATGGAAGTGGGTCCATTCAAAAATGAGAGCTCCAGTGTGAAAGCAGCACTCACGGGGTTCCTTTGTCCATTATTTCAGCGAGGACGCGTTTCGGCGGTTTGCCTCATCAGCTCGCATGTAGAAATAAAACAGCGTGTTGGTGGCAGTACTTGAATTGACACATGGCTTTTCATTGGGCGCAACATATGGAAGGGAGGAAAGGATTGGCTGATGGTGAACCAATAGGATTACTCCGCCTTCGTTGTTTTAATTAGGACACACTCGGGAAAGTTCAATTGTTATTCTTTCATCTTGTGCCGGTATGGCGCCCCCAAAGTGTCCATTATCACTCCTCCCTTTGCCACAGTCCTTTCAAGAGTGCCTTGTTTGTAGTTCCGTTGAACTTTGTGGAGGAGCCCCCTCGTCGAACCCTGGGCTCTATGGCATCCGGCGTGGGGATCGGTAACTGCCCGGTCCCACAAGAATGTATCTGGCAACTATATCGACGCCAATGCCTCAGGTGCCCAGTGGTGGTGCAGAACGCCAACATAAATCTCGCTCCAAGTTCCACCTCGGCGCATCCAGCACTCTTGCCGACGGGTGCCGTCAAGAATGGAAGTGGGTCCATTCAAAAATGAGAGCTCCAGTGTGAAAGCAGCACTCACGGGGTTCCTTTGTCCATTATTTCAGCGAGGACGCGTTTCGGCGGTTTGCCTCATCAGCTCGCATGTAGAAATAAAACAGCGTGTTGGTGGCAGTACTTGAATTGACACATGGCTTTTCATTGGGCGCAACATATGGAAGGGAGGAAAGGATTGGCTGATGGTGAACCAATAGGATTACTCCGCCTTCGTTGTTTTAATTAGGACACACTCGGGAAAGTTCAATTGTTATTCTTTCATCTTGTGCCGGTATGGCGCCCCCAAAGTGTCCATTATCACTCCTCCCTTTGCCACAGTCCTTTCAAGAGTGCCTTGTTTGTAGTTCCGTTGAACTTTGTGGAGGAGCCCCCTCGTCGAACCCTGGGCTCTATGGCATCCGGCGTGGGGATCGGTAACTGCCCGGTCCCACCAGCATGTATCTGGCGACTATATCGACGCCAATGCCTCAGGTGCCCAGTGGTGGTGCAGAACGCCAACATAAATCTCGCTCCAAGTTCCACCTCGGCGCATCCAGCACTCTTGCCGACGGGTGCCGTCAAGAATGGAAGTGGGTCCATTCAAAAATGAGAGCTCCAGTGTGAAAGCAGCACTCACGGGGTTCCTTTGTCCATTATTTCAGCGAGGACGCGTTTCAGCGGTTTGCCTCATCAGCTCGCATGTAGAAATAAAACAGCGTGTTGGTGGCAGCACTTGAATTGACACATGGCTTTTCATTGGGCGCAACATATGGAAGGGAGGAAAGGATTGGCTGATGGTGAACCAATAGGATTACTCCGCCTTCGTTGTTTTAATTAGGACACACTCGGGAAAGTTCAATTGTTATTCTTTCATCTTGTGCCGGTATGGCGCCCCCAAAGTGTCCATTATCACTCCTCCCTTTGCCACAGTCCTTTCAAGAGTGCCTTGTTTGTAGTTCCGTTGAACTTTGTGGAGGAGCCCCCTCGTCGAACCCTGGGCTCTATGGCATCCGGCGTGGGGATCGGTAACTGCCCGGTCCCACCAGCATGTATCTGGCGACTATATCGACGCCAATGCCTCAGGTGCCCAGTGGTGGTGCAGAACGCCAACATAAATCTCGCTCCAAGTTCCACCTCGGCGCATCCAGCACTCTTGCCGACGGGTACCGTCAAGAATGGAAGTGGGTCCATTCAAAAATGAGAGCTCCAGTGTGAAAGCAGCACTCACGGGGTTCCTTTGTCCATTATTTCAGCGAGGACGCGTTTTGGCGGTTTGCCTCATCAGCTCGCATGTAGAAATAAAACAGCGTGTTGGTGGCAGTACTTGAATTGACACATGGCTTTTCATTGGGCGCAACATATGGAAGGGAGGAAAGGATTGGCTGATGGTGAACCAATAGGATTACTCCGCCTTTGTTGTTTTAATTAGGACACACTCGGGAAAGTTCAATTGTTATTCTTTCATCTTGTGCCGGTATGGCACCCCCAAAGTGTCCATTATCACTCCTCCCTTTGCCACAGTCCTTTCCAATTAAAACAACGAAGGCGGAGTAATCCTATTTTTTTTTGAGGCAAGATGGCGGCGGCTCACTAGACCGCTGTGAGACACTCTCTCGTGCCGGGCCAAATTAATGAGCTACGAGGAGGGTTAGGATCCTTTCTGCACCTACTGAGGCATACTGAGGCATGTTGTAAGACAGTACAGCGGCTTCATGCGACACCAAAAGTAACTAACCTGGGATAACTGTGATATTACAAGGATGCAGCGCGGAGAATGATTGGTGCTTACCTTGATGTGCCAGAAGACTCAGCATTTTCATCAGAATCATGGCCGCTACTACATTATATAGCAACAGCCCTCGGTCTTACGGTGCTAAGACTCTTCATACAACTTCGTGCTGGCGAGCAGGACAAGCCTAAAAGTTCCCCTGTAACTGGTTCCACATTACAGGACACCCAGATGGCCCCAAAAAACGCTGCTGCGGTGGCAGCCGCCTCGAAGACCCGAGCTGCTAAACAAGCGCTTCGCGATCAAAAGCTAGCGGCGAGGCGCGCTGGATCCTTGACGGACGAGATCATCGGGTCTGATGGAGGACAGCCTCAGCCTCAGCCTCAACAGAAGCAGCACAAGGCGGCAAGAATTGCCAACACCCCGGGTCCGGGTCCCTCTGTTGTGGACCTACTTCGGAAAACGCCGGCTGGAGCTGCATCCTCCCCCTCCATTCACCACGCAACAAGCGGACCGCTGATTGCAGCGCCGCCAGTAACCCCGGTGGCGCCTTCCAGCGCGGATTCGCCAGAGCCAGCAGCAGCAGCAGCAGCCCTTTCTGAGTCTCCGGAGGTGGAGAGTAGCACAGTAAGTCTTCCTTCTGCAGCTGACGGGCCCACATCGCGGCAAGGGTTAGTAGTAGTATCAGACACTCCAGGGGGCTTTACTGTAGAGACTACAGGCCAAAAGGAAAATGTAACTAAACCGGCACGAGATTTAGTAGCACTAACAGGCGCAGACTTACAGACTCAGGACCCACGCTTAGTACCAACCGAAACACCTATTACAAACAAGGCTCTGCAAGCAGTGATTGTACAACCGGGGACACAACTGCTTTTACAAGATGATGCTATACATAGCCCTACAATGTGCACAGGTAACATCGCCAACCAGCCACAGTCTGAAACACACCTCACACCACTCAACTCAGTTAATGTGGGGGACATCTCTTCGCCTTCTCTGGTACAGACACTGGCTCAGGCACAAGGCACTCCTGCCACGTTAGGCGGAAAATAAAATAAAAATGAAGATGTGCCATTAGCACTCATGCCAGACCCCATTGGGGGAACCGGGATCCCTTCAGACACGGACCTGGAACCATTAGAATTCTATACCATTTCTGAAGGGCGTGAAGAACTAGGATGGCACCATGACCTAGAATCTGATCTAGATTCTCTATCTGATCTGCAAACAGGTTCCAGCTCCAGCACACAAGATAGCGATGTGGATGAGCTATTGGGCGAAATTCCTACAGGAAGGCACACAGTGATTAAAAAAAAAAGAAGTCGCCATGGTGCAGCAGGTGCAGCAGGTCCCCATCGGGATCATGCTCCTGCAACAGCTTTCAATAGCCAGCATCCCTCTTTCTTGGAGGAGCAGAGCACTACTTTAACCTCGGTAATGGACACAGTTCTACAGGCAATCGCATCCCATAGGGAACAAACCTCTAAAGATGGCCGGAAGGCACAGCAAGCCCTACAAAAGGTACAAGGTGTGGTACGTAAGCTCTCTAAGACTGTGGCGGCCTCCAACGCAAGAATGGCTGATATAGAAGACTGAATAGTGGTTAACGAGGCCGAAGCAACAGTAGTGAAAGAACAGGTTGACTCCCACGATGCAGAACTGATTGACGTAAAGTGGAAACTTGAGGAGATGGAAAATCGTATGCGCCGCAACAACCTCCGAATTTTGGGGGTTCCGGAGAAAAGTGAGGGAGATAACGTACGCACTTTTGTGATTCAACTTCTAAAAGATACATTTCCTGAGCTATCTTCATGGAACTGGGAGCTGGAAGTTCAACGTGTCCATAGGACCCCTGCTACTGTACGGCCTTCTAACTCACAAAGCAAATATCCTAGGGCGATACTGGTATATTTTGGCAACTTTCTTCTACGCCAGGCTATTGCAGAGAAAGCGAGACCTGATGCTCACCGCTCTCGAGGAGATATTTCATATTTTGTTAGGCCGGATTTTTGTCACACAACTGTGGAGCGGAGATGGCGGCTCCGACAGTTAATTAAACCCTTTCTAGACAAAAAAGCTAAGGTCTATCTGAATAACCCAGCTACACTTAAAGTTTTGTATAATGGTCAGGTCAAATTTTTCACCTCCGAAATCAAAGCAAAGGCTTTTCTAGATAGCCTGACATAAGTACGAAAGAGGAATACTTGACGGCGGGTTATGTTTAATCACAGAGATGGTATATGTATATTTAAATGAATTATAGGCCTGACACTAACATCCATTTTTTCCCATAGTCATCTAGAACATGATTGTCTCCGGTTGAATATGCTGCTACTATCGCTGATTTAATGATTTATTGTTTGGCACTTTTGGGTTCTTTTTTTTTTTCTGCTTAGTGGGCGCTATAGGGTCCTAAATTGATTACTTTACTTAGGATATATCTGTTTCTTGTTTTATATTCCTCCGGTAGCCCATACATGTCTTGTTAGATAAACACGGAGTAACAATATGGCACGGCACAGAGGTGTCTCTCCATCGCT
Source organism: Lissotriton vulgaris (assembly GCF_964263255.1). Taxonomy (NCBI): domain Eukaryota; kingdom Metazoa; phylum Chordata; class Amphibia; order Caudata; family Salamandridae; genus Lissotriton; species Lissotriton vulgaris. The sequence continues at coordinate 701,893 of NW_028249189.1, forward strand.
ACGGACTCTAATGAGAGTCTATACGCCTCCAAGGGTGGCGTGTGGGGGGAGGGGTGTGGGGAGGGATTCGGGGAGGGGAATGGTGGGTAAGGGTGGTAAGGGGGGCAAGGGGGGCAAGGGGGGTGCGGGAGAAAAATTAAAAAAAATTGGTAAACTCAGTCACGAGTCAAGATGCACACAAGGATCATGGCGTCATGTTAACCAACATAACCAAACGAAAAACAAAATTCTAAAAAACAAAAAGCAAAACTGTATTATGCTTATTAAGTATATTTGTGGTCTTTGGATTCAATACATTAAACCTGGGTTAGGCCTTCTTGTTAGTAAATGGGGAGAATAAGTTTATGCTCGTGGAATGTGATGGCCTCAATCATAAAAATAAAAGGGCTCAGCTATTTCAATTAACACGCCAAAATCCAGTTGATATAATATGTCTTCAAGAGACACATATAGCATATACAGATAGAGATTTACTCAAATTACCTGGATATAACCTAATGGTAACTACATCTCAAACATCTAAAACTAGAGGGGTGGCCATCTTAGCCAAACCAATATTAGGGTCCCCAATCCGCAAATTAGCCGACAAACAAGGTAGATGGGTCATAATTCAATTGCAGTTGGGCATTACTATCTGCGCAATTTACGGATCAAACCTAGACGATCCTGATATTTTTCAGGAGCTCGAAATAGAACTGGCTTCTTGGCCTGGTTCTCTTATCCTGTGCGGGGACTTTAATATCGATATTGGGCTGCCCCTAGATAATCACCTACCGCTAAATTATAAAGGACGGAAACCGAAGGTATATAGCGCATTAGGCCGGATGATGAAAAGTCATAATCTAGTGGACGTCTGGGGGTTACTCCAAGGGCCAAATATAGATGGCTTCACGTACTTTTCCTTCCCCCACAATAAGTACGTCCGAATTGATTATATTATGTCATCCATAGAGGAAGGGGACATTCTAGAAATAACGAAATCCCCGAAAACAATATCCGATCACAATGCACTGACCTTCATCTTTGATACCGCCAGTTTGGTTAAGTCAATGCCCCAATGGACTTTCGATAGGAGGTTATTGTTTAATCAGGAGTATATAATTCACATTAAATCATGGGCCCAATCATTCTTCGATTGTAACCAGTATAGTGCACCCCGTCTGATAGTATGGGACTGTTTTAAGGCAGCACTGAGGGGAGAAATGATCTCATTTGTAGCTAATAAACGAAAAAAGGAAAAACACACTAACATACAAATGATGCAAGAACTCTCTAATCTTGAAACTCATCATGCTTTGGAAATAAATCAGGCTCAAAGAGGGCTAGTAGATTTAACCTCAGATCCTGGGAAAACCTTAAACAAAATAATGATACTTAAAAATGAGATCAATAGTACGCTTATTCAAAAAGCTGCCGAAACTTATCAGGCTAATAAGACTAGACTGTATGAATCAGGAGAAAATGTGGGGAAGCAATTAGCACTACGCACCCGACAAAAACAATCATTGGGTAGTATTAAGAAGATAGAATTTGAGGGTAAAGAGTATATAACTCCTAAAGAGATTATTAAAGTATTCCAAAAATACTATCAAAAGCTCTATAGCAGTGAAATCTCACATTCTGATAACATAATTACAGCATTCTTAAATAATTGGCTCCCAGATCAGGCTTCACATAAATCTGTTGATGATGAGACCAAAGCTAATTTAGATAGAGAAATTACGCTCACCGAAGTGGAGATTGCTCTAGCCGGTTTGGCGAATGGTAAAGCGGCTGGTCCGGATAAGATCCCACTAGACCTATATAAAATCCTGGGTGATCAAATAACCCCTTTCCTGCTCGATTTGTTCCTTGGAGTGCAATACAATACAAACCCACCAGAATCATGGAAGCAAACAAATATAGTCATCTTTCATAAAAAGGGCAAACCATCTCACCTTCCTTCTTCATACAGGCCCATATCCCTGATTAATTCAGACTCAAAACTATATGCTAAGATACTTCATCTTTTTTTATGTACATTTCATGTCAATATTACATTTTACAATAATTTTTAAAAATTGAAGCATTAACATTACCATTAACATTTGAAGACACAATTATATATATATATTTTATTTAAGTGGTTGCGAAGATAATCCTCCTGTTCTTCAAGAGTGAAAATTGGTAAAAGCACTACTCAATATAAATACTTTTATCCCATTTTCACTGTAAAAGCTAAAGAATATTTTCCTTTATTGTAAAGTATTTCCTTTTTGCGTAGATAGTGTATTTATAGTAAATTTTTCAATCATTAGGAAATACTACAAAAAAAATATTATTTATTATTCTTTGAAATCCTCTGTTGAAAGTCATCCAACTCCACTTGAAGAATCATAAAGTTGAATGTAAATTAAAATATATATTAACAATATGATCCTTTTGTGGAAATGAAAGATACACTCAAAATGATACCATTGTTTCTAATCATTACCTTGCACATAGTAATTCCTTAATTAACCTATATTTCTTGCAATGGTTCTCGTTATTATATTCCATTTCAACTTAAACATTGTACATTTTATAATCATTTAAATATGTTTGCTTTCTTTTTTAAAAATATCAAACATATACCCATTTACTTAATTTACCTCTGTTTGATATTCTTTCTTTCCTGCGTCAAAATTCATCCAACTCCTCTGTTTTATGTATTTTTAAAAATACATCAACAATTTGTTCCCTCTGAGGAAATGAAAGATATTCTCAAGATGCTTCCCCAGCCCCGATTCATTACCTTGCACTTAGTTTCTTCTGTTGAGGGGAGAAAGAAAGCCCTCTGGGGTGTGGTCACGAGTCACAACGCACAAACCACCCTGCTGTGGTCAGGAGCCGTGGTCACAGGTCACCGACGCACACTTCACTGAGTAACAAGGAGCAATGATATGAGATGACAAAGATCACATTTAAAGTGGCATTTTATTTGTTAAGTCTTAAGTACATCAGAAAATGCATTTATTAATTGATCAGCCTGAGCAATGAAATGTTTGAAAGTCTGACTTTTAATCTGTCAGGATAAAAACAAAACGCAAGTTCACATTCATTATGTGCAAGAGCCTAGAAAACAGGCTGGAATGAGGACCTGTAAACCGGTATAATCGAAATCAGTAGGCGATTCAAAAAGGCTCAGAATACATTCAAAGAAAACATAGCGCCTACAAAGGTGCTTTTCTGAAGACATTACCCAAGCAAGTTTAACTTTCTAAAGAGATTCAAGGTGCAAAAGGACTGGGATCTTTCAAAAGGCACAATAGAAATTAGTTAGGGAAAGCAGAACACTTTATAAAGTCTAGTGCCTTGAAGCACTTTAACTATGGAGACTATCCCAGCAGGGCCTAATAGTTTAAGGGAACCTAAAAATGCAAGGAATTGGGTGTGAATGGAAAATACAGAGCAAGGACAGAGATTTAAAAAGACAAAAGTATTATCTGGCTTAGGAAGTCTACCACCTGAGAGAGAGGATTTGAAGTCCCAAGTCAGACAATCGGCTAGCCGGAGAGCTTGCATGCAAAGGTCGCATCAGCAGAGCTCTGGCTTCAGATTTGACGGGCTGAATCTAATATACCTGAAAAATGCAGAACTAACACTGTTCTGACGCCTTTTCTGACGCAGGTGGCTTTGACCTCATTGTCCTAGGACAGTGGGGGCGGTCAGGTGTCCCAATGGTTGGTTGGCCCTGCTTGACCCCAGAACATAGACAAAGACTTCTTGTCCTGTACATTTCTAAAAATATATGTGCGAGCGGAACTTACGTGTTTCAGTGGAAAGTCCCTGAAATGTGTCAATCTGCCTCTGCACCAGCTGAGTCTTGTGTACGTGTGAGAGTGGGGTGTCTTGAAATGGCGCTTGTGAAAGGCTACTGTACTTTCCCAAAGTTGCTCAAGTTACCTCGCTGTGTCCTGCACACTAGAAAGGCACGTTTTAAAAATGATTTAGGCCCAGTGGATTTTGCTAACATAAGGTGTGACCTTTGGCCTTTCGCTTGGGCCCATAAACCTGAAATTAAGGGAATCTGTGGGATCCCATTTGCTGATTATACATAGCACAAATTGTGGGATTTCAAGCATATTTTCAGATTTACTCTAGCAGGGCCAGGTAGGGCCTTCAAGCTACCAGGGTTGATAAAAAGGCCCTCTATCACTTCTCCCGTATTGATTCTCTGAAACAAAACTAATCATCCCACGGGTGTGATTTATATACTTTTCGGTTACTTAACAGTCTATGGGATCAATTTATTGCTCCTCTTCAACTCGCATTTTTCAGCTGACAGGTGTTCTCATTTACACTGTTTTAGTACGTCACGTGTTTATGTAAATGTGCCTCTTTCCATACTTTTTAACTTGCGTATAGTTTCTAAAATGCTTTACTTAAACTTGTTTTTCTTATTAAAGCATTTCTATAGGGTACTTTTTTTTAATACAAGCATTAACATTCATTCCCCTTTTTTTTCGACTTATTATTCTAGTAACTTCCCTTTTTTTAAACTTTTTTTTATTATTCTTCATTACCCTAAAACCCTATTTTCCCTGCATCCCATACTCTCTATTAAACTTCAAATATTCTAATTTATATCCGAGTATTCATTTATTTAGTTCCATTACTCCGAGTTTTAATACATTTATTTATCTAATATTTTTAATCTTTCTTTATACACTGCAAGAAATACTGTTATTTGTCTATAATCACACTGTGTATCAGTGTCCATTTGGGAAAATTGAGAGAGAAGGATTTGGCTGGTTGATGTGTTTGCAGTTACATAAGTATATGTACTCTTGCAGTAAGCCAGGCATGGAGCATGCAGTGCTTCAAAGTCCTATGCATTACGTATGTAGTGGTGTAACTACTTTCACATTTGTGCTTCAGGCCTTCAATTCCCTAGTCACTATCCATATACTCCAGCAAACACAGTGTGACTGCTGTTGCAATCCCATAGTGACTCTTTCAGGTGCATGTAGTAATCCTTTCAGTGAAGCCGAAGAGATAGTTATTTGTCTAGAATCACACTGTGATTCAGTATTTATTTGGGAAAATTGAGAGAGAATGATTTGGTTGGTTGATGTGTTTGCAGTTATATAAGTATATGTACTCTTTCAGTAAGCCAGGCTTTAGGGCATGCAAGGCTTCAAACTCCTATGCATTATGTATGTAGTGGTGTAACCATTTTCACATTGTGCTTCAGGCCTACAATTCCCCAGTCACTATGGGATTGCAACAGCAGTGTGACTGCTGTTGCAATCCCATAGTGACTCTTTCAGTACCATGTAGTAATTCATTCACTAAAGCAAAAGGCAACCAATTAAGAATTCACCCAGTGTCTTTCCTTATATTGCTGTAATCATTCAGTCAGTAAGCATGTACTCATGCTGTGAGCCAGGCTTTAGAGAATGGAGTGCTTTAAAGTGATATGCATTATACATGTAGTGGTGTTGTGACTTTTACATGTGTGCTTCAGGACTACAATTCCCCACTCACTATCCATAGTATGGGGACTCCAACCAGTACCAACCAGTAGCTCGGGAGCTACTGGTAGCTCACCAGCACCCTGAAAGTAGCTCTCAGAACTGAAGCCAAACCAAGCCAATTTCAGACATTCTGTGTATATTAAAGAAGGCAGTACTGCTCATTTCACTACCCTTAAGAGTTATAGACAGGCAAACCACTGGCAGGGCCTGTTGATAATACTTAAACACACACTGTGGTGGCTTATCAATCAATCAATCATGGATGTATAGAGCGCACTACTCACCTGTGAGGTTCTCCAGGCACTGGGGGAGTGTGTGAGGGGGGGATTTGTGCAGCTTTGGTCATTTGAAAAGTCAGGTCTTATGGCTCTTCCTGAATGTTTTCAGTGTGGGGCTTCATCTGATGCTGAAGGGGAGTTCAATTCAGGTATTGGCCATGATGTAGGAGAAGGGCGGGCCTCCTTTCTTGTTCTGTTAATGCAGAGGATTTCAGCCAAGGCCTGGTCAATGGTGTGGAGGTTTCTTTTGGGGGTGTGAAGAAGATTGAGGTATTGGAATTTGGTGTTGTGGAGGGCTTTATAGGTGTGTGTGAGCAGCTTGAAGGTTACTCTTTTTTAGATAGGGAGCAAGTGAAGTGCTTGTTTATGCTGGGTAATGTATTCTTGTCGTGGGATGCTGAGGATGGGTCTGGCTGCAGTGTTCTGGACAGTCGGAAGTTTGTAGAGTAGAGATTAGTTGATTCCAGCATTGAGGGCGTTCCCTTAGTTCAGCCTGCTGGTGATGAGTGCATGGGTGACGGTCTTCTTTAATTCAGTTGGGTGGGTCCATTTGAAGGTCTTGCTGAGTATGTGGAGGGTGTTGAAGCATGTGGAAGCTGCAGCATTGGCCTATTGGTCTCTCACATGAAACATGTTTATCTACTTTAAATCTGAGTTGGGGAGACTTACTGCTGTGGTAACTTCGTTTGTGGCACTCTATGTGATGATTTGAATTTTACTTGATTACAAGCATTTAATATTGATAAATGCTTTCCTAGCATTATGCTGAGAACTTCACCTGGAATTTTTGGGTGGTTACTACTGATAATTGTGCTTAAGGTGGTCATAGTGTAATGTTAATACATGCCCCCAGCACAACCCCTACACTTTACAAACACCGCTACACTACCCTAAACCCTAAAACCCTACCCCCAGCACGACCCCCTACACTACACAAACATCACATGCCTGCAGTTTAAGCAGCAGTGCAGAGGGAAGCAAACACTTTCAACATATTATAGTGTCATGCTACAGCACTACCTTATAGTTCTGCAGTTATACATTCACCATATACCACAAATGCATTCTTTAGTCAATTATGCAGTATGTATACATTGATGTAAACTTTCACACACTAGCATATAAATTTAGCTCTTTCTTTAACCAGACTAGTTAGTTCTGAAAATAATTTTTGTTTTGTTTTTTTTACTTTTATATATATATTTTTTTAAGCTTTTTTATTTTTTGGGGTTTTTTTTAAAAAGGAAAAAAAGTCAACAGGACAAACAAAACCATGAACTTTGAGGGAATAAAAAAAAAACAATCATCGATTGTTATCAATTGCTCTGCAAAGAAGGTCTACTGATTGCTCCCCATAACAAATTAAATGATTGCACTTCACGCAGTGCATTTTAACTTTCAAAAATTGGGGACGTATGTCAGGTGGTGATGTTGAATGTGATGCCCCAGAGGTACTTGGTATTGTCGGTGGTGGAGGTGCATTTGGGCGTAGTCTTCTATATTCTTCGTGAGCATAGTTCACAGGATGCATGGATTGGACGTGCTTGTGCATACTCGCAGTGCCACAGGAGTATTTCTCTTTTGGATCTCCTCTCGACAGTACTGCCTGGTAAATCTTGCATGTTACTTTGGTGGCATAACATTTCTTTTGCCCCTCTGGAAAAGTGAAAAATGTACATACGATGGATGTGTATCTTTCAGGAGGGGGAGGTTCTGGTAGAAATTGTTCAGCAAGAAAATCATCAGAATCAGATGATTCTTGCAGTGGTGTAGCCATTTTTGTCTCAAAAAAAGGAATTCAGGTTTACAATGAAGAAAAAATTACGTTCTTTTCAGGACAGGTCTTCTCCTAAGGAAGGTCTAAGAAGAGTAGTTAAAATAGTTAGGGTTCTTCAATAGTTAGAACAGTAAGTGTTATAAACCAATCAAATTTCTTTCTTTGGTCACATGGGATCCACGTTGAGTGCTTACACGCAGCACGCACCCAGCGCAACTTCGCGAAATTGCATTTAAAAGTAATATAAGTTTATTGAAACTAAATGAATATTATTTTTTTGCCTTAATATTTTTATTAAATACATATATATATATATATATATCTTTTTGTATATCATAAAATTTCGGGAATTCATGTGCCCACCGCGTTGAACACGTAGATGACATCATGCGGAAACGCGCACGCGTGGTGTGGTATGATGCGTATATGTTGCGTATGCGCTTGAAGTCACATACGGGTCACATAGCAATCGCACATGAAAATACGCACCTATCGCACACCCTACGCAGATCCTGCAGAGCAATTGTAAAATGGCAGGTACGTTCCACGCAGTAGTTGAAAAAGGTGTGTTTTGCATGCGCGGCTCCTCAAAAAAATTGAAAAAAAAGAAAAAAGAAAATATAAAAATACTTAAAAAATATTTAAATATATATATTATATTTTTTTTAAAATATTATAAATGTGTAATGCAACCTAAAAAATAAGATATCTAACAATAAATAGATTAAATAATTGTAGTAAATCAGTATCAAAGAAATAAATATAACAATTAATACATTTAAAAATTGTCATTGAACAAATCTTTCAAAATCACTGGAAAAAAACATAGATTTCAGGCAGGTTATACTAAAGAATTATCTTTTAAAGAACCTTTGAAATTCACTGAAAAAACCATAGGTTTCAAGCAGGTTATAGTTAGGAATAATCATTTAAAAAACCTTAGAAATTCACTGAAAAAACCAAAGGTTTCAAGCAGGTTATAGTTAGGAATTATCATTTGAAAAACCTTAGAAATTCAGTGAAAAAACCCTTGGTTTCAGGGGTGTTATAGTTAGCTGGACAATTCACTCATACAAAACCATTGAAATTCCTCTGTTATAGTTAGTAGTACTAACTGTAATTCTCGTGCCTGCAATTCACTGGTGATGATTTCACATATTACATCATTCATGACATGGTCAGTGACATCACTGATGACATTTCAAATGGAATCACTGATGACATCACTAATGACATCATCCACGTCACAGTCAGATACACCTCATCATACACTACTATAATCTCTCATCACTCACTGTAAAATAGCTGAGTACCATATTTCAATCCATTGACACAGCAATATAAGTATCTAAAAACCCACTCAGTAATTCCTAGATCCACAGACACATCTAATCACTTACCTATAGATTCACTCATACATGTTGTCAATGATCAATAGAACACTATCAAATATACTTATACACTTATATTAACATTACACACCAGCACACATCCTATTCAGTTATGCAGCCATCCTCACATTTGCAAACAATGTATCTTATTTATATTTACTCAGCTACACACGTATACAAATATCACTTCATTTATTATATAAATAGTAACTCATACTTAGTGTGTTATGAAATCACTATTAGAAGTATACAATTATCTATACAGTCGCTCATGCAATCAATGAGTTTTATGTACACTTAATTATATACAACTGTCACATACACTGTCTTTTACTTTTTTCTACTTTGTTGGACATGTACCATTGAGAAATGTTTTTGTTCATCACTACACCCATAAAGATATTCATTCACCCAAACAAGTATTATAATACGTAGTCTTAACCTCATATATGTACTGAATTAACTATTCACATATCTTTGGGCAGTCACAGATCCCCCACCGAAGCACACACACATTTACTCTCCATTGCAAATATTCAGTTAACTAATCAATAACTAATATAGACTTTCACTTAGCAAGTAACCAACTGGTGCAGCAGTTTACACAACAACTGACCAAGTAGTACAGATATTCACACACTTTAGTCACTTTCCAATATATTTAGTGTGACACTATAAATTACTCAAGTAAACAATCGATCACACTGCTATTAAATCCTCTATCCAGATTTTTATATATCCACTCATTCTTCAATGCAGATTGCTATATATATAATACATATTTAAATATGGAACAAAACCACATTCACTGGATGACGTAATCAGTGATGTCATTTGAGATGTCATCAGTGACTTCATCAGTGATGTCACTGACCATGTCATGAATGATGTAAAATGTGACATCATCACCAGTGGATTGCGGGTGTGAGAGTTAAAGTTAGTACAACTAATTATAATAGAGGAATTTCAATTGTTTTGTATGAGGGAAATGTCCAGCTAACTATAACACCCCTGAAACCTATGGTTTTTTCAATGAATTTCTAAGGTTTTGAAAATGATAATTCCTAACTACAACCTGCTTAAAGCCTATGGTTGTTTCAGTGATTATATATATATATATATATAAGATCATGTATATTAACAGATCCCTGTTACGTCCATGTACTTTGTCAAAATGTCTCGCAACATGATAGGTTGCGTCTGCATTATTGATGGTTTGCATATGTTCCAGTATGCGAATCTTCACTGGATGGGTAGTACTCCCAATATATCACATCCCGCAGGGACATGTTAAGCAGTATATTGCGTACGGTGTTGTGCAGGTCAAGAACTTAGGTATCTTTCTAGGTGCTAAATCTTGTAAGATAGAGTGCGTTTGCTATATTTGCACGCTTTGCAGCGGCCGCACGGATAAAAGCCATTTAATGGTTTCAACAATGGTTGAATAGTGTGGCTCTCATGGTGGCTATGTACTAAGTGATCCTTGACTGCCCTGGCTTTCCTAAATGTGACCAACGGGTTAGGTGGCAGATCTTGTCTAATGATGTTGTCAGTCATTAAGATGTTCCAATTTTTTCGCAGAATACTTTTTAGGTCTCCCGCATTCTCTATATATATATACACACACACAAATAAATAGGGGTTTCACGTACCTGATAAAGACTTACCATTTTGTTGTAAAGGCATACATGGTGAATGAATGAATAACCAACTTGGGAAGCGTGAACAATTGCCCAAAAGCGTCAAGGCACTAAAGCGGTAACACTGTCAGAAAGATGGAGGCAGTTAAAGGTCAAGGAACATGGCCTTTAAATATTTAGGGAAGGAGAGGTGTGACTCAAGGCAGGAAATCAATATAGGGAGGATGTTCCAGAGTTTAGAGGCCTCCACAGCAAAGGCTCTTCCTCCCAGCTTGCCCTCCTGAACCTGGGAACAACCAGCCAATTTGTATTGGCAGAACGCATGTGTCTAGAAGGGACATAACGTTGGAAGTGGTGTTTTGATTCCCTCTGGAACTGAGTTATGAAGCACCCTATGAACAATGCATAAGGCCTTCTATAGGATTCGTTTCTCAGCTGGAAGCCAATGCAATTTCCGAATGAATGCAGAAATCGAGTCAAATTTGGGAAGATACAAGGTAAGTCTCTCTGCAGCACTGTGGACAAGTTGCACTTATGAATACATGCCCCGTAAATGTTCAGGTAGTGTGCATTACAGTAATCCATCCTGGACAGAATAAGGGCCACTGCTGCTTGTTTGCGAGCAGAGAGAGAGGGAAACTGGAACATCTTCCTAAGGGTCCATATAACCCAGAAACAGGATGAGACAGTCCAATTAACCTGTAGATCAAAATACAGCTTGTTGTCAACTATGACACAGAGATTCTTTGCGGAAGCAGCAGGACAAGGACATAGTCCAAGCATTCCTGGCCACCATGAGTGGGTCCATATAGTTTGTTGGCTGCCAAAGACCAGAACCTCAGTTTTTTCCATTAAGTCAAAGGTAGTTGTTTACCATCCAAGAAGCCACAGCCTGCATGCAGTTGTTGTTATACTTAGCGGAGGAGGCCTCTACGGCCTTTGTGGTAGACACAATTATTTGTGTATCATCAGCATAGGATAAGGCCTCCAGCCCAAAGGATCTAATTAGCTTAGCCAGAGGAGAAACATATATATTAAGTAGAGTAGGACTCAGGGAGGAGCCCTTCCGAACTCCACAGAAGGTAGGTATAGAATCAAATAAAATTGGCCATCTTTACCTCCTGTGACCTATCTATCAGGTAAAGGCATCATGGTAAAGGCAAATGCATGGTAAAAACTTCTTTAGTAAACTCAATATGAGGTAAAGGCATTGTGTGGTAAAGGATGTGTCATTAAGGCATCTGTGGTAAAGACAAACTATGCTGTGGTTCTCTCAGGTACACCAACGTGTAATCTGTATTTATGGATCCCATATTACACCCTGTCTTCAGCCCCATTCCTGTGTGTGTCCTCAAAGTAGGCATACAAAGGGCTCTATTACTTGAGTAAACAACAGTGATAAGAGTGGGCACTCCTTTCTCATGCTCCTCTGGGCCTCCCGTGGCTGTCAAATTGCCTACTCCATGTGCACTTGAACTGCTGGGCTCCTGTATAGCCTTCATATCCACTTGAAAATATTTGCTCTCAACCACACCTTATGAAGTACAGCAAACTGGTTTGACCACACTAGCATGTCAAATGCCTTCTCCATATCAAGAGAGGTGACCGCAGCCTGAGGCGTACATGCGATATTTTATTAAGCACCAGGAATAGGCTATGCAGCTTTAGATGTTTACTTCAACTCAGTACATTGATCTGGGTGGACTAAGTTGCAGAAATATGAAAGTAGTATATTGGTGATGAGTTTCCCCAGAATCTTAAATTACTAATTCAGTAAGGAGAGTGGTCTATAGGATCAAACATCCAGCTGAGTTCTCCCTTCCTTCTGCAGCACCACAACTATGTCCTCCCTAGTGGATTTGGGGCAGAAGTCCAGATCGGAATGCAGCCTTATAGACCTTAAGTAATCTAGGGGCTTGTATATCTCTACATCCTAGGTTAAATTTGGTTGATATGCTGTCCTGGTGTTTATCTTTAGACAACTGGTCAATAGTGGAGCTTATCTCTTCCATTGTTAAGAGGGTATCTACAGTTTCTTTCTAGCCCTCTCGAGGCATTTGGATGCACATTAAATAGCTTTCCTTGTATTCTGCCCGGCAGCCCCTCAGTGTCATTTATTCATATTAGGCAACAAAGGATCTGTTAATACTTAGTTGTGTGTGCAATGTCTAACCATTAGGTGATTTCATGGTGTGTGTAGATTTACGAGCAGTTCCATATTATGTTTCCCCAACCAGCCTTGAGGGAAAGAGATAATTCCTGTTGCAAAATGGCTCAATGGGTCACCACAAACATTTTGCTTTCCTCCTCTTCTTTCTCTGACCTTATTAGTGTTTACTTTAGGACTCTGAGCACTTTACCATTGTTAACCAATGCTAATGTGTTTGGGCTTTCTCCTTTAAACATGAGAACATTGGTTCATACCCAATTGCCATATTTAATGTACTCTAGTAAGGTGCACTACATGTGCCCAGAGCCTGTAAATTAATTTTTACTAGTGGGCCCGCAACACTGATTGTACCACTCACTTGAGTAGCCCCTTAACCATGTCTCAGGCCTGCCACTGCAGAACCTGTGTGCACAGCTTTAAAGTGCCATGTCGACCTAGCAAGTTAAACCTCTTGGCAGGTCTAAAACTTCCTTTTTAGTACATATAAGGCACCCCTTTTAGAAAGATGCAATTTTCTTACTTTAGCTTTTTTGTGCCTGCTGCCTGTCTGTAATACACGGCTGGCAGCTGAGCCTTGTGCATTCCCTCTTGACAGCCAAACACAAAGGGAGCTTAGATGTGAATGATGGGTCATCCTGGCCTGGATGGTAGGGAGGAGCTGGGCACAGCCTCACACTTACACCTGAATGAGATGTGTCTTGTCCACTCAAAAAGGGCTGCATAGCCCCTTGTCGTGAGTCTGGAGCCACTGCAAGCAGGGAGGACCTCCATGCACATCAAAGCTTTCTTTGAAGTCTCCCCCACTTTAGAGGCCCAAATGGGTGTAAGTACTGGACCTCTGACACCATGACTCAATAGATATAAGACCTGTGACCACTCTGCCAGGAAAAAGAACAGCTGTGCTGCTGGAATCACTGCCTTTCTGCTGGAATGCTGCTTTCTTGGACTCTTGCCCTACTGTACTTTTTGCCCTGTTGAGGTGCCCTGCTGCCTTTTATTCTCCTGCCTGAGTGAGAAGGACTGGACCTGCCTCACTTAACCCCTTCGATGCCCATGACGAGCTGAGCTCGTCATGAGGTACACCTCTTGTGTGCTCATGACGAGCTGAGCTCGTCATGAACAATTGGAATCAATGATTGTCAGCATAGAGGGAGAATTCCAATAGCAACGATGGCGTTAAACCATCAGGCTCTCCAATGGCTTGCTGCTAGCTTGCCTCCTATTCTAAGTCTCAGGGACGTCGAAGACTACAACTCATCCTGTTACAGCACTTGGGCTTTGCTTGCTGAAATTCTTGCCCTTCCAAGTGGTGTCAACCCAGTCCTGGGCCTTTGGAAGGGGGTATAAAATTGTGCTACAACCAGAACCCCTGTATCCTTATCAGAACCGGTGCATCCTCGCCTTTGCATGAGTTGGAACCAGTGCATCCTCATCAATGCATGAAGCAGACCCAACGCATCGCCTTTGAAATTGATGCATCGCCTACTGTTGGAGCAGCAGCCGCTCTTCGCATTTGAACACAGTGCCTCGCACTTATAACCAACGCATCACTGACATTTTTGTGTTTAAAAAATCGCACATCTCATCTACTGCGTGACTTGACACTGACGCATCGCTTCGGCTGCTCCTTGCATTTTTTTATGACGACGACGCATCCCGATAAAGGTACTTTGGTTAGTGGGCCAACGCAGTTCCCTGTTTCTGGCCCACTCTCCATTGTGGTCAGTCTGAACCTTTGACTTTGCCCTGGTCCAGCGTGACTAGATAGCCCATTTAAGCGCTGATTGCTTCTAAGCTCTTTTTTACATTTACTCTTTGAAAATTCATATCTTGTCTTGTACCTGTTGGACTTTTGTTGTTTTAGTCATCTTTTATCTATAAATTTAGGGCCCGATGTAGGAGCCCTAATACCGGTCGGAAACGGCCGAATTCGTCCGTTTCCGACCGGTATTACGGTTTTCTTATGTAGGGGGCTACATAAATACAGATTCGGTAATTTTACCGATTCTGTACAATTACCGATTCGGTAAAATACCGAATCGGTAAATGTACAGAATCGGTAAATAGAGATGTAGGTGGCACTCTGAAGAGTGCCACAGGCCTTCAGGAGTCGGTATTTTACCACCCAATCCAATTGGGTGGTAAAATACCGAATCCAGGTGTGCATGCCCATCTGTGCATGCACACCTGTGCTATGTGACACACAGACATGCCCTTAGGGCATGTATGTGTGCCAAATGGCACACAAGCCTGTAACTGGGGTGCTAAGGGTGTCAAAGTGACACCCCCTGCACCCTTGCAAGAATAGGTAATTACCGAATCGGTAAATACCGATTCGGTATTCCACATTGATTCCTATGGGCTTCAAGGCCTATAGGAATCAATGAGGGATACCGATTCGGTATTTACAGAATCGGTAAATACCGAATCTTACAGATTCAGTATTTACCGAATCAGAATTACCTACATTTCCCCCCCTCTAATTTACCACTTCTTAAATAACGAATCGGTATGATTCCGTATTTTAGAAGTGGTAAATTAGATTTACCTACATTGGGCCCTTAATCTTTATTTCCTAACCGGGTGTGGAGTTCTTTTGTGGTGTTTTCACTGTGTTACTGTTTGAAGTGCTGCACAATTACTTTACTGATTGCCTCTCAAGTTAATCCTGACTGCTCTGTACTAAACTACTAAAAAGTGAGCACAAAATAATTTAGGGTGTGTTGTGATTTACCCTAAGTAGGATTGTGGTTACCGCTTGGACAGGGTGCACACTTCTGCTAACGAGAAACATAGGGCATATGTACAAGCCCCTATTTCCACCACAACATCACTTTTATCAACGTGGCAATAGGAACTTAGCCTTATTTACAAGGCAACGGTAAGCCACTTAATTTGGCTCAACGCTGCCTTGTATATAAGGCCCCCTTTCACACTATGGTTAGCGTGAAAGGGTTGGGCAGTGAGTGTTGTGGTGGGCATTCCACCGCAACACCCATTCATTTCGATGCTGCCCCCTATGTACAAGGGCTTAGTACAAAGGAGGCAGCGCCAAAATTAAGACAAGGGAAAACCTGGTCTTGACTTGGTAAAATGAGGAGAAATGCATTATTTTTCCTCGTTTTGGCGTTTGTCCAGGTATGATGTCTTGTGCAGCAGACATGGAAAAAGTTAAATGCCATGGATTGTTAATGTACAAGAAGGTATCCCTTCCTGAACATAAACAATCTTTAAAATAAATTCCATTTTGTGAATTTCATGTGTGCTGCATTAGGCACCATACATAAAAGTGACATAATGACATTTCAGGATTGTTTATGTGCAGGAAAGGACACCCTCTTACACATAAACAATACTCCCCTGCACGCAGACACCCTTGCACTATGGTGCAAAGGTGCCTGCATCAGCGCTACACTGCTAAGTGTAGCACCATCGCAGGGAGAAACTCAAGGCTGCACCATATTGTTGTAAATATGGTGCAGCCTTGTGTTTCAGAAGTGGCGGAATGAGGCGTTAAGCGATGACGGTTAATGCCTCACTCTGCCACTTCATTGTATATATCCCCCACAATTTCTAACACTGGCAATAAACCATACCTAGTCTGTATCTCTTTACTCCCCAGAATCCGCAACTAGTTCGTCCCCTTTCCCGCCTTAGATGCTACAAACATGCAAAGCATGACTATGAGAACTGGACCATCACCCCTATTGATCTGATAGCCATCGAGGTAACATTTGGACCATGGACTAATATATCAGGTGTCAAGAGATCTTCTGACCCCCTGTCCTCCGCAGGTGTGTTATGCTCCATTACATTGTTCTCAGTGCGTCAGGACATCCTTCACTAGCTTCCCCTTTCTAAGGCCACCTGCTCCGTGGTTGGATGACCATCAGGCCTACGCCTGACTCTCCTGCATTTCCTGTCAGGTCGTGACCAGGGGTCACCATTCTCCATTGCTTGGGAGTGAGAGATCCCTAGTGACCCCAAACCTTGGATGGGTTCACAAAAAAGTGCATGTGCTTGCCAGCTTTACAGGATACAGTAGGGCATACAGCATTCCTCTTTGACGTAGTACCTGTTTGATCTCCTGAAATGCACGATGTTGCACAAAGGTAGTGTAATCAGGTAGACAGATATCTTTATGTTATCTAAACACCAGGGATCATGCTATCTAGCCTTGAGAAGAGCAAAATCTTCATCCTATAATTAAAGAGAAGGGCCACCATTGAATGGGGTGGCATACCCGATGTGTAAAAAAGCTGCAGCACTTTATTTGTAATTCCATAGTGCAAGAGTAACGTGGCTGTCCGTGTACCTAGTTACCTACATAGCTGTTGGACTTCCTTCCACTGGATCCGGACCAAATAGAGGGTACTTACCTTATCTTTTGTACCTGATGTCAGAACATGCACTTACCTTAAGATTTGTGAGTGTTTGTCATGATGAAGATACAGCCATAAACCATATCCAACCCCTTCAATTTCGCCCACATGATCAAATGCTTGGTTTATTGTGATTACAAATAGGAACAACATTGATTTAACTGTTTGCTAATAGATAGTCTTGTACTTTCTTACAAGCCCCTTGTGCCGCTGGTATATCCCTTTTTATAATGCTCTGGTGGCGTAGAAGCAGAACCATATCTACGAGGCCACGTTTTGCTGCTGGATTTGGCTGAGCCCTTGCTCGAGGAAAGGGCTGTTTAGCGCTTTTTTCTGAAGCGCCTGGAGCGCCTGAAGCGCCACTGAGCTGTGCTCACTCTTCAATCCAAGTGCACCATAACAGCTCGCGTTTCCCGCTGCGCGGGAAACACTCGCATTCCTTGGTCGGCGGACTGCAAGAACAACTACAGGACTTCAGGAACCACAAACCTCTTGGCCCTGGAGCACCGCCCTGACACGCCCCCCTCACCTGGCGATAATTGAGGAGGAGGAACGCGCATCGCGGGACGCGCGCGGGCGACGCCGGGCTAAGCCCGGGCAAAGGGCGGGCCCTCTGTGGCCCTCAGTGACCGAGGTAGGCCGGGCTGGGCCCGGTCCCTTACATTTCATTTTTTATACTGTTATTACCTGTTTGCAATTGCCCCCACTTGAGTAGGAGGGTAAATTGATGCAAGTACTGTGAGGCTATACTGCAACCCGGTCCGACCTGGTCCGACAGGGACTGACGTTATTCCAGATTTTATACATTTTATATTTCTACATTTCTTGTTACAACTTATTACTGTGGAAAATGTCTAAAACATTACGATCAGGAAGGGTAGTGGGAGAAAAACCTGCCCGAAAATTTACTACCATCCGCACAAGAAACAAGTCAGTCAATAACCCACCTTTGAAAGGACAGTGTCAGTTATCTGAACTTTGGGATCTATCTGGTATAAAAAAAAAAAAATGTGCGACTATAGATAATTTAGATACTAAAGTCCTGGAAGTACACTTACCAAATACCTCTGACCCCCGATCTCCCCAGGTCCAGCAGGGGGCCCCCCAAACTATGGTAGGGGGGTCTCCCTTCCGGGACCCTACAGAGGGGAAGCTGACGATTGGAAGTGAACCAGTGCACATACCATCGATTCCTCAGTTACCCATGAATGACAGACCGGAGGATGATCTATCTGCACTATCCATTGATCTTGAACTATGGGGACGCTACGTAAGCCCTGCGAAAGTGGAATCTCTAGAGCAACTTAAAGTTCCGGGGGGAGCCACCCCATCAGGGTTAATGCTGTATAGTAGCACCCCGTCGTTAAATAGACATGAAATATCTGACTTGCTTAACTCCTCCAAGAGCCCCGACCTTAATCTCCTGGATAATATTTGCACTGCGGAAGCGCGAGAAAAGCCGATATCTGAGTCCATGATCGCGCTGGAACAACTTCTCGCTTCAATTTTGCTGCTTCTAGGGAAATTTGTAGGCAGCTCGGACTGTATTCTTGAATCAGTTACCCAAATCCTAAAGTTATTGCTGCAGAAAGCGCCGGATATGAATAAGGCCTCTCCCCCTAAGCCTGAACAATCTGTATCTGAGGGGAAAAACACAGACATTAGAAGCGAACTAGATAGGAAAAATGAAGTCCCTTCTATGGTCCCTCATCAGGAGGTGCCTCATACTGCAGCATCTAACTGTATCGAAAATATAGTTCTGGAGATAGAGGAGGAGGACAAAGTCTTGCCTGGCCCCAAAACGGTCCAGGAGTTATTCCCCATCTTTGTCCCAGAATGCGGAAAAGATCTCCTGGCCGACAAACCTGAGGTCATTGAAGAAAAGAGAAAATGTGGCAAACAAAAAAGTACCAAAGCCAGTAAGAGGAAACCAATTCGAAAATATAGAAAGAAGAGGCAACGGAGGATCATTTTCCAAAAATGCACAGAGGCAGGGGAGAATGAAATAAGGAATGGGGAATCCTTATCCACTTCCTTAAAAGTGGACATGGATGTGAACTCAACCGCTTCATCCTCAGTGGAGGAGGAAAATGAACAATGTAGCCTGCTTTTTCAGGAAGATTTACCACAAATTGGGGGCTCTCTCCCAGGCTCTCCTTTACGGAGTGCACTGGGAGGACCAACTTCTTATCCATCCGGGACTTTAAACCCTTTGGCCCCCCCCTTTGTGGTAACAATTGATTCTGAAAATTCTTGCCCTCTGACCCGGCCTGTAAATATGTCTAAGGCCCCTGTGGATGTGCGTGTACTAGATTTTGTGCCATTATTTGATACTGACCTTTTGTTAAATAGAGCCTGGCTTCTCAAGCGATTCAGTGAGGTTGAAAGTCTTCATCACATTCAGTCTAGAGACATAGAACTGGTGTCTCTGTGGGGTGGAAGTCGGGTTTCGAGTATTCGGGTGAAATTTTACTCCCCTATCATAACAAATTTGATACTAGAACAGGCTGAAAATTTTCAACGTTTAGGTATTGATATTCTCCCTATCTCTACCCCAGACAAGCCAAACTCTCTCAGTAAGCAGGGGTCGGGGGGTGGTGAGCGCAACGGGGTAACCTCTCCTCTGAGAGACCTGAAAATTTGGGTTTCCAGGGGAAAACGTTCAGTATCGCACGTGAAGCCTCTTCCACTAATTGAGAATTCCACACTCAATGATGATAATAATCGGTGGAATTGGCTCCATAGTGCATTATCAACAAAAACTAAGGATAACCCCAAATTGTTCCACCATCTTTAACCCAGCATTAAACATAATCTCCTGGAACGCGGCCGGATTCCACAGCAGCCCGGAGAAAATGGCCTTTTTATCCACTCTGGAGGCTGATATATTGTGCATTCAGGAAACATGGTGCATAGATAGGTTAACGCCTTTAAAAGATTTCTATGTTTTGGAAGTTCCGGCTGCGCCCTCTAAGAAAGGGCATGCTAGGGGGGGGCTCGCCTGTTTACTGTCAAATAAGTTTCAATGGAGATTTGTTCATTATATTGATCCCAGTAGACTTTTCCACACAATAACATTAGAATATTTGTTCCATGACAATGAAAAATACCCTGTGGTAATTTTTAATGTGTATATTCCGCCTGAGGAATGTTTTAATGATAAATTGCAGCGGGTTCTCCAGTATATGGAAAAGATAAAAAATTCCCCTCCTTTTCCTGTAATTTTGCTTATTGGTGATTTGAATTGTAAAATTTCAAACGCTAGTCTAAAACTCTTCAGGGATAAAGCTAAGGAGGAAGTACATTGCATCCCCCAGACACTTTTCCCGGAAAACTTAAGGACAAATAAAAGGGGGAAGATCTTGTTAAAAGAACTAGCGATCGGGGATGGTATTATCTTAAATGGAAGATTCCCATCTGACGTCCCCGCAAATTATACCCACAAATCCCCCTTTGGGTCATCAATTTCTGACTACGCTATCGCCAGCTATGGTCTGTTTCCCCAGATTCTTGACTTAAAGATCATACCCACGACTCTGAGCGACCATAGTATATTGTTACTATCAGTTTCTTTAAACTCTCTGAATACGGCGTCCTGGTCGCTAAATGGCAAGGAGGCTACCTTCCACTCCACATCTGGAAGATGCTTCTGGAATAATGCTGCCATCAATGGGGTGCAGGACCTATTGGCCGATACCCTCAGGGAAATAGAAGAGTGGAATGGTAATGAAATAGTTTGTTTTGAGGAATTTATGTTAAAGATTTTATTGAATGCTAAAAACACTGTCCCCCCTAGGAAAAAAGGAGTGATAGTTCCTCTGACTCTGCGTAATTTAAATAGGGAATTAAACAAACTAATACGGGCACAGTACGTTGAAAGGGTACTTGAACGTGGGAAAGATATCGCTAGGTTAAAAAGAAAGAGAAGCAGACTTAAGCTAAAAATTAAAAGGGACAGGGAGGATGAAGTATGGATTAAATTAAGGGAATCTGCTGCACATGGCAACATTAAAGATTTTTGGGCAATAATCGGGAAAGGATGTGGTACACGCCACTCCCTTACTCCCATATCTATACCAGAAGACCTATGGTCCTCCCATATCCGAGAATTATATGCAGGGAATGGGACCACAGGTGTGGATAACTCCGTGTATGCTGCCCCGGATGACCCGGTTTTCTTTCCCTCTGAGAAAGAAATCGAGTCGGCTATAAAAAATATGCGACCCTCTGGGGCCATGGGACCGGATGAGCTTCCGATGACGGTCCTAAAACAAGACCCCTTAAGTTGGAGCAAAATCTTGTACCCCCTGTTTAGGGCATGTCATCTTTCCAAATGTGTTCCTGCTTCGTGGAGAGGAAGCATTCTGGTCCCTATTTTCAAAAAGGGGGCAAGGGACAGCCCCAGTAATTATCGCTTGATTGCGCTCCTCGACTCCATCGGAAAGGTCTTTGCAAAATGTCTCCTCAGTTCTCTTTCTGATTGGGTCGAGGAGCGCAACATTTTGCCGTTGGAACAGACTGGTTTCCGAAGGGAGCATGGCACCCTGGATAACCTGACTGCCCTTCAGGTGATTACTGATAAATATGTCCAGGTGAGGGGGGGTGTTGTATACGCCGCCTTCATTGATTTCTCCACAGCGTTCGATAAAGTAGATCGTGGAACGCTGTGGAGAAAACTGGCGATGCTGGGTGTCCCTACTCCCCTGCTGGAATTGGTTCGGGCTCTGCACACTGAGACCTGGTGCAGGGTCTTAATGGGGGGCGAAAGGGGGCTTTCGACCAAAATACCATCTCAGAATGGCCTCAAGCAAGGCTGCTTATTGGCACCCCTTCTGTTTTCCCTATATACAACTGACCTCCCTGCTGCTGTGTCTCACAGTGAGGGGATTGCGCCGTTGATAGGAGGGGCGCCAATATCCTGTCTGATGTACGCCGACGATGTGTTGTTGCTCGACCTAACTCCCATGGGTTTGGCAAATCGGCTTCAGGCTCTTCAGGACTTTGCCGGGGAGCATCATATGAAGATCAATATTAATAAAAGTAAAGTGATGTGTATTGCTGGTAGGAAGAAATGCCGTTCAACAAATTTTGGTTGGGCTATTGGAGGGCATAGATTGGAGGTCGTAACTTGTTATACCTTTTTAGGGAAAATATTCTCGGCCAATATGAGCGAGAATCTCCATATAGAGCACTGCTCTCGCAAAGCTCTTGCCCATGGCAATGGCCTAAAGTCCCTATACCTGGCAACGGGGAAAAGACATTTTTCTAGCCTTCTAGAAGTATTTAGAGCTAAAATCCCCGCAACCATCTTGTACGGTATAGAAATAATAGAGATAAAACATTGGGACTTTTGCCACAAGACTGAGGGAAAACTCCTAAGATCCCTCTCGACTCTTAATAATGCCAGTCCACTGGCCGCCTGCAGGCTGGATTTTGGACTCAGGAGTGCCTGGGTTCAGGGGCTGTGCGCCCTAATAAGGTGGGTAGCCTGTCTGGCCAGAGCGAGAGAAGGAACTCTGCGAGTTTTACTCAAAGATGAACTTTTGGGCAATTTTAAGGAGTTCTCTAAACTCGTTAGTAATTTTAGAAGGGCAGTGAAAATCCTTAAACTGGATGAAAGCGCTCTTTTCTCCTACTCTCCCACGCAGTTAAAGCAGGTCCTTAAGGAGGCTTCGTGGGAGTATTGTTTTCTATCCGACAAAAAAACAGTTGGAGATAAAAGGAATGTGGAGCCGCTCTTAGCCTCCTATAGGTTGAAACAGCCTCAACCATATGCCCTATGGAACTTACCACATGGGATACGTAGGTTTTGGTTTTTACTACGGTATGACTTGATCCCTCTTAACGTGTTGATGTCCAAATGGCATGGAAGTTCACCTTTGTGCAATTTATGTAAAATGAATAACCAGGACTGTATGCATGTACTTTTGATTTGTCCTATGTTACGTAACTTGCGCAATCGATGGCTTAAAGTAATCTGTCTCCGCCTCAGCATTGTCACTTTACAAGATTTTCTTCATGCACTGTATTGCCCACCAAATGAAATGTTTTGTGCCTATGTTTTTAACTTTTTTAAAGGATTTTTAGCTATTTATTAATTTCGCTGGAAAACTGTGTCTGCCCGGCCTTGTTGGACTGATGGATTGCAGTGTAGCTACTACGGTTCGAATATTATGTTTTTGTTTTTTTAATTCTTGTACTTTTGATGAGTGTGTTGCTTTGTCTGTATATGTTTATGTGGCCCTCTTTGAGAGCCAAAACATAATAAATAAATTTGAAATTTGAATTTGAAATTACGAGGCCACGCAAAGTCATGTTGTGCGGAGTTTCATGGGCGTGTCGATATAGTGAAAGGCAAAACAGGTCACTGCTTTGCCTTACACGGCATCAGGGTGGCAGTCCAAGGGTGTTGCAGTGGGGTTACCTATGCAACACTCATGGGTTTTGACACATTACCAGATTCACAAGGATTTTTAAACCTGGGAATGTGTCAAAACTGTACACCTCCCAGGGGGAGGCGTAACAAGGAGAAATATGTTTAATTATTTTTATTGTTTCCTCTTTCTATGTGTGCTGCCTTCTGCGCCACACTGAAAGAGGAAAAAGCCTCTAGAGATCATTTTTGTGCAAGAAGTACTCTTCCTGCAGAAAAATATTCCTGCCAACAACACAGACACCTCTGCACCATTGTGCAAGGGTGCCTGCATTGGCGCTCTGCACCAAATTTTGCGCCGGATGAAAGAATAGAACTGCCCAGTATCTTGTAAATGCGGTGCATTTCTGCTCTTTATAATTGGCGTAGGGCAGCTTAGCAAAGAGACTTCCTGTGCTGCTCTACCCAAATTCATTGTAAATGAGGCCTGCAGTTTTCATGATTTAGCAACAAGCTTTTGTGGTTTTCTCGCTATTTAATATTTGTTTGTATTATACCACTTCATCATCATGAACACTGCGCTGCCATAGCTCACCCTTAGCAATACCCCTATGTGATCTATAATGTATTATGATTCTGAGAATAGATTGTTCCCAACTTGAAAAATGTGTACCTTTCTTTTTTTTCATTAATTGGACACTAAGAGGATTACTTTTACCCTCTTTTCCAGTAAGAATTGTTTTCGGAAATTATTCCCCGACAGAATCATCATATGATATATACATAAACCAGTGACAGTGCAAGTTTGTTTTAAAGATGAATTCAATATTTTCATATTTTTTTCAAGCCTTTCTATTAAGTTTCCCTTTTATCCTATGATATGTGTATATCATGATATTCTATGTCAATGTTTAGAAAAGGTGTCATGATTACAGGGTTTATGAACCACATCTGAAAGACATGCCCCTAACCAATTGAATCTGTGGCCTCATGCACATGTCATTTAATGAAGCACCAGGTTGATTCCATAAGCATCAAACGTGCCCAAAAAGGTGGTAAATGTAAGATATCCCTTTACATCAGCTGACTAAAATAATTTCACAATTGCACCCACCGACACCATCAAGCAACATATTCGTTCTGTAAATAGCTATATAATGGATACATTTCATTCAAAAGCAAACAATTAACCTAGCTTCAATATTTAGCAATAAAAAAGGGGTTGAGACAGGTAAAGATGTTAGCATGTGTGGTAACAAATCTTGCACAAAAGATTATATGCTTGTCCAGTTACCCTTACAGGGCGGTTTCTCGTTCCTATATTGACTAAACAAAGTAAGAAACCTAGGGGCATATTTACAACACCCTTATGGCGCATTAATGCTGCAGCAGGGTCACTTTAATGACGCTCCGGAGGTGCAGTGTGCCAGGCCACGTGAAGCCACCCTGCATGGCTTTTCATGCTCTTGCAAATATGACCCACTTTTGTGCATTACTCCGTATGAAAGGGGTGTTCCATGTGTTGCGCTGTGGGTGTTCCCATGCAACACCCATGGAATCTGACTCATTCCCGCATTTATAAAGTTTTGTAAACATGGGAATGCATCAGATTCCTATGCTTCCCTGAGGAGGTGTAAGAGTGGCGCAACAAGGAGAAATACCTTTATTTCTCCTTGTTTTTTGCTCTTTCTAACACAGGGAGTAAAAAGCCCTCAAAGATTGTTTATATGCAGAAAGGTGTTCTATCCTGCACACAGTCAATCATCTCTGTAACACAGGCACCCTTGCACCATGGTACAAGGGTGCCTGCATTGGCGCTGGGCACCCAATTGTGCGCCAGTAGAAAAGAAAGCACAGGGTTGCGTTGTAATGCTATAAATATGACTCATCCCTGCATTTCCTAATGACGCATCTCAGCACAGCAAGATGGCTTGCTTTTCTAGAAAATATGCCCCCTAATTCTTTCTGCTGGTGGATATATTTGTGAATCAGTCCAAAACAGAAATGTGCGCGCCGGGAGGTTTATTGCAGAAACAGAGATGCTACACGCAGGATTGGCCAGGCTCCCAATCTTTCATTTGAGCAGCACAACAATCATGTTAATTAAATGCTCAGCACACTGGCCCAGCAGCAGCTGACAGGCCGCATGCAGAGCCGAGGGCCTGCAATAAATCGTGTTTTTGCTCAGGGAGGCAGGAGCCGGCAGTTCAGCTCTTCTCTTCGCAATGGCTTGTCACAGTGTGCATCGGAAAGCGCTACCATTCTCACTCCAATTCGAGTGCACCCTCCCCTCTTGTCTGTCTCTCGTTTGTTTCCCGGTGCATTCTGTATACACTAGCACCCAAGATCAGCGGTTTGAATGCTGGCTCCATGGTACATCCTTTTATTTTTCCAAGGTTGATACACCCAGGGCTATTGGGCTAGAAAAACGTTGGCCTTTTTTTGCAGTGATACGAGATGGACCGAACTACAGTAGCTAGCAGTTCTTGAAACATTCCAGACATGCTATGAGCAGCCATCTTGTTTTTCTAGACATCTACAGGCCTGCCAAGTTTTTCAGGCACCCGGGTGAGTACCAGCTCCAGTACAGTTTTTTCTTTGCATTCTGGGCTCGTGGTCACTTTGCCTCATTATAAAATCAGAATTGCTAGTCCCAGAAGGGCTGCAGGAGCTAATATTCCAGGGATCCCAAAAATGTGGAAACTAAGGACTTGATTTACAAAAGGTCTCCACACTCCTGGAGGAGACCCAGCAGTCGTGGAGGAGTCACATTGTGACTTTTTCTGCACTGAGTGCAGAGATTCCCCCATGACTGTGGGGTGTGCGGGGGTGGTCTCCGCCACGAGTCCAGAGGCTGTTTGTGAATCAGGCCCACTATCTGTTGCAGGCCTCTTTTAAACATTAAGGGGCAGATTTACAAGGAACTGACACTTCTGCATAGATGCGTCAGTTTCCTTACGCTGGCGCCAAATGTCCTTGATCCACCATGGATACAGTGTATTGACAATATAATGCTGCATGGTGCAAGGATTAACAGATGCTTCAGAAAATTTGACGCATCTGTTGGCCCAAAAGTGGTGCATTGTTGGATTTTCTCATGAAAGTGACACAATTCCACCACAAC
This sequence comes from Lissotriton vulgaris, assembly GCF_964263255.1. Taxonomy (NCBI): domain Eukaryota; kingdom Metazoa; phylum Chordata; class Amphibia; order Caudata; family Salamandridae; genus Lissotriton; species Lissotriton vulgaris. The sequence continues at coordinate 728,526 of NW_028249189.1, forward strand.
AAGTTGGTGAGTCCCATTCAAAAAGCCCTGCATCATTCCTTATGCATGGTCTGAGCAGGTGCAGGGATTTTGACGCATTGAAGGCATAGAGAGACGCAGTGAAATGTTGTAAATTTCCCTGCATCACTTCTACATGGCTTTTTGCATGGGAACGCCCACCCTGTATACATTATACCTGGACCATGGAACACTCTAACCTGTCTGAGCCAAGGAAGAGCAGATGGGTGATACTGACCACATAGATTTCTGGAAGGGGAAAGGAACAGTCATCAGAACAAAGGACAGCAACTACATCCATCTTTTGACTTTGAGATGCCAGTGAAGCTCCTCCTATTCATTACCAGGGCCCTTCCAGACAGCCAGCCTCTGGGCACAGAAGGGGTAACAACCAGAATGGACATTGTTAGGTTGAAAGAGAGCTCATCTAAATAGGGTAGTGACCAAGGAGGTGAAGACGGGGTTGCCTGGTGTCAGATGTGCTCTGCCCTAAACAAACAGGGACTCCTGGGTAATTTTACTGAAAGGCACATGGAAAGTGCTACAAGAGAATGTTCCAATCAATGGCTATTGCACAGGATATATTTGACACCTTGACCTACACCTCTTCAGAACATTCCTGGACCATGGAACACTCTAACTGAAGAAGAAGGCAATGCTGGATGAAGGCTCCTGACTACTGCTGGAAGAGAAGGACTCACTTAAGGACTCAAGGACTGAATAACTAAAGGAGTCATGAATCTTTCTGTTCAATCAATCAATCAGTCAGTCAACCTGCAGACCATAAACTGGCACGGTCCAGTGTCTCAGTTGAATTGCCAGGTTTTCGATGAATTTCGGAACTCCTGAAGACTGGGGTAGGTCCTAAGGTGTTGGAGGAGTTTGTTCTAGGCTCTGGTTGTGAGGTAGGAGAAGGAGCGTCCTCCTTATCTGCTGCACCTTATGCTGGAATAGTAGCCAGCACAAGAGAGGCAGAGCAAAGGTATCTGGAGGGTGTGTGGAATCTACGGCAGTGGTTTATGTAGGCAAGTCCTGAGCTATGCAGGGCCGTGAATGCTTAGGTAAGGAGCTTGAACTGGCATCTTTTCTAAACCGGAAGCCCGTGGAGTTTCCTGAGGTGGGGGAGGTGTGGGTGTGACAAGGGAGATCCAGGACAAGTGTAGCTGCGGCATTCTGGATTGTCTATCATCTTTGAACAAGGTGGGCCGTGATTCCCACATAGAGGGTATTTGTGTGGTCCAGTTGACTAGTGGCAAGGGCTTGGGTGATGGTGCATCTTGTGTTTAGGTGAAATCACTTGAAAATCTTATGTAGCATGCACAGGATGAAGAGGCAGGAGGGTGTACCAGCATTAAATTTGGATCTTATTGTGAGTTTGCTGTCCCAGGAGAAGATGTTGCTGCTGAAAATCAGACCCAACCTCTTGTCCATGTTGACCTTGAGGCCATTGTTCCTCAACAAGTTGGCGAGTCTGGTCATGTATTAGTTCTGTCAAATTACATCCTGTCCACAAGTGAAATCAGAGTTCTGGAAAAAGGCCTCTCCTTCATACCAACTGTGAAACCAGATTTGAGTGATACAAAGTTCGAAATTATACAACTATGTACAAAAATGTGCCAAAAAAGTTTCTTTCAAGATGCAACTTTACGGAACTATTCAGGCCTAAAGAATCCCTCAACATTTTTTCCAAACAGGAACAACATGCCCATCGAACACTTGACATTTGAAAAGAATGTGCTGCATGATCTAGACATCCTCGACAAAAAACAAATCTTTACCAAATGGAACCTGCCAAAAAACAGAAAAACAGGCCCTAGATCAACTGGCAATGAACAAAAATCTGATAATTAGGCCCGCCGATAAAAGCGGTGGTATAGTGTTATTGCCACGAGACAAATATGAAGCAGAGGTAACAAGACAACTGTCAGAAGAAAGATACTACCGCAAGACAAATGAAGATTGGAACAAAAAGATAAGAACAAAATTGATGACCCTGACAACTCACGGAGAAAAGTAGGGTTGGCTATCAAAAAAGGAAGCTGTGTACCTCATAAATGAGCACCCCAGGACTCCAATTATGTACGTCTTACCTAAGATACACAAAGACCTGAGTAATCCACCGGGAAGACCAATAATATTGGGGGTCAATTCAATACTGCAACGACCAGCCAAATATGTTGATGTTTTCCTGAAACCCCTAATACAGGATACTACAAGTTACATAAGAGATACTATAGAAGCAATTACTCTCTTGGAGGATTAACCCTTTGATGAAGATAATGAAATCTTAGTGACACTGGACAACGTCATGCTATATTGGAACACACAACAAGAGGCTGGCCTTGAGGCAATTGAGGTCTTTTTAGAAAAAGGAGAGAGACCACACAAGGTACCAACAGATTTCCTGCTACAACTAGCAGAGTTATGTTTGAAGTACAACTTCTTTACCTTCAACGTCACCCAGTTTTTGCAAACAATGGGAGGGTGCAGCGATGAGTTGTCCTTTTGCACCAGAAATGGCCATAATGTTCATGGCGGTCTAGGAGAACAAATGGATATATAACAACAATCCATATGAAGGACATATCAAAATATGGCGTCGGCAATATTATTTTGCTTTGGAGAGGACAAGAGGAACAACTAAATGAATTTTTCATCTGGTTGAATAACAGGAACCCAGATATACAGTTCACACTAGATACAAGCAAAATGGAAATGAACTTCTTAGATCTCCTCATAAAACATGAAGAAGGCCATCTCTATACCACTCTGTACACAATAAAATGGACCGCAACACCTTTTTACATTTCTCAAGTTTTCACCAGCGGAATCTCCGAGAAAATTTACCGCTAAGTCAGTTCCTTAGAATAAGGAAAAATTGTACTAAGAAGGAGGAATACTTCGCGAACGCAACGGAAGTAACAAAAAAACTGTTGGAGAGGAATTACCCAAAGAAGCTACTCAAACAGACCATGAAGAGGGCGTGGTATACCCCCGGGTCTCATTATTAAGCCCGAGAACAAAGAAAGAAGATATACCCCTCGTGTGCGTCACTACATTCTCTGACTGTGACCTAAAGTCTGTCCAGTGTAACAATTCAAGGACATAGACATGCATGAACTATTGTGCAGCCCTGAGAAAGAGGGGAGTTTATCTGCTCCCAAAGTCTGAAGTAATATGATTGATTCCCTGAGAGTGAAAACAAGTTGTAATGTTGCAATCAAATGCCTTGTTGAATAAAATCTTAGCATGGAGAAGAGATGTTGCTCCGAGATGTTTTCTGACTTTGATCTGAGAAAAAAACCTGTGCTGATCTCCAATTCCCGAGTGCAAAGTTAAAATGCCTAAGTATTCTTATTCTCTCATCAGAGACCTTCATTTTTCTGAAGCTAATTCTGTACTCTACTTGCCTACCCAAACACCCATTATTGACCCACATCCGGTTAATTTAGATTAGGGGTTTCGCTTATGAAATACACTAGTTGCAAATTTTGAATGATTTGCATATTTCTTATTAATGTTCCATTTTCCCTCATCTTGAGTGCATCTCCGTTCTATGTGGCAGAGTTGTGAGTTTGAAGTTTTCGGTATGCCAGTCAGGAGACAGCACCACAGCAGAATGTAGAAGGTGCATAAGGCAGACATTGGGGCATCTTGGCGTAACCTTCAGTGATTTTATTTGCATGCAGGCTGAACCACAGACTGCAGTGGTTGGAGTGTACTCCTTATGGGTTGAGGCTGCTGAAATCGCCTTCACAATGCTACCGTAGGTCATAAATGTTGACGATAGAGACTCTAACACCATCAGGGCTGTGGTACCACAGCTGAGCAGATTACAACTAAACCCTTGTACTGGCGGTGCCTTGACAGCGGTTTCACAATGCCACTATGCCACCACGCTACTACTACCATGAAGCATCACAACAGTGCACATTGGATGCAGCAAACATTAACACAGTTGATGACCATTTCCTAAATCACACAATAAAACACACCCCATTCCAGACCATATTCATTTGCCTCTATACTGCAACACAGAAGTCAGAGCAGTAATATTAGTTACATGAGGCATCCCTTTTTTGCATAATCCCAACACACAAACACCCCACACTTTTTCACTTTTTTCTACATATTTCCTTGGTATAAAGGCATTTTTCATTCTCTTCACTCACTCTCACTCCCTTTATTTAATTAACATGTCACCAGCCTAAAATCCATCTTTTTCTGACAAAGATTTGTCAGTGAGGGTGGATGAAATCATTAGAATAGAGCCACACAATTTTAGAGCCCAAGTCCAACAAACTCCTCTCACTAGGAAGAAGGAAATGTCAGACAGGATAGTCAACAAAGTGAATGTTATAGGTACCACCATGCACCTAAAGGAAGACATCAGGAAGAGTGGTAAAGAACCTGGCCTCCAGGCACCACCTTGTTACCCCGAAGACTAGCGGTGGTCCTTCAAGCCCACCATTAGAACTCATGCCCTGGGAGGAGAAGGTGTATTCCATCCTGCATTCTGAGGGTTTGACAGGAATAACTGGGGGAATGGAGACTGGTATGTGACACCACACCAACCGTCACAAATGTCAATGTTCTGTTTGCAGACATCTCAGCTCTTGCCATCGTGTTTCTCATCTACTTTTCCAATATGCAGTAGCCAAAGTATCAGAGATGCAAGACTGACAGTTACAATTATTAACCCTGCACATAGGTTCACATGTATCAACCTCCGTTACATCCCACATGTGGTAATTCTGTAAGTGCATTACCATGAAATAAACATCCCAGAATTCATTATATTCGCAATTGACTAATAGTATGGCCCACCTCAACTGTATTTTGACAATCAGGTATGCAACACAAATCATGGTTGATAAGTCGAAATTGAAATAACTACAACTGCGTGAGGCCCTGTTGCTTGGCCACTTAACAGGAGGCACCAGTATTATTTGTCCTTACTCACTTCTCAGACACGTGACTACAGAGTTTCACTTCACAGACAGTTAGCTATTGGTCAAGTGTGGGGCAAGAGAGACTGAAATAACTACAACTACCATGAGGCCCAGTTGCTTGAATATTTAGCAGGAGGCACCAGTGCTATTTGTCCTTACTCAATTGTCATCCATGAAATTCACCTCACAGGTAGTTAACCATTGGTTAAGTGTGCACACCACACATTTTTACTAATGCTAAATCCACTAGCAAGTTGTATGTATATACTTGTATTTTGCACACCTAGGACTTGTAATTTACTAATACACATGTAACTTCTACAATGTGTTTGCTTCAAGTTATTGGGTCATGCCATGGCCATCCCTCTTGTCAACAGGAAGCATATCAGTACAACAAATGTTCAGGCCAATGCCACTTCATGTTATGGATGTCTCCCAATGTCTTGCAAAATTTTCAAACACAACTGAAATTGTTCACAATGTCAACCTCCAACCCATTTGTCCCTCCCAATCATTCATTCATTCATTCATTCATTCATAAATTCTTTATTTCTGCTATTTTCGCCATAAAAGAGTACAGAGTAAAACATGATTTGAAAGGAGATTATGGATAGAATTCATTTGGGTGGATACAATAAATAATAAAATTCATACAACGTATAGTAGACGTATTCACAGTACAATAATCTTATAAGTATTTAGTCCTTAACATTCATTTGCGGTTAAATGCCGTCGCTTAAACCATACGGCTAACAAGTACTTAGAAAGTGCAAATACAATGTGTCCAGAAGTATCAAATTTTAGAATTCTAAAAGCATGTATATAGTGTAAAAAACCCAAATTTTTACATAAAGGCATAGAATAGAATAGAAGCCATTTGTAAAGCGCCTGGTTACTCAAAAACAGAGTGTCCCCGCGCTGAAAACTGCAAAGGAGCTCACCAATTGGCACTAACCAATGTTTCCTGGATTTACTGTACGCTGGACAGAAGAAGAGGACATGGAGTTCATCCTCCACGTCACAGCTACATCCTGGGCAGGACTTATTTCTGGAGGCTGACCATTTGCTTGTAAAAGATCTTAGGGGTAAAGTACCATGGGCCTCATTTATGAGGCCCCTTGCGCCATCGGAACTTCACTTTTCATGAAGTTCCGTGGCGCAGAAACCAGCATGGTATTTATCAGGCAGCAGTACGCCAGTTTTTGTGGCGTACTGCTGCCTGATAAATATCAGTCCCTTTAACACAGTGTACTGCGTTAAAGGGGCGTGCAATGGGTGTTGCTGGGGGCATTCCCAGCAACATCCATGGCCTTTTGACACTGCCCCAGATTTACGAGAAATCGTAACTCTGGAGCAGTGCCAAAAGCTTACGCCTCCCCAGGGGAGGCGTAAGGGAGGCGCAACAGCGAGAAATGTCTTTATTTCTCCTCGTATTTCCTTTTTCTATGTGTGCTGCATTCTACAGCACACATAGAAAGAGGAAAAGCCTCTTGTGATTATTTTTGTACAGAAAGGTTTCCCTTCCTGTACAAAAATAATCTTCCCCGCAACGCAGGCACCCTTGCACCATTGTGCAAGG